>NC_064547.1:15874710-16521853 GCF_023856365.1 Brienomyrus brachyistius | reverse complement strand
CAAAGAGAGAAGAGAAAATGAAAACCAAAGTAGGTTCAATGAAAGGTATGTTTAGTGCAAGAACTGATTTGCAGAGTAGTAGCAGATCACATTTTTTTCACTTAAAATTTTTGGACATTTTTACATTGCAGCACAGGACAAACAGCAATCAGATGTCATGGATCATGACAATAAAAAAAATCACTTTTGAGTCTCTATGCTGGCTTTGATGTGTTGGGTAAGACTGAGTTCATGGCTGTATGATTCACTGTATCTCAAGGTGGTACAGCATAGGAAAAACACATTTTGTAGGTCAACATGCACTAATCCACTAGGGTGGCAGCGTCTAACAAGGTAAGATAGCTTTCCGAGACCGAGATACAGAGGCTTATTATTTCCACCTCTAAAACTGCAATCTGGTGGAGAAGGAAAGGACCTACCAGGATCTACTGTATGCTTAGCCAAAAGCTCCTCTATACCAGACTCTGCTATTCAGAGGGTACGCCTGAACAAACCTATCCTCATCTTAAGAGGTGTCCTAGGCTTGGGGTGACTTTATATATATCAAACTTCCAAGTAAGGTGTGAGTGAAAAAGTGAAAATGAGCTTCCTTTCATTGA
Organism: Brienomyrus brachyistius; assembly: GCF_023856365.1. Lineage (NCBI taxonomy): Eukaryota > Metazoa > Chordata > Actinopteri > Osteoglossiformes > Mormyridae > Brienomyrus > Brienomyrus brachyistius. Next base: position 16,521,254 of record NC_064547.1, on the reverse strand, counting down.
CAGAGATGCCTTTTTCTATTTTGTGCTCATTGTTTAGGCACCTGGTTTGACAACGGACTTCTATTACAGCATGGTGAAAAGTTCAGGAAATCTGTCTGTATGTAAGAACCCACACACAGTCTATGGGATTAGGAAGCTTATTATGGAAGTAGAATTCATACCATATTCAAGATATGGAGGTTTTGCAAATAAAGCTGGTTTTTGGCTACATCGTGGTAATAATAAATCACCAGCAGCATTTCCATCAAGTTTTCTTTATGAAGTATCTGTGTGTCTACAGTGTATCAGAAAAACCTGTTAACATTTCAGAAATGGGTTGGTGTGACGTACAGTAAGACGCTTACGCATGGTGGCTTTGTAATCGTTTACCTACCCATATTCCCAATTAACCTCTCCCAGTACAGGTAAACATACACATGCACATAAATCAACTGGATTATCTGAGTGAAGCGAGGAATTAATTTGCTACACGAAGACTCCATTGTCACTCCGATACCTTCTAATAAAGCATTTTAACTTTATTTGATTCTGTAAAAATCAGCCATTGATCTAAGATCATTGGTTTGGAGGGTCAATAATTTGGGTGTATCCAAATTCATTATAGATGCACCCCCCTTCCCAGCCTTGCAAAAGAATTCCTCTGATGTGTCTATACTTTTTGATATGTAATAATAAAAATGGGTGTGAATCTCTGGCACATTACTTATTTATGTGCACATACACATGCCAAAATACAATTATACATAGTTATTCAGTGACAGGATTGATTTCTTCACAGGAGTGAGACCGGCAGAGGTTTTGAATTCTACGTATTTCCAGCATCCTCTCCATTGACATAGTGTGTCGACACCACACAGGAAAAATACAATTTCTGTAGTAAAACACTGAGGCATCCAAAAACTGGATACAAATAATATCATCACCTATGGTACTGTGATTTTTTTCTTCTTTCTGACGATTCAGAAATGATCATGCAGCTGCAAGCCAAAAGGTGCTGGCAAACTCTCTGTGTCATTCAAAAAAGTAAAACTTTGGCTATTGGACATTAAGTTTAACTAATTCTATTGTTCTCATAGTCATACAAGAGAATTGCACATTGGTTCACAAATTAATTGCAGCATTTATATTGTTACAAAATAATATAATTTCATACTCTTACATTTAATTACTTGGTTATAAAACTGTTTAGTCTTAGATTAAACCCCACGCACAATAATTGAGCACAAATTAACAGTTTTTTTTTTTTTACTTTATTTTTTAAGTGTGTAAGTGTAGTTATCCTGCATGATTGGACATTTGCGAGACTGAAAACATTTTCGAAACAGGATTCAATATCTTATCTCTCATCGACATGTACTACACAAAACAATTAAAGGCTTTGCAAATAAAGATCGATGCTCCCTGTTATACTGAATTCCGTTTTGCTTGCAATCCAGTGATACTGTGAATCACATGCAGCCACACAGAACCTGTAAGGTCTCCTTTCATGCCCAACACAGCATGAATTCATCTTGGGAATGACAGATACAAGATCTGCAGAGCAGCCAGTGGGATTTTGAGCACATTCCTCTTGCAGTGCAGTGGCCAGGTCACTGCATGACGCTAGTGGAGGAAAAAAAAATCTTAACTCACTCCTCCAATCAATCAACAACATTCTGATCTGGAGATAAAGAATCTGCAGGCCGTGGGAGATGTTCAGCTTCAATTTCATGTTCATCAAAACACTCTGACACCAGTCTTGCCTAGTGTGTATTCATGCATCTTCATCCTGATACATGGCATCACTTTCAGGGTACAATGTTGGAACCACTGAGTGAACATGGTCCTCCAGAATGGTTCGGTAGTCCATGGCAGTGACGTGCCCATGTAGAATAAGTAGTGGACCTAGGGGATGCCATGATATTGCAGCCCAAACCATCACTGATCCACCGCTATTGTGGTGGATAAACCTCTGGTGATAAGTCTCCTTGGAGCTTCTCCACACCAAAACTCTCACAGATGTGGGAAAGACAGCGAAGAACAATGAACGTTTCACATTGTCCATAGTCCACGACTGGCACTGCTGGCATTTGGCAGTGGCACAAGTGACCCAATGTTTGGCTGTAGCAGTCTAACCATAACTAGTGACCCTCTGGAGCTCCAGACGAACAGATTTGCTGGAAACAGAAGAGTCAAAGTGGGCATTTCATTCTGCAGCGAGTTGTGCAACTGTCATTTTGTGATTTTTGAATGCAGGCTGGGTTAGTGCCCGAACATCCCTCCCGGACAGCATCTTCTTACAGCCACAGTCATCCTGTTGGATGTGGTCCATCCTTGTTGGTTGGTATGCCGACATTCCCCTCTACACCGTGACTCTCGATACACCGCAAAGAATTGCTGACCTTGTTATACATGCGGCTGTGAGACACCCACCAACAATTTGTCCTCTTCTGAACTCTATCTCCCATTATGTTGTGTGGATCGCAGCATTTTATGCATAGTTGCGCCGTCGTTCTGCTGATTCCACTTTCACACTCTGCTCTTACTGTACAATCAGTGCATATTGGCCACCAGGCCATGCATGCATAGCTGCGAAACCTCAAACACTATTCTGGCCAGTGTTTCACTTTCATTGTCCTACACCTAGGTAACTTGTCAAGGTAGGGGCCCTTGGAATCCCCCCAAGTACCCCCCCTTTACGATGATGATGATTATTATTATGAATAATAACAATAAAATTTACTCTTTTTTTGTATGCAAAGCAATGTACATTTATGAGTGAGGAGGGTCAGCCAGTTCCTGGAGTAACTGGTGTTAAGGGTTTTGCTGAAAACCCCAGCGGTGACATCACTTTACCAACCCTAATAATAAATAATAATAATAATAATCTTGCTTTGTTTCCATCATAGAATGCAGTGTGACTGTGGCAGGTGACTCTCATGTTGTAGGTTCACTGCCTTTATAATACTTTGTGGCCGGACAGGGGGTTTGAAACCCCCTCCTGTTAAGCTGAAGTGAAGCATCGGTGATGGGAACCTTATTGGAATCCAGTCCTCTGCTAAAGTGGTTCGAGATGAACTGGGAGATCCAGCAATAGGATGTCTTAGTAGGTGAAATAGTTCGAACTTCTACAAATTTACACAACTGTCTAAAATCAGAGTCTTGTCCCGAATCAGCCGTGAAATTGTATTGGATGGGAGATAAGCTGGTGGTGATACACTATCGCAAGCTTTCCTAACAGCATTAAAAAACTTATTTCCTGTCTCATTTTACCCATCATTGAAAATGTTACGCTTTAACATAAAGAAAATAGAAATATTCTTTTAAGCATATTATTATGTCGGAAGCATTCATTTATTTCAGGCAATAAAGCATCCTTCATTATTCCCTAAATTTTCCCTAAAATAACAGTGTGTCACACCATGCTAAATAGACAGTAAATGCACCTGTACTCATGCTGAAGAATTAATGTGATTTTACCTTTCGGTACAATGGGACCCATCCGATTATGCAGCTCGCTCAAAGACACAATGGAACAGTTGCTTCTGTAACGTCACTTGGCAAAATTTGTGTCACTATGTCTGCGTCTGAGCGCCCAGATGCTCCGTCAGGTCAACGGTACAACAAACGATTCAATCAGAAGGATATTACATCCAGGCAGATGTGCCACTGAGATGATTATTTTTTCTGGGTTGAAAAAGACTGATGCACCGGATTGGCAGCTGAGGAAATAGGAAATCATGCTCCGTTTATGCCGACTTGTACTGCTTGCACTGTGGAACTCTTCGCAAATTCCCGTGCCCTTGAGGATGCCTGTAACTTGCTTTGAGTGCTTTACGAGTATGTAAGCCTCCAACCCAAGACTTTTAGGGGTGCAGGTACATCTGTCACAGCTACTCTCCACAGCTTTTTATATGAATACGTTAAATTTCCAGCTGCATAACGGCCCTCACTCTGTCTCCATCTTCCCCACCCGTATACACCTGGGCAGAACGTTTCTTGAATAGAAACAACAAGCTTTTAAACTGTATAGGGTTTACGTGCCCTAGGGTGCTCCACGTACAGCTTGTGCTAGAACCCTCGATTTCTTTAAACTAATCTCTATATTCCTTGGCAGGGAAGACTTATATATCTCCATAACCTTCTGGACTGCTAATGCTGCCTCTAGAAATGATAGCATGTTATTTATTTCTGAGGCAAATGTGCCATTTGAAAATAAGATGGACACTTACACTGGAAGTAATGGCTGTTACAAATGTTCTCATGCCAATTCCCATGTTTGTAATTATATCTTTGTGGGGACTCTCCATTGATTTCTATGGGGAAAACTCTAATCCCAACATGACGACCTTAACCCTAACCCAATCCTAACCTTAACCATAAGTAACCAAACAAAATATGAAATGTTTGGCTTTTAAAATAATTTTATTGTATTCACAGATCTTTGTGGGGATTAAAAAACAGGTTTTATTACATTGTGGGGGACATTTGGTCCCCACAATGTAATATAAACCTAATCCGCACATACACACACACACACACACGGTTGAGATGTTCATTTACCGTTTGACAAATAAGAAAGGACAATATGTGCGATCTTAGTGATTTGGATCTGACTGTTGGTGGTTCCAGCCGTGGTTCTGAGATTTTCACGCCAAACAGTGTCTTAAGTCTAGAGAGGATGGTGCAATAAAAAAAAGGTTTAATGGCCGTTCTGAATTCAGAACTACCTTGTTAACATGAATGCTCTGAGGAGAACTGGACTCGCAAAAGCTAACTGAAAGAATACCAGTGCAAAACTTTCAGCACTAAGCAGGTGTGGACAGTGAGCATTTATACATATTTTGCATATAATGCAGCTGGGAAGCTTAGAACATATGCCATTGTTTGTGATTTCAACATGACAGGTTTGCGGTGATCCTTTATCTTTCTTTGTGTGAATTCGGGAGGAATTCTGATTCATTAAGCATGAAGTTTCTCACGCAAGACAAACAGACACAGATGAGTTTGAAAGCACCCATGTTGTTCACAAATCAACAGAGATATTTATGGTTAGTGAAATACTTAAAAAGGAAATAGTTTTTGCTATGTTGTTTAAAAATATTTCTGTATAAGTTGGCATTAGCCCCATGTGACTTGTCTTTCAAGATTGGCCATTTTTTCCTGTTATTAATGAGAAGGATAATTGTTTTTGCTAAGACTATAATTTGGCCAAACAATAATAAGAAATTAAATAAATAAAACAAATGTAAGTGCACTTTAACCAGTAGTGCAGATTCCACTGTAAGCAGTCAGGATCTGACATTCTTCAGGGACAACATGACAATAAGTGTCTCTTTTAATTGTCCACTACGAACAAACATTCACACTTAAATGTATAGAAGTTCATTGGTTTCAGCAGAAGTGGGGGTATTTGCCATTAGACATAGCATTGTATGGTTTGCTGGGGATTTTTATCAGATGGGTACGGTAGGAAATTATCTTAAAAAGAGAAGAAAACTTCAAAGGAAATCCCAAGTATAAGTTATGACCCAGAGAAACAAATTCTGCAATAGCCATTAGTTCACAAGAAAATTTCCTCCTCAAAGCTGTATTTTTTATTTATTGGGGGGGAAAAAATAGACATTTCATTTGTGAACCATCTTGGCTGACAATTATTTCCCCCCGAAATTACTTCTGGAGATCAAAACAAATGAGGAAGTGAAACAAAAATTCAAAAATGAGACGTCACTGAGTCAGATGAGAAATGAGATTGCACAGTGAGATGTATGATCAATAAAGGTCAGGGGAATGAGCGTGATTTCCCAAGATGTCCCAATATTCTATGAGTGAAGATAAATAGAAGTTCTTCAAGACTCTGCTGAGACCTATTTTTAACATGCAACTGAGCCCCCTGTGATGATTTTTTATGAAAGGCGAGAGTCAAAGAAAAAAAAAAAAATCTCATATTTATAATGTAGTAATCTTGTTTTCATCTATGAGAAACGGAACAGAAGAAAAAACAGAGATCTCACGACATCCCTATCTCTCCATCCCTTCATCCATCATATGTCCCACAACCATCCATCCATCTACACATTTTTAGTGTCCACTGACTTAGTCATGGTTGTGGAGATTTACAGCCAGTCACTGTGGGAAGTTCGTCAATCAGGGAGTGCACATCACACATATATAGTCAGTGTCCTGTGCCTCCGTCCAGCTCTCTCGTGGACCACGCCTACCTCATTAACCCCGTGTGGAATGCTTCTGTTTGCCAGCTGTTGTACGTTTCCTGCCATTTTAGTCTTGGGTATTTCAGTCCGCGTTTCTCGAGGTCTGTCATTAACGCCGAGGAGTCCTGACGCGACTTCTGCTGTTTGTGTCTGTTATTATCCCCTTTAATAAACCCCGTCTTTCCCGAATCATGGACTCGCGTATCTCCCTGCCTGCCAAGCCTGCACCCGAACATGACAGTCAGACCAGAACATGGAATGAATTCGTGTTTTATTCTTGGTCAGATTTTTATCGCAAGTGATGCTGTTTACGTTCATTTTTACAGCGTAATTCACTCAATGTTATCCGATAAATACATGTAAAATGAAAATACATGTGAAATAAGACATGTTTAAAAGTCCAGAACGGCAATGGTTGTGCTCACTGCATGACATTGGAAAGTCACGGTGAAAGTATGTCAGGCCACAGCAGATGTATGAGGAGGGATGATAGAACTCCGTTATAAAATCAGGCACCATCTGCCAGATCAAGTATAACTTTGAAAAGAAACAAAAAATGCATACAAATGTATTTCACGTGCCCTTTGTGGGTCATGCTATTATTCTCCTCCAACCACAGTACAGGTTTTTGGAGGTTAATTCCCAATTTATATGACTAACATGCACCAGAAGTACTAAATATCTCAAATAAAAATGGCTGAGCATGTGAATTCCTATGTCTACCACACACGCCACATCATTTTCTGACCTGCAGTGCTTAATGAATTTGTGCATCACATACAGGCACATATGCACACGTCGCAGTGAAAATTATCTTTATGACAAAAAGGCAGCTGCTCTACATTGAGTGAAACAGTATGCAGAAATGAGAGTTACTTCTGTGGAATGTTCAAATTCTACTGAGTGGGTGTAATTTTATGACTCAGCAGAATAAATGCTTGTGCTGTAACAATATAATACTGCAGAACCGTTTGGAATTAGCATAGAATCTATATACAGCCGAGGAAAAAACTAAGAGACCACAGCACAATGTTTTTGTTTCACTCATTTCTTAATTTAAGGTTATGTGTCTGTGATTAATGTTTTTTTTTTTTTGGAAATTGCAGCCTGGTTCTTCTCTGTTTCTCATTACTGAAGGGCTTCTTCCTTCCTTTATGGGGCTTCAGTCCTGCTTCTAGGAGCCTGATACACACTGTCCTATCAGTGCACCTCACACCTGCACTTAATGTTTCCCCATTCCTTCTGAAGGTCACCTGATGTCATCCTGCGATTCATGAGAAATTCTCAGATAAGTTAACAGTCATCTCTGGCATTAGAAAGTCGCTTCTGACCTCTTCCTGGCTGGTTTCGGATCGTTCCCAGCGTCTCCTGCTTCACCTTATTCCTGTGTACTGCTCTCTTAGAAATTGTGAGGCTGGAAGTGTAACCTGCCGCTCAGTGTCACCCGAACAGCCCGAGCAGAACCAGGATTAAACCAGGATTTAAAAATTTGTTTAAAAATATAGAGTGGTCTCTTAATTTTTTCCATGGTTGTATATATATATATACATACACACACTGTATTTATGTGTGTGTGTGTGTGTTTGTGTGTGAAAATAAAAAATAATCCTCCAGAATGATCCTATGCTAATTTTTTCCCACCACGCTTGGACTATTACATAAGTAGCTCTTTTGGAACGTACATCCATATATAAGTTTAGAACCCAACAGGACATGACAAGTTCACTGACTGAGATGATGGCAGGTACACAAAGAGACAGCCGCCATGCTCCACAGACTGATGGGGCACTGCCAAGGATTTACAGCTGATACGGCTGGTACCATCAGCATGGTAGCTCAGTGGGCACCTGTGTTGCCTCATGCCTCCCCATTTGGGTTTCAATTCAAGGGTTGGAATCTTACCTCTGTTCTCCCCATACACAGTTAGCATGTTCTCCTCGCGTGTTGTGCTGGTTTCCAGAAGATCTCATAGTTTTCTCCTGCATGAAAAAGATGGCATCTAGGCTAACTGGTATCTGTTGATTGCCTGTAGTGTGTGAGCATGTGCATGAGCAAGTTCCGTGATAGACTGGCATCCTAACCACCTAAACCTTGTACCCTGTGCTGCCGAGAACAGGCTCCAGTCAACCTTTACCAGGACAAACGGTTGGAGGATGGATGTATGCATGCATGCATAATGCTGGAAGTCACACAGAATTTCCGCCAGGTTGGATATTGTGGTGAAGAGCAGACTGAGAAGCTGCTGGGATATGGAGACTGGAGGGTATTTATCTTGACCTCCCATTGCTTTGAAGGTCTCTTTTGCAGGTGAGCACTGATGTGACTTCTCTGTCTCCTTTGCTATTCAGGTCTGTTTCTCAACTGCGGGAGGTACCGCCTAATCAGACTGTGTGCCAAACTTTCTAATAAGCACGTGGTCTTGTCTTGGGATCCAGGATTAAAAAGAAAGTACTTTCCTGTCTCGCTGTGTGCTGCTGCATATATAACACCTCCGGCTACTTTCCCGGGGAAGAAAGACGAGGCAGTTTCCACACTTACTCGTTCATTTTGAGGAATCCTGGACTGAAGCATGCACAGTAGGCCACATAGTGGCCATAACTAAACCAAACCTTTCAGCCAGCCAGATATGGAAGACTGCCATCAATAGCTGCCTTGCCAGGAGATTTAGCTTAAACCTGACATCATCTATTTCACCCGGTCACTCTGCTGTAGCACGATGGCATCCTTGGCATTGACACACCTGGATTCACTGTCTGCTTTACTTAGCGCCCTTCAACATAATGAGTCTCTTATATGTTTCGGCTGACGGCTTTGCCCCTGTGTAGACAGACAGACAGATATGCTTTATTAATAACTGTGGGAAAATAACTATCTGCAAGGGAACTTGATGTCAACAATGCTGCAAGGGGGGGGGGGGTGGGGGTGGTAGGGGAAGGTACATCACCTACTTCCCTTCCTGTATCTTACTCCTTCTGGTAGTGGAACATCACCCAATAAGGTCACATCCCAGGAGGTAAAGACTGAAAGGGGGGGGGGGGGGGGTCTTCATGCTTTTGAGTTTTTACTGAATCCACAAAATTGTAAGACTACAGTCCTTTTGGAGAGCTGAGAATGATGGAGTGTCACCTCAGGTCTGAAGGGCAGGTGTTTCCTATCCACCAGTGGAACAAGGACGTTCGTCTATTCTGGGAATAGCTGGCTTTCTTCTTATCATCATTTTTTATACCATGGGCACTGAGCTGACTCTTTGGATTTAGCTTGCTAGCCTGTGTAAAAGGTTTTTTCCCTATCCGGCAAACTCTTAATATTCTATCATTCTGTTCACTCCCGGCACAAATGCTAAATTTGGTAATGACAGAACATCGGCTGTCGTCCTGCAGAAGATCCCGAAAGCAGAGTGATGGTTTCATTACAGTGCATGGAGTTTTCTGCAGCTCATAACCCATTACTAATGCTTATTTCAGTGACGTCCTGAAGGATGGAACTTATCAGATCTATGTGCCGATCATGTTTGCCAATTATCAAAACTATTGTCTTCATGATACAGAAATTGCCAGGACGCATAACATCTATATCCAGAGAATAACTGATGGATGAATCACGTAAACACTCCTACCATTTCTGAAGGATGATTTTTGTCAGACAGAAGACTTTGGACAGAAGATATCTTTAGGTCTAGATATTCTTGCACTTCAGGAAAGGTAAAAATTAAAATTGTTTCCTGATTTTTTTTGTCACTGGTTTCAGGTGTTACATCAGATGGAGACATAATCGGCCGGAATGCGATGTACTTTGCTGGCTAAGCTTGTTGCTGCTTCAGGCAAATCAAACTAATGCTCTCTTATGCGTATATGAATCAAAAAAGCGCCAAGTTTTATACTGTCTTCCCCTCACTGCCCACCTCTAGTTGCGAGACGAGTCCATCTGTGCAGGGGGGTATGGATGCGAGGCACATCTGTGGTGATGGTCCTGGCTCACATGGGTTTTAAAATGCCGATTAGTCTTGGAAAGCAAGTCGCGCTCGACTGTAACACAGAGGCGCCACAAAGGTTTTCTCCTTCTTTCCATAGGTGTTGGATCTGAGAAATGGTACAGAAGAGACGGTATTTTTTTAATCTTTATGAGAAAGTGACGGTCAAAGCTTTGATAAGATGTTTGTAAAGAAAGAAAGCTTCCTTCTGACTCTGTGGGATGAAAATCGTGGTTAGACTTGAACAATGGGTTACTACACGAGAAGCAACGTCCCCAGCTGTAACGCCAGCAGAGAAAGGCATCAAAGGCTGCAGCGATCATTTTTAGTTTAAGTTATTTTTATCAGGGAAATCATAGGGGACTCAATGTTTTTTTCTTTTTCGCGTTTATGGTCTGTTCCGTGCTTCCAGGAAGGCCTCTGGTCTTCTGGGGGTCACGGAAGGTCATCTTTGCATCTGCTAGGTTATTTTTATATATTGAAGTCACTATTGCAGCTTAAATGTTAAAAAAATTGCTTCATGTAATGTGCTGCTTGCCTCACTTATACGTCACTTTGGATAATTTGGACCTTTGCAACATTGAACAGCTCTTCCCTTTTTCATGAGCAGGACCCCAAACGGGGTTGCCCATGCAGAATGCCAGCGTTTCTGCCCAGTGGTCTCTGAAGCCAGTGAGCCAATGGATACAGGTCATGAGTCGGGCTCATTGTGGACTGGATAGGCTGCTGTGGGACGGGATGCTCGACCATCTTACCAGGAGCAACAAGGAAATGGGGCCGAAACAAAAAAGTAAGATAACCACAGTTAACCTAGAAAGAACATGTCAGCCTTCCGGGCAGCCTGCTGCTGAAGCCTGTGGCGAGGAAACAAGATGCTGGCTTATCCAGAACCATGAAACCACCAGCCAACCCAGAACCACAAACCCAGAATTGCACAAAGAACCATAAAAGCTTGGTTGTACATTATGGGTGGATGGGGGGGGTCTATAAAGCAGCTAATACACCCCTCCCATGATCATGTCTCCCCATAAATGGGTGTTGATCTCAACCCCATGCAATGTTCAAACCAAAGTCACGCCCATGCATAACGGTGGTGACAAGTTTGAAAGTCCTAACTAAAACCGCCCAGAAATGGTGCAAAACCTAGACAGACACCTAGTGAAGTGAGGACCTACACTTTCTTGCATGCTGTAAAGGGAGAAAGATTAATTCTCAGTGTAACTCATCAGATTTTCGTTTTTCCTTAGACCTTTTTGATAGAAACTCTGTCACCTTCTAAAAGAAAAAGTTTTAATTCTGCTTATATCAATATAAAACATGCAAAACATGTACAAAATATAGTCAAAACAAGCTAATTTTGAATTCTATTACATCCATTCTTCCTAATTACACGTTATCTAAGAGATGGAAAGCTAATAAAGCGAAAATGTGTCTAATAAAGATGACAAAAGGGTAAATATTACATCGATATTGCCCTTTGGGGAATAACTGAATTTGTAAAATAAGATAGTCCTTTCAATCAATCATCTGATAGTGGGTATTCATATTTCAAATGTTAGCACATAGCAATTCCGTGTATCTCTTTATGTCTAGTGCACATATCACAGTGGAGAGCAAAGCCTTACCATTATCATTCTATTTAAATTTAATATCACTGAACGCAACCGTGTGCAATGGAAGAATTCAAATAAGCACATATCACAAAAAAAGGCAATATGAAGTTTTGAGGGCAAAACTGACTATGAAGACACAGAATAGTGAGCCAGAGGAACAGAACTGGCAGAAATATCTAGGCAAATTTCTAAGGAATGTTAATTAAGACACATTCAGGCAAAATATGAATAGAAGAATTCAAAGGGCTAAATGTCTGTGGAAATCCAGGAGCAAAGAGTAAGTAAGAACTACTCCAAAAATGACTCAAGATCGCAATGGTAAAAGTGAAGAAGGAGATCTCGGGGTCACAAGGGGCCAAAGGGCTTGTGAAGGCCAGTGGGGAGCACAGTGCAGGGACTGAGCAGATCGGGGCAAACTCTGCTGTCCAAACGAGCTGCCTGAGAGGTGACTGTGTTTCCTTTAGTTAAAAAATATTCAGCTGGAATATTAATGCAATATATACTAATTAAGCACAAACGAAAGGAAGTTAACATGGGGCCACTGAAAATTTATGAAAGAAATAAGTACTTTTGCATGTGTTTGCATTGGAAAAATAATTAAGCAATTAATTTATTGGTTCACTGGTTAATTGAAAATAATAATAATAATAATAATAATAATAATAATGGTGGATCTTGTCAAATTTCTTTTCATAAAACTTTTACATCCTTAAGCTAATCACATGAGATTTATGCCAAAGTCTGCATAGCCCCCCCCAAGTTTCATTTATATGAAGTCTGAACGAAGAGGATGGAAATCAGCGCTCTGTCACGAATGAACCACTGCACATCCTTGGAGAAATTCCCACACAGCTCACGGCCGCAGAATAAATCCCTCCCAACATTTTCTTCGTGGGTGACACTCCTTGACAAATAGGGGCTGCCCTGCTTGTCGGTGAGATTGTGACGAAAATCAACAAAAGTTACCTGTAAATTATTTCCTGTTGCGCACATTACGGCAATCACACTGCATTCTGGGGGGTCAGATCTGCGGCACTAAGCCTTGAAAAAATCCCATCTGTCACAACAAGCCCCCACATAAAGCATAATGCTGCACTTCACATTGACAATTTCCATCTGACTCGCTAGAAAAACTCAGTTACCTAAACTTGATATATATTATCGTGCTCCATAAATTCACCATATACTGCACTGCGTCCCACTAACGTCTAGGAGGCACTGAAGACGGTGGGATATTAAGCGCAGACAGTTATAGTTCCACTGCCACTTCACACAGAGTTCTAAAGTAACTGTCTCTGTGCCACTAGCTACAATAAAGACTATCTATAGAACATCACAGCCACAAAGGCCACATTCCTATTCAGTGATGAGATGATATGAGATTAAGATGCTCTCTTTAATTAGGAGACCGCGTCTGATCAATGCTTTCAGCGTCTAGCCAAGACTGCAGAAAACCCACAAGCTATATTTGCATACGTACTAAAAGCGGTGAAAGTGAATTGCTGTCATTATGCTTTTTTATTTCTCGTGATGATTTTTACAGAATTAGTACTGCTGCAGCAACCCTCAGTAATTACTATACGATGAGACCATCAAGACTCTTTGCCAGCATTGGAGAAGCAGCAAATGTGTAACCAATAATAATGTATCTGTTCTACAGTTCAGTTTCAAACTGCCTATTTGTTACCCGGTGCATGCAGCAGGACATATGCGGTGCTCAGTTCATCTGTGTTTTGTTCAGTGCTTTCTCTGAAGCTTTTAAGTCGGCCTCATCAGTATAACTGGCTTCAGATGAGGCTGTCACCTCCCACTCAGCCAGACCAGATGGTCCTCACTATAATACCAACATCGCCACTCTGAAGGTGACATCACTGCTAATGTCATTCAAATGTTGAATGGCACACAACGGCAAATCAGCTGTCTAACCCGTGAGCGCTGATGAAAGTAAGGGTAGAAATATCTTTTAATATCTTTAAGTTTTTAATTCCCCATGGCAATCTGGAGTACGAATGAATAAAAAACTTAAAAATATAGGTTAGTCGTGAAGTGAGAAGGGTGATGCTGGATTGGGAAGACGTTCATAGATTTGGCTTGCATTTGCCTTTTACCTAGGACTGTAATCCAGTGCTTCTAAGAGAGCTATAAATACCTTTAAACTGAGGCACAGAGTGACTGCTAAGCTCTGTTTAAATCGCACGTACATGACTGCCCCATTGTTACATAACAGTTAATTATCACTGGACAGCAGAGCCGTCATAGGTCATATTATGGGACTATTACACTGATTTGTTACTAGTATTAATAGTACGATTTTAGTGGTATCAAAGCATTAAAAATAGCAGTGATAGTTACTTGTTCAGGGTAAGTTGACTGATACTGTATATGCACATTGTGTAGTGAATTTCTTGATTGCTAGGATGTTACCCGATACAGACAGAATGCATTCACTCAATAAGACGCCTGCTCAACCAGTCAACAGTTAGTTACTGGTGGTAAGTAAGTTATTACTCGGATACTTAGTGGGACACTTAGGTGTGATTCGAATCTTACAACAAGTCAAGGGATTAGTTTGGCGAAAAAAAATACTATTCATTCTTATTCATGTGACGACATGAGTTTACCTCTTCCAAATATTTTAGGATGATATGTGTACGTGTGTGTGGGTATTCCCTATAGACTTACAAAGTACTCACTGTAAATATGTTTCACAGAACGTAAAACACAAATGCTAATAGATGGACTCTTGATGGAGTTCTTGTCGCATTTAAATAGCTGTAGTTTTTCTTTATATCTCGCTGAATTTATCTCATTTAAATTCTAAATACAGCAAGAGTTGCTGATGTCACTGTATATCTACACATATGCAACAAAAGAATTTACATTAGCACACAAAATAATGACTATATTCTGTCAGTTATAATACTTTCGCTTGACAAGTGTTTGCTGCCTTCAATTACATTTATTTGTATTTTATTTTTCAAATTTTTTATTTTTTTTTCAAAGAGCAGCAAGTCTTTCATTGGTGGTGAAAGATTGCATTGTCCTCATGTTAATGCTGGGAGTGAAAAGGAAAACCACATTTCCTATTTGCATATGATTGTGTCATATTTCACTGTCTCCCCAATGGCAAAAAGACCCAGGGCAGCATAGCAGCCACTGACATTCTGTTAGAACCCCCCCCCCCCCCTTTTCCCATGAAATACAGGGAATTTCTTCATGTGGGATGTGTAACTGCAATTCACAGCTTTAAAGCTAATGCGTTTACAGCATGGATATATCCATGGAAAATCAAATGTGCTGCTACTAAGTTTTGCCACATACACACATCAATGAATAAATTAACCATAACAGTGAATAATAAAGTTTCTTAAACAATTTGCAGTCTTTAGTGTTTTTGTTTAGCCAAAGTCATGTTTTGCCTTCTTTGGTTTCATTTAGCTGTACAGAACTCACATGGTCATCTTGCCACATATGGCCCAGAGGGCTAACACTATGTGTGTAACCAGAAGGTTGCCAGTTTGAGTCTAGCTTCAACAGAATAGCCACGTCTGTGGGCCCTTGAGCCAAGGCCCTTAACCCCCAGCTCCATAGGCCTTACTCTCACCTAGATATATCTGCTTGTCATGGAGAGCAGGATGGGGTAGGCGAAAACAGAATTTCCCCACAGGGATCAATAAATTGTCATCATCATTATCAATCTTCCTTAAAGGGCAAAGGAATTCAGCGAGGCACAAGAAAAAAAAAAAACTCCATTACATTTATTTCCTGAAGGAAATAGTGCATCTATACAGGAAGTGCATCTATACATCTATACAGGAAGTGCATCTATACAGGAAGTGAATCTATACATCTATACAGGAAGTGCATCTATACACCTATAAAGGAAGTGCATCTATACATCTATACAAGAAGTGCATGTACAGTATACATCTATAAAGGAAGTGCATCTATACATCTATACAGGAAGTGCATCTATACAGTACCTTTAGGTAAACACACAGAAACAGTGCTGCATCTCACCTAGATATATCTTTCATCTGACTAAACTCCATAGATTTTTGTAACTGAAACAGTCGGTTTGAAACCGGAGCCACCTTAAGCTAAACAGCACTGAACACTGCTAAACAGCACTGAACACAGCTAAGAGGCACTGAACACAGCTAAACAGCACTGAACACAGCTAAACAGCACTGAACACAGCTAAGAGGCACTGAACACAACTAAACAGCACTGAAAACAGCTAAACAGCACTGAACACAGCTAAACAGCACTGAGCACAGCTAAACAGCACTGAACACAGCTAAGCAGCACTGAACACAGCTAAGCAGCACTGAGCACAGCTAAACAGCACTTACCAAACATTTCCATTTCAAGCAGAGCTCTTATCTTTCAGCTGGATAAGTATCCAAATTTCTCACTCATTTAAACAGCTCTGCTAAGTAGCATTGCTATGGAATGGAATGAGCACTCGAAAATATCGTCCATTTGAGCATCGCAAAACTACTATACGATCCAAAAACAAAATGCACTTCAACGAACAGTAAAATACTGACAGAAGCCAAACTGTCAGCTCTTGAACTAGCACCAAATCTCTGTTTTGGTAATATTCAAGTGCTTTTCTCAAGCTAACTTAGGTTAGTGTGGGATGTTTGATGTGTCCCCTTATCTCTTAATGTTTCACTGAACCCTGCAAACCTTGAGACATGCTCATTGATGCTCACCCACTCACTCATTGTCACCTTGCAGCACAAGAGGGGAAGGCTGGTCCTTGAATAGTTACTTAATTATGACAGAGTTATCACTGCGTTTACATATGTCTTTCCTTGTGCTGACTATAAACTGGGAGTTTATAAGTCTAATTGAGCAGGAAAGCTTAACATTTGCACAATGACAATGCGGCGTTCTGTGTATTGTCATGGTTAGAAGCGTACACCCTGAGACAAAAATCATTTAATGTGTGGAGATACGCAGAGCTTTAGTTCCTGTCTCGTAATTTTCTGATAACATTGAGACGGAGTTGGGGACGGGAAAGCGAGCGAAAGAGGCAGAAAGCACCATTTGCTGTGTCCCCGCTGTGTTACGAAAGAGCCTACCTGCAGACTGTGATAAAGAGCCAAGAGGCGACGAAATTTACTTCAGCTTTGTGCTTTATAATTTGCCGCAAGTGGGAGGATGGACTTCAAATAGGGTGACAGGGCTGACAGAAGTCTATTTCCGCAGGAGTTACCTCACCGCCATCACAGATATTCAATCACAGGTACGAGTCAACTTCAGAGGCAAAAATAATGTTTCTTCTGAAAGAGGTGTCTTTTGAAGACTCTGACACATCAGTGTGAAACGATGGTTCAGAATTATTACGTAATGATTTTATTATCATTCTGCGGTCAAGAATTAAAAATGAAGAATTTGCTTTGATCAATCTACTGCCAATCTTTGTTAATAAACACCAGTTTTACCTTATCTCCAAATGTATGCGACAAAGCAAACCTTGGTGATTATGTATATAGTCTAATTCAGTGACTTATTTTACTGGCTTCTTCAAATAATTTTTTTAGGGAGCTGAGTTTATTCCGTGACAAGTGGAATAGACCGAACGAGAGAAAATCTGATAAATTGAAAAACAACCACTCAAAAAAAATGAGCGCCTCATGTTTAGTACCCTGCAATTTAGTAACATGAATAAAAGGGGAAACTGAAACAGAAATCCTGGTGAATTAACAGAGATGTTATTGTAACAGATAACTAGCCACCTAGCATTAATCAAAATAAAGGCAAACGCACATTTCCACAGGTAACTCACACTCTTGCATACTTTGGTCTAACCCACATCCCATTGCCACGTTTCCCCCTGCCGGAATCCTGAATGGACTAGTCCTCTTCCTTGATAGTTATTTACACTGGTGTTCTGTTACCTGCGTACTTACTGTGTTCCTGCTGTTAAAGCCCTATGTGCTTTGTAATCTGTTGTGAAGTCTTGTTTGCCTGTTCTTGCATGGCTTACTTCCTGTGTATTTGACATTGGTCTCCCAGAAGGATGACAGAGATGATGCCCGGGATTCATCTGAGCACCTCACCCAATTTCTCTAAGAAGGCCTGGGACTCGGAATTTCTCTTCCGTGCTTATGCACAAAGAACAGTCAGAAATTTCCTCCGAAACTCATACTTGTATACAAAAAAAATCGTTTTGCCCGCTGGGAAAAAAAAGAAAAAACTCCTTGCTACGCCTGTCTCAGCCTGGGACATGTGAACATGCCCCCACCCCCGCCTGAGGTCTTTCACCATGGGGAAATCCAGAGTCGAAGAGACTCCACCCCCAGTCAAGAGGTCTCTTTCCAAAGCCCACACTATTTGTGGAGATAAAGCTGATAACATCTAGCCAATATATCCTGCACTTGGTCAGGCTCCTGACCAGCCAGAGAGGTAATGCTCTACTTTCCAAAGCCAGGGTCCATAGCCAAGGTTTAATCCATCTGGGTCCTTCCCACTGATGTCTCCCACCTAAATGGCACTGCACCTGACCCCCACCTTTCATCGTGTGGGTGGTGAGCCCACATGACTGCTGCATTAAGCTATTTCAGGCTTACTTGGTTAGCCCAGGCTTCAGGCCTGGCTCCCACTGACTCTGATCCAAGCCAGGTACACTTGTTCCTCTAGGGATCTTTCACTGGGGGTGTTTGTTGGGCATATTCACTGAGGGTTTCCCTACAAGATGATCAAGCCCCAGAAGATGTTGTGGATGGTAGGAAGGGAAGTAAAGCCTCCACCAGATTAAGGCCACGATCCTCAGAAGGGAAAATAGGAACCAGGAACATACTGTAGTTTTACATTAAGAAGCATCTCTAGTTTCCTTCCATTCATCCATCTTACAGCCATTTATATTTGTCAGGGTCATTGAGGGCCTGCATGCTATCACAGGCAGCATAGGGCACCAGGCTGGGGCACACCCTGGACAGGATGCCACGTCATATTGTAGCAGGTAAAATAAACACTAATAAAATAAAACTGCAACCATTAAAATAAATTAAGTTCAATTACAACTCAAACAAGCCAGGGGTTTAGCTTCCAAATTACATAAAGCCCGTACTTGAATCAACAAACTGACAACAGAAATGAGAAAGAAGGTTGAAAGACTTATTTCCAATTCATTTACCAGAAGGACTTTAGGACATATTTAAGCGTTCTGAAGAGCACATGTGCTAATCATACCGTGCCAGTTCAGTGCTATGAATCAAGCACGGAAAGTACCCATGAATGAAGGAACCGGCCACACACAGAAATGGAAGGAAATAACATGACTTCAGCAATATGGGATAACCTGCTTTTAGAGCAAAGTTGGTGCTCAGCCTCAGTCATATTTGGTCAGATGCACTTATGCGTAGTTTAACCCCAATTAGCTGTTCTCTAACGTAGCAAAATAAATTAACTCGCAAAAAGGGCATTATTGATTTAAAAATTATTTTCTCTGGGATGATTGCAGTTTAGCCTGTAACATGCCCTTGAATAATTATTTGTTGAACAATTCAAAAGGAAAAGTATCAACAGAGAGCAGTAAAGCTAGTAAACTGATGATTATGATTAATACTTATGTGTGGATTAAAAAGGACATTTTAGCACTACGCGTTTCCATCCATCCACAGGGAGACGTATATTAGCCCTCCATATTATCAAATGATGACCCCACCGGAGGCACTACCAAATTGCCATCCTTCATGGAGATGAAAGGACCACATTCAATTTCCCCAATATTACCATTCTTACCATGTTTATTACCAATTTTTATACTTTTCATTTACTTCTGGATAAATTGCCACCAACCTCTATCTGCACGGTTTGGGCGATACCCTGCTGGTGAGTTTTTGATGAACTGATTGAACATGGAATGTAACCAGTTTGGATAAAATTCACAAGAAGGCAGATGGGGCTTAGTAGGGGAGGACAAAGAGGACGGCGTTTCACATGCAGGAAGATGCATTAATTGCTGGAAAATCTCGGTATTTCGTGGAATACGGAATGTATGTGAATGAAAGCCTAAGCACTGGTGGAAAACAAAACGCAACCCTGAAACACTGGAAGCCTAAATATCCTGTAGTTTAATAAGATACTAATGCTAAACAGAATTCAAGCAGTTTCACGGATACAACAAAGTCACGTGGTCTACTGCAGTCAGTAGTTGCCCTGTAATCTGTTGGAGGTACAGTACTGTGCAAAAGTCTTAGGCAGTCCAAAGAAATGTTTAAAGCTGTTTATCTGGGTAGCAAGTGTACTTTGGCTTAGAACAAAAAACACAATTTAACATCAGAACATGTGCAAATTAAGAGTAACACAATAAACACTAGTAATAATTTCTTCTGTTTTCTAAAAAGTTACTGATATCTAGTTGGATGGCTAGATGAACACCGCTTCAGTTCCCAAACTTCTCCTCAGGGGCACCTCAGCCGTTCCGTGATTTTGTTAAATTTCACCAACAGCTCAGTTAAATAATTAAATATATTGGTTTAAAAAGTCGAGTGAGAGATCGACTAGCTGCATGAGGTGTGTTATTGGCCAAGTCAAAAAATACATGGCTGCACTAGACGGTCGCTGCAAGTACTAGGATGATTTTAGCAGAGGTTCTGAAATGGCTAAGCTGACACACTTTGACAGGCATCATACAGTATCATAGTTTTAAACCAACACGAGGATAATCTAAACATCATTTTCTTTGCCTGCCTAAGACTTTTGCACAGTACTGCATATTCCCCACAACATGCACAGCTAGTTCTGGCATATTTTACCACTGGGGCTCACGTGGGTGTGCTGTCCTGCCAACACTGGCTAGATAGGCGAACCGCTGGAGGGGTATGGGTTAGTGTTCGACCTTTCTAGAAAACAATGACCTGCTGTCCACAGGCATAAATAAATCGTTAAACTTATCTTCCTCTGACCTGCTTGATATCTCTCCACTTGAAATGAGTATCGGGAAAACTGAGTCCCAATCTAATATGCAACACAGACACCTGCATATTGTATACATCTCCATTCATCCATTTTCCTCACCACTTATCAACACACACAGACCCCGGGACTGGATTCAAAGCCGCTAAACCCTACAGCAGCGGTGGGTAATCTTATCCACAAAGGGCCAGTGTGTATGCGGGTTTTTGGGATAACCTTTAGGTCAGTGTTCTATCCTGGGTGTGAGAATTCTTAAGCGAATCAGTCTTCTAATTAGTAATCTAATTAGGGAGTCACAGTGAAAACCCGCATACACAACGACCCTCTCGGCATAAGATTGGCCACCCCTGCACCATGAGTGTGAAATTGTCTCCCAGTTCACTGGAAATCAGCGGGGCAAACTGTCGTACGGTCAACATCATTACTGCATTTCTATAGAATATCTTGCCCAAAGCTGCTACCTGTTGTGTTCCGGAATAGTTTTCACTTTAAAGTCGCACAGTAACATTTCCATTACGGAGGCGATTATGGAATGCTCCACCATGCCGGCCATAATGACTGCATTAGAAACTTTCAATCAAGCACAGCAGGAGACCCGGGGCTGCTAATACTTCCTCAAAAGGATTTTTGTGCAGCTATTTTAAATAGGAAAAATCGTTAATTGAATTAAATAAAACGAGCGTCCATGTCACCATTAAAACCATGATTTAATTAGTCCCAAAACAGCAGAGAAATGCCACCAATTATACAATGAGCACTGACAAAATATGCTTCATCTTGAACAATCGTACTTGCGGTATACATCTGAAATGGCAATTTCTGATTTTTTAAAACACATTTTTATGACTGGAAGTCTGTTGTACTGGTGGGGAAAAAATGCTTTATGGTTCTTGCTCATCACGCAGGCCTTTTCAGTAATTACATCTCTCCATATTTGTCGTTCAATTATGACACAATAGGCAAATGATTAGAGCTAGCGGGGGTTCCTTCTTGAGGCATGAATAAAAAACGATTTGTCTATGTGAGAATGACAAGTGAAGGTTCTATTTATGCTTTAACAATTGTAGGTGCTGTACGTGTGGAAAGTTTGAATGCCGTGCGTAAGCTTACACAATTTGGCTCACACAGAGGCCACAACAGGGGCATGGCAACTTCTTGGCTTATTGTCAGCACATAATGAAGTATTTATGATATTTACAGGTATACACAGACACAGGGGAATACAAACAAATGTGGCATCTCTCTAAGAGGTTAGCCAGGCAAAAACAAAGAACAAAACCCAACACTAACTCCGCCCACAGCCCACAAACGTTAATTAGCCTACAGAAAAGAAAAAGGCGGTAATTCTATAGCCAGGGCGAAATCAGGAGTGAATAAAGGCCATGAAAGAAACCAAAGGCACTGCACTTAACACGGGTGAAGGAATTATTTCAAAAATTGGGGGTGGGCAATAAAAGTTAATTATAACACATAGTTATTATTATTGTTATTAATGTTATAAGTATTATTATTCATTGTTGTTTATGCATTATTGCGATTTGATGATTTATTATAATGAATATTGCTGTTGGCGTAATTTATCATTGCATCTGTCACACGCTTCATATCTATTGGTAACACAACTTGTTCATCATAATGAGAAGAATTCAAAAACACCTGTGATATTTTATTGTTTTCTAAACACAAATTTAAAAAAAAATCATGATAAATATCGATATTGTGAAAATCTCGTGATATCATTTTTAGGGCATATCGCCCAGCCCTATCATGACATCGTGACTCTGAAAACCAGACGCCGAAGATCACAAATCATACCGGTGCAGTTTGTCTGCTCTCATTCACAGCTTGTATACACTCATCATAGCAGTTTGTTGTTCTAACATTTCAGTTTTGAGGCTCTTGTTTCATCGCTTTTTCACGTTTTGTGCCGTTAAGCACTCTTGTTACTTTAAAAATAAAAATAGACTGACTGTTCAGACTAGTCTCAGAAAACAGCCATCAGCTGGTCTTTACTAACTAATATGCTTGTGTTACTGTCCGGCTGAAGTCGCCGAGTGCCACACATCTCTATATGAGTGACAAATATAGCTTTCTTTCAAAAGTAATTACCGCTGTTCATTTTTGACGTTTTGGCACTTTTATGGAAAATCATTGTCTGCCTAGCAGGGCGACGAGGCTAAGGACAATGAATATTTTTAGAGACGTTTAATTAAAGAGGCAGTTTCACCCCAAACGTTACAAAATATGTTTTTATTATTAGTAGTAGTAGTAGTACTCTCTAGCTATCTAGGTTGTTCTGCTGGGAGTTGCCTAGTTTTGAGATATCAGCCGTAGAAATGCCTATATTCACCCAGATATAATGGGACTGAATGGCATTATTCTGTGCTGATTAAAGCGGCAGGAAACTACCTTTGAAAAAATTCAACAGCAATTACCAGACACCGATATCGTCTGTGCAGTGATACGACTGGTGCATGAAGCTCAGTAAAGGAAAAGTAAGTGGACTGGGTTCCTGAAAAGTGGGACCAGTGCTTTCTTAAATTAAGGGTATGGAAATCCTGACCTGGGTTTTTTTATAGTTAGTAAATGGACTGTATTTCCCTGGCAGTGCAGTGAAAACCACACCTGTGTAGCGTGAAAGTACTGCTGAGGATGAGAAAAGTGAGGTGGTGGGGGTGGGGGGGGTCCACATTTAAGAAGTGTGGGAGGGGGGATATGATCACCCTTTCCCCTGTACTTCCTATGCTCGTGATTTATACAATGTGGAAGATCACCTCGTAATATTAGCACAGAATGCACTGCTGTGCATATTGGGGAAGGGAAGACAAGACTAATATAGCAAGTAATGGCTTGTCTCTGTGTTTCTCTCTCTACTCCACCTGTTCCCTTTCATGATATCCAGCAGTCCTATTTATGCATAGGAGGTAGGGAATACGGCAAGGATTTTTGAAAGACTCCACCTAGTGGTGGGGAAGAGAGAGAGAGAGAGAGAGAGAGAGAGAGAGAGAGAGAGAGAGAGAGAGAGAGAGAGAGAGAGAGAGAGACCAGTGCACGCCACAGGAAAAGATACAAGTACAGAATAGATCACAACAGCATGGATGTCTTATATTCACATTAAATTTTGTTATTTGGAGACTGAATTGCTATTTTGTTGCCTTTTTATGACAACAATAGAGTGCATTAATTCCATTGGGCTCATTCAGCTGTAATGTAAGACTGTGAATGACATAACAATGAAACTTCTTTCACCTTAAACATGTCATTTTATTTTTAACTTGGTATCCATTTATATGATACAGCCTTGTCACCTATGTTTTGCTGCTACTGTATGTCAACCTGCAAACTCTTTTATATACGTGTGTTATTGTCGGTCATGATAAAGTTTCAGCTACAGAAGGCAAGAAAATAGGACTAGACAGTTTAGAAATACTTTTGCTTTGTTGTGTCTTTCACTAGTTGCTCATCCATATGCCAAAGCCGCATCGAAATTAAAACTTCATTTCTGCTAGTTTTCATTTATTGATGATGCCTTACATCACATCCAAGTTGTTCCTTAATAAATGTGCCCTTTTTGAATCGCTTAAAACCACATAGCCAAACATACCGTGTAAATACACGTAACAATCACAGAAATACTTCAGTTGCAAAAGAAAAAAAAACAACAATTGTGAAATTGTATATATTTACAATTAAAAGGAAGATCCAAAAAGCAAAGCTGGTACAGAACAATGCATAATGAAAACACCCAGAGTTACTTAAATTAATGAAGAATCCTCATTGGCCATATAATGCACAGCCAGTATAACCCTCCTCTGAATGGACCGCAGGTTATTAAAACGCAGAAGCCGGCACTGTGATTGGTAGACCCTGCACTTATTTTTCCTTAGTGATAGCCTCTGCCTGGAAACATGCTTTCTTTAAGCTCCCAGCTTCACGAACTTTATTAATCTGTATACACACCCTGCTTTACAACGAGGAACAGCACTTATTGGCAAGGATCCCAACGTTCCTCGAAAATTTAATTTCAATCACGCCGTTCGCTGATTGAGCCCTTTGTGGACTGTCAGAGGATAGTTCTGGGCAGGGGCTGGAGGGGGGGGGGGCACCTATAAGGCTGTATTCCTTTTGCTACAGCGGGCAGACGTTTGCAGCAGATTACACAGGCTGTGCATGACTTTCCTCGGCCTTATCATCTGTCCCCCTACCTCTGGGAGCGGTGCCCTGAGACCAGCTGACTGTCAAATCCAAGCCAGAGATAAGTGCGACAGTCCCTGTGCGCTATCAAACATTTGGATGTGCTGTGAATTCTCCTATAATGATCACAGCTGTTGCGTGTTTTAGGGTCAGATCCTATTTACGGAATTCACCAGGTTGTCACTCCGTGTGTCTTCCAGGAACTTTAACATTCCCATTTTCCCATCCGAAATAGATTTTTCAGTTCAATCCCCTGCCAGAACCAGGAAGGTTACATAAAAGATTAAATGGATTAAAAAAAATAAAGTTCATGTTATTTTCAAAGCAATGTGTGCTGACATGCATGATTTTGCCAGACGTGTGGTTTGAGGATTTATGGACACATGGCGTTCAACTGATTTCCATTTAATTTACCTTTGAATTTATATCCCATAGTTTCATAGACAAAGTGCAGCTGAAGATTATACTGACATCTGTCATTTATTTTTAAAATAGCAAGAAGGTTCTATGATCAGAGTCTGTTTCAGCTTGTAGAACCGCTCCAATTCCAGCGTATGTTGATATAAGCCACTGTAATAATTTTAAAGGAAGCCAAAAAAATCTTGGACCCTATGGGCCATAATCTTGGACCCTATGGGCAAATTAATGTGTTAAACCTTTCTTAGACAGTAATTAATAACTTTAACTTAAGCCATATTTCTAAGCTGTACAATATGTATATTAGAATAAATCATTAATGGGTTTTAAAAGGAAATATTTGAGTAAGAAAAGGTAATAAATTACAGAATCGATTCAGCAAAACTGAAGGCCAAACACTTAGTTAAAAGTTGATAGCAACAGACATTATCTATATAATTACTTCCAAGTAATATTACCAGATCTTTTTAACATCTGGAGGCCCACAGTATGGAAACCTTCACTTGTTCATTTAGCTCTGATAATATTCAAATGATTAAAATGTGTCCTTTACAGCTCTAGCAGAGGTTCAGTGCTGTGTCCAATGCACATTCCAGCGTTGATTTTTGAGGTCATCTGCATACGATGTTGCTGTGGCTCCACGAGATCTGATGGGAAGAATGTGCTAATTAAAACAAAAGAGGTTTCTTAATTAGCGAAGCATTGTGTGGAAATATTTATGCGGCAAAATAAATAAAGCAGGACTGCAGGTAAACTGTCTAACTACCAGAGGCTTTACAAAGTAATGTTTTGAATTCAAATGGGCTGCCCCCCCCCATCCCTGCCTCGTGCCCATTGCTTCTGGGATAGACTCCGGAGCCCCCGCGACCCAGTAGGATAAGCGGTTTGGAAAGTGGATGGATGGATGTTTTGAATTCATTTTCAAATTATTAGATGAGCCAGATCAAAACTAGCTACATCTGAATCTACGGTGCATTGTAGATTATTATTATCATAAATAAATCCATTCAAAAACTCATAGGTACTAGTATTAACTATCAGTTTAACTGAGACCTTTAATTTCGTATTGCTAAAATAGCCATGGACATTAAATAAATGCAAGGATCATGCTAACTATTGTCCTGCGGTCGGCATAGTGGGGGAAAAGTGTCGGGGTAGAGAACAAAAAATGCTGTGTAATGAGAGATGATTTTGCTCCATGTAGACTAGGACAGGGGGTGAGACCACCGATGTGGGGTTGGTCATGAGATGGTTTCTACAATATATTTATAAAATTTAAAAAAACATGAAGAAATATTCTATTTTCACAGCAGCCGCAACTGGTCGATCATTCTACTAAGCCGAACCCCACCCCCAGTCAGCAAATTGTTGAAATTGCCCCCAGCAGTTGGTGAAATCTCCCAAGGGGATTACGACCCTCCCCAAATTGATGAAATCTACCAAGGAAGAACCCCCCCCCCCCCCCCCGACCGGGTCTGCAAAAGCAGCATCCCAACTTTATAGCATTTTTATTGCCGGGGACCCACAGTATGAGGTTTCTCATTAATTAAAACGGTATTTTCCGGAATGGTTGTAAGGTAATCGTATAAATGCACAGTATCCTCAGACCATGGTGAATCAGCTTTAACTCTCACAACTTCCAGTTTGAAAGGACCCATCTCGCCCAGACTCTTTCATTACAAAAGGTCCTTGGCATTAATGGGCCAGTCTAAGCCTCCAGACCCATGGAGAGTAATATTATTGTACAGCGTCAATCACTGGCAGGTCTAATCCAGTTCTTATTGGTTACTTTATCGGGTTAAACCAGGTAGGGATTGGCAGTGCATGGTAATCCCACACAATCTATGTTTCAAAGCATAGTTTCCCTCCTTGCTGTCAGGCATCTCAACCAGAGATACTGGTTTTCCTAAAAGACATACAATTACAATGGGTCTTTAACTAAAATTATGTTAATACTGGCACTGAGTCAGCTTTCACCAAGGAAATATGAGTTAGATCAGAATAGTTTTCTCTCATAATGTTTAAAAGTGAACACTTAATAATGGTAACATAATTAGGAAGTTCTGACTTAATGTATGACAGTACTGACACGTGAGACATGTTTAATTTCGAGCTGAGGTATAATTACAGTTCAGCAAATGTCGGCAATCATTGAATCTGGAGTACTACGTCATCTTGAGTATTCGGGATTATAAAAGTATTATAAACACCGCATCAGACAAAAAGTTGCAGATTCAGCACATGGAATATTTTTGTTAAAATGTTGGGGCTGGCAGACCTTGGAGGTGCCGTGAGGTGGGGCTCCATGACAGGCTCCTATACTCCATTTACCAGAAACCAGAAGATGAAGCCAGAGAAACTAATCAGAATTGCAAAGTAAGACAGAATCAGAGAGAGTGAAGAAAGAGAAACGATTCAAAATCCAGAAGGTCATGCAGCACCACAAGAAGCAAACTCCAGGACTGGAGGTTGGTACCAACTACACATGCAGAAGGTACAGTAACTGGATTGTGGACCGGATGTGAAAACACGAAGGCCCATCCAAAACCGAACATCCAATGAAACATTTACTTACCTTGGTAAACAGAATAAAATTTAGTTTAATGTAATAATTAACACCACTGAATAAGAGACTTTAGATAAGGCTAGGTTTTTTTAAGAAATGTTTTGTAACAACCACATTAGAAAACTTCATAAATCATTTGACAAGACCCGTTGCTTACAAAAGGGATTTAATGAGGTTACAACACAGATGCTGGTCGGAGAAAGTGCTGTAAAATGGCCAACAATGTTGTGCAAAGACATTTGTTTCGTGTGGCCATTTTCCCACCAAGTTAAAGATGAGCTTCAAAGTGCAGGGAGCGGGTGAATGGGCTACAGGCGGGACGATGAAGCCGTTGTTTACAAGAGGGAGACAAGGCAGTAGCTTCATGTAAACCTGGAGGGAAACTGAGGGATCAGAGGGTAACAGGCAGAGCCTCTGCAGGAGATGGGTGGCTGGTTGAATGTGAGCCCAGGGAAATTGAGAGATCAGACAAGTGGAAAAGATGTTAAAGGTTGGGTAGGAGACTGGATGCAGAATGGATGGCCTTGCTGTCACGTCTGCCGATGAGTTTGCAGAATCACCGGGAGGTTGTGCAGCGGCCGAGAAGACAGAAAGGGTAGGAGCCAGGCATTTTTAATATAAGGACAGGGGCACATTCTGGCTTTATCACGAATACAAATGAAAATCCAGAGAAACGTGAGTGTGTGTGTGTGTGTGTGTGTGTGTGTGCACGCGCGCGTGTGTGTTCCTGGGATACAAGGAGGACAAGAAAGTGATCTCTGTAAATGTCAGAACATGAAAAAGTGAAAAAAAACATATGTACTCTCACTTCATGTACAGAATAAATATCACAGGTTTTAAGTCTTAAAGCTTAAATAAGGTTGCGAAGTAAGTATTGTCTATTTATCATATACGAAGTAAGTATTATCATATTTCCTGTCAACAAAATGTAATAATAGTTCACAAATAAGATTTTTCAAAATAGAATGTGTGTTGTAAATACAGTGTCTTAAACCTAGGTAGTAAGTCATCATTATGTAGTACAGTAAGTTATCATTATCAGTCCTTTTGCTACATAACAGTCCAACCAATATAACTTTTCATGCAAAAATCAGTAGTTAAAAAGACCAAAAATGTCAAAATTATATGAGTTTGTTGGCAATAATATTTCTTTGTATAATGTCCATTTAGTTTTATTTCCAAATGTAGGTTGAACATGAAAGTCCCAGGTCGAAATGGGCCAGATAAACATTTGCCTTGAAGAGAAATAGAATACGGAACAGATTGCTTCAAATGTGCGTCTTGTCTATAGACCACATCTAACTGATTTCCCTGGACAGAAAGCCGGAACACTCCAGCCTATGTAAAATGACAAACGTAAAAGGTTTTCAATCCCTCATGAATAGCTTACAAACTCTATGCTGATAAAACTAATTTTGCCAAGGGCACACTTCACCTGCCCCTAGAAGGAACAATAAATTAGCAAATATCTTTGGTATTCCCAGTTTTCTGAGCACGCAGTAAATATATAACTAGAAGTTTCCTATTTCCCTGAAGAACGGCGGTAAATATCACTGAAGCTTGTAGTTCCCCATCTGCAACAATTACAAATGTCAAGGAAGAAAAATCACGCGCGGCAGTGCGCCCTAGAGCACGTTTTTGAGGTGACATTGGTCAATTAAGTAGAGGTTTTTCAATATTGCATGAGAACATTAACACAGTTCCGATATTCAATGTACTAAACCACTATACCTTCTGAAAAGGCCTGAACTGTATGAAAATGAAACCAGGACCTGAAAGTAATTTTTCAAAACCAATATCAAAGAAGATATTGAGAGTTACTTCTTTCGTACCGTCAGACCATTACTTTATGGATTGAGTAAAAAATGCATGAGAAATGGTGGGAGAGAAGGCCACCATGCAATGATCAATGCTAAAATACAACATTTAATAACTGTCTATCACAAGAAAGTATGCAAACATTTATTAAAGATAGTATGAGTCAAGATTATATAACGTATATTGAAGCAAAATGTGTGAGTTATTGAAGTTATAGAAGATACTGACCCTGTAAATAGAAGATACAATGTTTCATTTCCATTTGATCATTGCTGTTTTCATCTTAGGCTCCTGCATTATATCAAATATTGCATATAAAAAAAGCTAAATTTAATATAGTCTCTCAAAATATCATGTCTGGTCTATAAAAATAGAACTGTCAGAGTGGTTCTCTATAGTTACTATTGTGATTTTCAATTAAATTATCATCTGCTTTTGATGCCAACCGGGCACATTTACTGGGACACGTAATATGATACGAACATTAATACGGGTACATTACGCCATTTTTGCATAATTGGCCAGAACACATAAAAGTCAATGGGATTTTATTAGACAGGCTGGGACTGAGATTCCCAGGGGACGTGTTCTGTCACCTCTCCGTTTAATTTAAACAAATACAATTAGGGGTAATAAGAGATGTAATGGTGAGACAGAGAGGATCCAAGTGCAGGAGGTGTGGATGTTTAATTTGGAAGTTCAACTCGAAATCAGAGAGAGGCAGGGCCAGAACCAGGGCAGAGACCCAAGACAATATGGATGCATAATCCAAAGGGGAGAACGCAGGTATGTATAGGCAATGGGTCAGTACCAAGAAGGGAATCAAAGCTGCAACCAAAACCCGGAAAAAATGCTTTGCAGGCCCTGGAAAGGACATCATTGGAGGAATGGCGGTTTAGGTGAAGATGGGTGCGGTTGGGGCTGGTCAGATGCAGATAAGACAGTACCCCCCCCAGAGACACACACACCCCCACAGGCATTTCCCAAATGATGAAGAATCCATCGAGGTGGGCGACCACGAGGTTGAGGAGCAGGATGACTGGGATACAGATGGACAAACTCTATGAAGGACAGATCCAAGATGTCAGATGCTCCTCAGGAGCATAACCCTCCCCCGGTGTTTCGAGGGCACCGTATATTCCAGTTTCCCCTGAGGACGAGAGAAAACTCTTTTTTACTTTGTGGACACTGTGGGGCTGTAGAAGCCAGGTTTTAATATGGACATGTGGAAGGTGGGTGCAATATGAAAATGACAGGGAAGCTGCAACTGGAAGGTGATTGGGTTTATGTGAAGTACCACCTTAAACGGACCAATAAAGCATGAGCTGAGCTTACGACATTACAGTTTTAATTTGATGTCCTGAGTTGAAAGCCGTACCTCTTGTCTTGGATGGAATAATGGTGTTGGTCGGCGAAGACTGTGATCTGGGAAGCACTTCTGGAAGACCATGGCCCACTATACTGAGTGTAGGCTTTTTCCTGAAACATCTGTGTGAAATCAGTCATCAATGGCAGGTGCATTACTGGGTTCCTACAGGAGTGGAGGGTGTTGACACCCTAGAACACAGTGGAAGGAGGTTAATTTCAGTAATGTGTAGAAAATCGTGTTCTATGCATATTTAGACCATGGGAAGAAACAACTCCAGTCTGATTGGTTGGCAAAACAATATTTTCTCAGGAATCTACTAATCTCCTGCTTCAAGCATTCTGCCAGGCCGGTAAACTGATGGTGATATGCAGAAGACAAGCTTTCCATGACCTTCAGTCATGCATAAAGGGCTTTTCCCACCTGAGACATGAATTAAGGTCCCTGGTCAGTCTCAACGTCCTCAGGGACCAGTAAAGACCTGACAACCTTATGAAACGAACACTCTGTGAGAGGCAATAATGTAGGCAAGTTGGGAAAGGGTATTAGGCAACATATCTTCTACTAGAATGGTGCTGTACCCTTGTAATGGAGGCAAGTCAATTAGAAAATCCATAGCAATATGGACCATGGGCACTGGGGAATTGTCAGTGATTATAAGGTACCCAGAGGTAATGTTCATGAGAGCTTTGCTTGAGGACAGACTGGGCAGGCAAGTGTATAATCACAGACGTCATTCGTCATCGATGGCCAGCAGAACTTGTAGAACAAAAGTCTTAGGGTTCAGGTGATACCCTGGTGAC
This sequence comes from Brienomyrus brachyistius, assembly GCF_023856365.1. Lineage (NCBI taxonomy): Eukaryota > Metazoa > Chordata > Actinopteri > Osteoglossiformes > Mormyridae > Brienomyrus > Brienomyrus brachyistius. The sequence continues at coordinate 16,489,382 of NC_064547.1, read as the reverse complement.
CTGATCTCAATGAAGTGTGTGTCCATTGCAACAACTGGGATCAGTTTGCCGAAGGGATTAACTCCCTAATACAATGGAGGGTAGCATGATGGTTCATTGAGGAGGATCATATACCCGGGACAAGGCATCTGCTTTGTCATTCATGGATCTGGGTTGCTAGGTAACTGAACTCGAAGCAGGGGAAGAACAAAGTCTACCTGGCTTGGCAAGGATTAAGATGTTTAGCATCATGGATGAAGCTGAGATTGCAATAGCCTGTTAGTACCACGAAGGGGTACATTGCCCCTTCTAACCAGTGACGCCATTCTTCCAACACCAACCTGATGGCAAAGAGCTCACAGTTCTCCTTGTCATAATTACATTCTGCTGACAAGAACTTGTGGGAAAACAAAGTGCAAGGGTGTAACTTTGTAGGCAAACCATGACTTTGCGAGAGTACAGCTCCAACTCCTATCTTTCATGCATATACTTCTATCATGAAGGGCAGAGTAGGGTCAGGTTGCTTGAGAAATGGGGCTGAGGTTAAGATCTCCTTCAACTTCTGAAAAGCATTCTATGCCTCTACGGTCCAGTTGAGCTTCCGGGACCTTCTGCCTCATCTTGGCAATCAGAGGAGCCATGGAGGAACTGAACTTATGGATAAACTTCCAGTAGGAGTTGGCGAAGTATTCTGTAAAGATCAGACAGGGAAGATGCAAGTGCAGAAGGTGTGGATGTTTAATTCAGAAGCTGAAATCGAAGTCAGAGAGAGGTTAGGTTAGAACCAGTAAGTCAGAGAAGTACTGCAATCAGAAGATGTACTGCAAAGGAGAGAATGCAGGTATAGGTAAGTGGTCTGTAACAATCAGGTTATCAGCAATGCAAACAAAACCTGGAACTCCTGGAAAGGTGATCAGAAATCTTGCTTTGATTAAATGTGCTGCTGACAGTGCTGCTCTCTCTCTCTCTCTCTCTCTTTTTGCCTCCATTTACAGTTAAGTCTCCTAACCCTATAAAGCATATTTGAGACTAAGAAATGCATGATGACAGGAGAAAAGTTCTGTGCCATCTTAGTTATTCCGGGATCCATTAAGTGGGAAGTCAAAACCTTGACAACCAGGTTCCATCCATCCATCATCGTAACCGCTTAATCCCAACTAGGGTCATGGGGGGGACCAGAGCCTATCCCAGGAACAAGGGGCACAGGCGGGAACCAACCATGGGCAGGTGCCAACAGACCGCAGGGCGCACACAACCACACACACACACACACGCACACACAATTACAGGGCCAATTTACACTTGCTAATTAACCTGCCCTGCATACTTTCGGACTGTGGGAGGAAACCAGACCCGAAAAATGGTCCACACAATGGCAAAAAAGCAGGTTTTTATTATTGTACATTGTGGGAGTAGCATAAACTTGCTCCCTCTCTCTCTCTCTCTCTCACACACACACACACACAAAACAGTTATTTTAGATACTGATTTTTTTCCTGTAACACTAACCAGAATAAGCTATTGGAAGATGGATGGATGTATGGATGGATGGACTGTAGAATGGATAAATGAGTGAATGAATATATACTGCCTGATTATTTCTATTAATTTCATGTATGAAATTATCTTATGCTGTTTTAGAAGTTTCTAAGGAGTTTTTCTCTTGTGCTGAGGAACACGGGAAGTTGAAGAGCTCCAGCGTGACCATTTCTCGACCCCTCGCTCTTTTTTAAAGCTCAGATTCCATTTTCCATTGATTTTCATGGTTTTAGAATTTCGCGTTTGTTTTATGCCGTTCCAGAGCTACGCCGGTTTATTTTCAGCTTTTCTTCTTTTTTTTTCCCACATAAATAAAGTTCAAGAAAATAAAAGTGCAGGCAGCAGAGCCTGGCCGTTTCTCAATCTCCTGTGATTGCTCAAAGCTCGCCTGAATCGTTCTGCTGTTTACTGTGACATTTGAAGGGTGGGCTCCCCCCACACCCCTGCAAAGTAAGCCATACTTATATCAATCCTGCTTTAAAAAAAAAAAAACAAACAAACTACTAAAAAGACATGAAGACATCCACTCAACATATGAAGTATTGCTGTACAATAATAAAATTAAGCAGGATAATCTCAAATTAAAAATGAATTAAGGACAAGAAAGAAAAATCTGATTTTTATCAAACAGTTTGTGTGGAAACTTTCACATGGATTTTGTGGGATTGTGATAAGCTGTCATATAGAAATTCATTTAGTTATCTATGGCGTGCTGTTTGCTATTACACCGGAAACAGATATAAGTCATACATTAACCATATAAAACAGTAAACTTATCATGGGATCAGGTTATAATAATAAAAAATAATAATAATAATAAAGGCTGCATTTTAAAGCATAATATTGCAAATATACTATAAATACTATATACATATAGTAAATATGTAAATACATACACATTTATATATATATATATATATATATATATATATATATATATATATATATATATATATATATATATATATATATATATATATATATATATATATATATATATATATATATAAAGCAACCTGGCTTCAGTAGCAATACAGAACGATCAAGGCTTTTTGTCTGACTAGATAATCAAACACCATGTTTGTCTGGACCATTCATATGTATCAGTATGCATTTGCAGTCACTTTAAGCACTTGAAATGTTTCTCGGGTACATTAATTTGTTTTTTTGCCAGTCTGTCAGATAAATCATATCAGTGCGTGAATTCCAGAAAATGTCACTTTTAAGGGATTGACATGGTGTTTTATTTCAGCTAAACAAGTGCAGTTTAGATGATGCATGCCGAAGAATGGATGTGGCAGAATTAAAGATGTCAGGCTTATTATGATAAATTGCATTATGGGTATAAAAATAGTTTTACTTGAAATGAAATGTGTTTTACCTGAATCACTGCCGTTTCAGGATTACTATGGATACCACTGAAAAAAATAAAACTCGCAAGTTGGTTAAGGGGCAGAGTCGTCTCAGGGAGCCTGGAAGGACACCGGGGGATGTCTGATTAACAGTTCTTCATCCTACATGAAAGGACTCTGGCTATAGCTGAAATGGAAGGGAGCCATTTTCTATCTGTGGGAAGCGAAATGTGTGACCCGCTCCCAGGCAGATACCCCTTAGGGAGCGTGCCTACCTGCTAGGAAGTGTGACCTTTCTCCAAAGTGTCACCTTCCCTAGGCGACTTTATATCTACCTGGAGAATAGAGAGTGAAGATCTGCCCAAGACCCTTTTGTGTGATGCCTGTACAGTACGTTGTATGGATCAGCTCACAATAGTCATGTTCAGTCTTGTTTCATGGATCGTCCTATCAGAGCTGCAGCGGTAATGTGTATGAATAGAAGGCCTAGGCATCAGTAGAAATGCAGGCAGAGAGTCAGCATAGTAGCTGTGCCGTACAGCATGCAGCTCTTCACATTTCTTGCAGCGTACAAGACGGTTTTCCTCTGCCTTAGTGCCGAATGTGTAGCACATATAAGCAGTGGCATGGGTTTACCCACGCTGAAACCCAGGGGCCACCGCTGAAAAGGGGTCTCAAGAAAGGCTCCCTCAGTGGACCAACTTTTATTGTGGAGCCTCTGACAACTCAAATAGCACAGGGGCCTCGGACCATGTTAATGTCCCTCCATGTATATGTACATTTACAAGAAATATTTAAACAACGTACTAGATTGAATAATAATTGCATTCGTACTTTTACTTACATTATCCTTTAAAGGAAAATGAAAACAGATCTGGCCTAAAGTAATGAAACGAGGGGAGAGGCTGAGAGAAGCAGCACAGTAGCGATGTAACAACACAGCATATGGACGAACAGCCAACTGGCCACCAGTATGTACAAAGGAGTGAAAGTGACGATATTAGGGGGCATATATTTCCTTTATTTAGCAGACACTTTCATCCAGAGCCACATGTCTCTTTGAGAAAGCAAAGTCAGAGCAAAATGCTCGTGGGCCCAACTGGGATTTGAATCAGCAACCTTCTGATCCCAACCTGCCAAACTACACACTGCCCCCCCTGAAATAAGAGCAAATAAAGGAAATATCCTGGTTACTCATACTATGCATTATTATTCAGACAGACAGACAGACAGACAGACAGACAGATAGATAGATAGATAGATAGATAGTCCTTTAATCAGAGTTGTAGAATTTTGGAATGACACAGCAATTTGTATAATTTTCACAGAATGTGCCTGTAATTAATTCTAGACTTGTTTTCAAGCTCCCTTACCACTCAGATTGGTTATGGGTTGGTTGGAGTTCCTGTGTGTACAGTTTTGGATGGTACGATCTGGCCTGGATATCAAACCGTCTGTGGTTCTCTGGCAGACTGATTGGTTTGGCCCGTATATTAACATCATTAATAATTTATCGGATTTGCTGAAAAATGATAATATTTTCCCAAAGAAGTTTGTATACAGCATCTGTTATCAGTTGTCACATTATAAATCATTAAGGTCATATGTATTTTATTAATATTACAAGCACATAATATCCAGATGTAAAAAATATATACTAGCTTAGACTGAATTGTGCTTCATGTTCGTGCTATTTGTTTAACTGTTTTTGGTAAATATAGTCAACCATACCTAATGCAAGGATCCATTTTCGGGAATGCTTGCCCTTACAATATTCAGAATCAGAATAATTTTAGTAACCTAGAGGAAATTGTTTATTTGTGATTCTTGGCGCTTCTAGAACTCTATTTCTATCAGAGAATACAACATTTATTTTTTATATACTCCAGAAACGACATTATTTCTACTCACGCTCATTTGCTCCGGGACTGTGCTAACACAATAGCACAAAATACTAATTTAATCAGTGACAGCCATCGGTATCAGATGATTTCAGAAAGCCTGACTCGAAGATGAAAGGAAAGGAGTTTCCAGGCAGGAAGCTGGTGAGGAGCAAAAACCGAGGCAGTCTGGGGGTCCGCAAGGACCAGGTTGAGAAACACTGATATAGATTATTGCCCACTAAAGAATATGTCTTTGAATGTACTTAAATTATTGAAAGTTCTTAAGAAATTAATTGATGTTTGTCTGAGTGACTGAAATGTCCTGCTACAGTTCAGCATATTACGTGTCCTGGCCATTTTCCCCTCTGTTGGACAGCAGACTATACTTGAAGCCACCCGTGATGGACTGTTGCTTCCAGACTGAAGCTGCCCTCGTGTGCCGTATTTCCCGAGATAGGATTCAATCTCACTGTGACCTTATACCTCATAATCAGCTATGGCAGAATGTATGGACAGATAGAAATGTATAGGTATTAACACAATGTTGCTATTTTTGTCACCTATCTATATACACTTAAGCATAAAAATAACAAAAGAAATAAAAACAAAACCAACTAAAAGGCCTAAATTAAAAAGGCCAACACAATTACATCAATTAAAATATTTGACGTACTATCAATACCAACTGTAACGAAAAAAATTAGCTGTAGTAAAGAAAGTCTGGTATATTTTTAGATATATACCTTTCATGAATTTATTAAACTGCAATATATCACCAGTATATCACCTTGCTTACAATATTGAAATATATCGCAATATATTGAATGATAAGCCCTGTATCATGATACATATCACCAGATTCTTGCTAATTCACAGATACAAGCATACAAGTAAACACAATGCAAACTATCTTGAACTTTTTCTTAATATACTATATATGTTTGTTTGCACTTTACGTGCCTTGCTTTTGTATGCACAAGAATTTTGCTTAGAGCAAAAATGTTTATGTTATCTTAAATTCCTGTTACCAGTATCTTACTCTAAATGTTTTAGGTAATCTTCACACATGACAGTATTTGTTGTAGCCCTGCAATCCTTGCTGGTTTAGTATTACACCAACACCAAACCTGCAAACCATAAATGTAACCATGTTAAGTGTGCGGTTGAATTTGGTAAGAGTCCAACTGATGCTATTTTTCCACTAGGGTGACCCACTGGAACAAGAAGAGTCTGGAACAATCTGAGTCCAGATTCCAGTTTTTTCACAAATCTGGACGCTGAAAATAGGAAGATGATTTTAAATTGGTGACTTTTTTTTCCTGAAAGGGTCTATAATGTCTGGCAGACCGAGACATCACGGCATCTGCAAGAGACGAGGAGATTTACTTGGAGCGAGAACACACTTTGATTAAGAGCTCTAGGAAGGACCGAACACAGACACAGAGCACCAGCTCACTGACACGCACACCAAATACAACACAGAACATTTATCACTACACCAGACATTATGTTACAACACAATGACACAATAGGTGCTAATTCCATACAACTATTTACAATAACACAAAGGCACAGGCCCTATTTACAAGGCGTGCAAGCAGGCCGAGAAACACACATGGGCTCTGCTGTGCAGAGATACAGTATCTCACCAACACTACAGGTCAGTGCTGGTGGCAAGACAACAGCAAACCCACTACACAAAGGCCAGATAAATCCAGCGCTTACTACTCTGAGTTAATATTTTTCATAACTCACAAGTTATCTTTTTTTTTTCCAAAATCAGAGAACCAAATGTATAAATGTGGACACTCGAAGCAGCACTATAGCGGATTCAACAATAATTTATACAGAGAATGTTAGCAGAATGCTCTTTAATAATTCAGTGAATAATTCAGTCTTTCATTGTATGTTGGTATAATAAAAGGAATATATCTATGTGTGTTTAAAAGACATTGTGACAGATCATCATCCGGGTCCCTGGGGACTTGATATTCCCCTGGAAGAAAGTACACTTGGCTGAGTCGAGGGCATTGAATTACCAGCAGGAGAACTTCGTCTGAGGATCAGCAGTGAAGAAGCTGGGAAATGACCTGGGGTACATGGAGTAAATGAGAGCCCGAGTACCCCATGTACCAAAAGGACTACTGACATGGAATAGAGTGGTCTACATTGGATGGTGGTACTAACAAATTAATTAATACCAATATCAATATACATATTGAACCACCTATCTGACAGAAGCATGAACTAGTAACACCATGAACCATATCAATAGTCCACACATATTTCATGTCTTTCAAAAATATTTAGACCAATTCCAAACCCTACTTTGACATTTTCTGTACGAATATCCAAGGACAGATGAAGGACAGATTTGAAAATGGGGACTTGATGGAGAACTATTGTGATGTTCTGGTTCTTCTCTGTCCTTTAGTGTGTTATATATGTTTATGTGTCTGCAAAGTCGCAAGGCCAAAAATGGACGATAAAGTGAACAACTCAGAAACCACTTTTTCCAGCCATCTGAAGTGCCTTGTTGAAATTCCAGCCCTTAAGTCCATGACATGGTGAGGTCACCTCGTAACACAGTCCTTATTGGCCACTTACCTCCAAGCGTGGCATGCCCTCACACAACCTACTGCTGTTCTGCTCCGCGAGGAGCAAAGTTGTTTGTATGTTCTAATTTGCATGTTACGATCACAAGCTGTAATGTTACAGTCAGGTTCCGCTGCAGGTTTCTGCTAACTGGCCAGCTGAGGATCTAATACCCCATTATTTTTACACATGTATTATGCCCAGTCCTTCCTACCTGCAGAACGCCCTATGCTCATTCATGCATCCACAAAGAGCTTAGAAACAACCGCAGACTGTAATGAATTGTGCCTAAAAAGAAACAAACACAAAAGAATTTGTCTGGTGAAAATGCCAGTTTTCATTCTAATCAGTTTAACCTTTTTTGGCCCTAACCTTTCTAATAATTTTTTGCAGTCAAGCAATACTTTGCTGTAGAAGTCATCATCGGCCGCATGGTAGATTTCACTTCCTTCCGTATTTTTGCTTTAGTGTGGTAGCTGCAGTAACTCGTCAGTCAGGAGGGGAGGGTTGATAGCTTCCCTTAGATAGAGAGGCACTGGACCAAGAGCATGTGCCTACTGCCCACGGTCTGGCTCAAGCGCTTGGTCTGGCATACCGACCAGACTCTCTGCTGCGTTTCGCTTCTTCATTTTAGTGGGAGACACCAAGTTGGGGGGGCGGGGGGTCCTCGTCGCTACATGGGCAATGTTGGAAATTTTATACTTTGTTTAAATTTTCGTGTGTCCCTGCGATTCATGATTTGTATGCTTTTCTCTTAAGGTTAGGCGACCTGCCATTGGTCCCCCAGAGCCGACTCCCGAGCCGAGGGTGGCCTGTTCCCCTTCCTTTCGGAATGTTTAAGGTGATTCTTTTGTGCGCTGTGCCACTTGCTGTGGAGTTTAGTGTGGAGGTGGTGGATGTCGAGGTTTTTAGTCACTGTAGTACTGTACCCGTGCCCAGTGGAGGAGGACTGTCCGCTGAGGGAACTTGTGGCTTGTAAGTAAACTTCTCCTTTAAAAAAATCCTTTGAAATAGTTCTTTGTGGTAACCTGCAAGTGGTGGATATTCTCTTGGCTCTTGTGCTGGACCACACCAGGTTAACGAACATGGTGCCAGCATTAATTTACTTTGAATAATAATTAGGTAAGAAAAGAACATTGCAATATTTTGGTGTGGTTCACTCTGAATATTTATACAGTAATGTACAGTCTAAGGCACTCAAAGAAAATAATGTTAAAATGATCTTCATGTTGTGTAAAACTATGAGAGGCTTGGGTTACCTCAGCTATTGAAAACCCCACTAAGTCACCTCAGTGTTTGCAGTAAACGTCCAATACATCCATGTATTTTATAACTCAACTGTTACCACACCTTGACTGGCTAATCAGTACCTCATTGCGTTTTTAACTAATTTCATTAATTAATTAATTGAGTTGACGGTGAAATTTAATGAATACATGCAATGGCTGAGGTGAGGTTTGGGAACCAAGTGGGGGACCAAATTGTCTGTCCGCTATAAGCGCAATTCCGTTATTTGTCAGTCCGCTATATCTGATGCTTTGTCTGCATGTTCTTAAAGGCGCACGGCCAGGACCAGCGGACCTCGTCCGTTATAGACGATATTCCGTTATATATGAGAGTCCACTATAACGGGATTTTACTGTGCTCAGAAAGAACCATGTGAAAATGATGTCTTGTATCTGTGTCACGTCCAGGGACGGATTATGGGTTGTGTGGGCCCCTGGGCAAAACGTTCGCGAGGCCACCCCCAGCACCACCACCACAACCACCACAATTCAAGGGCCCTTGGCAGCCAAACGCCCTCCCTATTGGGTCAGGGGCCCTTGTAGGCAGAGGATCAAAGAATGTAGGCCCTCTTAAATAGACAAACGAAAATACATTGTTGATAAGCGTTGCAAATTGTTTTGGGCTGGGGACCCCATGGGCCCCCTGCACCCCAAGGGCCCCTGGGCAGCGGCCCCGCTGGCCCGGTCCGTAATCCGTCCCTAGTCACGTCCAGCCCTGCCCTATTCTTCTGATCCCTGCGTCTGCCTCGGCTGTGGCTTCTAATCAGCCGTGCCTGGAGCTCGTTAGTCTCACCTCTTGTTCCTCCCCTCTTGTTAACCAGCCACAGCCGCCTTGTGTTTGCTCCTTTGTTAGTCGTGTATATTAGCGTCTTCTGGTTCTGTGCTCCCTGTTCGGTCATTGTTCTCTGTTTACGTGCGCGATCCTGCTTGTTCCCTGTAATAAACGCCCCTGCGAGGGGTCTGCTTATCTGTAGCCTGCATCTCGGTCGTCCTTCTTTCACTGCAAACGTGACAATCTGCCACAAAGCATGATAGCGAGCCGACTGTGACGTCTCCAAAGATAACGTGGCCTGATGAGATGAAGACAGAGATTCATAGGCAACATTCAAAGAGATGTCAGGAGGAAATCTAACGCTGCCTACACGTGAAAACCAGCACACCTGCAGTGAAGCATGGTAGTGGTAGCGTCATACTGTGGGCCTTTCATCAGCAGGGACTGAACATCTTGTTAAAACAGAAGGAAAAATGGATGGTGCAAAAAAATTACCGGGAAATACTGACAACCTGTTTCATTCTGCTAAAAACCTGAAGCTCGGGAGCAAGTTTATATTTCTGCAGGATTATGATCCTAAACAGGATGCTCTAAGAAAATGTCACATTAGCATACACTGTATGGACAAAAGTATAGGGACACCTGGCCGTTATGCCCACCGTAGCTTTATGACGTCCCATTCCAAATCCTTAGGCATCAGTATAGAGTTGGACCTCTCTGTTACAGCTATAACGGCCGCCACTCTTCTGGGAAGGATTTCCATAAGTTTAGAGAGTGGGAATTTTTCCCAGTTCATCCAGAAGAGGATTTTGGACAATTCGATGCTACCATGTAAATGGGAACAGTTTTGGGGGGGACCTTTTCTGTCCCAGCATGACTGTGCTTTTAAGAACATGACTGGCCTGCACAGACCTCAGCCCCATAGCTGAAAAGGGGGGGGGGGGGGCAACTCGATATTCCTATGGATTTTGACTGAGATGTCATAAACATTCCTGTAGGTGTAATGCCCAGGTGTCCCAATACTTTTGTCCATATGTTGTAGTTAAATTAAATAGTCATGGGCATGTAGCATTTATAATTCAGAAAAACAAGCAATTTGGTCAAGCGTCTGAATAGCTTTGTAAGGTCTTGAATGTACAGCAGTGTGTAGCTTAAAAATATGCTTACTGTGGTCATTCAATTAAGGTGTGCAATTCCCTAAAGAAATAAGATGTAAGTTTAATGTGTTTTTGCTGTAATTACTATCAATTTTGCACTATAAAAATCCATTAGTTTCACCAGATCCAGTTAATAATGTTTGACAATATAAAATTTATCTGCAGGGATTTTATTTCTATATTTATTTAGTCTTTAATTATTTTCACACTATCCAATTATTGTGAAACATCACAAAAAAGTAATGAATAAAAACTCACTGCATCAACTAATATGTTTAAGATTAAGAAGCCAGTTTCTTAGATATTAGAAGATGAAACATCTAATAAAATATAATCCTAGGCTAATTTTATGATGCTAGCTACCAGACTATGCATGCATATGTAAAAAGTATCTTGATACCTTAGGCCAAAAGGCGGCCTTTGTGAAATATCCTTTTTAATATTCTTGTAGAATAATAATGTTTTCACCTGTCATGCCCAACTCGTCCGATCCTCGTATGTGCCACGCCCCCTGATTACACACGTGTGTGCCACGCCCCCTGATTACACACGTGTGTGCCACGCCCCCTGATTACACACGTGTGTGCCACGCCCCCTGATTACACACGTGTGCTTCCCTGATCTTGCCCAGCTGTGTCCACTTATTTTCGCCCAGTCTCGTCTATTTGAGTCCATGTCTTGCCTTAGTTTCTTGTCCGTCATTGATGTTAGTCAATGTCCGATGTTCTCCAGTTGTTTCCTTGATCGTCCCCGTTTTCCCCGTACTTCGCCTGCCTGCCCGGGCGCATTACCCGTCCACCCACAAACGCTGACATCACGTTTCCATCAAGTAATTAACATAATGCTATATCTGTAACGTTAATAAATCTCCTGAGACTATTTAGGTTGTCAGAGACATGGAAGCAATTGGCTTGAAATGATAAATGAAAAATAAATATGAAGCATTATATGCCAACAGAAAAAAATCCTGAACACCCAAACTATGCAATGTCTGTTCAAAAATGTATATTTAGCTGTAAACTTTGTCTGAAAAATTTTCTTCTGGCTTTTACAGCACATAAGCTGTCAATAAAACTTGACTTTAATTAACATCTGGGCATCTGACATGTCAGGGTCAATAATTATGTTAATATTAATGGAAGAATCCCCCCAAAAATGATTCCATCCACCCATACATCTTCCATATCCGCTTATCCATTGCAGTGTGGTGCTGATCCTGGAGCTCAGCCCAGGAGACAGAATAAACCCTGGATGGGTTGCCAGTCCTTTTCAGAAAAGTCCACATCTTCTGATTCAAAAAGACAATGAATATTCTATACCAGGTTCTATACCAAGTCCTTGGGTTAACTGTCTACACAGCTGGGCATGAACATGCACTTTAAAACTGGATTTTTGGCACAACTAGTACCTAATTTCATTTGAGCCGGGACCCCTGCTTGTGCTTTACTTGGTATTTTTATACTTTGGGGGGGCGGGGGGTGCGGGGGGGGGGCAGATGAAGCATTTTTTCTAACCATAGAGTAGTTGTGTAGGTGACACAATTGGTAACGCTGTTGCTCCACCCCTCTTGGGTTGGGGGTTTGATTCCCATTTGTGGAGTTTCAATCCTCTCCCCCATGTTGCGCCAGTTTCCCATGAGCACCTTGCTATTCTCCTACAGTACAACCTCAGGACATACAGTTAGGTTAACCGGCTTCCCTAACTTGCCAGTAGACCATTATTGTGTGTGTCTGCCATCCCAGGCGGACCCAAACCTTCTTCCCTACCCTGCCTGGGATGAGCTCCAGCCCGCACCCGTGACCCGGACCAGGATACATGGAAGGAATAACATGCTCAGTGTAGCGCCGAAAAAAAGACAGCGGTCGGCTCATTCTCGCCGCCTTTCTCTCCTCTGCTCACGTCCCACGGAGGAGAGAAATCCGCGGCACATGTAAAGAGAAAGATAAGCAGATCAGCGTCGGCTCCCGGCAGCTGCCAAAGAAGTTCAATAAACAGCCATGCAAAGAGTGCCGGGGATTTGACCACACCGCTTGGCGACTTGGACCCAATCCGCAGTGGCGCGGCGCTAATGACTCTGAAAATGCTACAGGAAAACCTCACCATTGGGAGACTAAAATGCTCAATGCTAACAACCTCTCTGTGCCACTTAATAAGTAGGTCCAGCACTAAGAAAAAGCATGTTCGTAATTTTTCTTGGACAGGGCGTTAAACGCATTTAAATAAAACTCCCTGTAATACCAAAAAGAGGCGTCATGGTGGCTCAGTGGGTAACGCCCGCAGGGTCGTAGGTTCAGATCTCGCCTCTGCTCGATGTGTGTGCAGTTTCCTCCAGTTAATTTAATTTCCTCCCGCAGTCCAGAGACATGCAGTTAGGCTAACTGGCCTCTCTAATTTTCCACTAGTGCTTGCCATGTGTATGTGCGGGCAGGTTTGTCCTTTCTCAGACTGTACTCAGAACGTCACTTCAGGGACCCATGTTCATCCTCAGCTAAACAGCTAGTGAGTCCAGTCAGAAGATTGCATCTAGCTAGTTAATTAGCAGAACATGCTGTTTCAGCATCAACCTAAGAAATGAACGTGTTTATTTAATATTTAATGTACTGACTGTTTAAGACCCTACAGGAATGCATGATATGTGTATTTATATTACATTGTGGAGACCAAACGTTCCCCGCAATGTGATAAACACCTGTTATTTTGATGTTGGGGGGACCATTTCTGAATGCAATCAAAAAACTAAAAGTGCCAAAAGTCTCGTATTTTGTTTGGTTGCATATGGTCAAGGTTAGGGCTGGGGGGGTCAGGGCTGAGAGGGGGGGGTCAGGGCTGGGTGGGGGTCAAGGGTGTCATAGTTAGCATTAGCATTTTTTCACATAGAAATTAATAAACCATCCCAATAAAGACATGATTATGAGTCTGTGTGTGTGTGTGTCTGTGTGTCCTGTGTACTGAGGCCTTTTGCCCTTTGGTGTCTGGGATGGACTCCAGGCCTCCGCTGACCAGGATAAATGGTTTTAAGATGGATGGATAATACCAAGAAAATGCTTCATAGACTGAAACAAAAGACTAAACATGGCTAAATATAAAACCCACTGATAATGCAAATATTTCTACTAAATGAAAGTAAATTGCTATTTTGCAAGAGCAATCCTGCGTGTTCTGATTTGTTCTTTTACGAGAAAGTGTATGACATACACTGCAGGTTACATACAGTGGATGTGGCACACACTGCAGGTTACATACAGTGGATGTGGCACACACTGCAGGTTACATACAGTGGATGTGGCATACACTGCAGGTTACATACAGTGGATGTGGCATGTCAGGACGGCATTGAAATCAACTGGGAGTCGTCGCTTCCCTTCCGACTGCTTAAGGGCTGGTAAACCTGCGACTGCAAACTGCCAGAGGTGACCCCAAAGCACGAGTGTCTTCGCGTTTGGTCACATACAAAAAATAATAATCAATATTACAGTGACCAGGTCCCAAGGCACAGACTTTACTGCTCCCTGTTCAGTACGGCTGTAAACAACTGCTGTTTACAGCCTATATCTGAAATCTTCACATATTAAACAAGAAAAGAAAGAAAAATACAACATTTAAAATGTTGGTAGCCCTTTACTTAAGGACGTGTTTTTAAGTCATTTATAAACACATTCATAACAAATAATAATGCATTCATAAAGCATCTTACACATGGCTATAGATATTTAACAAAAGGCCTTGCACAGTTTTTGGTTTACTTTGGTTTATTTATTAATTTTTTTTGTATGTCACCAAAAAGCGAAGACACTCGTCCTTTGGGGTTACCTCCAAAAAGGGCAGTTTGCAGTCGCAGGTTTACCAGCCCCTAAGCAGCATTCATTCTTCGGTAACGATTAGCTTTGGATCTTCTACGTAGATATCTTAAACATTAATGCTCAAGGTAAGATACACACCTCTGTTAGATCTTAGAAGACAGCAGTTTAACAAGTATCAAGGTTTAATTAAGTATCATTGTATTTGGGTTGGACTATGGTTGGATGCGTGAACAGACCCATGTAACAGAAGAGTGATTAAACAGCTTTATTAAATCAGCTTTGCATTTTCCACAATTGACAATGGATGAATGCATACAAAAGAGTCAAGGAGCTAGATTAATCTCAAGAGCTGAGAGCTCCCACTACAGACAAACATGGATTTAAGCGAACAAGTCAAGATTGCGTATCCTGAGACCAGTGTCAACACCTGGTTCGAGTTGCTAGGGCCACAGCAGAACACGGCAGTATATACGAATTACTGAGAACAGGCAGCAGGTGGAACAAATCAATACAGATAAATCCAGTTACTCCCCCTCTTGAGACAGTCAGTGGTCAGTACACTGCCAACACACACACACACATAGGTTTGTAGTTATATCTTTGTGGGGACTCTCCATTCATTTCTATGGGGAAAACTATAATCACAACATGACCTTAACTCCTACCCAACCTTAATCATAAGTAATCAAACAAAATACAAGACTTTTGACACTTTTAGTTTTTTGATTGCCTTTGCAGATGTTTGTGGGGACCTGAAAAGGGGAGTATTCACGGAGTATTCATTCGGTTGGTTGTAACAAAACAAAATTTCACATAATATTCACATCTGAGGTGTAGCCTCAGTATTGTAATTTGTAATGTTGGGGGGGGGCATAGGATTACCTAAGTGGATCAGGGGCTGAATCTGTCCATTTATAGGTTAAGTTGGGCAAAGCTTATGATTGGACGGGCAACCGTCCCCCAAGAAGGAGCTGGGCCCGATTCACACCTTGGAGAGCGAGTTATTTTGATGGTTGGGCTGACGAGTACTGTCACCCAAATATATCTAAATATGTATCTGTCAGATACACATACTGTAATTGTTAACAGTGCATCTGTCTCTAGTTTTTGGATGCCTTAATATCATCCTGTGACCCCATTCAGTACCTGAATGTATGAGGGTAGAAACTCCAGAATGATTTAAGGATTTTAACATGCATTAATTTCTCCACTTAAGTGAATAATAAATAAATGCAATCTCTCTGTGTTCGTGAAGGATTGTTACAGCAGGAATGCAAATTATGGCACATTTTGCAGTTATGGAATGCGTAACGTGGCATTGACTTTTTTTGTAGTAGCTTATGCCAGGACCTTAGAGCTAGCAGCCACAATAGATTACAGTTATCTCTTTGTTCTGACCCCTTATGCTGGCGGCAGAATGGTATATGTTTGAATTACTTTTGAAAGTGTTGCACCCTGCTCGACCTGGCTGTTCAAAAGGTACAGTAGACTTCTCCTCCAAATTGCTTGCCGCTAACTGCCTCGCTATTCTACACAAATGAAGTGTCAAATGTGGGGCAAAGAGACTCTTTGAACAGACCTTCCTTCACAGACTAAGGGCAGGAGGGCGCTCCGCTGAAAAGGAAACATCATTAAATCATTTATCACCTTAAAAACGATAGCAGTTTTGATTTGACACAAGCTTATTGATGGGCTATGTGTATATAATTGGATAGTAATGGAAAAACATTTATTTTAACATTTTTAGGATGTAACAGTACTTTTATCACTAGCATTAACAGAGTACTGTTGTGTAGGTGTATGTATGCTGTTTCACAGCAATATGTTCAAAAAACATTTTGGGAAACATGCCATATACTACTACTAATTACTACTACTACTACTACTAATAATAATAACAATAATAATAATAATAATAGCAACAGCATTCCGTATGATTGTCTCCAAGAACCAGCACTGACTGGAGAATAAGTGATGAACGGCATCCGCAGGTTGCTTTACACCACTTAAATTTCTACGAAAGTCCTACATTAGCACTTCATATCGCTAACTGAAAAATCCGAAGAGGATTTTCGCCTTTATGAAAAAACGCAAAAAGCCGAAATAACGTTGAGTGTTCGTCAGCGTGCCAAATATACACGTAGAGTCATGCGGGATATAACAACGTTTCGGTCAACAACAGAACACATATCGATGGCGCTCCATAAGATTATAATGGATGTGAAAGGTTCCCATTGTCTAGCAACATAACAGCTGCCATAACATCGTAGCGTAACACATTGTAAACATGCTGGTGTAAACATACCTACTGTACCGCCAGTCATATAAAAGAATAGCACATACAATTAAGTACATATTACACGATAATGATAATAAACAACTACATTACTGATTTATGTATGTCTTATCATTACTTAGGCTATACAGTACCATTTAGCTTAGTTTAGCAGTTTATACCCTCTAGGTTAGCGTTTCTCAAACTTACTTGTCCTGGGAACCAGTCATGTCAGGCTTTGGGGCTGCAGGGCCCTGCATACACGACCGGGATATGTGTGATGTAAAGGATGCTCTCATACCATCCTCATGCATGACAACGAAAGAAAACACAAAGAAATGTGTGTCCAGCGTCTGCGTTTATGTACGTTAAGTATGAAATTCCTATGGCTGTTTACCGTCTCTTTGTGTTAATTGTAGTTTTTAAATTCTATTGTAGTTTGCTAATGCCATTTCACCCATCACGTAGTACAGTACATTTCAAGAGTGACACACACATTGTTATATACGTTCAGTAACCTCAAATTTCCCTTGGGCCCTGCTATATTCCCGCCAGTGAGCACGATTCTCTACAAACAATCCCACTAATGAGAGGCAGAGTGAGGCAGAGCAGCCAGAGTTTGGGGAGAGGAAAACCCTGCATGACTTCGCCAGTCTCCGGTATGAGCAAGGCGGCGAGTCACTCGGCTTTCCCTCGCAAGCGCACACAAAACACACCTGCTTATAAACACACATCTGCTCTGCTGTCTTTGAGGCGAAGATGTGAAAAACATGTCCCAGGAAAAGCAGCACACATACAATATACATAAACCAAGAGGCATGGTGACATACAAGGGCTTTTCGCACATATGCTATACAATATATGCAAAACTTTTTTTGGATACCGATGGAAAAACGGTAAAGTGGTGACCGTAAGGGGATTCGCACTGATGAATGGGCTCTTCAGCGACATTCTGGACTCCGGCTGTCTAGTCTGAGTTCTGCGTAGTGCAATTAGGCTAGAAGAGATATTTGTGTTTGCTTTTCCATAGTTTTGTGAAATACATCCTGTCAGCATGTGTCTTTAATATGTATTTAAAGATATGGCACTTGTCAGTTTGGTCGGCACAAATCTGCAGCACAGAGGGCAGAAATACAAGCTGGCATTTTCCATCAACAGCCAATGTGTGGTAACATGCCTTCCGAAAAAACAGTAACGCAAATAAAAACTTTACGCATTACAGATTGTCCTCCCGTAACCCAACTATGCATGACTCGGCTCTTTTTTTTAATCCTCGGTGTGTTGCGGAGCTGTGTGGCACTCGGCGTCAGCCAGGAAGTCCGCATGGCAGTGATGAATTCTTCCTTTTTTTACAGCTTGGCCTCCTTTGTAATGAAGCTCTTCAGGGACTTTCCTCCACCTCAGCTGGATGTACAGCGCAGTAAAAGTGAAATGTGCGGCAGGGAGCCGCCGCGTGACCTGCTGCGGATTTATCACGGGATTTTAGGGATGGATGTGCCGTTTTAAAAGCTTTGATCAGAATTAATACCGAATATTTGAAATGTTTATATATCGCAATATTATAGACAGAGGACAAATGGTGCAGCAGCTTAAGACAACCTGCCAGTGATATAGGAGGGCAGCGTTTTAACAAACCGCCACAGGGCCCAGACCTTGCCGTTTATTTATTTATTTTCCGGTAACTTTAAATAAAAGTTATTCAACAGGAAATGAAAATGCATGGGATGTTGGTGAAGAGGAGCCAGAAAAGGTGCCTGGTGATCTCTGCTCGGTTTGCCAGTAAGGCTTATCAACCGGGAGAGTCCCGACGAATAAGGCCGAAGTGGCTGGCCAGCCGCTCCAGCAATGTGGCGAATGAGGCTAGGGGACGTTCCCCTCACCTACGATACTGTTTATCCTGCCGCACTGAACTGGGGGCGGCAGCAGTGTCGACTCAAGTATACAGGTGAAAGCATGACCACTGTTTGATATGCTGTGTAAGTCCTGACTAACGTTTAATGCACTGACCACCTGCACTATATATTATAATATTTAGCTTACACCATTGTTCCAAGCAACATACAAGTGAGGATCAGAGAGCAGCGTCAGACAGGGGTTAAGAGCCTTGTTCCAACCACTGGATTTGAACCAGGGACCTTATGATGACAGAGTCTTAACTTACTACACAGCATAACCATTACTAGGCTATTATAGACTCTATATATGATTAGAGATTCATTTATGATTACTGTGCAGTGCAGTTGTATATCAGATACATAAAGGAGCTATTACAGCTTATTGTAATGCACAGAAGCAATTTAGGTTTTATATTGCTTCCCGGACAACATAAATGGGCCGTTCTGGGATCTGATCCAGTAACATTTTAGTTACATGTCATGCAACGCCAGATGTGGACCAGAAGACTCTGGCTTCAGTATTTTTAAATTGTTTTTTTTTTTTTTTTTTTAATTCCCCTTGGAATAACCAAAGGCGGAGAACAGCTAAATATTTTAACCTTAATGGAATAATTATTCCCCAAAAACGACATTAATTATTTAGTATAAAATGATGTTAACATTTCTCCACTTGTATCCAGTTAATTTTCCACCTACACAGGGAAAGAATTTTCATCTCCACTAAAAATTTAAACTGTATCCAAAACCCTCATAAACCCTCCTTAAAAAAGGTTATTAAATAATCACATCATTTCAACAAGTGACCATATTCAATATTTATAGAGGAATGTTAACTTGACTGGTCAATGGGTTCTGGAGTAACAGTTATTTTCAGTGCTTAAAAGATTATAGTGCATTAAAATATGCTGTGTAAATTTGTGAGAAAAAGACAATATGTGCCCGATTTCGGTTTAACACAGAATGACACCAACTATGCTGCATTTTATCTTTATAAAAAACAGTTTCTTAAAGCTGCGTGTCCTAGCTTGGTGCTAACTAGAGAGATAGCCTAAGGTGTTATGGCGAAAAAAGGTGGACAAGCACGCAAGCCGATACGAGTTTTTTGGGCAGATCTTCGCAAGGAAACATCTCTGTAAGTGTTGCAATTGCAGAGGTGTACATCAATTTTTGTAAAAAAAAAATATATACTTATTTAAAGGTCACCAGTTTGATATGGTACAACTGTGTTGTGAGGTCACTGTATGTCAGGAAGATTGGCCATTATTGAGAAAATGGTTCAGGAATAACTGAACTCCACAATTTCACATTATAGCCAGTAATCAGGAGTGATCAGAAGGCCATGTTGTGTTCAAAATTTTCTCTCGTGCTCATCAGAAATGTCACAAAAAAGAGTTACTCTATACAAAATGCAGATCCATTGAGAGGCAGAGATGGATCCACTCTTGCATACATTGTAGTCAGCATGGACTAATAACGAGACCAACTCTCATTAGTTCTTCAGAAAAGTGTTCAATGTGTTTGAGTAATGAAGCACTTTGGGAAAATATCAACAGTATTGGGAATAGCACTTCATAAAAACAATCCATCCATCCATCTTCAAATATCTTAAGTTTGTCAGGACTGTGGTGAAGGAGAGGCTGAAGCTTTTCTAATTATACTATGAACTAATGGGGTAAAAATGAAAATTGACGGCATTTCATGGTAACTCGTGCATTGAGTTGAAAGCATCGTGGCAGCTGCCTTGCTGCATTGGACACTGAGGCAAAGACTGAAAAGTACCTGAGATACTTGTTTGCCATGATACAAGGGCTGCTCGTGGATTTCAGTGATAACATAGTTGAGTGACGCAGTCTGTGGCAAGCAAAAGTGTCTTAGACAATTTCAGCTGAAATAAAACGTACGGAAGTCAGCGAGGACGCAAAATAGAGACAGAATTTATGTCAAGCGTTCATTGTGTACATCCTGTACCTGTCAGAGTGCTTGCAGTTAGAACCGTGCCACTGATGAAATGATCACAGTGGAAACTACATGGATCTTCTGCATACAAAACACCTGAATATCCTGCTGGAAAACCCTGTCATCAACAAACCTAGTTGCGTGTCAAAGTCCAACATCAACCCAATGCTTATTTCCTGTTCTTCAGAGGTATGGCCCACATGAAATTTTTCCCTCCTTCAAGCAAACATTCAAATGTGCTAAGACACAAATTCATGCCAGGTGAGCAGATCGCATGATGCTGCAATGCACACAGCACTCACTGTGAAGTAACCATTGGCAGCCAAACAAATCAGTACCCCAGTACATCCTCCCTGCTCTTCTTGACTCAATTCCTGGTGTGTCTGTGTGTGCGTATGTGTGCATGTGTTTTTTCCACGGCTGAAATTCCAATGAGCGCCAACTCCTTTAGCATCCATAAACACATCCTGAAAGCTGTGGCCAATGAGCTAAATGCCCTTTCAGACGACGACTTTCAAAGCCGCTTTGAAGCATGGCGGCAGTGTTGGCAGGCATCTCTGCTCCCCAGCCCATCTCTCCCTGGACCACTTTGAAGGTGACCAGTATTTACAATCAAACATTTATTGCTAAAACCTTGAATAATTGGTCAAAAGCAATGCTTTTACAGATAAAATGGATTTGCTATGCCAAAATGTTCTGTTGTTTCCGTATGCCAATTGCCTTTGTCCAGCCACTTTGACTAATTTTAATTATAATTAAGAATTTAATGAGGTATTAGGGACTTTGTGCAGCTATAGGTTGAGGTTATTGTGTAATGCACCGCTTCTTAATCACAGCACTGGTGCTGCATACCGCACGCTGCCTCCCTACCACCTCGCCATTTACACTTTTATTCTTGTATCTGGCTGGAGCTGTGCTAAGAAGCCCAACCACCTGAGTAAGGAAAAAGAAAGAGGACCAGAGGGGATACTTTGTTAGGACGAGCTTCAGATCGCAGCTTGACGGCTTGGGGGCCTTATTTCTGGCTGATATTCATTCCGAGTCTGATCTGCTTGCCATTTCTCACTTTGTCTGGATTCTGTTAACATCTCATTCCTTCTGGGCTATTAATAGTAATGTGGTATTTAGTGTTATCTGTTAATTATGTGCACCACCAATGCAATTAAATAATACGCTATGCAAATATATCTGAGGTCTGCCTGTATTCTTGCCTAATGTTCAAATTAATTTCCCGTAATTTTGATAAAAAAAAAAAACAAACATCTAGAGGGTGGGGTGGCTCTACCGTTTCAAGGGTTCTAGGACCCCCCTACCAAGAAAATCAATGATCATTTCACTTCCTCCGCAATGCAGGTAATTCAGGGGAACCTAGAAAACTGCCGATTTCGCCTCCGGCTAGCCATTTAGAGGAACTGCCTCAAGTAAGTTTTAACTGGGCGAGATGATTCATATTCACAACTGAAAAATGAACACTTGAATAAATGAATGAAATTCCACACCAAATTCAAATGCAAAAAATGATGTCAGATAATGAAATAATGAAAAGGCTGTTTGAAAATACACACTGTAAACGTACGCGAAAACATTCAGCTTAAGTTTTAGTGGGCCGTGCTCCATTAGTTACATTTTTAATAATCATTTAATTCAACAATCATTATTCAAAATGGATGCAAATTACACGTTAGCAGGCGGCCCCATCCTCCAAGAGGTCAGGTGACTGGACAGCTACGCCCAACTTTTCTCCCACTGAATTACTGTTTCCCCAGGTTATGTTCTGTCTACCTCTGTGTGTTTCTTCTCCATGTCACGTTTCAGCCTGTATGCTAGATGCTAGCAGTGCATTAGGCATGCAGGAATATTTCAGCGGGTTTACATAGGGAGGAAGTCAAAACATATTAAAGCAGGACAGCGGCAGGCTCTACAGTAGCAAACATCACTCTTCTATTACATGCTCTGCTCTCTGCCTGCCTCACAATTATCACATGAAAGAGACCAATTTATTTTTCTTTAAAATCGGTTCTTTAAAATTTTGTGATGGACGTGCAGGATACTTATCATTCGGCAGGGTAAAGATCGTGAAAAGTTGGAAGGCGCTCATGTAAAACTACAGTACATTCGGTCCGGAGAAAATGCGAAAAGCCATACAGATGCGTTTATACCGGCTGAAAATAATCAGTTTTTAATTAATATGAAGTGAAGTCAGCAACTTGTTTGCTATTTTTGAGAATTCGATGAAGAAAAGAAGGAAATTGTTAGTTTTGTTCTTGTTAGGAATTTGAGCAGTTGAGGTGCCCTAATATCAGTGTTTAAAAACTTGAAAGGGTGAAACTAAAAAAGACAGAAAATACCATGATTAAATGCACATTAACGAATTGATTAGTTAAATCTATTTATCTTTTTATTGCTTTATGACAAAAATGCAGAAAAATAATTATACAAATCAGTTTACATTTTAAATGACATATTTATATACAGTACACCGTATCAATTAATTAATTTTTTTTTTGGTAAATTTACATATATTTCTGAATGCAAATACAAGCCAATGTACAAAATACAACTATGTATTTACAAAATACTGCAAGTTCAACTATAATAACTGACATAAATCTGGAAAGACGGGACAAACCTGGGTTTTGTACAAGCATGTAAGACATAAACTACAACAAGGTATCTGGTTATCAGGAAATAATCAACGACCCAGTTGGAGTTGATTATTTTCATATAACTGCACTTTCAAGTGGTTTATCCTGCTTGTACCAAGGCTTACGAACAAAAATAATAAAAGAATAAACTAATAATGTTCCAATGTGCTCTTAAAGATATACTCAGCTGGTCAGGCTACTCACTGGATGCACATTCTGTTAAGTTACCATAGAAACCGTCAACAGTATGTTGCATTCTGAAAACCATGGGAACTTATAAATAAGCAGTCATTCATATCAGCATGAGTAAAGTCACACGGGCCAGAACCGCCTGTGCAGTTACAGGAAACCATCAACATCTGCGGACCAAGAAGAAAACGGTATTTTCCAAACTTGAGCTGTGTGATTATTCATATATATATATATATATATATATATAATTGTTGCAATTACAAATGTTTTGGTACACACATGTTTATTTCATTTATGTGCCACACTAAACATGGAGATCAGAAAGGAGAGCAGAGAATTGTCTGAGGACAGAAATTGTGAAAAAATATCAACAATCTCAAGGCTACAAGTCCATCTCCAGAGATCTTCATGTTCCTTTGTTCACATAATTAACAGATTAGCTACAACTCCTTGATTAGTGTTATCTTACTGGACGTGGACAGACGTGACAAATTGATAAAAGACTGCAATGCAGTATAGTCTGAATGGTGTATCCATATTTAAAACTTGACAAGAGAGGCACATCTAGCGAAGTGTGCTTTGATCAGTGGACTCTAGGGAATAATGCAATGCAATGGATTTTGTGTGTAATAGTTATTAATCATTACATTGTATCCATATTATATGGAATTGGGCCAATACATAAATGGGTTAATAGTTCTAAAACCAAAAGAGACAGGCATGTCCAGTCATGTGTGCTTTCATTAGTGTACTCTAGGGGACAATTCATACCCTTTGCATTTTCAGGGTAACTTTGTCCACTTTGTCTGTAATAGTTATTATTACATTGTATCTGTATTATATGCCTTTGGGGCTATATATGAATGGGTTAATAGCTCTAAAACAAAATGAGACAGGCATGACCTGTGAAATGTGCTTTCATCAGTGGATGATGGGGGACAATACAGTTGCCCGCAAGCAAGCTGGGATATACAAAATCGGGGCCGACACTACACTGCCCCCCGCCAAAGGTTGACCGTCCCGGGAACCACCACCCCTAGCCCCCACCTCAGTTCTGAAGCAAGCCCCAGGGGTCCAATGGCAGTCGCCGGTGTGTCACCTCCATGTCAGACCCCACTGTTCGTCAACCCTTCTTTCTACACAGTTTAGGTGGATCTGGGAGCCCTTCCAGAGGATCTCCCTGGCCAGGGAACACCACTCCTAATAACTCCCCACAGCTAGGTCTCCTTCTTCGGGGACAGCAGCTGGAAACCACCAGCAGTGCGCCCCCTTCCTGGCCCCAGCCCTTATTTCTACCCTGCTTAGTGGGGGCATGGTGTTGTGCAGCAGGCTGGTCTTCACTGGGTTGGGTGGCCGTGCACTGTTGTTCCTGCACTGCAACATGGATAGCTATGGATAGGCACTGTGATAGTAGGGAAGTCTTGCCTGCCAGGAAGATCACGCACTTTTACTACAGTCCTTATAAGGATTATAACAGGCACCCAAACCACCGAACCCAATACAGTAGGAGAAACAGGAAGAGGTTACCGAACTGTAACTGTACAGTACATGCACAGTGGGAGATTTATACAGAGCTAAGGACACATGAGGATCGAACAGGGTGCACATAAAGAAACATATAAGCCACAATCGGGAAATACGAGGACTAACTATAACAATACAACAAATATTAATAGTAACTTTACTACAATGGGCTATATGCAGATGCGCACAAGCATGCTGCGATACAAAAATGCGGCCGGCGCTTTGCACGACTTCCAGCATGTTATTGCCTGCAACAGTTCCGGGAGTAGCATTTATTAGGTAACAGTAATAAGATACAGCATATTTTATTTATTTATTTAAACATTTATGGGCCTCAGCAAAATAAAATAGTTCCCGTAATATCAGCGAAAGTAGGACGGACTATCATGTCCAAACCTTCCGCATAGCCAGAAAATTCAGCCCATAACCAATATAGTTTTGTCTAATATTGCCGGTGCCAGCAGTGAAACAGCTAGCCAGCTTATTAGCGGAATAACTTGGCGTTGTAAATTAAAACCGTGCTGCAGGTCTAATAAATAAAATATTGTGGCGCGCGAGTGGTGAAGAGATCATGAGGCAGCTAGCAAAGTTCAGTTATCAGCAGACTTTTATTGCAGGATGGTGGTAAAACAACAAGCGATAATAAAGAATAAGCCGACTTACAGACAGAGACGAGGAGCCTTTACGGAGACAATGGTGGATAATGACAATAGAGACAGAACCTTTACTCTCACTTCCGCCTACGTTCATTTTTGAAACAGGTGGAAACGCGGGCAGTATAATAAACAGTAAAACCTAAATGTTCAGTCAAAGTGCTGCAGAATTTGTCGTTAATAGGGTGTCTGTCAGTAGACAGGGTCGGTTAGGGCTTAGCACTGGAACTATTTTAAAGGCTTCACTGTTGATTTGGGAATCATAGCTAACAATGGGATCATAAATATTTCAAGGCTGAAAAAGATGGGCAGTAGCTGAGTAATGACAAAGGTCATAATACATATCAGGAGTTCCAGTGAGTACCCCTTAAGAATGGGACTATCACACTGTGATGGATTGCTTTTGCATTAGCCCTCTGCTAACTCCCCCCTGGCATTAGACCCTGAGGTGTTCAATCACGCCATGCAATAGCGCGGCTGTAAATACGGAGGCATCCGTGTTACCTCTGAGCCCTTTGGTAGTTATTCAGAACAACCAGACTTCGGTAGGCAAGTCGAAGTCTAGCGGGTTTAAAGTAATCCCCAGACTGTACACGACAGGGCAGAAAGTATTAAGTTAAATCAGGGAGATAGGATTTCATAGTCGCAGGATGTGTACACGCTGTTCTTCAGCGGCATATGCAGCAGTAAATAACATCTGACAGAACGCTGTTGCAATCTCGTGAATGAAAAGACAACACGATGGTCTCCTCCTTTTCTAAGACCTGGCTTGTAAAGCTTACGGGTGACACTGCATGACTAATTAGGTCTTCTTGCGTGATGGATGTTGTGCGCGTCATGTTCTTGCGATTCGGCTGCTCTGCCTCGTCCCCACGCCGTTTTTTTTTTGTCTCCAACAAAAGAAAATTACAATGATATTTCATGTTTATTGAGAGAAAATCAGCTTTCAATGCGTGTCAAAATATGTATCGGTAATCCATCCATCTTCTCCGTCCTGGTCTCAACAGTGGGGGAGCTGGAGCCTATTCCAGGCAGCGTAGGGTACAAAGCTGCAGTCCAACCAGAGTGCGATGCCAGTCTGTACTGATAATGCCATTTTAAAAACAGGCTTCTTTCCATCCTTCCTACTCATTCACTCATTCATTCACTCATCAATCCATCCATCTGTCTATCTATTATTATTTTAGACTTCTTCATGGTTAGCAGGAATAATACGTTATCTCATTGTGAAAGGCACGACCTTTCACTTTGCAAGGAAATCAGCCAGCCTTATTTTCCATTATACTTTTTGCCTCTCACTTATGTATTGCAGTAAATCTCACAGTACAGCGCATCACAGTTATAATTATGCGGGATGCACAGTAGATTTGTGTTCCACTTCAGTTATAGATTAGCGCTGCTGACATTCTGCAACATCACTCTACAGATTATGGCACGACTCCAATTTCTGTGCAGACACGGACAAATTTTTGGTTCCCTTTCACAAAAAAACACAACTATCTCTGAAATGACTTGATACTGACAAAAGTTTAATGGCATTCTTTATTGTTTATTCCATATTTAAGACACATCAGACTTTGCTTTTGATTATTGATTCAGTTGAATATGGTATGATATGGGAGCTATGCTAACATGGACGTTATGGTAACATGGGAGCTATGCTAACATGGACGCTATGCTAACATGGGAGCTATGCGGACATGGGCTGACCTGCTGAGCATCACCAGCTAACGAGCTGGAAAGAAGATCACTGTACTGCTTTTTACTATATCGACAATGTGTTCACATATTTATGACTTGTATAGCTAGATAGCATCCCTAGGCTTCAGGCAGCCAGTTGTACCTTGTTCATACTCCTAAATCTACATCAGCAATTCCCCTGCCTTAGTATTGCATCAAACTAATTGCTATTGTCTCTGTTATCGTGCTAGTATTAATTTAATTTAAATGGGTTTATAATGTTGATGCTAAATCGTTAAGAAGTGCTCCAGGACAAAACCGAGTCACTCTCGAGTTGGAAAAGTTTCTCTTTAAAATGAAATAGTAATGAATATGCTGGTTTGCCCAATTAAAAAAGTTTGACATTTACTGTATAGTCCACAATAAATAATAAAAGGTACTTATGTCTTGCTTCTTTGTGAAAAAAGAATATACCTTATTTATGCGATTGTTACCTCTTTTGTTATTTGTTTGGTTGAATCCTTAAATGGAGATAAGAAAGTGAGAATTTCTTCATTTTCTATCAGACCTTCGAGCCAAACAAAGGGTGCATCCTTTAGCACACAATAACCATGTTTGACTTAATTTCTTAGTACCTAAACCAAGGAATAAAATGTCACAGCAGCACATTAACCTTCCAAATGCAATTTTCCCACACATTCTTACCCGTCAGTCCTACTGGTGTGTGAGAGGATCGTGTGATCCTGTTTAAAAAAGTCAGAAACAGGTGAGTAAGCACTTGCCTACTATGTATCGATGGTGACATACCTATTAGGTCTTGCAAACCATGCTATTTCACTCTCTCTGCTCGTTGGTTGGTAGGGGAGATGTTGGGGAGTGGGTTGGGGGAAATCTACCAGTACTTTACGTAATGGTAACAATGGCACCCACTGATGAAAAGGCAGTTAGTAAAATCCGCTGGACTCCTTCTAGTTCATTTTTAATTCTCCTCAACTTTTCACAGTCAACTCTAGTTAAATGTTATGTAATGTTTCTTAATGAACTATTAATGAATTAATGAGTTATTGTAAAGTGCCATCAAGTTTTGCAACTCATAAATGCATAAAGTCCTGCTTTGGAGCACACCAGCTATTTTTACGGCAGCCCTCACACATGATATCTCGTTGTGATCTTGCGCTGATCTCCGTATATCATATTTTTTATATGTTTTCATTTCGCTCACCAAGGGGGATTCAAAACATTTTATGCGTTTTTTTCCAGATCGCAGGGGGGCCTGTGACCCTAACCCATTACCATTACCGCTCCAGGGGTGTCACTTACAAAGCAGTCAACAACCATTGCTAATACTATTCACACAGAGTTCAGCACCCCTGACAGGTCAATAGCCTAAAATCTATTGATCCAGAAATCTAAAACTATTCCTACACACAGAGATGAACATGTCAAATCAATGTAGAGCACCAGCAATTGCATAAGAATGAGCACACATACATACGCACACACACATACACACGCACACACACACGGCACACACATACTGTATACAAAAACACACACTTCATGGACAAAAGTTTTGGAGAACCTAGCCGTTGCACCTACAGGAAATTTCATAACGTTCTATTCTAAATCCATAGGCATCAATATGAAGTTGGTCCGCCCTTTGCAGCTATAACAGCTGCCACTCGACTCGCTTTCCTCAACATTTTGGAAAGGTGTCTGTGGGAATTTTTGCCCATTCATCCAGGAGGGCAGTTATAAGGTCCAGCACCGAGGGATGCAACGGCCTGGCTTGCAGTCTCCATTCAAGTTTATCCCAAATTCGATGGAATGGAGGTCAGGGCTCTATGTGGGCCAGTCAAGTTCTTCCATACCAGACTCATCCAACCATGTCTTTATGGACCTTGCTTTGTGCACTGGGGCAGAGTCATGCTGGAACAGAAATGGACCTTCCTTCCCCAAACTGCTCCCACAACGTTGGAAGCATACAATTGTCCAAAATGTTTTAGTATGCTGAAGCATTAAGAGTTCCCTTCATTGGCTCTAAGGAGCCCAGCCCAGCCCCTTAAAAATACCATCGTCCCTCCTCCACCAAACTTTACAGTCGGCACAATGCAGTCAGGCAGGTAAAGTTCTCCTGGCATCTGCCAAACCCAGACTCACCCATCAGGCTGCCAGACAGAGATGCGTGATTCTTCACTCCACAGAATTTTTCCACTGCTCCAGAGTCCAGTGGCGGCGTGCTTTACACCACACCACCCAATACTTGGCACTGCACTTGGAGATGTGAGGTTTGCATGCAGCTGCTCGGCCATGGAAGCCCATTCTATGAAGCTCCTGGTGCTGTGCTGGGGTTAATGCCAGAGGAAGTTTGGAACTCTGCAGTTACTGAGTCAACAGAGCATTGGTGAGTTTTACGCACTATGCACCTCAACACTCAGAGACCCCACTCTGTTACTGTACGTGGTCTGACACGTCATGGCTGAGTTTCTGTTGTTCCTAAACTTCCACTTTGCAATAATACCACCTCGAGTTGACTGTGGAATATCTAGTAGGGAAGAAATTTCACAAACTCACTTACTGCAAAGGTAGCATCCTGTGACAGCACCATGCTGGAATTCACTGAGCTCTTCAGAACGACCCATTCGTTCACAAATGTCTGTAAATCTGTCTGCACGGCTGGGTGCCTGATTTTATACACCTGAATGATTCTCCTGAATTCAATTATTAAGAGGTGTGTCCCAGTCCATATAGTGTGTGTGTGTGTGTGTATGTATTATGTTTATACTGCATATTATTTTGTGGGGCCCAAAAGTTTTTATAATACCAAATCTTACCTTAATAAAGAAAAATTATTCTACCTGACAAGAACATATAATAAGTTAACCAGCACCCAGAGCCAAAACACAGAAATGTATTATTTGGGGGGGGTGGTAGATAATGGAATATTACAAACTCCACAACCCTTGAGGGCACAGACTGTTTTTGATGCAGCCGACCCACATGAAGAGGGTGAAAAAATAAAACAAAAAGAAAAGTATTGCAGGGAAAGGTTAGGGTACATTCTGGCACAGTATGACAGCGCTTTTAAAATGAATGTTACTGTGTTACTATCTTCATTAACAGACACTATTGGTTTAATTCTAGCAGAAGCCAACAATTCACGCGACACTCATGGATAGACACACTTCACCAGGGGTACCAACCCTCACATCTGGCGTGACACTCTCACGCTCCCGGGAGAACCCTAGCGGCAAATCTACGTTGTAGTAAGCCAAAACACTCGTCACACAATATCAGATTTTGCGGCATCTATCCCCTTTAAGATATAAAGACATTTTGCATGCTATGCACATCTTTCCGAATAACAGCTGGTACCGTTGATAGCAAACCATTTTTTCGAAGGCAACATCGATGTATGTAATGATTAGTCCACAGTTAATGTTGATGATGTCATACGGTACACCATTCATTTTGCAGAATTCATTATTAAGAATAATTAGAACTTGCACAGCCTTGTGATGTTAATGGCGACAACGAGCATCAAGTTTTTAATGAAAGTGAACAATAAAATATGAGGAGGTGTCAGACACCAGAATAATAAAAGGAACAACATAATTAGATTTATAATGATGGATAAGACAGGGAAGAAATGGAAGGTGAGGGCAAGGGCTCGAAATATCGGAGATTTTAATATCATATGGGTGGGAAATATGGTGTTCCTGAGGATGAAACAGTCCAGAAGGATAAAAGGTGACCCCGATAGTCACCCATCCTGAGATTCCATCATTTCCGGCAAAATCTGATCAGTTATTTTTTTTGTTCAGATTTACAGATGATTTTAAGGGTGGTCAAATAGAGCAGAAACGCTGCAATTCTTCACAAATCGAGCCTGAGCAATCATGTGGAACAAAACCCTGCGAGGGTACACTGTGTAATTACTGTAGCGAGGAAGAATTTCATTTCTGTACTTGAGATTTTGCTTCCTTTTTCCCCCCACAATAAGTCTATAGGATACATTGAAGGTCAGAATTAAAAGGCAGCTTCGCGATAAGGGAGGTTCTCACCCTGTCCTTGCAATATAGTATCAAATGGATTATTAAGAGGATAGTTTGGCGTCTGAGGCCCTGTGTCTTTTTACAAGGGTCTGAACTGAAATTGAAGGTTCCTTCTTCATCCAGACAGCGACAAACGTCCATTGAATGATGGTATTTTCTACTGAGGTGTTTTCCATCATTTTTAAATTCATGCCACCATCAGCCTGCAACTGCAAGGAGCTATAAAAAAAAGGAACGAGGTTTCAAGGGATTTAGCTGGTCATACAGGTACAGTCCTTGTAATAGTATTATAATAGTACTGGAGTGTGTTCCCGAGACAGACGTGGAGACTCTCTCTTATTCATGTTTGAGGCTGCAGCCAGGTTTCTAGTTACTAGGCTCAAATGATTCGCAAGCTCAAGCAGACAAAAAAGATGGCATTTGAACACTCTTTAATCATGGTCAAGGGCTTGATAATCACCACCAAAATAAATGCTTTTTTACATAAGTTCCAGATAGATAATCATTAAAGTTAATTTCTCTTAATTATGTACTTGTGTGTATTTGACAGGATATGGCCTTAATCCAACTTTGACACTATTGGTATAATTCCCACGTAAGTTACTTTGGGAGGCTTACAAGTGTCATGTTAGGCTTGATCCTTGTTGTATGGTCCATTTTGGATTTTTTTTTGTTGGCAATTTTGACAATTTTTAAGTTGTTAATACAAAATGCCACCAATAAACAGAGGTACAGTTTACACCGAATACAAGTTCATTATTGGAAAATTGTGTATTTCGCTGCGTTTTTGTCTCTTCCTAAAGCCAATGTGCCCAAGTCTTTATTGTTATATAAAAATACAAATCTTGAAAAGCATTCAGTGTTACCTGAGAGGTAGTTAAAAATAATAATAGTAAAAAAAAACTGTAAAGACAGATGGTATCATCATGAGAAACACACATTTTATCTCACTCCTTTGCACAAACCTAACGCTTCCCTTGTTCATCTGTTCCCTTCCAAACCGTCTGTCTCACCCAACGCCCCATATTCTGCATTGGGCCCGTCGTTGTCTTCCCTCTCATTCCCCACAGCCTCTGAGCAATCGTGAGTCGCACATCTCCTCAGAAACACTCGGACATTACACCGATACAACCCTCTTTGGGGGGGGGGGGGGGGGGGGGGGGTTCACCACCATGCTCCTGCATCCACCATCCTCTCTCGCCTGGATCCCTCTACAGAAACAGACGCCGAGGTCCCCTGTGTTCCACTGGCATCTTTAGCCCGGCCGGCAGTAACATGCACCTACCAGTCGACTTGCATGCTAACCTGTACATCTCATGGACCTATGACCTCAGCTCCTGTCCTCCCTGCACTATGGCTGGTTTTAGACACCGTCAAGCTGTCCTGAGTTTCACGGTGACAACGACGGCCCCCCATTTTTAAAACTGTGTCAACACATGGAGGGAAACAGGTGCAGGGTTAAGGCAGATGGGTTGGTCCTGCCAAAGTGAGCAAAGACAAACCGAGGGAGGGAGAGAGAGAGAGAGAGAGAGAGAGAGTGAAGGACAGAACTACTGTACTTGTCTCATTGGTGGGTGGGCAGCACCAATACTGCTCCTGATTACAGCAAGCCGGCATGTCAGAATCAATACAGCATTACAGTTTTGGCCTCCAGAACTGTTATGGCAGAGCAGAGAGTAGCTTGATGCTTAGCTAGCAGGACATGGCTCAACAGTTTAGGATGCTGTACCTGTGATTAGAAAGTCGCCGGTTGAAATTTCAGTGTTGCCAGAATTACTTCGCCATTGGGCCACTGAGCAAGGCCTTTAACCCCAGATGCTCAAGGAACTGTGTGACCCTACTGTACCTTCTTAAGAATGAGTCACTTTAGATGAATAAAGGATGTTTAAGTGGACATTTTCCAGCTAGAAAAGTCATCAAGAAAAAAAACAATTCACAAGTTCCCTCACGGGATATCCATCGCCAGCACTTACGCCGAACACAACAACTGATTGTGGAACGGTTCAATGAAAAAGGATTGCGCAAAATATACATTTCGATCACAGTGTATGTCCATCCATTATCGTACCTGCTTATTCCCCACTGGGGTCGCAGGGGGCCCGGAGCCTACCCCGGGAACAATGGGGGCAGGGGGGAACCAGCCCAGGGTGGGCGCCAACACACCGCAGGGCGACAATGTATATGCCATCAATATTTATTAATTAGACTACATAGGCATATTCTGTAGAGTGGGGCTATCAAAGCAAGGACCTGGCACTCCAAGCTAATAATAATAATAATAATAATAATAATAATAATAATAATAATACAGTCAGACCTCGGACAGTTCCAGAACCCAGCGTGAATAAGGAGGAGTCGCGGATGTTTGGTAGAGTCGCTAAAAATACTGTAGCAATATGTGCTTATTTATATTTTAAACCCTAAATATGACCTCAGTCATGCTCCCAAAACACTTGAATATTATTTAAAAATTAGCTTAATACATTACCTTTAAAAAAATAGATGTTTGATGTAAAAATACAGTACAGTGTCGCCTAACGGATATTTGTCACACTAGCACGTTTACAGTACAGTATACTAATGTTACTCTACTAATTCATAGAACACGGCATTGGCTGCTGTTTTCGTTTGCATTAACAGTAAGGTAACATGAGTAAACGAACGGGACTGTAAACTTATTGACAGGAGTCATATACGTAACCAAGGTACAATTCAATAAAATACGCAAAGGAAACATGTAGTTTATGTATAGTGTACAGGTATTCAATCAATTAAAAAAAAACGTACAGAAATAATAAGTTGTAAAAATACTATGTGTGCGCTAACCAGGAAAAAAAGAGAGAGAGAACAAAAATATATGCACACACATTAAAAAATATGTACTAAAAAACAGCAGTAGGGGTACTCAGCAGTGATGAATGTTGATTATGAATTAGCCGTGCAGTACGATAAAAATCTGAAAATGACTGCACGATGAGTTACAGCTCCAATGAAATTTTCGCGGATCTGTGAATTCGCGAATCGTAAAGCGCAAATGCACGAGGGCTGACTGTAATAAATAATAATAATAATAAAAATAATAATAATAATAATAATAATAATAAGCATTTCTATATACAGGTACCAGAAATTTACCTAAGAACTACTATATATCCTGTCTGCTTTTCGTCTTCCTACTATTCAGATAAATATTTATTCACTTAGCTTGCTTGTAATAACTAACAGCCGTAACATAGATGAGAACACTGGCAATGGCTAAATCACTGAGCCGGCGTGGGTTTACCATAATATTGCTTTAGGTGCTCTGCTAAAATATCACACCATTTTCAGTAAATAAATGAAAAAAGAGACTGTTATAAATGCCAGTTTATTAAAGCAAGGGAAGCTCGCTACTGCAAACCCGAGGCAACATTAAGAAAAAACATTAATAATGTGACCTGCTAACACGAATGCGAGCAGCTGTGCGTTCAGAGTCCATGCCTGTTAAGTAACTCCTTGTCCTTTGTCAAGGCCTGCTGTGGTCACATTACACTGTAACTGCAGGTTGTGCCCCTGGAGGCACTGGAACTCCACTGGAACTCCACTGGAACTGGGCATAGCAGCCTGCCCGAGTCGGACTGGTGCTTCTGTCGGATAAAACAGACAAACCACAAATTGCACCACACTTCCCGTCTATGAAGTTCTCTCAGTAGTGCCCCCCCCCCCCCCCCATCTTAAAAAAAAGTAAAAATTTCCTTCACTCTGAGAACTACAGTATATTTCTTGGTACTGTCTACAGTAGATGGCCCTCTTTACAGCTATGCCATCCACAAATTGCGCTTGACTGCTACACTACCTACAGTATGTAGAGAGTATGGATAGCTCTCTTCACTGCTATGTCATCTACGGACAACTGTCTTCACTGCTATACTATCTATGGATAACTCTCTTCAAGGCTATGATATTAAAGATAGCTCTCTTTAAGGCTATCATGTCTACAGCTAGCTCTCTTCACAGCTGTCCTGTATCCAGACCGCTCTGTTCAAGGCTATGATATCTATAGGAAGCTCCCTTTAAAGCTATCTCCTCTACAGATAGATAGGACAGCTGTAAATAGAGCTAAGGACAGTTCATGTTAAGGCTAGCTATTTCTAGCTATTGAAAAGATCAGGGGTTAAGTCGAGTTTACTTGGGGCTTGACTTTATTTTTTCTTTTTTTTGAAGAAGAAGGATTGGCATCGGGGCAAAAATACTCAGGCTTAGGCTTAAAATACTCGGGACTACAGCCCTGATGTTGCACGACGCCCCTGACCCCACCTACGGATTGCTCTCTTCACTGCTATGCTACATCCGGCCATGGACATAACTGGTGATATGAGAACAAAACAATGCATTTTAATCTGTATATGCTAACTCTACTTCATTTGTGGTATTTAGGTTTAAATGCATTGTGCCCTTTGTCATTGACTCCGTTCAGAACTTTTATAGATAGAATTTCTAGGTGTAGCCAAGGGGTGTAGCGGTCCGGCTGGGGATGGATGGCGTCTTTCCTTTTTGCAGATGATGTGGTCGAGATCGACAGACGGATCAATGTAAGCGTCGGCAGTAATGTGGACGTTTTATCGCTCTGGTGTGGGAAAAGGGGAGCTGAACCGGAAGGCAAAGTCTCAGATTTACCAATCGATCCAAGTTCCCACAGTCACCTATGGTCATGTGGTTTGGGTCATGACCAAAAGAATGAGATCACAGATACCAACAGCAGAAATGAGTTTCCTCCACTGGTTGTCCGGGCTCAGGCTTATAGACACGGTGAGGAGCTTGGAAACATTCAGGAGGAGCTCAGAGATGCTCCTCTGCATCAAATGGAGCCAGTTGAGGTGCTCCGAGTATCTAAGATGCCTCCCTGGGGAGATGTTTCGGACATGTCCAACCGGGAGGAGACCCGGGGACAGACCCAGGACATACTGGAGAGATCCCATCTCCTGGCTGGCCTGGGAACGCCTTGGTATTACCCTGGTGGAGCTAGAGGAGGTGGCTGGTGAGAGGGAGGTCTGGGCATCGCCGTTTGG
This sequence comes from Brienomyrus brachyistius, assembly GCF_023856365.1. Classification (NCBI taxonomy): domain Eukaryota; kingdom Metazoa; phylum Chordata; class Actinopteri; order Osteoglossiformes; family Mormyridae; genus Brienomyrus; species Brienomyrus brachyistius. The sequence goes on along the minus strand of NC_064547.1, from coordinate 16,453,096 downwards.
CCTGCTGCCCCTTGACCCGACCCAGTGTCCATCTATGTTGAACAATATATATTCGAACATTTGTTCAATTCAATATTTAACTAAATATGATGTTTAACATGATTAACGTTATACTTATGGACCAGACAGAGAAAGGTGATATATTATCATGTATCTAAAATTTAGCTTTTGGCTTGTATGTAACGGATAACAGACCAGCTGAATAAATAATAACTATAAGAAACAAATATAATTAAAAATATATTCATGCTTTTTGTGGTATTCTCTTTTCTGGAAAGTAAACTGTTTGTATTGCTAAGCAGTACTGTCTTTCCTGGCTGCCATAACTCATTTTAAAGAATGCCTTATTATAGTCTCCATTAATATGCAAAGCACCCTGTGAAATCCCCCAATGGACAACATATAAAATCACATTATGTCTATAAAAACATCTCAATCTGCCATAAGCAGATGCCAACTCTGCACAAGAGTGAAATTCGCAAGTAACCACGGCTGCCTACGAGATATTACAAAAAAAACATATAATTGATGGTTTCAGATAATGGTCACACCTCCGATGAGTTTTGCTCTTTTAGTGGATGTGTAATTTATGTCACTGACAGGATTGCTTGCTTGTAAAAGATAATGCTCAGCGATCACCAGACGTGTTCTAATTTGCGGGGGGGCTAAAAGATGCGGACGACGATGATGACATCGATGATGATATAGAAGTTATAATTACATTTCACTGCTAGGAGACTGGAGCCTGAATATATTCTGTGAGGATCTGGACATGAAAACTTCCATGTTCATATATCGAATAAAAAAAAACATATACATAGTGAGAGAGCTTCCCTCTTTTATTATTACTCTGAAGTGAAACTATCTTCCAGTGCGATCTCTGTAACTGGAAGTTCTGCTGAGAAATTTCTATAGAACTTGAGCCAGAAGTCAGCACACCATAAACAGCCTCTAAGGTCTCCGAGGAAGAGAATGCAGCGATAGCCTGAAGTAACCAGACATCAATCACCAGCAAGAATACATCAAAGGATCATTACTGCTCCCCCAGCTTATAATTTCCATTAATTCAGTTTTTGGTGTCGTTGAGCCCCCTTACTGCATCGCACGCGTGCTATCAAACACAAACGGGGACAATTTTCAGATCCCTCTGATCTGATGAGGAATTTCATCTTTCCCTGATCTATGTCAAATTAGATTTACACCCCAGCATACATTTTTTTAAGCTGCAAGTTAAATTTGCAGTTGCAGAATTTGCTATACATCTCAGAACAGTAAAATATCTTCAGCAATTATTGTTCCTCCACTAGGTTTTTCAATGAATTCCAAATATCTCTTTTCAGATGTATATCTCTCTAAATTTTTGAACTTTTCTATTGCCAAAGAGTATACAAAAAGTTTAGTTTCCATTCATTAAAGTAAAATAATTATTATTATTATAAAAAGATTAAGCATTGGGAAGATGTTAACAAATGGTGAATGTATCCCTGTTTGTGCCTGTGCAGGAGATATAAGGGCATATATATGTATCCCGCTTATCTTCTCGCTTGAACCCCCCACCACCCGAATGGGTTAAATCATTCTGGGTTTTGCCATTAAACTGGGGATTGCAGCAGGGTGACACCTCCCACCTTCTTTCTAAAAGTAATGTAATAATTCTCAGGGGCCAAAGATGATTCTTAATGAATTAGCTACATGGGGGTATCATTAATCATACAACAGCACAGGAAGGGGGGGAGGTATATTTACTGTGAAAGCTGTTTGCAGATCTCTGTGGACTCTAGGCCCGTCAAACCCTTTCAACAGTGATATACCGAATACTCCACCAACACTTGGACCTAATGCGGGTAGATGATGAACGGCAGTCATTCCGAAAATTGTTACAGAGCATCGTAGATGTTCATTCAAAGTGATTTTTACAATGAGTTAACACATGGGTCATTAATTTGTAATCTTTTCCAAATCAATGAAGGTCTCACCAATAGTGAGTCGTTTTCCCCCCAATAGTAAATGTGTAATTTCTCATTAAGCAAAAATAATGAGGTTACTCATTAATTGCAGCACATCCTGTTGTTGCGTATGTTTCTGCTGTAATGCTCTGTGCTTGATGAGTAACCTAAGCACTTTGCTCTTTACACATTCTGTGACTGCTATGGAAAGTGATCCCTTTGGAAATATTCTAGTTCTTTGAAAATATCTACGTCGGTGATGCTCAACAGCAGTGGTGCCATTCAGAGAACTGAAATGACTTTGCTTGTGATCTATGCCATCCCTCATTGACCAAAGATTATTTATAAGCAACAGTGTCTTCACAATGCAATGTATTTAACCCTGTCAAAAACACAGGGAGTCAAATAATGTGTCTAATACAAATCAACACCAAAATAACATCTGATGCAAAAAATACCAGTCATGTGAAAAATATGATCGTAAGGACCCTGTGTAAATACATGAAATATACAGCAGGACCTGGTCTAGTCCAGACGATCTGTAATGCATCAAAGAGAGGAAGGGGACTAAAGCATTAGTTACTAAAAGCAATAAAATTGCAACTATTTAGAAGCCCCTTTATTATCTAAATGAACGTATGTCACAAAAGTCAAGATAAATAATTATACATCAGCATAAGATCACTTGTGTATTTCAAAAGTTTTTGCACTGGTGAATTTGATATTATCCAAAATGAACCTCCTCCATTTTTACCACTCTGACTTCTTGAAGACATCAGGTGAAGCAGTATTTCACAAAGTGTGATTTCATATCACATTAAATTATACATTGGCATTAAAGGGACAATTACATCAACCTTTTCCACGTCAAACTGAAAAAGCGCATCTCTTCCAAAAAATTTCTTACAATGTACTATACAAAACAGCACCACCTTCAGATATTCAGAAAGTTCTGTGATATGACACATCAAAAGTTCTCCCAGTGAGGCATGCTTTGCCTAGTCTCTCGAAAGACACATCCTTGTCCTTTCTGAACACGAAGATGTTCGCCAATATTCCTTGTGGGGTTGTGGACAAGGAATTGGTATATTTTAAGTTAAGGAGTTTAAAATAGACTTACATTTTTAAATACTGTTGTTGTTTATTGTAGCTTATTCCATTGCAAGAATAAACTGCGTTCCCGCAGTGCAACAATTTCATGTGCATGAAATGCCATTTCACACATCACCACTTTGTGTTTGTGGAGTTTGCATGATCACTCTGTGTGTGCGTGTTTTTTCAGTGAATCCTTTGGATACCTTCCGCTGTGCAAAAATGCAATTTATGTGAATTGGAGTATAAAGTATTTGTGCTTCTGGTGCGTGTTTGGTGGTTGCATTCGTCCTTTTAAGGGTTTAATAAAAGGGCATTGTTCTTCCTTGTAAGTAAACCTCCTTGTTTTTCCACGTCCCAAAACCTTGGCTTGCAAGACGCTACCATATTACATTATAAACGATTACTCGATTAATCACATGTTACTCAATTAATTGATAGCGGCAGCTCTAATGTGAAGTGTGTGATTCCCTTGATACCCAGCCCGGTGAGTTTGCGTCCTAACCCCTCCTTGATACAATTCTGTGTCTGCGACGTCGGTGTTCTGGCTTTTGCTGGTGGGGCTGTGCTATGCTACTCATAATTTAATCAAGTCACTCTATTAATGTTACCTGCATTTCTATAATCACTGCGTTTCAGAAAAGGATACATCTGTTGGAAGCCGTTAAAAAACATAATTCTATGCATCAGTGCACCAAATAGTCACACATTTCAGGACTACATTCTATTGAAATTATCAACCAATGGGGAATGTTTCGGACTGCAATATAATGATCGTTTTAATATTTACTATAATATTTATAGTGTTGACTAATATATGATTAGGTCAGAAATTATACTGGGCTTGGGGGGGTTTAGCCTACAGTTTCCTTCACTGTTTCTTTTAATTGCTACACGAAGACTAACACAATTAAGCCATATAAAGGAAGCCATTTAATATAATGCAAATATGCTGAATGATGGCAACCTTCAGCTTTTACATTCACGGGTTCCAGTTCTTTATTGCTTTTATAAAATGATCTCGGCATATCATTAGCATCATTTATGTGATATTTTAAGGAATAATGTTGAAATTACTATAATGAGTGTTGGTTTAATTCATACCATCCATCTTCAAGAGGACATTCTGTTTGAGGTGGGACAATAAAGCCAGGTGATAGGGGGCAGGCAGGGGGGGGGTAGCTAGAAAAAGCCCAGTCATGATATTTGGATACCTCCATTGGAACTTGTTCTGTTAGCAAGACTCTCCCCCTATCATTTTCTTTCCAGATTTTATGGAGAACTCAATTTATCCTCACTTACAAATATAAATTACTTATGTCTATAACCCTGCATAGCTGCATAGATGGTGTCACCAGTTACTCCTCAAGTGCTCAGGACAGAAAGCTACCACAGTTTAGCTATTATACGAGACAAATGGGACACTATTAGCCAATCAGTGAGGACCACAGCCATCCATTTTTATAAAAAGCTGTATTGCTTGAGGTGAAGGTAGCAATGCATGCAGCAATAATACGATGAATGTGGTCCACTTGCCCGATCAATAAAATATAGCAGCTATCAAATAGTGGTACATGTTTTAAAAGTAAATAAGTATGCTATATAACAGATGGTAACAAATAACAGGGGAGACACCCTGTTTGTTAGTTCTGCATCATCTTCCTTTGAGAGTCTGAAAATAGATCCTTCCAGAAAGGTACATTAGCACAACGCTATGACCTTGGAACAGGGTTGTAGGTTTCATGTGCATTTCTGTAGCATTTTAATGAGAATTGCAAAATTCATATAAAGGTTTGATTTTATTTTTTTAGCACTGCATATGTGTGTGCAAATATTAATTACATATTATATATAAAACAAATCTAAACAAATAAAATGCTGCATACCCTTTGCAAATTCTTTCTGAATTCTCATCGTAGTCTTAGAGCTCATTTTCTTACATTCTGCTTGACTAGTGGACTTGAAATTTATATTCAAAAGGTCAAAGCAAAGTCATTTTGTAAAAGTAAAATGGGAAGCACAAGTGGAGAGTTGGTGGGGAAAGAGGAAGCTCTGCAAAATGAATTAACTTCCTGCTGATACTTCAACAACTTCAAATAAATTAAAAGAATGGAGGTGTAGCAGACAAGGATCTGGGCACCGGTGATAGATGCAGATCTTTCACCTTCACAGATAAGTTTGGTAAATTACTTTATTAGAAACTTAATCTTAATCGAAACAGTAGTTTAATCCGGCACCTTGCCGTGTTCCTTATTTGAGCCCAAGAAATGCCGAAACGTAGGAGAATTTAGAAAAGAAAGATTTAGATTTTAGTCACAGTTCCTACACAAATACGTGATTTACAACAATCTTTATAAAATGTATTTATTTTTAGCCATAGATTCAAACAATGAGGTTATCAATTTTCAGCAGCTACCCAGTGCAGGGCTGCAGAGTTTATCCCATAGGCTGTGGGCACAAAATGCCACCCATGGCAGGGGCACGTACGCCTTTCAGACACTTAATCACACATGTGGGCAATTTGGCAAACCCAATTCACCTTAGCGTGTTTTAGGACTGAGGGAAAACCCGGGTCTCCAGAGGTGTGGGGCAATAGTGCTAGACACTGCACAACCGTAACACCCCTAACTGATCTTACTGTATATGTGAAGAACATACTTTGTTTTATAGGTGAGCATAGATTCACTAATAGATTCACCTTGTGACCCTGGACTACAGTAGGTAGCAGGTTTGAATAGGAAGTAGCTTCCTCCAGAAGCATAATGCCGACGAGTCAGTTTTACCCAAAACTGTAGCCATCGTAGAAATTTTAGCCCACTGATGAAGCTGTTGTGTTTTCATTATAGACCTACAGTATAATGTCTGGGAAATATATCGTACATTCCTAGCTTGCCTGAAAAACACCAATTAAATTTCTCTCATGTAATACACAATAGCGGCAAACCTGCAGCATATCTCAGAAAGCATACAGCAGAAGGCTGGGGACACCCTAACGATATGCTTTTGGACCGAAAAGAAACCCACAGGAAATGTTTAGCAACACAGGGCGAATATGCAGACTACAAAGATACACTGAGCCAGAGGCAAGAATCAAAGCCCGACCCAGCTAGGTGTGAGGCCACAGTGCTGAAGAATAATAAAAATTAAGACTCCCGATCATCCCACAGATCTGAATTCCTAACAAGAAGATTGCCAAGCAAATCTTTTATAACTGGTAAAGGGTGATAAGAGGTTCCTCACTGGTATGTGATAACAAGTAAATCCGTTTGTATCCGTCGGGCAATAGAGTTTCTCCCAGAAACTTGAGAAGGTAGCTCAAAATTTAGGCCAAATAATTACATGCTTTTTAGAGATTCGTATTTTTTCATATTACTTATGCCTCATTCCTAGTAAATAACAATAAAATAGCAGGCAACATCACTAGAAATCCTGAAGCTGTCAGTCTTTAAAATCTCACACTACTTAAAATAAAATCGATAAGTAAGCCGAGAACCTTCTTTTAAAATAAAATAAAAAACCCACAAACCCCTATGGGCTGTGAGTGAAAACTTCCACAAATTCCCCCTACTCCCCAAAAGCTGAGCTGCTATCGCTATGCTTCTTATAACCCCCCTCAGCATTATCCCGCAAAAAATGTTTCTTTAATTGTTCACACCTGAATGTAGTTGCTTTAACGAGGTCGTACTATGGTTTCCTTTCAAGGCTGAATTCTGGCACATACTGCTTTCTTACAAAAGTTTATTGTGTTTAAAATGTATTAATTGTTATTTTACATTATATAACGTCAACATGTATCAATAAAACAATGAAAAAATACATAGTCCCTTAAAAATTACTAACAAAGGAATAATAATTAGTATGTTAAAGTTTATGCACTTAATTTTATTTATTTATGTAATGTAGTTAAAGGGCGTTCACAGCAAAAATTTATTTCAGGGGCAAAATAAAATTCGGGTAATTAGCGAGACGAAATGACATCTTTGTTCCATCCCATGTGCACCAGGCCCAACATTTCCCAGCATGAATAAATGTTAAATTATGATGCCAGCTCAATGGTTATATTTGCAGTCAGAATTTTAAGTAATGCGACATAAAGTGCCTGGATAAATGTTACCTTTGACTGTCGTTTTTCATCGCTACATTCCTTTCATGCCTTTTATGCATTTTTATATTGTGAAAGATGTGATGTTCATTTATAGAAGACAAATATACAAACATTAACAGTCACAGTCTTGATAAAAGGAACAAGAACCGAAAGACATGCTCTAGATAACATAAGATCTAACACCTGAATTTAACCTTTGTTTCCTTTAACGTTTATTTAGCCATAACCTATCGTGGGTGGCACAGTGGGTACAGTAGCTCCGTGGCATTATACCTCTAATGTGCTGGATTTGATTCTGTTATCCATTTGTTTGCAGCACGTTCTCTATGTTTTTGTGGGTTTCCTTCATCTACTCCAGTTTGCGCCCGTTATCCACAAACTAGCGATAAGGTTAACTGGTGTCTCTAGATAGTTCCTAGTATGTGAATGTGCACCCTGGGATGGTACAGCATTTAGTCACGGGTGTCATGAATATGGATATTTAACTGTTCACTTCCTCAGGATATTTTCTTTGCCAGCCCTTCAGCTATTGTAGAACTGAGTACTGCATACGGTCATTGTTGCCTAGTTATATATAGGTGTTGCTTGACCACCTGTCTCCACTCAATCTGTACTTCATTACTGCTTCGTCATGCAGTACCTGCATTACACAATCGCATTGGTTAGTCTTACATTATTGATTGTTGTTTGTTCTGTAACTTAAAACTCTTATTTGAAAACATTTTAAAATCTTGAATCACCAGATCCTCCCATCCACCCTCAATGAATTTGGTATCTAGAGTACTGGTCTGAGAATGTCTGACTCTAATGTATCGGGCAGACCATTCCAAGTGTGTGGGGGTGAGGGGCTTGCACATCAGGTAACAACCGATATCCCCCAATGCTCAGCCCTTGGTCCCTTCCTCTTCTCTCTGTACACCACCTGATTATCTCACGGTTTCTTCTACCAATTCTACAGTGATAACATCCAGCTGTATCTGACCGTCCATCCTTTGGACACCACAGTCTCTTCTTGGAACTCCACATGCCTTGCCAACATAGACTGGGAGAAGGATTATTACCTTCAGCTGAACCTCCCTTAAGAATGAGATTCTTATCGTTCCTGTCAGCTCCACCATTCACCATGATATCGATGTACAGCTTACATCATCAATGTTGTCCCAAACAAAGTCTGCCAGGAACCTAGGGGTGATGATAGATGACCAGCTATCCTTTGCTGATCACATACTGTAGTATTTATCTCCTGGTTTTAAAGATTTTCTCTGTACAACATTAGGGATATCATGCCTTATCTGTCAGACTTTGCAGCTCGGCTTCTAGCCCGGGCACTTGTCATATCTTGGTTAGGCTACTGCAACTTTTTCCTGACAGAGCTACCAGCATGCGCTGTCAAACCATTACAGGTAGTTCAAAATGCAGCAGCACATCTCATATTCAATTGGGCGAAATCCTCCCATGTTACACCCCTCCTTGTCTTTCTCCCTGGAGATGCTCGCATCAAATTCAAGTCCTTGGTGCTGGTTTTCAAAGATGTTAAGTCAAGACGCACATTCAATCCGGCCCTCTTCAGTTGAAAAGCCAACCCTGCTGGGAGATCAGTCTACTCTATGTGAGAAGTCACACTCTAGATGTATCTTTTGTGTAGTGTCTCAATGATGAAATGAGCTACACCCTTCACATCAGGTCATCAGAATCCCTCTACACCACAAAGAAATGCCTCAAGGCTCATCGCTTCTGGGAACACCTCATCAAGTCCTTCAACCACAGACCTAATCTTTCATCATATGTGATCCCTTAGCGACCCTTACATATTCCAAATTACTTAAAATTGCACTTGATTACATGTGACTGTATAGGTCTCTTATTAGGATCTTGCTGTGTTTATGCCATATTGCGTAGCTCTTGCTGCAATGCTCGCTGGCACATGTTGGCCATGCACTGGAAGCCCACTTGCAAAGGCATGTGCCCGTAGGTGTGAATGGCATGTGAGTGCACTCTGCGATGGGTTGGTGCCCCATCCTGGGTTGTTCCCTGCCTTGTACCTATACTGTAGGTTCCAGACCCCCTGTCATCTTGAATAAGACACATGGTTACAGAACATGGATGGATGTAAATATATACAATTGTATTAGGACTCTTCTTAAGGTGTTATCTTTGATTAACTCAAACCAGCCTGAACTCTTATTGGATAAGTTTATATGTTAAACAAGTCTCTTCCAGGCATCAGTAATCTCCTGCGTGAACTCTAAAAGAAACCCAGTAGTTATATGTAAAGCCACACACAGTTTCACCCTGAAACAACACTGCTCTCCTTTACCTCTTGTAGTTACACCTCCTTCCCATGACAGGTATGTGAAAATGCATGTAGAGCATTAATACCAACAACAGTCTTCTCTCTGCTGGAACTACATTTCCATGTTTCAGTTCATTACTCGGCCCATGTTCCTTTTCCCAATAACCAGTATATCTTGCCTCTAGATCCTGCTTGTCTTTGGCACAGACGTTGTCGGCACTCAGTGTAGGAGGGCTCACTAATTGCTGTGTCGTCACGGCGCATAGGTTCTCCTCTGAAAGGCTCCAACTCATCTCCACGTCATGGTGAAATACAAAGAGGCCAAGCGTCCAAGAACTGATACACACTGAGGTGTTTAAGCGAGTTCTTCACAATTGGCCGTCCCGTGAATTCTCTCCCCCTGTTTTCTTATCTCTGATATTCTGTCACTTCTACCAGCATTTGTCCAGCATTCATCCTCCCACTGGCTGTCTTTCACTGGACTGACCAGCTACAGGTCAGTGGGATCAGCCTCGCTATCCATCCCCTACACCCCTGGAACTCACCCAATTGGAGGAGCATCCAGTTTTTAGCCAAGGAGTTATGCCTATTGTCAGTGAGAGATATGTGAGTGTCTCCAGGTATCATCTATGAATTCTTGCAAGCAAGAGACACCCCTGTTATTCATATTTCCATGGTAATTGTCCTACTAAATAAATCTATGGAAATTCTTAGATGTACCTTTATATTTCCACAAGCACAGATTTGTTTAATTTTACTATAGTTGCATAGTAATTTCTTAATAATATACAGTTTGTCAACAATGTGTGTGTGGTGTTGAATAAACGAATAACCAGAAAATAAAAGTAAAGCCTTTTCTTTCTGTAAGAAAATTATACCCATGAGATTATTGGATACTTATTTTAACAAAATAATATGAATACCTACCAAATTAATCATGACAAGAATATTTTCATTTTCCTGAATGTCAGCTAGAAATGAAAACAGTTAGATGTCAAACTAATGTCATTTGATCAGTATGTATATTGCAGTACAGTATTTCCTTTTTATTGTTATTTGCTGACAAATAGCTCATTTCCTTCATGCATAAATCACATTGCTGTCAACATAGTACTTGTTTTGCTTTTGTGCATGTGCTGGAATTTTTACAAGTCTATATATTTTACAAAATCACATTTAATAGTAAGAGTTGTAGTAATATTAGTGGAAAACGACATCCTTCAGGAATCATTTCAGGAATACCAGTTTTCTCCAAGGCTATTGTAGCCACCTTTATTTCACCAGCAAATAAAAAATTGTTAAAGAAAGTGCAGGTACACATTCAGGCATACATAGTTCCATATTAGCGTAAGTCATCATTTTAATAATAAACAAGCCTTAAATAATTTTGAATACTGGTAGCACAGATTTACATCCACCTCATCAAATGACCAGAATGCTTTAGGTACTGCAATGATATAATGAAGATTTATGAAATTCCTGCACCTGTCACCTGATGTTATTGTGTCGACGATAGATTCCTCAAAAATGCATATGTTGTCATGCCAAATTGCAAGAGTTACAAATTAACACTTCATTATGCGATGGGTAACAATGAACGGTGACGATAAGAACAGAAACTATCTAGCAATGTGTATATTAAAATAAAGCTAATCTATTGTTTCTGTTGGTTAAGTTATCTGACAGCCACTAATACTTACATTAGTAAGCTATGTCATGTTTATTTGTATTCAGCACCAGCCTTTCTGGATTACCCTTATATATCCATCCATCCATCCATTTTCCAAACCGCTTATCCTTCTGGGTCGCGGGGGGTCCGGAGCCTATGCACGGGCAATGGGCACGAGGCAGGGAGCAACCCAGGACGGGGGGGGCAGCCCATCACAGAGCATACTCTTATATAGAAATATGGAATGTCATTTTTTGTGTCATTTTAACTTACTTTTTAATCTAAAATGCTTAAACAAACGTTTAGCAGCTGAGCTAATTTCAGTGGTGGGCATGTTTGAAAATGATCACTGCTCATTGCAATTGTTCTTTGCCTTTAACAAAAGGAACTTTTAACTTGCAACAAAATTATGTTTATGTCTGCTCTATATTTTAATTCAAACAGACTGATAATTGGCAGATAAAAAATCATTCTGGCCTCTTCCTGGTTCTACAGCAAGTGTAACATCAAGCCAAATTCTTTTTACTCTTTTCTACCACATTTCATCACATGCATGTAAAATTAAATTTCTCTCAAACATTTCTATGGGGACGTCAATACATACCCTACCTAACTGTACTTTAGGGTTCACAAACTATAACTCTGTTGCCCTTGAGTAATATTTAAGCAATGAAATTTATTGATGATTGCAATAATAATAATAATAATAATGACATCATCATGATCATTGAGAATTAAGCGACTGAGAATAATGTAGCCCTGTTTAGTGAATCCCTTTGTTGTTGTTTTTCAGCTGTGAGGGTCACCATCTATATTTCCTGAGTGAACTTGACTACATTAAATTTTGCTAAATTTAAAGAACATGCCACGCATATTAACTGATATTTCAGTTTGCTCAGAAATTGCCTTAAAATTACCTTATTATCAAGAGACAAGTTAGAGCCAGACTTAAACAGATCAGTATTTTTGTCATGCTTTCATACTACAGTTTCCAAATCCTGCCGTTACCTTGTGTCCTGGAATTCTTAAAGGAACATGCTCACTGTTTTCAAAGCAAATAAATATCATAAAAGAATATGGAACTACGTAGCTATATATTTCGGATTTGCCGATGGGGCGTAGCTAGAAATTCTGGGTCGCCTAACAGAATGTTAGCTTTGGCCCCCCAGCCAATTTTACATATTCAAGGGCCCCAGTAAGGTGCTGGGGGCCCTGAATCTTCGAGGGCATCCATGCCCCTACTACGCCCCTGCCTACAGTCAAGCATTCAGAGTGCTATGAATGGAAACGGTTTCCACTGCATATTCCATCTGTCCGAATGCCCTCAGCTGATTTGCTGGCATCAGTATGAGTCAGTTGTCAATGCAATTATTTGTCCTACAATATGCAATATGTCACATATAAGGTTTCATTCAACTTAAATGTCAGCTTAAATTAATAAGGCACTCCTGGGTGTAATAAGGGGCTTAATAAAACAACCAATGACATTAATCACCTGACTGTTTCACTTAATTTGTAGCTGTCTGAATAGTATTTAATTAGATATTTTAATTGACTTCGGCATCAGCCGGTGTTAATTACATACTCAGAGCTGAGGCATACAAAGCAGACCTAGCTTGATAGACGTCTGTTTGTGCAATATATCGTTCTTTACAGTAGCCAGAGATAAAATATCACCTGTTATTCGAACCGTATGTAATAAATATCCTGTGTTTAATTTATTTCACATTTTAGTTTTATTTGCGACGTCTCGTTATTCTGTGTCGTTTCAGGCTTTCGCGAATGTGCTGCAGAAACCAGCATAAATATATATTTCTTTTTAACACTCAAAAGCCATTCCAATCAAGAGCATATTTCCAGAATGTTCTGTCAAATAGAGGTGGGACACAGGAGGACAGAGACCAGAGATCAGATCAGAATAGAAAGTTAGCCGGGATTTCATTGTAAGCAAAAACCCGTCGCTATGCACTGGATTAATAATAACTGTCAGGTAATTCAGAACCTCATTCGTATTATTAAAAATAATTTAGCATATCACAATTTCTACACTGAAATGTTTTCATCATGTTGCTTTCAATTGTATGAAATGTCCACACTGCTGTCTGTACGTCAGCAGAAATTTATCAAATAATGAATTAGACAAATAATTCCACAGTACATATTATAGAATATTTTAATAACAATTCATCTACAAAACTTACTGACATCACTATATTCTGTCCCGTAGGCAAAATGCACTATCACAGCAACAGAACATATAAAAATTACAAACAAACAGACTGTATCTGAAAATCACCCCCAGATCGCACTCAGTACATAAAAATTTGTAATTTTTACACAGAATAGTATGTATAATTAGTGTATAGTTACATATTTTACAAGGGCACCCAGAGGTTATACATACAATTCATTTACATCATATGCATGTAATATAAATGATTTCAGATGAAAGTAATTCTGAGTGTATATTAATAATATTTTCAATAACTATTATGTTTACTCTTAAAATAGTAAATGTTTGGAAAATAAAAGGAAGGAAAATGTTTTGGTCTGAATGAATTTATTTTACCTGTATGTAGATGTAATGCATGCCTAACGTCTTGTTAAACCTTGGGGCCCATATGTTAATTTGATGTTTGTGATGGTCACAATTAGAGTCCATTATGCATTTAAAATGATATATTCATAATCTACTGCTGACTGTCATCTTCTTCCGCTGCATTACAGACCTCTAACTGCTAACTGCATAGTTTGCTGGTCTCGTAATCCAAGGAGTTAGGCAATCGGGCACCGAACGCTTGCAGAGATGTGTGGATCCTGGAGACCTCGCTGGCCGTCAGTTTCAGCCTGTGCCGAAGCAGGCATGCAAAGAGGTCCAGGCGTTGTTTACCTGGCGGAGAGAGCTGATTCACTCGATCACGTATCTCCAGCAGCTGCAGGAGGGCAGTGTCCTGGGACCCCTGTGTGTAGGGATAATCCAGCTGGAGAATGAGATCTCGAATGGCTTCCGGGTCAAAGTGCATGCTGTAGCCAAACACCTGGATGCTGTTAATTTTCATGTAGCCCAAGTTCCTGGAAGGGTCCACCAGCTCCAGAGGTTCGTAATAAATGCTTTCGTTCCCGTTGGCGCCTTGAGTCTTAATGCGGCTCCTTAAGTAGATGTGAATCGTCTCGAAAAATGTCTTCCACTTGTTTCCAAGCGTCAAGGTCCAGTTAAAGCACTCCAGCGGAAGATCGAGCTTGACCTGTTTCCAGTTAGGAAAGCTGTTCTCGCTCGCTGGCATGTACCAGCTCTCAGAGTGACTGCCACCAAACGGGTTAATGTAGAGGGTCAATACAGGTTCCAGTGTGCTATTCTTAGTCAGGCAGATCTGTATGGAAATCCCAAGCAACATGTGCACAAGGTTGGATTTGTACTTGTTGCTCTTCAGGGTTAGGAGCATGCGCTTCCTCCATGAAGGGTCGAACCAGCTGTTGAGGCGCAGGTCGTTGCTGATGAAGATGGCGTGAACCTCGAGTCTCCTGTCAGCTCGCTGCAGGAGGTACCTCAGTTCAAGGTCCTGCAGGTCCGTCTCGAAGCCCAGGTAGTTTTCGGTGGAATCTGCCACCATGGGCTTGCAGATGCCCTGGCTCAGTACGTAGCCAGAGTTGCAGCTGCCACAACGGGAGTGGTTGTCTGCGGCGCAGGATACGCAGGCCCCACCATCCCCTATGGAGCACGGTGTGATCTGCTGACAGGTGGCCTGGTCATACACGCAGATGCAGGCGTGCATCTCCTCGGAGAAGGAGCCTAGCTGGTTGTTCTCTGAGCAGTAGAGCAGGGACTGTAAGTAGTTTAACCAGTATGTCTGCGGTCTGAAATTGATACGAGATGATGGCATCAATGCATATTTTATATCATGACGAAATTTTGAGCGCACAGTGGATCATGGTCTGATTTGCTACAAATTGGCAAAAAAATAAATTGACACCTAATGAGGTCATTCATCTGGGTGTTTGTGTGACTTTGTATCATTTTCATGGTTGTTTTAGGCAATTTCTGCAATTCACTATGGCAGTACTGGTATGTATTGGCAATAAATCAGTCCTGACTGGTTCTGCTTAATCAGTTTGTGGCATGTAAGATGAATTAGGAAAACGTTACTTGTAATTCATCTATAAATCTAGTGACAACCCCCATTGTGCCAGTTTGAGAAGATTTGTGACCCTCCATTAAAATAATGACTAATGAACTAACAAGGTTTATTAACAATAAGCAAAGAATAAAAATCCAAATTAATGTGTCATAATTTGCGGGACTGTTCTTTGAAATTAGCAAATGTGAGTATTTTGTGTAGTTTGTGTGTTTTAAGAAATGGGTTTTATATGCTCGAATAATTAATTCTATCAATTCAAGCAAGAACCCGGGTTTGTAGAAAACAGCTGCCAAAATATCAACTTACTAAACGCTGCATGGCCAGTTTACGCCAAATATTAATTAACGATAAATAAAATAAAGCTCCTTACACATATTGTGCAGCAATCATGACAAATTCTCCTACTTATATATGTAGTAGTACTTTAATTCAATAATCCGAAGACTGTCTGAAGTATGCTGATCATAGTTCGAGAAAACATTATTTATTTATTTTTGTTAAATACACAATTAGACACCCCTGAGCTCTGCCATGACACTTACCTTTCCCTGGGCAAACTAATGTGGGGCTGTTTCTGACACCTCTTACTCAACCTGAAGAGCTTGTAAACCACTCTCTGAGCCCTCCGCAAGAGCCCTCTCATGCTACTCTCCAGCTGCTCGTAGCGCCTCTGGAAAGCACTGTCCATCGACCACAGGTGCTGTATAGTTGAAATGTTCAGGAAATAATTTTGCGGAAGCCTTGTCAGAAACATTTTGAATTCATCTGTTGAAATGCAAATAAATAAATACATAAATAAATAAACATGGACATCAACAAATTTGTACTCTGGAGATGATAACAGCATAAACTAGTCTGAGAAAAGTTCTAATGATGCATTTTGCCAACAATTAAAATAATAATAATAATAATAATAATAATAATAATGTTCCCAACATTTTCATTTTCTGACTGAACAGCATAGTTAATGCCTGTACGTTATTTTCTCCAAATATCAAAGCATGTTTGCCACTTTCCTCTGTCTTTTAAGCTAATAACATAATTGACGCAAAACATACATTTTCTTACTTTTTATACAACGTTTTACGTCTGTCATGGAAGTGTAGTGTAACCATTAGCGTCGATGATAGCTTTACAGTGTGCTATGCTTTGCTCGCTACTGAGAGTATGAAAATACCAGGCCATGAAGGACACAGTATAGGCTGCACATCATGGCCGACACACTAAAAAATCACGTGCCTGGATAACTGTGTTTTTTTATTATTCTTTTATATATATATATATATATATAGAAAATACGGTTCTCTTCTTTTTGGCCAATGGGTAATAATTTAGCAGTTGTTTGTGAGCATCTCTACGTAATGGCAGTTGATCATCATCGATTCATACAAACACAGGAAAATAACTAATACATACTCGTTATGTAATTAGGGCATAAAGAGCAAAATCCATTTTCTCCTTTACCTGAATCCTCGAAGTCTTTGTAAAGACTGCTCCACGTCTCTGTGATTCGCAGTAAGCGCTCCTCCATCGCCTGGATATCCACGTAAGGGCAGTTACACTCCGGAAAATTGCGGTCGCACAGACACCAGCAGTCATTATCTTTGCAGACGAAATCGCCCTCGCTGTTGCACGCAATGTAACTGAGGGCGGCCTGTACAAATCGATCTCTCAGGTACTCTGGCAGAATGACCTGCAAGCCTTGAACAAAGGGGTTACGTAAAAGATTGTTAGACCAAAGCATCCATATGTGGAGTAGGGCAGTGTTAAATGTTACAGGTAGCGTGTCCCATGCACTGGAAGACGAGAGGCCGTGCTTTCGGCAAAGAGGAAGAAGAAGCTGCACAATTTGAGTGAAGTAAACTCATTTTCTTAGGCTTTCCAGAACAATACGCTACTCATAATTACGAGAATAGCAAAGCCCTCCCTTTTAATGCTGGAACCAAGGATTCCTGTAACTAGGGGCTGCTTCTTGCAACAAAAAGTGCTTGTAAATTTCTACATCTTTTTCATTGAATTGCCAAGCGCATAAAAATTAAAATGACTGGTGTCTTACAATAACTATAGATGCTTTACTTCCAGCCCACATTACATACACTGTCAGGCAATAATGAGTTTTATGACTAAGGATTAATTTAAATTATTCAAAGTGTAATTATAAGGGAATTGGATACACTAATTATAATAATTAATAAAAGGTATCCAAAAATCTCACTTTTATTCCACGGTAGGGCATAAAATCTCAGCTGACATGACTCACACTGACAGAGACCTGCTCTGACATTTCATACGTTGAAAGCGTTTATGGAGCTCCTCGATTAGCATTTTTATTCCTTAGTCGTGCTTTGTAATTACATAATTATAATAAAAAATGTATATCAACACTGACAATGTCTTAATGAAAGTTTAAGTCATGTATTAAAATATCACTAAACTATATAGCTATGAATATATAAAACACTAGTGTTTTTAAATAGAAAATAATTACTTGTCCAATCCTGTCCAGACATCAGTTTTCCGTAACAGGACAAACACACAAAATGTAATTTGTTTCTGCATTCGATTTATATGGGGGGGGCATTCACCCCTTATCATGAGAGCCTCTGACCTTGTGTTTTTTTAGGTATAATAGTTTGAAAGTGAACTGCTAGGGTGGAATCCAGATCCACATCTAAAGTGCACTTAAGTCACATAAGCATGATGTCAGTTTCCTCTAAGTGCATGCAGACTTGGCCGTCTTCGCGTCTATGTGTGTCTGATCAGGGTAAGGCCTCCTTCAGGGTAAGGCCTCCTTATTTAAGTAGATGCAGAGTCAGCCTTGGTCCCAGCTACATTTATGCACGATATAAAGGGCAGAATAAGTCAAGCAGGTTTAATTTTTGGGCATTGGTGTCAACAAACTTTAATTTAAACATCTTAATAATTTGAGCAAAACACAATGTTTGTGGTTTCAGGAATGTAGTTGCATTTTTCATTTAATTGCTTGACTTTAGGACAGAGGAGCTTTTCACCAGCTGTTATCATCATCATCATCATCATCATCATCATTATTATCATCATTATTATTGTTGTTGTTGTTTTGTTGTGGTTGTTGTTGTTGGTGGTGGTGGTGTTGGTGTTGGTGGTTGTTGGTGGTGGTGTTGGTGGTGGTGTTGGTGGTGTTGGTGGTGTTGGTGATGGTGTTAATGCTCAGAATACAGAATTTCATTTCCATTTTTAAATCAGGAGAGCGGCTTTCTCACACGATAACATACAACAGCCTAAACAAAATTAAAATGTTTGTTATTCACATTTCAAGTTCCACTTCATGAGCATTAATGGAGCTGAGTGAGATGGATGCTGTGGTCACCTTCCATCGCAGGGGGCTCAGCTGATCGGGATTTTTGTTGTTGTTACATTATGTTGTTCCACCTGCATGTCATTCTCAACAATATGCATGTATCTCCGTGTTCTATTTAATCTCATTTATTCCCAGTAATTCTAGTCAATTAAATGAGCATGTATTTTTCCCTTTACCAACCCCCCCTTGCTGTTTTCTGTTTGTGTTGTGCTACCCTGCAAATGCATCCATTCTCCATATAACCCAGAAAAGGGAAAATATTGTCAAGACACCAGTTCCACACAAGTCCCTGTGTCAGGTGGTTCCGTTTATGTTCCTGACCAGTAACCTCGCAGTAACACTGCAGCAAAGATATTGAAAATGCACCTGAGAATTATTTTAACTAAGCCCCGCTTTTCTCGAATGAAACATGCCAGGTTCATGCTGCATTCATCACAAGTCTGGATTCTGCAGCTGATTAATGCTGCCTTTCAAGTTTTCTTAATTTATGACTCATCTGTGTCACTTTCAATTAATGACAACATATCTATTGTGTCGTAATGGATACATCAAGGATTTGTCAATGTTGGAAATAATATAAAAAAAACATACCTTGTAAGTGAACTTTGTTCTCGGGACTCTGAACCAGGACAGAACTAACCGAATCAAGGTTGTCATAGTTACTGCATCCAAGAGGACCAGTTCTAGTTTCTGTTACCTGGGTAACAATAAATAACGAGAATAAACATGGATGGTTAGCAAGGCTCTCCGTCCCGCTCATTGAGATCAAAGATTCTGGATTCCCCCCAAACACAACAAATTTAAGCAGGAAAATGATCATAAAATAAAAAAATATCATTAGCATATGAAGTGCGCAAAAGGTACAATAGGATTATCAAGCCGTCATCAGTCGTATTAGGAGATACTGTCCAAAAACTCCTGATTACTGCTGTTGTTATCAACGTTGTCGTCTTTCTGTGCCTGGGCGTTCATTAGAAGCTCAGCCTAGCTGCACTTAAGCCTAGCTGATCCATCGACAGCTGTATGTTTGTTATATGCTACTTGCCTCACTTTTACATCGCTTTGTACAGATGTGTCCACTAAGTAATATCAATGCAAAATGTAATGCGACGCTCAAAGTGCAGGCAGCAGTGTGACGGGTGGCTATTGGGTCACACGTCCGTGTCTTAAGAGGCTCGCGTCTCTCAGCCCGCCCTGCGCCATCTTCACCTGGCCCGTGTTCTTTGAATCACCCCTCCCGTCATTTGCAGCTTGGGAGCATCACCGAGATGCTCAGTCCGCCCCTGTGCTCCCGGTTCTCCGAGGGCTTCCTCTTCTATCCTTCTACCTCCTCAGCGTGCCTTATTTCATGCCTATCCTCTTAATGATAATGATTTCCTCTCCGGGTTGGTATCGAATGACCACACCCTCTCTTCCCCCTTCAGGCCATCAGCATTTCATTGATTATATTCCTTTTTTTTCTCCTAAACGTGGAACATTTTTTTCCTGCTCTCAGACAATGCATCCCCCAGTGCTTCAGACCTCCACAACTTGTCACCCTCCCCATCACATGCATTTTTTCTGTTATTACACTGACTGGCAGATCTCACCTGATCTTTACTGGAAATGTCCGCCCATAGTTTCCTCTAATCCACAATATAGGATCTCAGCTCATCCTATTTATTGCCAGCTGGGAGCTATGAAATTGTCTCACACATGTACCATTTCTGAAAGTGACAAGAACTGGATCATCACTTATCTTAATTTCATTGTGTGCCAATCGCTAGACAAAAGTTCAGCGAGTGTTGTCCAACAAAAAAAAATAAAAAAATCTACTCAACTGTTAGACAGCATAAGGCTAAAGTTGCAGCCAGATTGCTAAATTTATTTAATTTTGAAATTCAACTTGGGACTGAACTAATACTGACCTGAACTCGAGTGCTTTGATGTGAATTAAAGGCAGCATCATGGTTTTAGCCTCTGGACCACTAACTAATGAGTAATTAGTTTAGGCAGGCTTAAACGAGTGTTTTACACCATATGACTGTTAGCGCTTTAATTTCTGCATGTTTGACATGCAGTTGCTCAGCAGTCTTTAAATATTAAAACGCTCCACATTTTAACATTTGTTTAAACTTGAAAACCATGAAAAAGCTATTTTGGAGAGAAACCTGTGCATTTATTTTGTCAGTAAACTGAAGAGGCGTTACACCATTAAATTCCATAAAATCTTGAACTTGAATCGTACTTAAAATAAACATACGTTTTCAAAAGTTATAATAGGTTTAAAAGCCGCATTGGTGGCTCACCGATGATCACTGTGGCCTCACGGGTTCCGTGTTTGGGGTTAATTTTTTGTCCCTAGTTCCTGGTTTTGAATGCGGCCCCAGAGTTTCCGGAGTTCCGCTTTGCCTCTTCATTGGAGAACCTTGCAGTTTGGCAAAATGGCCGCTGTGAACCGTGCATGTGTGTGTGCCACGTAGCATCCTGTGTGAGGTGTTCCCCACTTTGTGCCCTTCGTTGCCTGTGATAGGCCCCAGGCTCTCTGTGACCTTGCGGATTATACACAGTTATGGATGGATGGATAGAATAATACATTTTAAAATGCCGCAGCTAGCAAATTAGCATTCACAGCAAAATAATTAAAAATGGTTCACCTTTTTCCTGCATACTGATGCAGCGGTGATAAAATATTACTAAGGAGTAAGGAAACAATGTTTTATTTGCAGATGCTAAATGTCCCCCCATTGCTCAGAGTAGCAGGGGTCATGGTGTATTATACAAATAAGCTGTACAGAACCGGGCCTTAGGAAGAATGAAGGTTGCCGTCGTGAAATCCCAGCACAGGCAGACTGACTGGCTTCTTCTTCAGAAGTAAATCCCAGTTTTTTTTTCCACAGTATCTAGAGTTCACATCGTCTAGAGTTTACAGAGAACAGTACGATACGCAGGAAAAGACCCAGTCAGCGGCAGTTCTGTGTCTGAAAACACTTTGTAAATGAGAGAGGTCAGAGGAGAATGGCCAGATTCATTAAAGCTAACAGGAAATACCAAAAGCAAAAATAGCTGTTCGGTCCAAGATCAGCATACAGGAAGGTTTCTCTGAATGCACAACTCATCTACTGTGCTGCGGCGTCTGATAAAATGGCCATAAAGATATATATGAAGTGTCCTGTCTGACTCCAAAACGCGACGTCCTGTTTCTCCGAAAGCAGCACATCTCTCCACCCACGCTTTTCGTGTATATTATCGTTACATGTACGTCTAATGTTTGGAGTTAATTTCTCGGCCAAGTCAGCAGTCAAGGGTCAAAGGTCTGGAGACACGTCGAGATTCCAATTTTTTTACATTTTTTTTTTTGGGGGGGGGGGGGGCATACATAGATTTTCAGCACACACTGTAACACAGCTAATCTTGGGCACCGCTAATGTTTTTGGACGCCATGATGCCGTATCAATTTGGGCCACCAACCACACCAATCCAATTATGCTGTTGAGAGCCCATTTAATCACCATAACGCCCCCCCTCCCCCCCCCCCTCCCTATATGACACCCCTGCAACTAATCAAAAAAGGGCAGAAATACATGTGAAACACCTTAGGAAATGTTACCAGTAAGTCTTAGGAAACATTTTAAAGTAGTGTTTAATTAATTAATTTGCAGTTAAACTTAATGTTCTTTTGAGGGTATAACACTTCCTTTTGGCTTCACATTACCAGACTGAAGTGACTCAAATATGATTTTTTTTGCCTTAATGTGACACTGATCTTTTCAGGGCTGTGTGGACAAAATCGGATTTTCAAATCAGATTTGATTCACTTTCATATGTGGTCCTAGATCAAATGCATATGTGTGGCCAGGCAACATGAATAACTATGGCCAGATGAGAATTCATGTGTTCCTTTCTGCCCTTACGCATGTGCTGAGCTCTGTCATCACCAGCCAGCACCGGCAGTGTGGCGAGATACTCATGGGGGGGGGGGGGCTACAGCTGTACCAAAACAAATCTATGCGCATGTGTGCCATTTTCAGAGGACGGATGCATTCATTTAACAGAAGGATACAGGTCACTTGTAATTATAAATGTGCTGTAAACCGTCAAGGCAAATCCCCTCTGAGAAAGAAATCAGAAGTGGACAATGCGGCTCGTCCTTTGCTCTGCTGCTATCTTTGGGAAGTACCTCTCAGATTCACAGTCATTTAAATTTAAACAACAAACAGGAGACGTCAAAAAACAAAATGTGCTAGATCATAAATATATGTAGGAAAAGAAATGCACTTTCAGAGCAGACATTCAGTTGAGATCGTAACTGTGGGTGATCTGAAACCTAAAACTGACCAATTTGGTTATTTCTAAAATCTAACATGTGATATGTGGGAATAGTTCATTCAAGATCTATTTTTAATTAACATTTCAGGAGGAGCAACACATTGTAAACTGGACTAATACATAAGTAACTTGATTTTCTGTATGTCTTCCGCTATATATTAACTGTAGAATAGACTTTAAAAGCTAATATTTTATTTACAAGGCTCATGCTCGGTTGCCAGCACTTCAAATAAATTACAGAACATTTGGTACACTACCTGCGCTATGTGCTTAATTAGAGAATTTTAAAGGTTATATTCTCTCACTCGGTTTTAGGACGAACCAGTCTGCATGACAGGATGTGGACCAACCCTGTTCTTTTACTGTAAAATAATCTATAGAGAATCACAGCGTATATCAGACTAAAACTGCAGCTTATACTGCTGGAGCATACTTGCATTCTTAAAGTCTAGATTTATTGCCTTGGGTGCTTAAGGGAGAAGCACATTCATTTCAATGACTAAGAGTACTGCCGTTTGTTACACAGAAACAATAACGTTTTTAAAAAATGAAGTAATGCTTCCAAATAGCTATTGTTATACGTTTCTTCATTTATAGCTTTAATAAACAACATTTGTTACCTTTGCAGTTATTACCAATTTCCACACTCACGAGATACCGCGGGACATTTTCTGAGTATGTATTTGTGGGTAAATGGGGTGGTTTATAATTTTTGTCAAATGTGTTTCTTCAAAGCTCTGAATCTGTCAACTAGTAATGTGCAGGCAAGTGATAATTACTTGTGCGTGACTAATTCTTTATTGACAAATTACCTCTAAAACGTGTCAAAACTGTAACGCTTGCTCACATTTTCTATATTTGGGCCTGTTAGGTGCAAAGTTAAGCTTATACGCTTAACTTAAATTAAAATCCACATTTAAATGTCAGGTTTAAAATACTGCAAAACCGGCTTGTTGAACAAATGACAAATGCTGAACTGTGGCCCACAACATTCGGCTGGCATGCCAACGTTAGATTATTAGGAATTCCCAGACTATGTTTCTTTTACTGTATATTTTTAAGCAAATACAGAAGTGATGCCCAAGTAGATAACGATGCTTATCGTAACAGGTGAAATCTAAAGCAGCGTACCTTGATAGCGGTGGAGGCTATCTGCAGATGATGCAGCTTATGCAACGTGCTCTCTCTGTCGATGAAGTAGGAGGCGGCTAGCTGATGTAGCGTCTCCAGTGTCACCGAAGACGTGTTAGAGGAGTAGTCACTCACTTCTACTTTCCTGCTTAATTTCCCTTTATCCACAAAAATAGTTAAGGCTTCTTCTCCTGAAGACAATAAAAAAAAAAAGGTAAACTGCGTGTGTGTGGAGAAAAATTTAATAAGCTGCAATATGAAGTGAAGATTCTTCAATTAACTATCTTCAAAGAAACTGTTTGAAGCATGGATTGATATATATATATATATATATATATATATATATATATATATATATATATATATATATATATATATATATAGAGAGAGAGAGAGAGAGAGAGAGAGAGAGAAAGAGAGAGAGAGAGAGAGAGCGAGAGCGAGAGAGTGTCAAGGATATTTTGAGTTGTCAGAAAGAATTGCAATACACCTTCGGTCCAGCCAAGCTAGCAAACCCTTCCCCTCTGTCTTTGAACCATGTCTTTACCCCTTTTATAAACTAAGTATAATCTGGACAGCAAAAGGGTAATCGATTTATAATCCAAACACACTCCTGGCAGAAACCCACATCCTGCCTGTTCATTTTACAACAAACATATTGGTCGTTTGCCAGGGAATGGAGGTTTCATCATTTGGAGTTAGAAAGGGTTTTTATTGGATAGAGACTCTTATAATTGTGGCCTTTCCTCTGCTTTGAGCTAGTTACAGGGATCAGCAGTAATGCACATTCTCCTACAGACACCCATTCTCTGTGGACTATTAATCACTGCTGATAAATATTTCATTTTATGTGAGCAGTACTACTCTGTAACTATCACCACGCTATCATGAAATGTGTACATTTCCTTGCGTTTTGTACCATTTTTATCGTAAGTTTCACGCAAGGATTACATTTCCATAATAAGGGCTTGTGTTATGATAGTGGGACAGATCTTAGACAGGCATTAATATAAATCTCGCACCAGTTAGAGCACTCGATGGACCATACCTCCCAGTGTTGCTGACAGCAGGAAATGGGTCCCATATTTCTTGATCAGATTGTCGATAATCAATTGAATAGTTGGTCTGCGTCCCAGCAGCCGTATATTGCGGACAAATTCTGGAGTGAGTGGTAAAGGGGTGTCCAGGAAATCCCTGCGCTCCACCGCCAAGTTACTTACTTTCCACCGGCCAAATTCCCTGCGAAGCAGCGGGAAAGAGCAGAGACGGTCCTGTAAGTAAACAGCACTGTCACAAATAATTTGTTATTCCATGAATTAGGTACGACAGCAGGGTGAAGCTGCACCCCGACCGAGGAGCCGCCTGACTGCATCGTTAACTTTAAAATCACAGAAGATGCTTTAAAACGACGCGATTTTTGCAAGACAAATGCAGTTCTGAAAGAAACGCATTTATAAAAGTCAAATGCAGGTTTTTTTAAAAGGATCTTTTTAAATTTTGTAACATTTATCATATTTATCTATTGACTCGGTGTTATACATCATTACTGACGCCAGTACAGTTCTGAGGACCTGATTCCACGTCACTATTAACCATTATGACAATGTTCATTCACAAACTAGTCTTAAGTTACACATGAAGTGTATCCAGATGGGAAGAGCTAATACAAACATTTCCTGTACAGCTATTCAAACGCAAAAGCAGAATGAAAGAAAAACTTTCAAGTCAGATGAGTAGCAGTCAGTGATGGTTGGAGCCCGACACCCAATGTAAAGCAAGCAAACAAACAAACAAACAAACAAACAAACAAACAAAAATTAGCACATAAACAAACAAATCAAGCAAACAAACAAACAAAAATTAGCACATAAACGAACAAATCAAGCAAACAAATAATAATAATAAATCTCTATATTTTCAGAATCCATTATGCATACATGTAACATTGCTAGTGATTTTTTTTTTTTTTTGGGGCATTCAGTGGTCTCAGGCCTTCAACTTTTTCTTGTTCGAGGGCAGACATTTATATGTGAACAGGAAGCAGCCTGGCATTTCACGTGAGCCATTTTTGTCTAGAGATAACACATATCTGCCCTCAGAAGCCCTTTAAGCCATTGTACTGCAGCTATCCAGCTTTGACACCTGACTTACTGCGTTGTTGGGGAAATCAACAATAGAAAACTTTAGGCTGTATAATTAGTAGCCTTTCAGTACACACGGGCTCTGCAGCTGATTCTAATTTTAGCATATGGAGACTGGAGCACGAATCGCGATGATTCACCTGTCAAATAATGATGTTATTTCGGTTGACGTGAAGCACCTTCCAACAGGATTAATTTACTAATCTGAGTCAGTAATCTTAGTGACTAATCAGAATATGATTGGTTTTAAAAGCTATCTTTCTGAAGTCCAAGCATTGTCCTGTAACCTATATATATATATATATATATATATATATATATATATATATATATATATATATATATATATATAGCGGTGGATGGATGAATGGGTGGATGGAGATGCATATACATACTGTAGAGGAATGCTGAAATGTTCAGAAGTGTTGAAATGCAATGCAATGATGTAAATGATATCTGACATTATAAAGGATGAAGGATGCACAATATTATGAAGGAACCCCTAAAATTGCGATGACACGTCCTTTCGTTTGAATTCTGAATCTAGCCGGTCCCCTTTTCATACCTCACTTTAAACCAGAATGTCTGCAGGAAAGTGAAGTATGCATCTAAATATGTCATAAAGGATGTGTAATACTAGTATTCAGTAATTACAGACAACTTACACTGATTATGGATTCTTCTGTGGATAAAATGTATCATACAATTCACCCGCTAGCTGTTTTTGTATTTACACTGTAAATGAAAGGTAAATACACATGAAAATGCAGTCGATTTCCCTTTTACAGAAACACCAACGCAAATTATGTACTGTGGAGTGCAATAAAATCTTGTCAAGAATGATCAAATAGGTTGGGGCACCTTGTATGTACATGACGGATGATCCCCGAATGCCCTTTTGAAAGGATATATATCACATTAAATCAGGAATTATGAGGAATATCTCTGAATACAGGTGTCTGATTCAGTCACTCAGTGATGTGTCAATAATTCAGGGTCATTTACAACATGCAAAAGAAATTTTAATCTACTGTATATAATTCACATGCACATTTCTTCTTATAACCAAAGTTGTCCTATGAGTAGTTTTGTAGAAAAAAAAAAATCAACAAATAAAACAGCAGGAAAATAAAATACTGTATGGGAATGACAATCCCCAGTTCCAAAATTCCCCATCTGATTATTACATCATCATCATAGCTCTTTTTCCCGAAGTCTACATCTTACATAAATACTGTAATTAATTAACTTTGCTCCTCCCCAGTAGTCCAACATCTGCTTACTGTAGCCTACAGTGTAATCTGCTACAGTCATACAGCAAGCTGGGTGCAAGGCACAGAGAGTGGCTCTGGGGCTCTGGGGGTTTGGATGCCATGTTGGTGACCAGGTGGTTGTCAGGTCAAATCCCCTGGTCAGTCGAGTGTTTTCGCCCTGGGTGTTCTGGCACGTCTTCTTATGATTTTTTTTTTCCCCACTAACTCTTTTGCACCTTTTAATAGA
Organism: Brienomyrus brachyistius; assembly: GCF_023856365.1. Classification (NCBI taxonomy): domain Eukaryota; kingdom Metazoa; phylum Chordata; class Actinopteri; order Osteoglossiformes; family Mormyridae; genus Brienomyrus; species Brienomyrus brachyistius. Next base: position 16,425,435 of record NC_064547.1, on the reverse strand, counting down.
ATTCTGCCCTAGGCGATTGTCTATGCTGCCTATAGGGCAAGTCAGCCCTGATTTCACCGCTGGGCCCTTCAGTAAGACCCTTCACAGGCCAATTGCTCCAGCGGCTGGCTGGCCCTGCATTCTCAGAATATACATACAGGCTACCGATTAAGCAGAACAGCAAAGGTAACTGGCTACAACTGCAGAAGCCAGCTGGGATGTGCCTCACTGGGACCAAAGGACTTACAATGTACAAAGAAGGGGCCAGCTGGCTACAAGGACTGGGCTGATTAGCGACACCCGCCGGACTGGCTACAACCGCCCAGCCAACTCGCTTTGGTCACAGGGGCGGAGCAGCTAAAACCATCCAGCTGACAAGTGACAAGCTGAGGACTTGGGAAATACAACCAGAGGGCAGGCAGGAGAGAACTAGAGGATGTGGGAGTGACTATCAGAACCCAAAGGGCCTACACCACAGAACGGGTATGCTGCTATCTGCCGGATAATAAGCTTCTGAGATCTGGGTATGTTTTATCTGAAAACAGACTGGACAGACCACTGAAGGTAATTTATGCCCCAGTGAATACTGACTCCTGGCTCTTACTCATAAAGCATTCCTCACATTTCTATAGGATTAGGGAGGGAAACGCATTATGCAAAAGCCTTATATTATCATTATGTGTCTCCCACAATGCTGTTCCTTATCTGGGCCCTTTTCTTTTGTAAGGGATTTCTTTTTTAATACTTTTTATACTCATTTCCCTTTTTTAAATGTCCCAGTTATCTTTTCCATTATTTGCCATTTCATACGACAGTTGTTAATTTCCTGCATGCTATGGACTGTATATAAATTTTGAAAACATATGCATATGCTAAAACTAGTTATATTTACCATATTTCCGGCAGCCAGAAGTTTATATATCTCTGGTCTAAAGAAATTAATTATATTCATACACTGCATACAGTAAATGCAGTAGTCAGTGATTAATAATGTAATTGTCCCTAATTGTGCAACTATCTGGTATTCTCTGAGAGGTAAACTGACAAGCAAAGGCTTTGTGAGTCAATTCTCACCATAAGTATCACGGTAACATAAGTAATGTTGCTACATCATGTAAAGTCATTAATAATTATGTGGTAGTAGATTTCCCCAGCAACTAATGCGTAATAACATTATAAATCTATACAAGCTACAATGAAAATCTAAATTTCTCTATGAGTCAGCCTTTCAGCATAAGAAATCTTTCAGCATGCCAAAAGGCATTTTTCTTCTCAATACGCATATGGATATTTTTCTGGGTGCTGGTGTATGTTTACATTTCATTATACTGAACTGTTTCTATAAAACCGCTCTGCACTTTAGTTTGTGCAGTGCAATGAATTTGCTTAATTGTCTCGCTCCAAAGCCTGTCATAGCCGGGCGAAAATGCCATGCTTCCCATCCATCCATCCATCCATTTTCCAAACCGCTTATCCTATTGGGTCGCGGGGGGTCCGGAGCCTATCCCGGAATCAATGGGCACGAGGCAGGGAACAACCCAGGATGGGGGGCCAGCCCATCGCAGGGCACACTCACACACCATTCACTCACACATGCACACCTACGGGCAATTCAGCAACTCCAATTAGCCTCAGCATGGTTTTGGACTGTGGGGGGAAACCGGAGTACCCGGAGGAAACCCCACGACGACATGGGGAGAACATGCAAACTCCGCACACATGTGACCCAGGCGGAGACTTGAACCCGGGTCCCAGAGGTGTGAGGCGACAGTGCTAACCACTGCACCACCATGCCGCCCCCCATGCTTCCCAATGACCTTAATTTCATTTCGAAACACTAGATATTTACAGAATACTGCTGTTATAATCTTTCTGTTTTCAGGCAACAATTTCAAGAAAATGCCAGTCCTGTTTAGCCTCCATTTCAGACAGATTCCCAAAGAGATAAGAATTGAGAATGTCTGAAGATGCACAGTCATGCACAGCATCAATTCGTTGCAATGTATATCTTAGAAGCAAAAGCACACACACAGTTGAAGAATGCACATCCACACAGAGAAACACAGCTGAAGGATGCATATCTACACAGAGAAACACACACACATCTTAAGGATGCACATCCACACAGAGAAACACACACACACACATCTTAAGGATGCACATCCACACAGAGAAACACACACACACACATCTTAAGGATGCACATCCACACAGAGAAACACACACACACATCTTAAGGATGCACATCCACACAGAGAAACACACACACATCTTAAGGATGCATATCCACACAGAGAAACACACACACATCTTAAGAATGCACACCTACACAGAGAAACACACACACATGTGAAGGATGCACATCTACACAGAGAAACACACACACACATCTGAAGGATGCACATCTACACTAAGAAACACACACACATGTGAAGGATGCACATCTACACAGAGAAACACACACACACATCTTAAGGATGCACATACACACAGAGAAACACACACACATCTTAAGGATGCACATCCACACAGAGAAACACACACACAAACAAAAAAACAAGCACACGCCTCCACAAAAACAGTTTAAAAAGGAGGGAATATCGTACAAAAACATGAAAGCACTCCACACTCCAGCAGGGTAAACTAAGTGCATATTCACTTAAATTTCCATCATTGTCTCTGCTGTTATCTTCAGTTTCAGTACAGTCCCTTTACTCCAGGCTGATTGTCTACATATAAAATCACACAGCTTAAAGCTTTGTCTGAAAAGCTTAAATCCATCCATCTATCCATCCCTCCATAAATCCTTCCATCCCTCCATACCTCCATGCATCCATCCATCCGCCTTCCAACAGCTAATCCAGGACAGTCATATGCATCCCAGAAACAATCACTTTCAGACATTCAAATTCATAAAACCAGCCCATAAAAAATTGTCGCACAATGTTTAAAAACCGCAATCCATGCTGCTTAGCCGATACTGTATGTTCATTACTTACATATCATATAAATGCAGTACAATACATTTTTAATAATCTGGTAATCTATAATCATACTTCCACATGCAATGGGCACGAGGCAGGGAACAACCCAGGATGGGGGGCCAGCCCATCACAGGGCACACTCACACACACACCATTCACTCACACATGCACACCTACGGGCAATTTAGTAACTCCAATTAGCCTAAGCTTGTTTTTGGACTGTGGGGGGAAACCGGAGTACCCGGAGGAAACCCCACGACGACATGGGGAGAACATGCAAACTCCACAGACATGTGACCCAGGCGGAGACTCGAACCCAGGTCCCAGAGGTGTGAGGCAACAGTGCTAACCACTGCACCACCATGTCACCCCCACATGGTGACCCATTTCCAGTAAACCCTGGATTACTGCTACCATATGACTTTTACACAATTATCTTTTGTGAGACATACAAGCGGTGCTCACTGCTTGCAGTGAATCAGCCAGCACAGACACGTACGCAGACTAGCTTCACAGGCAGCTGACATCTCCGATGCCCAACGCTCCACAGTGTTTAAATTCTAGCAGGACAATCTTACCCAACAGGCCGAAAACGGCACCTCTCGCCAATGACACTCAACCGTCAAGAAAAAAAAACAAATCCCCATTTCCTATGGCGAGCTCATTAAAATTCTTTGAAATTCAATCAAGGGGAAAAGTGGAAAATTGTAAGAGGAGCAATTCAGCGTACTGTCATTAAGGAGAGAACGCGGCTACATAACGAAGTAAAGGGAGGGAAGACGTCTAGTAATTCATCTTCTTTGTGTCATCAGGGATCATTACACTTATGGGATTTTTACCGCTGGTGGGACGCTGGTTATGGAAATAACATTGTCACTTTTAATCTCTCCAAGTCTGTTTGTTTGAAATTTGTTTATCCTCACCGGGGGAATTGCCGGTATGAAAAGTATGAAGAGTGACCCCAACTTGTCAAGTATGGGTCACATAAAGCTCTCTGGGAAAACATCTTGATTATTACCTCAACTGTACATATTTTTTTTCACGTTTAGCAAGTTCTCTTTATATATGAGAAGCAGGCAAAAGACGACAAAGGGAGTTTCCACGTTACGATGGCATATTTCCTAAAAAGTGGCATATCCATAAGACGATTGAAGTAAATTATATTTGTCAAGGGATTCTGCTACCTTCGATGTCTAACCACCGCCAGTAACATTACTATATTAAGGGACATAATAATAATGAGAAGTAATGGATATTAAAAATTCAACAGTCACTAACCAGCTGGATAAAATGCAGGTCAAGATCAGGCATGAATAGTAAACAATCCTCAACAATACAACTCCAGAAAAATCAATTACGTGGACATTATGCTTATATAAAACAGTACTTTCCTAAAAGGGAAGATATTCTTTGTACAAGAAAACCCCTGTTTGCAGTCTTACATCTAATCCAGTCACCCTGTAGACCAACCTTAGCACTTTTGCATTTTCAATGAACGAACGATCACCCAGGGATTTGTATAAATGGAGGACTTCAAAGAAAACAGCAATGGAGAACGCACTCTGCCTGTCAAATAGTACGGTAAACATAAAGGCACCGTAAAGCCCAGAGAGCCCACCTTGTCAAAAGATGATTTAACAGCAATGATTGAATGGAATATTGATACAATATTTTGCAAAAAACCTTAAAAAGTAGGTTTCGGAAATCCGCGCCCTAAATTATAGAAAAGAAGAAGGCATACACTGGGAAAACCATTCTCTTTGACATCCTTCCTCTTTGAACGTTCCCACACCCCCGGGATTCTGCGCCCCCGCCCCCTTACCTATAGATCTTGTATCTGGTGGAGAATCCCTGTCGGCTCCTCTCCACAAAGTCAGTGTACTCCTGGGAGTGGTGGAAGGGGCCCTTGTCTGAGAGGAGCCAGTCAAGGGGCCCCCGGGGCTGCTGCTCAGGGCCACTTGCAGCAGCTGCAACCCAGCAGTGGAGGCTCAGTGACAGGAGCCCCCATAAAGCCATCAGAGAGCGAGAGAGCTGCTCGGCTCCAGCCCCGTGCCGCTGAATCACACCTCCACTAAGGACCCAGGATCTTCATTCCTCCCTCTCCTCCTCCGAACCTGGCGGGGCGACAGCACACACACACACACACACACACACACACACACACAGAAACACAGGACACGGAGATCAGTGATCCGTCGGATTCCTGTTTTCACTTAATAGTATCATGCACGCATCGCGCCTCTGCCGCAGAGTAATGACTGCGCTCACACATCGCTACAAAGAGCATATAGTTCTTTATTTTTAATGCTCACACATATACAGTACAATACTGAAAGTTCTTAACCCCAGTTACTCCAGGGACCTTCTGACTCAGCTTTCTATGCTTTGGATAAACGGGTCTGGTAAATAAATAAATGTAGCAACAGAATGTTTTCCGCATGGAAATCCCATGACAGGAGTGGTTTTTCAATCTACAAAACAAAATCTCACTGTTGCACTCTCAACAGAGCGCAGACTGTCAAGCGGAAATATCACATGTGAAAAACTAGATCGAGAAAGTCACCAATACAATGAACTGTGTAAAATGGCATTTCAAGATTTCTATTTTAGGATACAGTTTGGTAATCAGGTCCTTCCATTTACCTTTCAGTTAAACCAATTAATCCCTGATGACGGATCCAGCATCAAGGTGTAGTTTCAGAAGTACTGTCTCACTTCTACCTTCTTCCATTTTTGAAACCAAATATCAGGCAGCTTACAACTAACACTCTTTACGACCTTACAATGATGGCACTCGATGTCTGTTTCATCCCTTTTCTTTTTTGCCAAAACGAGCAACTAGCTGGTGACTTCAGGATTTAACTGAATGTCACCCATCGAGCTTTGAGGTCATGGCATGATTCATAATATTTTTTTCCATCCATAGTCGTGAGAAGCATATTTTTTGTTTAAAATTGCGGAGCGTAATAAGGTCATTCTGGCATAAGGCTGCATCCATGGATGCTTTGCCTTCCAGAGAGGAGAAGAGCGTATCGGCGGTTAAAAGAGGAAAAAAAAAGCACAAGGTGAGCCATTTGTGCAGTAAGGGACTATGGACTCAGATGGCACGGACATAGCCACAGAAATGCGGTTCCAAACCCCACATTTTCACCCTGTGTGGAAGGAGCTATAGTCAAATGTGATACAGGTAGACTTCAACAGTGTATTATTACGTTTTTATATTTAGAAGATACTTTAATCCAAAGCAACATACAACTGAGAGAGTAGGGTCAACCGGGTACAACAACTGAGGTTAAGGGCTTTGCACAAGCACCCAACAATGAGATCACTCAGCCCACCATGGGATCTGAACCGGCGACCTTCTGATCAAAAGTAGACGGTCCTAACCCACAGAATCGCACATGGCCCCTAATATGCCATACAGTAAATGTAACACGCGGACAGACAATGTAGAAAAAAGCCAATTCAATTTATTGCATGCTTTAGCCTTCAATTATTACGTGAGCTGAGGGTTTTGTATGAGTTGACCTGTGTGCCATATCCCGGAGTGGTTTTACTTTCCACTAGCTTCCTCCCTATGACTTTAACTGTGAAAGTGGCTTTTGAAAATTGCTAGCTGTACATAAAGGCATGTATAGTACTCTACTTCAATGTACATACTGTGTTAATCACAAAATACAAAAATAACTATAAAGGCAGAAAAAATGCTATCGTAAGCATTGTTTTTTTTTGTGGAAGGCAAAGTATGTACTAATCAAATACTAATTGCTGTCAACGACATCTCTGCATTTTGACAAGCAAAGATGCATTTGTAATTCACAACCCTCCCGGTAGAGTTCGTGGCTCTTGATATGTAAATATGCCAAATTATACCAGGAAGATGACTTTTGTGCGCTTAGCGTGATAACCAGTGTTATATTATATGGAAAGGGTCTATTTTATCTTAGACTTAGTGTCTGCATTAGTCAGCATTTCTGCACACATGCAGTTATTACATTAACCATGTATGACAGTGAAATAAGACATGCATACATCGCATACTGTACGCACTCTCACAAAACTGTGGCTTTTCATAAATGGGGATTAAAATTCTTCAGAAGTTTTGCATTGTCATATCTCACGTTAGCATTACTATACGCATCTGGTACGATTCTCAACGTAGAAAACTGCTGTTGTTTTTAATTAATTGTCATTTGTTACCATTGCACATCCATCCATCCATTTTCCAACCGCTTATCCTTCTGGGTCGCGGGGGGGGGGGGGGGTCCGGAGTCTATCCCGGACGCTACGCGCACAAGGCAGGGAACAACCCAGGACGGGGGGCCAGCCCATCGCAGGCTATCATTGCGAAATAAACTCCAATATAAAGCACGTCATATATCATAAAGCATATCGGCACTCATAAGAATAGCACTGCTGTTCAGGTTTCAAAAACGCTATTTCAACAATATTAACTTAGAGGCCGTTTATTATGCAATCCAGAGTTTTGAACCAAATAAAACATCTAGCAGAATCGTCTTCAAAACCGTGTAGCCAAATAGAAACATTTGGGGTTATATATCTGTCTTAACTGAATCATAGTGAAGGCAGACCTAGTACTGAGACATGAACAATCCCCTTGAGGTAGAACAGAGACACGGTATTGTAGTGTGGTGAGAAGCCTGGTATAGGTAGCTAACTCTGGCCTTTTATCTAGTGGATTAGCATAACCCTAAAAGACTCTGAAGCCTGAGGAAATGCAGTAGAAATAAATGAAGCGATTCGTATCGTGTCTATTCCCTGTTTGACTGAGCGTCGCAGATCTGGGCCGATGGTGGGAAGTACTGTAGTGTTACTTGGTGTTACTTTGTAAGATAGACAAATATATAACAACCCATAATAAGATTTACATAATTCAATCCACTTCAAAATCCAACTTTGATGCGTAGCACAATACAATATTAATCAATCAATAAAACGTGTTCAGCTAGATGTCACTCCATAACTGACATGCAAAACTAAACTAAATATGTGCGTATCCGTGCATCTTCAAACCTCTTTTCCGAGTCAGGGCTGCGGGGAAGGCCTGGGGCCTCTGCCAGGCAATATAGGGCAAAAGCTTGGGGTACACCCTGGGTGCAACGTCGGTAAAAATGGATGCTTATAATTACTGTGATTAGCTGCAGAAACAAAAGCAACTGTGTCATATTAACCACATCAGAAACACTGGGACTTAATAAACAAGGGGATTCCTTCTGAGATATCATTTATTTAACTGGTCTATTAGAAAAAGAATGAGATTTACAGTAAATTCTAACACGGAGTGTCAAACGAGTTAAGGTGAAAATGAAAATCACATGTTGGCTAGTCCTCACAGTGCACGCTTTCTAATAAAGTTACGCGATGGATGATTTTGTGACAATCGCCCTTAATTATTATATTATGTTCTGTAATATATAATCTACTATCTAAAACTCTTAGGTGGTGAAAGTAAACGATCATTAAGTCGCCTTTATGTTGGTTTATCAGACCAAGAGTGTGGGTTTCCCGATTTCAAATCCTACCCAAAAGAGGTAACTATTCAACACACCGATGTATTTGTTGACTCTACTACCATATTATGTTTGGCTAATCAATACCTCGTAAAATGATTTCCGTAATTAAGTTAAAGAACACATGCAATGGCTGAGGTGCCCCAGAGAGGAGATTTGGGAACCAAAGTGGTGTCATCTAACCAATGGTGTAGGAGATAGTTTGATATTATGGAGGCACAACTTAATAATTTAAATGTAACAGTCTGTTTTTTGGGGGTTACAAAAGAAGGCAAATTAAATATTGGGGGATACATGCCCCCCCCCCATTCCTACTCTCCTGCATCTATCCATTGATGAAATTCTTCTTATTTTTTATTGCGTTGCTATTCATTTGCATATTTTCTACAAATAGTCTCTTACTACCCAGATGAATAGCTTTAAAATTTTCTCTGAATGCCTAAGATTTTTTGCACAGTGCTCTGTATTTAAAAAATGATTAAAGAAGTCATGCAATACTTAACGCCGCATGTTAGATCAGCAGTTTTGAAATTTATCTAGGCCTTAAAGACATCTAAACGATGTGGAAAAAGATACCATCCCGACTTCCTCCCGAAGGATGCAAAACAACCTTTACTCAAAGCCATCCAAAAAACCGACTTCAAATATAAAGAACTGATAAACATCACATCCTTCCTTTAGTGCTGAGTAATGGGATTTCTGGCCCTAATTAACCCAGCCTGCATCTGTCGTCAAACAGTCAGCGTTACCTTTCTCCAGTTTTAGGATGTGAATGTCCGTGAGTCGTAATTTTTACCAGACAAAAACACAGCCTTCAGCTTTTCTTGACCATATCTATTTTAATTTGTCTATCATCTGTAACGCACACAGTATAAAAGTAACCGGCTGGACACGAAAAGATGCAATTTGGCAAATCTGTGCTGGCAGCGAGGATACCATTTGGTTAAAGAATCTGCTGGGCAGAACATTGTAGGAGAAAATGTCACGTCTGTTTTCTTGCTTAAAATTTGTAATTTCATATTTCATTGCAATCAGTTTGAAGAAGGAGCTCGTACCTTAAATCAATGGAGGTAATTTGTCCTGTTCTGAAGCACTGTACTTCTCGGGTAATGGAGTAATTGAGCTTGTGAACATGAAAATCTAAGCAAAATTACTCAGCTTCAGGTAGGAGAATTGGGGACTATATGAGGCGAGTCTATTCTGCATATCTGACATTTCGATTAGGCATTTAACGTCGGGCCTTCTCTATAACACACTGTACAGAGAAAACCCCAAGCAGGAAGAAAAAACGCTTGTTTTTAATATTACTTGCAATGGAATCTGGCATCACTGACCTGTGTGACCATTTATATGAATATCAAGCGCACCCCCCCCCCCCCCCACCAAAGCTTCAAAGGACAAGACCAGCAAAAAGTAGCTATTCTTGGAAATGCAACCAGTTTTCATCATAAAGTGTGAATGAGCCATACTGTATGAGGGAAACCATGAGATAAATGGGCAAAAAAACAGATCAAGGCAGTTCATTTTTAAGAGGGAGTCTTATGTGTGATAAATAATAAATTTAACAGAAAAATCACAGAAGGAAAGCATCTACATTGAAATATATACTTTATACAGTGTATGTATATTAAATCTGCCTATTTTAACAAGAGTATGCATTGGATTAAAAAAAACTATCATTATAAACACAGTCTGACCAATCCTATGACTGACTGATTATTTTCCTATGCAGGTGATAAAACTCTCTGTAGCTGATACCTTCTCAATGGCTGGAGCTCTGCTGACGTAAGACCAGCTGACTCATCTCAGGTGGTGCTATTTGCCTGACTGTATGATGTAAAGAACTTGGTTCCCATCACGTTTACATTCGGTTTTATGGCTGACATCTTTGTTTGTCCAAGATTTGAAGCAATAGATCCCTCTGTACCCTGTGACCCCCCGCCCAAATATAAAATGTGTTACATGTAAAGCAATCAGCCAGTTACCTTATTTTCATAATGTAATTGATGCTGGACATTCCGTGCGAGAGCTTCTTACACCGTGAGCCACCGTACGCCAAACTATTTTTATTCATTTTTGATCTAAAAAAACAAACAAACAAACAAAACAAAGGTTCGTGTTTGATTTGTTAACCAGGATTTATTAAAAGCCCATTTGCCAGGAGGCCGTTTTAAGAAGAGGTCCGATCCAAAGTGTATCTGTCAGTCGTTTGAAGTGAAGGGATGTTTCTCAGGCACTGATCAGAGCTAATCTGCAGCCAAATCCAAGTTTGGAGTCTGTGCTCCTGACGTGCAGAAAGACACGTTATAAAATGAGAAATGTTACGAAGAGTAAATGGTACAACAGCAAATGCTTAAAAATCACAAGACATAATGTTTTTGTTTGTTTTTTGCGTTTGCTGATCCTACTCTATACCGTTTACTACATGTAGCAAGACTTCCAAAGCCACCTTTTGCTCTCCTTTGTATGCCTGATAGTGATTAAACATGATAACGGGAATCTGGGCGAACCACAAACGCAGTCCAGTGCCAGTGGGTGGTTGCCATATTCAGAAACTCAGTATTCAGCACCCACTGGAACTGCAATCTGATAGCTTGTCTGCCTACCTACAGTATGTCAGGGGGACACAGTGCGATCCACAGCGCACGCAGGATGTAGCTGTTTAAACCAAGAAATTACAACATTGTAACACCCAGCAGGGGCAAGATCCAGGGACTGCCTCTCTACCACTTGTGTTTATTCCTGTTTTTTGTCAATTAATGGGATTTTTATATTGTCAGAGTAAGTATTCATTAACTTGAGGTATTAATCTGAATTTCAATAGCGATTTGCAGCCTCAAGCTTCTGCACATTAATCCCATAAACGCCCGAACATGTAATCTGTACTATTAAATTATCTGAACTATTTGGTATGGATTACATTTCAGACTTAAAATCAATGCATGTAGAAAAATGCAAGGCAATATAAGCAGCACTGGAATAATGCGATGTCTGGGAAGCTTTGCCTCTTTAATCCCGCACATGGAGAAGAGTAATGACCCTCCTGTTTTATATCCTTTCATAATGGATACGGCAAGTGCAACAGTGACCCTGTTGTGGGCAATAAACAGGGACATTATCACTCTACAGTAAAATCCTGGCAGCTTTTTGGCTGCTCTGGCTTAGTGGGCTGCTGCTTAGACTCGCAAGCACATCGCGGTCCTGCATCCCGTCTATCACTGCAACAAACCCCACAGCCGCCTAAACTGGCACCCAGTTCATCACTTCTGCAGCTTCCTGTACGCAACTTGGCAGCGCCGCTAACGCACCCGCTTCTCGTTTTTTTCTTAAACTCGACTGGAAAGAAACCTGACCTGGACACCGCCGGTTTACCCTCACTACCATACAACCAAGTGTCCTCAGATCAGATTATTAAATCTACAGGTTCTTTTGTTCAACAAGTGCACATCGTAATGTTTTTTTTTATGATCTATGTGTATTGGTAGTAATTACTAAGTCACGGGAAATTCACGATCCCCCCCTTCCCACCCTCAAACTAACCTTTCCATTCATAAGTAACAGTTATAAATCATACGAAGTGTGGAGTAACATTAAGATCCAAGATGTACTGTGTATAGAAATGCATGCAATTCCTACGGAAAGTATCCGACACGATATGCGTGTGCCTGGTTGTCCGAATAGCTTTTACGTGTCGTACAGACAACTTCATCATCAATCTAATGTTCCCGAGTAGAAATATCCCACAAATCAGGTGAAAGGCACATTGGCTAGTTGGATTAAATGACAGACACATCATTAGAGGCATTGTCCCTCTGGGGGGTTCGGCCGCATGACGGAGAGCGAATTAACTAAGGCGCACTGACTCCGCGCTGCAATAAAGCGCACGGCGACCCGCAACTTTAAATACATATCAATACAAGAATACTTTCTAATTAAGCACATGGTCATTTTATTATTATATGAGAGCGCATGCCAACCTACCACGGATATTTTTCTTCAGATAGATGTGCACTGAAGAGAAAACGTGGTGTAATTCGTTTGAGAGGATCCCATTTATACAGCACGGTCAATTGATCTTCTGTTCCGTTGGTGCAAAAAAGCGAAAACTTCCGTCTGTAGACGCGGGGTTAAAAGAACAGCCGCAGTAAGCACTAAACTCCATTTAAAATCGGCCAGTCTAATTAATATACGCCAAAACGAAATCCTTCTTATTGCTCTGGTCCGCTAAGGAAGTTCGGGAGAAAATGTTTTCACTATGCACCAAAATAGCGAGGAAATCCCGGCATGAATTAGCGTTCCCGAAAGAAAAAGCGATGACCTTCTCAGGATAAAGACTTAATTTAAACGATCCGCCACTCAGACAGTAAGGAGACAGTAAGACGCAAATGCCAAGGAATTGTGCAATGATGTATCCCCAGCTACAAAAATAAAAAAATAAAAAAGACGGCAAAGGGAGGTAACTTAACAGCAACGGAATGCGATTTCGTGAGGCAATGTTCAAGTCCCAGAGCAGGTTCCTCATATATTCCCTTTATAAAGTCACGACCACCTTGCTTGGCATGACCCTCCTACTCCGCATTACCATCTGAGCTGGTCGCGCTGCCAGCTTTCTGCGAAGATGGGATGGCAGACAGAGGCGCTTTGCTTTTCTGCCTCCCCTTTACACGGTCACATGCCCAAAGCACAAATAGTCCTTTATAATTGCGTTCAGAATGATGCCATTCAGACGACGCAGGCATGCACTGTAATGCATTACAAGTCAGTTATTTTTTAAGTACGTCTTTGCACTGTATATATATATATGTATACATACAGGCACACATATGTCTGTGTGCGTGTGTGTGTGTGTGTGTGGATTATGTTTATATTACAATGTTGGGACCAAACATCCCCCATAATGTAACAAAAACCTTTTTTTAGACGTTGTGGGGACCATTTTTCAAGTCCCCCCAAAGATCTGCGGATGCAATCAAAAAAGTAAAAATGCCAAAAATCTGTTATTTTGTCTGGTTACTTATGGTTATGGTTACGGCTGGGTAGGGGTTAGGGTCGTTATACTGGAGTTTTCCCCCATAGAAATGAATGGAGAGTCCCCAGAAATATACAATTACAAACCTGTGTGTGTGTGTGTGTATGTGCGTGTGTGTGTGTGCGCGCGCGCGCGCGTGCGTGCAAAACGAACTGTCAAATACTTAGCCAACTAAAATCTATGGTTACATAATTAATAATGAAAATTGTCATGCTTGCATATCTGAATCCAATAATTACCACGAAGATAGATTTAAGAACAATTACAAAGTAGTTCAAAACAATTGTTGATCGTTTTTATGAGTTAGTAATCGTTTTAACATTTACATATATTTACATTAATATATTTATATTACATATATTTATATGTATATTTACATACAACATGTCCGTATTGAAGATTTCATATCTGTTATCTTTATTAATAGGAATATCAAACGTTAAAACATAACACCAATTTCTGGGCACGCTGAAGGAACGTATTTCCCCATGTCATGTTTAAATTGTCATTTAACAATTTTGTTACAGAAAAAAACTTTGTCTTTAAACTCTAGCCATTCCCTGCTGCACCGGGAACAGTGTTTCCATTACCTTCTGACGCAATTGAAAATCAAGTAATCTGGCATATTAATAATTTATTTCCTAGAAATGGGAAATCAGTATGCATAATACGATTCAAGACAAGCCTGGAGTACTTTTAGCATTGAAGTGGGAAAGGATATTATTAAATTCATTTTATTAATGATCTACGCAATGGGGGTGTTTTTGATGAGCATGTTTTAGCTGGATTAGCCAATGAGGGTGTTTTTGATGAGCATGGTTTAGCTGGATTAGCCAATGAGGGTGCTTTTGATGAGCGTGGTTTATCTGGATTAGCCAATGACGGGGTTTTATGAGCATTGGCAGAGTTAAAATACGTTTTTTGGCAATGTAAATCAAAAGAGACAAGCATGATGGAATTCTGCTTAGAGTTTAGGTGGCATAAGTTTTAAATCATGCAATGTGGTTATAGTTGCAATGCAGTATTAATTGAAATGTTTTGTTGCATTCATTTGAAACCAAGAGTACAGTACTGTACATCTTGTATATGCTTATAATATAGCACTGAACAAAATAAACTTCATTACAATTTTCAATGTATCCATTAGTGTATATTACACATTAAAAAAGGTTTAAACCTGTACCAGTCTAAGTCTAATGGTTGAGGACTGATCAGAATGTATCAGACATTATTATACATGACGGACATTTTGTGAGTGTGAGAGTTTGTACGTTGGGGGTTGCTGTTGTCTACTCTGAGAGAATTTTCAAACACCTGCCACATTTCTCCATAACAGTGCTGCTGTATGTTACTTGCACTGTGTGAAGCATCCAGTTCACTTGGAAGTAACCATAGCAGATCATACCACATCAATGCAATCATGGAAACCACTGCACCAGCAGCGAAGTGAAATGGCTACACAACACTAATGAGAGCATCTGTAGGTGAGCATTAAGCTGATCACAAATAAAAATGGTAACGTTCCATTAAATGTATCAAACTTTTTATTGTGTTTTTTATTATCATTATTATTATTATTATTATACTGCTGTAAGTGAGTGAGTATCAGAGTATGGAGTTTACCTTTCCCAAACAATACACTTCACAAGACACCATAAACACGTTTTCATTTTTAAATCAGAAACACTCCCATTTCCAGACGCACAATGTTACCTGAATCCTGTATTATGGGAAAAATAGTTCACATCATTTCAGTGCTGCACTTATGAATTTCTGGGTCTGTTTGTTTGGTTACAGGGTATCGAAAGGAGTAGGTTCATTCTTATCTATTAAATAATGCCCCCCCCCACACACACACACACACACTTGTTCTTCCTGTATTTATTGGGGAGGGGGTATGACACAAGGCTGGGGTACACCTCAGGGTGCAAGGTAATTCAGAGACAGCAATTCAAGGTAATTCAGAGATGCAAATTAACCTGACTGCATGTCTATGTACTGCAAGAGGAAACCGGAGAACCTGGAGTAACCCAAGCAACAGGAGGGATGCAGAGTACTGCATAGATGGAGGGCGAACTTCAAGTGCCGGAGGCAGGAGGCAGCAGTGATACCCAAGAGCCATTTACCCATTTTTTATGTTTTAAAAATAAGTATAAATATATATTATTTATAATTTTATATTGATACATATAAAAATATTTATAACTATTTACGCTGACATGTCCCACAGCAAAGGGAACACAATTCCGAAAAGCACTGCATAATTTTCTTGAAGGAAAAATGATCAGCAATCAACGCATTGATATTTTACGAAATCTAAATTTGAATATTTCTCTGCTAAAATAACATCAAAGATTCATGTTAGATTATTTGATTAATACACTATATATGCGCAGGATAAAATGCAAAAAATAATTACAAAATTGCCTTTTGCTGTGTATTGAATCGCAACTGACGACACACACAGTATGTAACCATGCCACTCTTTTCAGCTCACAGGATGTTGCTGATGATGCTGTTCTTATAACCCTATTATCATAAGCAGGGGGAAAATCCAGAATACTTTGTCGACAGTTATGAGCAGCTATGAATGTGATTTTTGTTAATTTTGTGCTGCTCTGTCAACCTCAAATCTGGTTGTATTTTTTATATTGTCAGCAAGACTTTCTTTTGTTGCGCCTCCAGATATTTGTGTTACTAGCTAGCTTCCGGTGAACTATATCACACATATATTAACCATTTCTTAGATGTAGTTTACTCCTTACCAAACCAGTTATGACATGTCTCTATGACTTGGCAGCATAATATTTGCAAAAATACTGCATATTAATGATTTTATAATTGGGTTTAGAATGATTGATGTATTTCGATAAATGCTGTTTTGGCAGCAGTTTGATTGTGGATTACTGACCTTTTTTTTTTTTTTTAACAAATTTAAATAATCGTAAACTATGCACAAAACTGCAGTAGGCCTACTGTTCACAGCCCATACCAGCCTCAAAGTCTTCGCTCATCACATCCATCCTCCTGCCCGCTGAACCTTTGGGTCCATATGAGATGATCATGCAGCAAACAAAAATAAGATTCTCTGAAGTGTGCGGTGGAAACAAGCGGAAGAGCAACAACATCCGAGAGGCCAAATCAAGGGTTATATGGCAGGAGGTTAATTAATACATAGGAGGTTTCGGCTTAATGTATAAAAAGGCAGGAAAAGAAACATATGAAGAGAAAGAAAAGTAAAGGAGAAGGAAAGTGCAACTGAGATGGAGAAAAGCCTTCAAGAAAAGAAGGGTAGAAATTCAACTCGAACGTAGAAGTAATGGAGACAGAGGGAGTAAGTAGGGGGGCAGATATGCTTCAAGGTCATCAGGATCTCGGAGCAGATCCCTTCTGCGGTGAGAAGGCAAACTCTCCCTGCATGTAAATCTAAAGAACGTCACAGATTTGCACAGATTCATAGAGAACGAGCAGGCTTAGCGGAGTTCCGGAGTAGAAGAGGGGAAACAGATTATGCGTACGTGCGAGGCCGGGGCAAACAGGCAAACGTGAGGTGTCAGGCCGTTCACAGGAAGGGGAGTGGGTGATGAGAAGGCAGAGGGGAGGGACTGCAGCGGTACCGACAGACGAGGAAGCAGGTGACAAGCCGAGAGAGGATGTACATGTCAGCAAGCAGGGCAGAGTAACGGAGAGTCATTACTGGGTAAACCGTGCTGAGTTTCTCGGAATTAGCTAAGCAGATTCCCACGTATATGCAGGTTAATCCGTAGTAAGTTCAGTTCAGAGTCTTGAATCATCGGCAAAGCTGGTTTATAAGAGACAGATGAAGTGTGATTACGAGTAAGACTGAGTTACACTCACCTAAGACCCTAAATCACAAGTGGGAGTCAGCGTCAAATGAGCATAAATTAAAAACATTATGTTATGAGAAGGAGGCGGCATGGTGGTGCAGTGGTTAGCACTGCTGCCTCACACCTCTGGGACCCAGGTTTGAGTCTCCGGCTGGGTCACATGTGTGTGGAGTTTGCATGTTCTCCCCATGTCGTCGTGGGGTTTCCTCCGGGTACTCCGGTTTCCCCCCACAGTCCAAAAACATGCTGAGGCTAATTGGAGCTGCTAAATTGCCCGTAGGTGTGCCTGTGTGAGTGAATGGTGTGTGAGTGTGCCCTGCAATGGGCTGGCCCCCCATCCTGGGTTGTTCCCTGCCTCGTGCCCATTGCTTCTGGGATAGGCTCCGGACCCCCCGCGACCCAGAAGGATAAGCGGTTTGGAAAATGGATGGATGGATGTTATGAGAATTGATTTTTCATGGTGACAAACTTATCTCATTGCGATATGACAATTTGCTAGCTTGTATCAGTGAAACATATTACTGGGCTGTTGGGATTTATCTGCTTAAAATGCTTAAGATAAGATGATATCATGCCTTGTCTCCAAGGTGGGACAGGGCAGTGGATGGCACTGGTGCGAATCCACCCTGCTGTGTGCTCGTGTAATTTGCATGTTCCCGCCTTGTTCGCTCATATTTCCTCTCATAGTCCAAAAAAACGTGCACTCAGGCAAATTGGTTTCTAAATCGTGCATGTGGACCGTGTGATGATGTTCCAGGATAAGCTGGGATTGACTCTCAGGATAAGGACTCGGACGGTGAATGGATAGCTACAGTCTCCAAATGGAATGACTTATTATTAAGTAAAATATTGAGTCCATTTCATTTTAAACTGTTTGAATAGTTTATTCGATTTTAGGAGTATTATCTTTTTACTGTGAGGAATGGATTGGCAGTTTATGGGTTCTAAATTAATTTTAAAATAGCATTTGTGCTTCATAACTGAGTGACTTATGTAGGGCCGGTCATTTCACATAGAAGATAGTTAATCATTTTAATGGTAAGTAGTTTACTTGATATTGCAGTGTGATGATTATAGCCCTACATGTTCAAGCTTATGAATGACAGGCAGTGTGTGTTAGCAGGTATTTTCTAATTATGCATTAAATTTGTACCTTAAAATGCTGTGTGTACAGTATGGCAAACAAATTTTAAAATATATATGATTGTCAATGTTAACAGAATTTAAAAGCTTCTATAAATAAATATGTGACACTTTTTAAAAGTGTGAAAATAGCAATTTGCACCTTTTTCATGCCTCCTGCATTTTCAAATAGGTGTTTCCTGAAAATTAATAATGAAAAAATAGTGCAAGGATGAGTGCAAGAGGTAATCATTGATTTTCTGGTAACTTATTCTTCTTAATGTATGCTTAACTTTGTGAGAGCACCAGGTTAATAGATGAAAAGACAGAGAGACTGATCAGTACAATTCAGCCAGATATAATTTATGCGAAAATGATTAACCAATGAAATACACCTCGGTGACCCTGCTCAGGATATGATTGGTGGAAGGGTCAGATGGGCGGGGAGGAACAGTGGCCAGTTGGATGTGTAGGTTTGTATGTCAAATCACCACTGGATCTTCGATGAGCCATTTAAGCCCCCTGGTGGCTTCATTTTTATCACTCTGATAGTATAAAATGTCCTGCAGGATAGAAACATGTAATATAAAATTCTGTTCATTCATTTTTGCCTTTTTTATTTATTTGGCAAATGCTTTTATCCAAAGTGATGTACATTTTTATAAAAACAGGGTCAGACAGTCCCTGTAGTAACAGGGGGTCAGGGGACTTGCTCGGGGGGGGGGGGGGGGGGGGGGGGGATGGTATAATCATTATGGTAGCTGTGAGATGTGAACCAACAACCTTCTGTTCACATACAAAGAGGCCAAATCCATTGAGCCACACGTCGCTTACTGTAAAATAAAAATGAAGTAATTAAATATGTGCCGTCTTGAACCTTGTAAGAGCTACGCTACACAAAGTCCTCCCGCAGAAACCTAGCAAACATTAAGTAATTCTCCTGGACGTCTCGTGGCCTTCAAGGACGCACCCACAGGACCTTGCGGAAACAGCCGCTAGTGCCAGGATGAGGCAGCGAAACCCCACATCGGCTCACGTCTCATAAAATCGGGTTTGTATCTTGCTGCTGGTTCTGGAAGGAGCAGGGAAACAGGAAAGGGAGCCGCTTCTGCCAGAAACTGAGCAGCGTATCCTGAAAGGAAAACGGGCTACCCAGCGGGTTTCACTCTGGTAAATTTACCATCTCACCTTTCCTGTTTTAGTGTATGCAGCCGACGCCAGGACGCTGTGAGGCAGAGTGCCATGGATTCCTTCCCTTTTTTATATAATCTTTTCACTTCTTCTTACTTGCATTGACACAAGGAGAGTCTGTCAATTGATTTTCATCACCGCCCTGTAGTCCCTCACTGCTCACTACTGAACCCTATATGCATGCATGTCACTAACCCTTTATTAGAATAAGGAGTATGCAGAAATATATGCGTTCATAGATATATTCCACACAGTATGCAGGGTCACTTGGTGAATAGCGTCATTCCCACACACCTCCTGCGTATGGGCTTTGCATATTCATCTTCCCTCCGTGTGGGTTTGCAAAGACGTGCTGGCTGGTGTGTCTATACTGGCCTGTATGTGCCCTGCGATGTACTGGCATCCTATCCAAAGCACATCCTTCCTCACCCTTCCAGGGACCGACTCACAGTGCGGTCATACTGTAGATGAATGAATAAATGTTTGGAAACAGCTTGTCTTCGCATTTCTCCATAGACTCCTTGCAGATTATTAATCCTATTTATTCTGTTAATCACACGCGAAATAATTACCCCTTTATGGCTAATTTTCTTAAATATATATATTTTTTTTTCTGAATCTTCCTTAGAGAGACAAAACAGGAAAAGAACACAACCGATTCAAATATTTTTGAATCCTGAAGTAACTGAAAGCAACTGAGATTTACATAATGCACCATATAAAGAGTGACGTGAAAAAAATGGCCTTTGCATACATATATATATATATATATATATATATATATATATTTGTACATTATAGAGATTAATTGCCCCAAAGATAAATATGTGTAGGCAGATTTCCATTTCAGGTTTACCTCAGCTTACTTCAGCCTATAAATGAACAAAATCATCATAACAGTAATGTCAGAACCTGCATATTCATAAAAAAAAAATGCATTCTGACGGGAAAAACCGCAATGAATAAATGTCATAGTGACTGAGATGAGGCTGATGATGTAGCATTTGTGGTACAGAATGACTGCAGGTTTGTCAGGTGCGCTGTGGAGGGCAGGATGCCCTATCCACGTCCACATCCAGAAAGCTGACAGTCATTATACAACAAGCACTTACTAAGCAGAAGAAGGGACCGGCGAAAGCCAATCAAGCACATGTAAGAATGCACTGTCTGTGCCGTCCCAAGTGCCATAAAAATATACAGAACGTGTACAGGAATATCGCTTGGACCGAAATCCATCGCTAATATTTTGCATTATCCATGTCAGAAAATGTATGCATGGAAGGTTCTGCTGTAATCATCTTAAAGAACACTTTGGTTTGTCATTTATATTCAAAAAGTTAAACTCCCAGACGGAGTGGTGGAATTGAAATGATTCTGCATCTGGTGAAAGGTCATGTGACTGTATGATGTCATACCCTATGGCTCCCCACACCATGATGTCATACCCTATAGCTCCTCACACCATGATGTCATACCCTATGGCTCCCCACACCATGATGTCATACCCTATGGCTCCCCACACCATTATGTCATACCCTATGGCTCCCCACACCATTATGTCATATCCTATGGCTCCACACAATATGAAGTCATACCGTATGGCTCCTCACATCATGATGTCATACCCTATGGCTCCCCCCACCATTGTGTCATACCCTACGGCTCCCCTGGTAATGGTGTCTCAGACATCTATGAGGCATCCGATGTTTCAGCTGACTAGATGTGCCCAGGGACGGATTATGGGTTGTGTGGGCCCCTGGGCAAAACGTTCGCGAGGGCCCAAGGGCCCCTGGGCAGCGGCCCCGCTGGCCCGGTCCGTAATCCGTCCCTGGATGTGCCAGGTCCTTGCAAATAGAATCATTAATATAGCCATCATCGGTCTGCACGTGTATCAAATTGCATCCAAATCGGACTATTACTTCTGCGTACTTAACTTTTTTTGACACTGAGTATATATGCAATACCTTTTTTAATTGTTGGTAGCATTCATGTAATGGGCAGACAAAGGTAATTTAATAAATATTCATAAAATATATCGGAAACATCAGTTTCCCTGTTTTTTGCTAACATCCATAATGCGCCATTGATGTTTTGGTTATGTTTCATTTGTAGAATGCATAATTTACTGAACATGATTTTATAGTTAACTAGAGGTGCTAATTACCGTTTTTTTTTTTTCATAGCTGAAAGTGCATTTGCAAAGTGAAAATGTAATATCATTAGGATTTATGGGTCTTAATCATGATGAAATGCAGGATTTACAGTTTTTTTCATTGTGGCAAAGCAGTCACTTATATTTCTCTGCTTATATTTCTCTGTGTCGCGTTTGTACCAAAAATAAGCAACAATGTGGTTTCAAAATGTCAAGTGTGATGATAGAAAAAGAGGCAGCCACTTAATGCGTCTCTGAACTTTCAAAGTCTCAAAATATTTTTCATTTAAAAACTGACACTCAATCACAGTGGTCGTGGCTGTGTTCCTGTCACAGCAGTGTAGCATATAAGATTAAATCTTAGACCTACATTTTTGAAACAGTACAGCAGGGGTTTCCAACTCCAGTCCTGCATTTTCGGGTTTCCCCTTATTAAAAACACCTGATTCAACTTGTTCTTGTTGTCGTCATTGTTTTCACCTTACAGTTGCTGTTCAGACTTTGTGGCATGCAAGAAAGTAGACCAATCGCCCCCCCCCCCCCCCAACGATCGGCAAGATAATGGACAATAAAACCAATTTTATCTCATGTCACGACTTCACAACTTACCAGCAGACTGGAATAGATACCAGGCATGTTAACTTTCACAAGCTGCCTTTAAAGAGCTTACACCTTTAATGCTGCTACCCTCAGACCACTGGGATGAGCCCCTAATATTTGATGTTTGCCTGTAAGCCTCAGCTACCTGTGGACTTCTTCCTTGGTGTAAACCATCAAGATGACAGCAAAGGGACTCCAGAGGACTGGATGCCGAGGCATTAAGGAATCCCACTGGGTGGCATATCATTGCCTACAGCAGCAACTCGAAACGAAGACAGGAAAATAAAAGCAGAACCATAACAGCATGGCCACTTACCCTGACCCAAAAGAAGGCGCGCTACCACACAGGAAAAATCATCATGCTCAAGGAGTAAAATTAAATCTGCCTGACGGGGAGGAGATTCTTGGATTTTTTTAAAAGTACAGTATGTGTGTGCATGGTTAGCAGGAGACATAATTCCCACATACAGAGGGGCCAACCTTATCATTAGCCAATTATATGCTTTGAATGTTGAGTGGTAGGGGATGGACCAGTTTGAGAGCCAATCAGCTTTCAGCTAGCCAGTGCCCCACCCCTTTTGGCCCCGCCCCCTGCCATCAGTATCTTTACCACACGGTTGCCTGTTCAGGGTTGCGGTCTGCCCATGTGTGGAGGAGAGATCACAGTGTGTGGGGTCAATCCCTTCCTATGCTTGACACAGCCTCAGCAATGGCACCAGCAATCCTGGAAACAAAAATCGATGGCTGTAATCCTAGAGAGCGAGGAGGGGAGTTGTTCTTTGCCTCTGGGATGTATATACAAAGCAGTCAATTCATTTAGTTAAAGCCCCCAACATCTCTCCATATGACAAGAACAGCTGGACAACAAGTAACCCTTATCAGCTGCCATACCCAC
Source organism: Brienomyrus brachyistius (assembly GCF_023856365.1). Classification (NCBI taxonomy): domain Eukaryota; kingdom Metazoa; phylum Chordata; class Actinopteri; order Osteoglossiformes; family Mormyridae; genus Brienomyrus; species Brienomyrus brachyistius. The sequence goes on along the minus strand of NC_064547.1, from coordinate 16,402,104 downwards.
TGCAAATCTGCTGCCAGCACAGAGCAGGGGAGCTGGGCAGGCCGGCAACGCGTGTCCCCATTAGCTACATTACATTCCGGCATTTGTGATCTTTTTCCCGTAATCATGACACTGGAGAAAGAGGTAGAATGAAATCAATGGGACCTCTAGATATGGGAAATTTCCCTTGTATTTATGCATCACATTCACCAAGTGTTAGTGGAGATTGTGGCTATTTTAGTCCCCGTACGGCAAACTGGCATTTAGCTATTGTTCTACACACAACCAGCTTTCGGTCTTAGAAGTACCACAGCATTTATCATTTCAAAATGTACCTTTGATTGATGTCTCAGACGAAGCGCCGTATTGCAGATATTTCTCTACTTTTCATCATCGTTTTAAATGAATTTTTAATACTTTTACTATCCAAATAACGCTGCATAGATTTGCCAGCTGCTGCTCTTTATCATATTTTTTTGTGTTTTGATCGATTTGGTTTCTGGTGAGTTTTACAGCTGCTCTGTAATATGGTGGCTGAACTTTGCTGTCCCACTGGTTGACAGTAAATAAGCCTCTTTCCATCTGTTGGTGCCTCATAACGTGACTGACCTTGATTAGAAGGTTTTTTGGATTTTTTTTTTCCTCAGCTACTTGATCTAAGACTATTTAAACCATTAATCGCATTTTTTCCTCCAACAGAGTCGGCAGGAGGAGATCTGCTCATAGCTGTTAGTCTCATGAACTCATTAATATGAAGCCAATGTTGCATATTATAAATTAACATATTAACCATGAATAGGATTTTTAAATATTTTTTTTTTCCAGGAAGAGAGATTCAGTGAAAGAAGGAGAAATTGTTATGTAGAGCCTTGCTAAATGTAACGATTCATGCTGCCTATTGTTTGTCAAAAGTAATGAGATTTCGCTCGAGTTGAGCAAAGTATTGCTGAATTAGAATTAAACTCACAGGTGTTTAATTGTGAAGAAGGACTGGCATGTATTTGATTTGAAATAAACCACAAAATCAGAAACAAAACAGCTTGGGTTGATAATAATAATTATATTATTTATTATTAATGTTATTTATTTATTTTCTAGAGTATCATACAGCCATTTAGAACTAAATTGCTCAGTCTTGATATAAATTTTGTATCTTGTCATTTAATTAAATGCTTGAAACCTTTCAGTGGTAATATATTAGCTTTCACATTCTACATGCTAGTATCCTGCTTCTATGTAGATATTACAAAGATGTAAATACTAAATAACGGGATTCTCATAAACAATCTCTGAAATAATGTGACTGTCTGCGACATCAGAGCAAAGCGGTCATTTGTGCTGATGTTTCTTCACATCTTGTCACGTGACTTTGGCGCAGCTGAGGATCCGCTTAGAGGTTCCACACGAGGCCCCTTTCTTACCTTGGCGTTTCGTCATGAGCAGACGGCAGGCTTCCCCTGTGCTACTTTCCTGCGTTATCTGCTACGGGAGTGTAACCTAATCTTCAAAGTGATCCAGGAGAGGCACAGCAATGCGGAACAACACGCCAGCATTCACACAATTTCCTCCAAGTGCATCCTGCTCCATAATCAGTTTAAATTGAGCTCTTGTTAACATTCAGGTCCTGGTCATCCTTCTTCTGCCTGCAGCAATGAGTGGCTTTTTCATTTTATTACTAATTGACTTATTATCCGCATATAGTTAAAAATTGCTTCAGTCTCTATGTATGCTTCTCACGAATCCCTTGACGTTATAAAGGGAGTTCAAAGGCAGAACTTTTCTAGAACAAAGCATACTTGAATGACAGGTAAATGGAGTTTAGTCACATATCTCTTCCCACTAGTATGCATATAAAACAATAATGCTGACACAGCATTCATTATAGGGTTAGGGTATATACTGTAGATTGAATAGTTAAGTGTTATATAACAGTTATATAAAGAGTATTTACTCTAATGTGTTGCTGGTAATCCACTAATCTTCCTAGTAAATAGTGTACTAAAGCAGCAGGATACTCTAGTATTTGTCTTGTATATTTGTTTATTCTAGAACTTACATGAAGAGTGTCTTGGCAGCTGAAGTGTTTTCAGAATTAAATCCCAAGGGGAACTTTTCCAGTATATAAAAATACATATTTTACATTGTTCCAAGTATTAAATTGCTTACATTACCTTTTTCTATGTTTTAATAGTTTGTTTGTCTAAAATTAGGTTATTTTGTTTTCCAGCACATTGGATGACACTTGTTGTCTTTTAAATGTGCTACACAAATAAAGATGAATTGACGAAATGCGCTTATTTTCAGAAATACTTATAGCCGGGCCGTAGTATGACTCGGGACCTTGTTACATGCTACATGTTATCCTTTTGCTTCACAGCATATTCTCTAACATAAACTGACATCATCAACATCAGTCCAATCACACTGCTCTGCTCTCTGGTTTGAGTCACACCTGTGCTCTGTGCTTCCTATGACGGGTCCCAGGCTCAGCCCCATGTATGGGATGAGCAGCAGCGTACACTATGAAGCTCCACCTCTACCATAATGCAATGCAAAGGTGATGTCTGTTGTCAGCTGACTTCCTGTAATACAAAGAAGATGCCAACTTAGCTTAAAAAACTGACACACTTTTAGAATGCAACTTCGGATACTAGTTATCTTTGCAGACTAATTGGCATTTCTATTTTAATAATTAAATAACAAGAAAACTAAAAATATATAAATATGAATCATTTTAAACAGTTTAAAAAGTACAGATTTGCACATCTATATTCACTTTTTCTCACTTATTCCATTTAAGTTGTTGCTGTATTTTACTATTTATAAATCCTAGCTATCAAAGCTTGCTATGTTACCAGCACAGAGCATCTTGGAATGCAGTGTCCAAAAAAGTCACTATTTCACTATATGGTGAACTACGTAGCATTCCCTAGGTAGAGAGTAGTGAGTCAGTGAAACCAAGTTTAAAGTTTGATCTCGCTGGTTGCTCGGGAAGCACGTTCAATACCTTAAGCCTGAGCGGGCCAAGCGGAGGTGGATCAATGGCATGGGGCTGGAATTCAGTGAGTTTTCATTGCCGTGGCAATTAATCATCAGGCCTGTCCACATGTGCCTTGATTAATGAAGGCCAGGTGGCCTTGATGAGGCTGCTTGGACCTTAAGGGGTAAAGGAATCCAGCTCAGTGCAAGAGGCGGGAGGAGACATTGTCCCTTTTGCAAATAACTCCTGTTGTTGCCTGTTTGTTTTAATTACTGTAGTTCTCAGTTTTGCCCCCTCCTGTTAAACCTTATCGGCTATGCCATTACTGCCCCAGCCGTGCCTCCAGCTTACTGCCCCAAAAGGCCACACCGAGTTAAATCAGCGAAACCCACAACCTGTCCAGGAAATCAGTTTCTCTTGACTCTTCAAGGCCTGTGTCTGCCATTATGAGTGATTGAACTTTCAAGGATTAATAAATGCTTCTATTTCTGCTCTTATATGATCACTGTAAAACTGTACCAGCAAATTCCATGTTTTACCCTTAGTTTCTTATCTTGCATTTTACTCTTCTATTCCCAGAATTCTCGGTAATTTTACAGTATCGTCCTTTGATTCCATATTCCTTTTATTCTTCACTCAAATACATACTTTATCCTTCACCCTCTATTAGTCTCCAGCATTTAATATCAAAAATTAATCCTAAATCCTCCTCCAATTTTTATTTCCTAATCCAAAGTATTGTTTTAAATTCAGTGAGGGGAAAGGCTGAATAGAGGAACGGTGTCCGGACCTCTCCTCTCTGCCTTTCCCCTACTTTAATTACTTCTGCTGTGATGGACAAAGTACACAGGGGACAGACACAGGGGACAAACACAGGGGACAAACAAATTCCAAATGTCCACAAGGAAAAGTGGAATTTTGGAAACGTGCCAATAAATTAATCCCGGCAAGCGAATATCAGTGACTGTAGACCTTTGGTGTAACCTTTTAATATTCTGTTAATTAAAATACGCATGTGTGGGGCACCAGCGAAAACCGAAGCTTGGGTGAAGGTGTGGAACAAGCCACAGAATGAGACAGTCTTTTCATTTTTGACACAAATATAATACACAGTTTTGAGGTTTAACAATATGACCACATTTCAATGAATGAATTCCAAAGATAGGAATTCAAGCGATGCTGAAATTTGGCCAACGACTTTTAGCTGCCCCGTATCTTCAGTTACAAAAGAAATTTAATGCCGTTTACTTTCATTTTACAAATGCAACACCACACCCTCCTGCCACCGTGGAGCGTGCAGCTGAACGCACTGAACGCACTGAACGCACTGAACGCACTCTGCATACCCCAGACATTTAAACTTGTTATTATTTGGCTAACGCTACATGTACTACTTGCCTTGTTATGTCTGCAACAGAAACATAAAACGAGTAAAGCTGCATTATTCTAGGGAAAATATGAATCACCATTTTCTTTGTCTGAAATGAGACAAAGATTCTCGAGCAATATATTTCACGTTTCAGTATTATTTTGTATTTCTAAAACGTTGTCTTCATGAAGAGCAAACAGTAGCTATGCACGATGTAGGCCTGTCGGATAACGTGCCGATATTGCCAGCTAATATTTAAACTTTATCAATATTCAATGCTAGCAGCACCAGAGCTAAAGACATAACGACTGAAATAATTTACATGATTGCAAGAAATGCTAAACAGAGTCTTAAACCTTGTCTGCTCTTTATGGTAACACTTCTTTTTCAGGCCCCTCCTGTTATGTGCCGAGACATTGTTCTACTTTCTCGTTATGACTGGTGTAACATGCTTAGGGTCGAAATGTCCTATGTTTACGCTGTTTGTATTGTTACGCCAACAACGTCTGACATGTTTTATTCACTGACAAATTGTTTCTCTATGGGGACAATAAAGTACCTATCCTAGTCTGTGTGTGTGTGTGTTTGTGTCTAGGGGGGTGTGTACCCTCAGATAAAATCTGAGTAACCACCACTGCCAGTAAGCACTAACAGGATTCTTCCATGATTACCAGTCTGCCCCTTATATTTGCCCTCTGATATGTATAATAAATGCTGGGATCCATGTCACTGGGTAATTCATTACAAAGCACATCTGGCAGCTCATGACAGGTGCCTCTCGGAATGCGACCGTGCATGATCAGCCTGTCCTGCAACGATGCATTTTTTTTTGCCTGGTGAGAGTTTTAACTAGGCAAACGGCATGTTGTGGATTTTCCTGGATTCCCGTAGACTGGCTGTTCTTTTAAGTGTTCAGGAAGATCTGCCCGCTGAAACGCCCAACATACAGGAGAATTTTTTCCCTATTCTGTATAGATTAAAATGAGTTACATAATACCAAACTGCATATAATGCGGTTTGCATGGATATATTTAAATATAACCATGAGCAGGTAAAGGAAGCCGAAGAAGTCAAGACTATTTTCATATACGTCTCCAGCATAATTAAATACTTTTCTTGTGAATGGAAAAGAATCAGTACAATGAAGCTGTGTTTAAAGACCTGGATTTAAACACAAATCATTGCCAGTCAAGATCCACAATGGGTTTATGCAGTTGTATCATTGAGAATCCTGATTGGCTTCAGTTCAAAGGCTATACAGTATATGGGACATAAATCTCTCTTTGTAACAGCATCTTCTGTTCATGATGTTTTTTGTACTAATTGTAGCCTAGATGTCGCTGGAATTTGGTATGAAGTGGAAGGAAGGGAAGTCATGTCCCACTTTCCTTTTTTAATGCACATAATGTTTTGTGAACCCCCCCTCGTAGCTGCCTGTTTGTATGGTGCACTGTGGTCCTGGGGGAACCTTGTGCTACTGTATGCTTCTATATGGATGGTATGACAGTAATGCTCACTTAACTTAAATTGTGAAATGTCAGTTGTGTGTACTTTATTGCGATTTAATAAACAAAGAGACGTTAAGCCCTGTCTCTTTCAAAACAGTGCTTTCGCGATGTCTTATGCTTGCTTGACATATATTACAAATTACAATGAAAAACAGGAGATAAATTAGAGGCTACATCATCAATCATTTAATAACCTCACATTTTCCCAAGACAGAAGATGTTACTGCCTGTTACAGCCACGTTACCGCACCTCTGTCATTTTCCATGATTCATTAAGGTAAAGAAAAGGCAGCGATGGTCTTACAAATAACTAAAATACAGTGGATTACCTGAGAAGGGGAAGAAGTCACGGCAGGAAGCTCGATGCATGCTGCATTCCATGCCAGTGTTTGAGCGCAGGAATACCTGACTTTCTGAGGCAGAGAAAGATGTTCTGCTTCAACTCGTCAAGCAGCTTCTTGATTGACCTTGTCGACACACCTGGTTACTGGGCACCAGGGGCATAGCTAGAAATCCTGGGCTGATGAAGAGTCACCTTGGGCCCACTCCCCACCCTATTTTATGTATCATTTTACATATACACAGCCCTTGTAAAGTGTGGGGCCACCTGAATCTGCCAGAGTTTCCATGTCCCTGGTCTATATACAGTATTTATCTGCTAACAAAGATGACACTGTACTGTACTGCACGGGACATTTTCGTTACACATTGTTGGATCAAGTCGGTGTCAGTCAACCCATCGGGTGACACAGGCAGCTGCACGGGGTGCCATCCTCTGAGGGGGTGCCAACTTAGCAACTGCCAACCCCACTCCCCAGCACCACTCCCCAACACCACTCCCCAACACTTTGAATTATGAGATGTCCTCTACAATGACCAACAGTTAAATAAGTGTGCGTGTGTGTGTGTGTGTGTGTGTGTGTGTGTGTGTGTGTGTGTGTGTGTGTGTGTGTGTGTGTGTGTGTGCGTGCGCGCACACGTGTGGCTACGAATGTCTGTATTGTTTTGGTGCATTTGCCACATCACCCATAACACAAACAACTCAAAGCAACTAGCTTCGAAATTCCTAGCACTTACTAGCAATAAACGCTCTCTTTCTCTCGTAGTGCTCGGATCCCAGACCATTCACAAGGCCAACGCTTTAATTCATCATTCTGACAATCCGCCTTCACCATCTGGGGATAGCCTACCACCTGATAGTCTTGCACCTCCTTTGGAAAATCAAACAGTAAAACTGAGGGGACAGACAGAGAATCGCTCCTTTATGTTTTCGAAATGCATAACAATACACTGAAGAGCAGTTTAAAAAAGTTTAAAGCACGGTTTGCTAGCTGTGTTGCGAATACTTCTCAATTTGCGGCAATGACTCAGTTTTGCAATCTGGTGTTTAAGGTTTGGTTGTGTTGATAATCTGTCCATACATGCAGCAGAAGCACAGCGGGAAAGCACAGTATTTACAGTCATGTACCACTGGCGGAGCCCATCTGTGGTCTGGTACTTGTTCTTGTACAGGAGAAGCCGGCCAAACCTCTGACAGCTTGAACTTAGCAGTCTGGCCAGGCTGCAAAAGGTGCTTTATACAGCCTTGCAGAAATCGCACTTCCTAAAGAAGTTCAATGATTCAAAGGAAATGCATAAAAATCTTCGCCATCACATCCTAAACACTTGTGTTTCTAAAATGGCACATTAAACAGACTCAGGGGGAGGTCATGAATCTAACCAATTAATGGAAGCCTCATCCTGGGTTGCTTCCTGCCTTGTGCCAATAGCTCCCAGACTCCCCCCCCTCCACCCCCCCCCCCCCACCCCACATACCCTGAATAGGATAACCGGGTAGAGAAAATGGATGGATGGATGGATGGATGGATGGATGGACAATAATGATAGCAGCATCCACAGGAGTGTAAAAATTGAATTTGTCTTTCCATACACCATGTGGAAAAACTTAGCTTGGCTTTCGTGCTTTGAAGAAGTCCAGCCTCTTTACTCGTAGTCATTTTATTTATTTATTTTTTGGTCATGGCTCATTGAGTTGGATTTGCAGGACTGCTGAGAGCCCAGTACTGTTACAGTCCCAGTGCGACTTTCCTTAAGTAAACAGTTTTGTTTAATGGCGGTCCCCCTAATTGGGAGCATTTTAGGTCCATCATTAACATTAAGAGAAAGACAAAATGCAAACCAGAGAATTTCTTTGCAGGTGTAACCTACAGTATGAAATACACCTTTGAACAAGACTATTTTATATGGGCACAGTAGTTCCACTGTCGTATATCACATTCATATCATATTTTTCTTTAAACTGCCAATTAGCCAGCGTTCTAGCATGTACTGTATGGATAGCTGTCTGATGTATATCCTGTCGCTTGTCTTCATGCTAATACAACCGGCCGATGCATCCAGTTCCGAAACACAAACTCAGGTTGGTTGATTAATCACAGGTGTCTGTGCAAATCAGCTTCTTCTCCATTAGGTTCTGATGCCGATCTACTGTTTAAAAAGTGTAGCGCCTGTGTGAACAGGTCTGCTCACCCTGTGCTTTTGCGAGCCAGGGGTGGAGAGGAATTTGCAGTGTTGATGAGATGTACCTCTGTAATTCTGTTGAGTTCCCTGTTTGAGGATGATTTGTAATTTCTAATAGTATGTATTCATAAACTGATAACGAGGTTAACCGGTTCTGAAAAGCATCCTGTGACGTGTCATTTGAAAAAAGAAAAAAAAAGGTGGTAATTTAAAGTAATTGGGAAGATTTGTGGTCCTGCCCCTGACAATTAAAGCCTTCCTTCCCTTTTTAAAATTAACTTGTATGGCAATTATTGATCAAGGACCAGTGGGTGCACTGAAGCGGAGGGTATATTGTGTTGCTCTGCCTTGCAGTCTCCTTGCCATTAATTCATATTTTGTTGCTGTAAAAATAAATGTGTACATGTCGAAATCTAAGCCTATTATAAAACACATACTGTATTTATTAATGCGCGTAGACTGTCAATTAAAGTTACCAACAAGCAATTTGCAACTTTAATTGAACCTTTTATCGAACGGCTGTTATTCAGACTTTGATGTTACACTAACATGACCGGAATGTTGCCTGAGTGGTAAAAAAGTGTCTAGTTTTACTATTTCAACAAGAACTTCATAGTGTCGACAAAAGACACTGTGTGCAAACATGTTCATGAACAAGTAACTATTGTATTAACGATGACTTTAGTATTGCTTATATAATATTCCTTACAAAATGCGTTAATTTATTGAATATTTATGGGGATTCTGATCAAATGGAATGCATGAAAAGTGCAGAGAGACCTTTAGGGTTTGCTTACACCATTAGCCCATTAATAAATAATAGCAACAGCAAGGTCACGACCCTCTGAACGGCACCCTGATCCAGATTAAATGAACTTCTTGTCGGCTTACCATTAAGGAGAGCTCTCAGCTGTCACCCGTTGAGTAGCGTTTGAGGTTGAAATGTCACGTCTCAGTAGCTGCACAGACTATTAAATGCTTAATTGTTTAGTACAAACTCAGAGAAGCAGCTTAACCTTTAGCCATATATTTAAATTATTTATTGTAACATTTCTGGATCAGTTGTTTCTCTGGGGAATCAGAATTTCACGCATTGCGATTATTCCTCTACAGCTATTGGTTACAAAATCTTTTAGATAATAATCTTCAGCGTTGAAAGGTCGTAATATAAGACAAAATGAACAGCATGATTTAGATTTATTTTAAATAGAAAAACTCATACAAATTTGTAATGAAATACAATATTTTGCTGCTATTTATCCGCTTTTCGTACATACTGTACTTATTCAGCATGGGGCCACAGTCAGCCTGATGCCTATCCTGGGAAACGCAGGTCGTGGTACCTTGCAAACTTCAATGCACATGCACGTACTGTACCTACTGAAGCACCATCTACATACAGGCTGTCCCAGAATTATGTGCGGCTCCATTCTGACAGCCAGCTCATATGCTGAAATGTTGGATTGGGATAATCGACTTTTAGGTGTGAGAATGAGGCTGGGAGATGCGTGTGAGGCTGGGCAGGTCGTGCTGCCGTACAGCGCAGTACCTTCCGGCAGTAACTATCGTATGGCGTGCGGCACAAACTAGAAAGTGTGGAGCAGCTGTGCAAATGGCCTCCCGAAATTCATTTTCACATTTACTTAATTAAAAAATAGAAACTGGCTGTATGGGCCAGTCGTCTTAAGTCGCATAGGTTGTAAGTCAGGGACTGTCCGTATTCATGTGCAGTACTATTGTATATTTTGCTGTTAGATCAATAAAAATATATAACAATAATTTACAGTTGTTGTTCTTTATCACATATCCAATTGACATTGTAAGTTGTTCCGCAGATCCCACGTCCTCCTTTTAACCCGAGGCTTGCCAGGAGGCATCAGGGAAGTTGGTGAGCATTCCTCCAATTTCAAAACCCGCCGATCGACTGTTTATCACACTTCCTGTCGTGGGTTGACACACAGGAGACCTGGCAGTGATCTAGACAGCTGCACGCTGCCTCAACTTACTGCGACACATGGCTCTCAAGTAAACTGAGGAGATGTCAGTCTCGTTATGGAGGCCGTGACCGAATCACTGTAGGAGTGAGGAGGATGATGGAGGAGCAGAATTATCAAGAAGCTAAAAACTCCAGTGGTGATTTAGTGCTGCACTGCCAAACGGATGCTCAACCATTGCAAAGGTTTTTATCTTCTCTTCTTTCCTTTTTTTCAGGAACAAACATCAGACCGTGTAATTTTCTGATCATTTCTCCATTTGGGCGTGCTAGCTGTTGTCTGCAACGTGTCCGTACAGAATAAAAAGCCAAGTTGTGGTCCTCATTCAGAATTCCTGTTCACCTTTCTCCTTCCATCCTCTAGGGTGATCTAAATCCTTGCTTAGGGCCACTACGAAAAGTCACTCCTCCACAGAAATGTCAAGCCGTGTCCATTATCTGGTAACGAAGCAGATCAGTCAGTTTTATCGCGATCTATTACTGTCCCCCGTACACATTCATAGGTCCCTGCCTTTCATGCAGCAGACCTACTTTTTCCCTTCTAACCTGGGTGTTTGCCTTACTTTCCATATTGATTAATTGAAATGAAACCATTTCTTAATGTATAATTAATAATCAAAAATTATTCATTATAATTTTATAGATTAGATGGACGCCATGGGTGATAGGTGAGTGTGTCACACCAAATAAGCACACACACACACACACACACAATTTTAACACTTTACGTGAAGCCGTCATCTGTAATGCATTACCTTCATACCACAGTGTGAAGCTTCAGTGGTCGGTATGAAAATTAAGGATGCTTTGTACTGCATTATGAAGGTATCTATAGTGCATTACAGGTGAGAGCTTCGTGAAGCATTCATAATGCATAATAAACATGGTGTTATGAGTTTATATAAATATTTATAGGCCTGTTTTCTTTTTCTTAAGGTCAGCATGTGGCTGACTGGGCACGCGTCTGTGCTTGTGATTGCAAGGTTGCCGGTTCATGCCTGACCTCAGCAGAATAATCATGACTGAGAGCCCTTGAGCGAGACGCTTAACTCCCAGCTCCATGGGCACCACTGCAGGCGGCTGCCATTGGCGGTCAAGCTCGCTCTCACCTACATGTGTGTCACGGAGAGCAAAGTTTACCCATACGGATCAATAAAGTGCTATTGCTATTATAATACGTCATGAATGCCTTTGTAGCTTCTTCCAGACATGGCATTCATAGAAAGTGTTTCCCAATCAACCAGCAATGTAGAGTTACCGATTCACCTATATGCTAATCCAGCTATATGTTGTTGGACTGCAAGGGATTCATTTTCTCATAAAAACAGTTCGAGTTTTTATAATGAAAATGTCACACGAATATGCTATATATGTCTAGACATCCCAGGAAGTGCAAATTAGCAGCCTGGCACTATCAGTGTTAATGACAAATGGCAAGAAATAGATTTCAAATATACCGCCGAACGCCATTCTACTTTAACAATTCTCTTAAAACCTGACAGTCCAAGTCCTTGTCAAACAGGAGCCTGCGTATATCAAATGTAACAATTGGGTGGGTACATGTGATCAGTTTAAACACTTTTAATGGGCTGCTTTCCTGTTCCGGGTGTCTCCTGCCTCGGGCCCTTTCCTTAGCGGGAGAAATGCCAGGTTCAACATGACCCTGCACTGGATAATTGGGTATGAAAAATAGATAAACCAATATATAGTAAGCTAAATGTTTTCCAGTTAAATGATTTTAAAGAATTATCAAAGAACTACAACCAGCAAATTAGCTTGATAAATATATTCAGTGATGAACAAAATTGTAAATTCAGACAGACATAATGAGTTAACTACAGTATGTACTTATTGTTAATGATATGATAAAATATTACAGACTTTCATTTCTGAATGTAGATTTGGAGAGCAGAGAAAAGTGACAAGGTACTCTCTGAATTGTTTAGTATTAATTAGTGATGCATTTTGAGCAAAATAAGTGAAATTGCCAGAATTTCGCATTCCCATCTCAAGGTCCTGACTGAATTCACAAAAAGTAAGTGGGCTTAAATTATCCGATTACATCAAAGGTGTTAATTGATGAAGTGCACATCTTAAATTATTCTCAGATGTGAAGTGTGAGGAGCATGTGTAACCTAGTGCTGAAAACGTTTAAAAAATTGCCCTTAGGAACTGCCTAATGGAAGATAACGCGATTAAAACAAAACAGGACAGCATCCCATTTACTTCCTAGCATCCAGTATCAGATGTGAATTAAAATATGTCGCGTTGTCTCATGAACTTCAAACTCCTTTATTCCAAACATTACAGCTAGAAGCTGTGGCTTTTCCATGCCATGTAGCTGACTGAATTACAGCAGCATTAGCTTGGGAAGGAAACCAACAATGAAGTGTCGTTTTGCAAATAATTTAGACAGAGACTGGGAGACGAGGCATTAGATCATACCACTACTGCATGTTTTCATTCTGCCAAAGAATCGCAGCTAAGTTATTAATCAATGTGCACATATATCTAGACAGAACATCAATTTGCTTTCAACACAAACATAAAATAGATCCATCAATACCGAGGGACTACAACAGAGCTGATATCACAGTACAATTTCCTAGCTTGTGCGGTTACTTGCAATGCTAAATTTAATGCAGTTGCGTAACTCCACTGAATACATATTAGATTCACTGCACCATGTTTGACTTGAAAAATAAATGAATATTTGGTTTATTATTCTGGACTGGACTGGCTTTTAATGAGCCAATTTCTGACACTGGAAATATTTAATAGTTATTATTTTTTAATATTGAAAGTAGCCTACATGGTATTCTTTTATTAAACTTTTTCATATTATTAGCTATTGAGATTTCATTTTGGTCCACAGTGTGGCCATGCAACCTAATGTCCACTCAGTAATTTTAAAAGAAATTATTCTTTTTTTTGCAAGTGCTTTAAAAACAGTTTCCACTATGGGACTCGTCTTATCATTGTAATAAATATTAATGTGCATGCATGCTTTCTGTGGGCTCGTTTTTCGCAATAATATCTCAGTTTAATACCAGTATCAGTGATTTCCAGGTCTGGACCTCGACTCTTGTTCAGGCCATACACTTAATTAAGGTTAGATTGAGTTTCTACACAATAGCAGACTAACGAGCCTGTGCAGTTCAGTTACTTATTTATTCAGAGGCTAATAGGTAGTATTTAAGTAAATGATCATTATTCAAATGACAAAGTAGTATTTTCTGAGGGCCAATACATTTTATTGCACTTATCAGTAAAAAACGCACCTCCACAGCTAATCTGAAAAGCATACAAAGCAGCTGAAATAATAGTGAGGATTCAGCTGGCAGCTCAGTTATGCTGAATTAATTACAAGTTCATTTGGAAGATTCGCCCGCATACACAAGGGCCTCCCCGGCACAGGCCTGACAATTATATTACTGCTCCGGCAACACCACTAGCAGCAGAAGCGATGGCGAGCCTTCGTACACTTCTCTCGTAATTTTGATATTTTTTGCTTATTTATATGATGCCACCATTAACAGCGCAGAACATTTTTACACTAACGACGTGTGTTTTTTGACAAACCGAGTGTCATTTAAGTAATAGCTGCCCTATAGCTTTTCTGTCTTCCATTCTTCAGGATGCTCACTTTCAACGAATAAGTGATTTACCTTCCTGCTGTGGATTATCAAGTGGCGCAGAGGAACATCATGCCCACTGTACGCGTTCTGGGGCATTAATGACTGTTCAGGCTTTTCAAATAAAGGAAATCTAGATCAGGCTGTATTCAACAGCTTCAGGTCACCTAGCATAGACTCGAGAGTTTACGGAATCTTCTCTTTGCTCACGCAATTTGCACCCACTGCAGCTGACTGCTGCAGTGCCCTTATCATTATTCCATTATGTGATATGTCCCTTGTAGTTGCCAACCTGGATATATGGGCACTTACTCAGGTTTCCTTCCTCAATCCACAAACATGTGGTTAGTCAAACCGGAGTCACTAAGCTCTCCATAATGGGTGGCTGTGTGGCCTGCAATTGCCTGGCACCCTGTCTGAGGTGTTTTCTTTCGAGTCAACCAAGATACACTCCAAGTTCACTGCAACCTTAGACCAGCAATTCTGGAAGCCGTGAATGAAGATGGATCGATGTAGCGTCACCAGCAAGCTAACACTGTTTTTATTAACGGCATTATGGCGTTCCAGAGGGTCTGCTTTTGGCTCACTATCTTAATTCATTAACTGACTTATTGTTGTCTTATTATTCAACAACTAAACCACACACTGCCATTTTAAAGAAATTGCCTGCCAATATTTTGCAAAGCTGCTGTGGAGTACTCTGCCAAAGTCAGTCATCATATAAACAGAATTTCTGGACAATTCCAAAGCCACTATTCATTGAAAGTTTACAGCCATTTTCAGGATGGAAACGAGGCAGAAGTGGGATTATGTTTCCTTCCGTCTGCTAAAACACAGATGGCATATTTTCCTTGTCATGTAGGTGCCTCTGACTCATTTTGCCTTTGCATTGGATGTATTACTTTAATTGCTACTCGTGACAATCACCGTGCTAATGAAAGTTTTCCCTGACAGGATCTTGTCTGTTTTGTTTGTAAATTTATTAATAGCAACAATGCTCAACAAGTCAGTGCTGGAAAACTGGAGCAGGCTATTTACCAGCGGTATTTATTGTCAAAAAGGAGGACATTTGGGTTGTCAAAGCCTGATGCGTTTAGTATAGTAAGCTGAGTTTATTGGAATGGTGTTTGGAGTAAAATTTATGTCTATCAGAAGAGAATTTATTTAGCTTTTATGTTTAGGTAAGACTTTACCTAAGGGGATGTTTTTATTAATTTATAATAACATTCATAATGCATTATGATGCATTGATAAAGCGTTATAAACATGGTTTATAAATATTATATAAATATTTATAAAAAAAAAACATAACACATAGCCATTTTTATTATGCAGTATGATGGCCTTATGAAGCTCTGTTCATTTCACAGTTGAAATGTCACAAAACAAGAAGATGGACCACAAAGGCCGCTTAACATTTTATGACTGAATATCCTACGCCTTGTGATCAAAGTGATGAGGCATCTCCTGAAAGACACCAATTTTAATTGCATAATCATCAAAGAAAACCTGCTGTTCTTTGAGGGGCTGTACAAAACTCACATTCCAGAAGCTTATAACACCTGCAGACTTGATTCTCAACTCCAATTAAGAATTTATACGTCTCAGTATATTTGTTTTGTGTATTGTTGTGGCCACAGTGACACCATTATAGATTTAACTCCTGAACAGACTCGGCTCCCAGTAGTACCCACTTCTTTGCTGGCAGACAGATTGATTATGACATCTCTGTGATAGATGGGAGTCCAGTGAAAAGGCAGTTAGCTGACAAGGAGGCGGGGTGCTGTAAGTCCTGTATGCCCGGTGGCATTATTTAGCTATTTACTTGTGTTGACTCTCATCGTGACAATTTTCTGTTGCTCGAATCTCAAAAGTAACTGGTAGCCTGGTTTTGTAATGGTTAAAAATGCTAAACCTGCAAAGAAGAAAATAAATATTGATATCTGTGACAGTACAGCTGATAAACGTGATAATAGAATGGTAGCGTATTTAATATAAATATATGCATCTCGCCGGGACAGTCCAGTTTAATTCTCAGGCAGCATGGTTGCTCAGTGAGGTCTGAGGCACCATCACATCTCCAGGTTTCTGGGTTTGCTTATCATCCCCAGCTGCACGCTCTACTTGTGCATGTGGGTTTCCTCCCCAGGCCCAAAAGCATCTTGCAGTCAGGTGATCTGGTGGCTCTGTGTTGCGAACAGTGTGCCAGTGCGTATAGCCAGTGCGTATAGCCAGTGCGTATAGCCAGTGCGTATAGCCAGTGCGTCACCCAGCGCACGCTCTGTGCTTCCTGGAAACAAGCGTCAGCTTCATTGTCGCCGTGTACTGGACAAGCCGTTACGGATAATGGACGGAGGAACACAAGGGTACATTCGGCACTTGAAAAGCAAGAGTGACTATTTCATTGTCAGATATAGTTTTGAATGAACCACGTGGTTTTATTGCGTTGCAGGTAACGGCGAACTGTTGTGTTAATTAACATCTGGAATGATTTGATTTTGTGCTACATGTGCCAGACCGAAGGCATGTGGAGACATTCAGTTCTGTTATAAGACTAAAAAATTTGCAATAAACACTTTGTTCTTGTTCGTATTTTAGTCCATAGACTATTTTCCACCCAAAGTGACTTTTTAATTCTGCTCCTATAAATATTACTGATGTAACCGAAGAGAGATGCTGTATGTTTCCAAAGGACCCAATAACAGGGGTTTTTACTCATAGCAGAAGCACGCAAATTACCATGCAATTACTATGTTACTTCTAAGCCCCTACCTTAGTGAAAGTGAAAACAGACAATGAATAATCGTGGATAACAACATTTCATTAATTACAAATTCCCTTTTAGTTAGCTTCAGTTGTGTTTTTAGTAGGATAAAATGGGACAAGCATTTTTAAAGGATTTGAACCAGTAAGTCTTTTCCCCAGTAAGTCTGCTCTAGGGGAAGATGATTCCATTAACGTAGACCATTACATTTTTCTAATGAAACACTTGAAGACACCGAGAGCTTTGTGGTCCAGTGGTGGACCAGAAACCAATAATTTGTTTAGGATTTTAAAATTTGTTTATTTCTGCGGATAATAATTTTTGAAATTGTTTTATGATGATAATTTTTTTTATTTACTTTTGGACTGTTTTCATGGTTCGGCTTAATGGCAGACTACTCTGTTTTTTAGATGTTTATTATTTTTTCTATGCCAAATGTCTTATTGTTGGTTACACAGTCTGTCTATATTTTTAGTTTTTGGACCTAATCGAGAGGTCCCCCACCCCCCCCCACAATAAGTCAGAAGCGTATCCAAATTCTAACAAAAGGCATGTGGATGTAAATTAAAAACTGGGCAAAAATTGAGATGGGTTAAGGAAAACTCGGCATTCAGTTACTCTTATGCTGCATGTTATCTGCTAATACCCAATCCATCACTGAAAAAAGCAGAATTGTGCTGTATAGATGGGACTCTTGGCCTGCTCTGTGTGATAATTTTGTATAGGACTTAGTATTTGAACGAGAAGGATTTTGCCTTAGTCAGAGCTGCCAGAACACCTGATGAGTCACTCAGGGAGGGGATGCGCCTTTCAGCATGTCAGCATTGCTGCATTAGCATTTCACTGCTTTGTAATTGTTGCTCTCCTGATTTGACCATAAATTGAGGCGCCATTTAATTTTCATAGAATTTTTCGTCGGTTATTTATTTATTTTAAACTGTCCCTTTTTAACTTGAAGCCACCATAACCATAGCAACCTTGAAACTGGAATCTCTGATTATGGGTTTTAAGTAATAAATGCACACACCCGAACTGTCATTCCTCTTCTTCTGAACCACAGCAATTTGCGGAAATATCTCCCAACATATGGGTCGCAGCTCAGGTTTGTGTCCAGATTTTGGAAATCTTTGTATCATTGTTATGACATCTAGCTCACATAAAAATGCAAACTCAAAGTACCGTGCATCAGTGATGGCTGCTGGAGGCTGCAAGACAGAAGATTATATACTTGAAGAATATTAAATATGACATGCACGTTTATACTTAAAAAAATGAAACATTATGGACGTTGTTGTGAGGGAATACATTGCAATTGTTTATGATAACAGGAAAACCAGGATTTATTGGCAGATGCAATTATAAATAAATGCTCGATTTTTTTTTTTTTTTTAAAAAGATAAACATGAATTTTAAAGAAACACAGTCAAGACTACATACTCTAAGAAACTGCAAACGAAATTAAAGAGAAAGGATAAGTATGGAAACTAACTGCAGGCACATTGATCTCTTTAAGTATTGGAGGACAAAGATTGCTTTTTTACAATGAATATTCAGGCATCAACTGACACTGATTAGTCAGCGGCCACTTTTAAAGATCACTATGTAGTAAAGTGTACTAACCTTATCGTTACAATCTGCCCCCCCTATTTCCTCCATAGTGTGACGTTAATGAGCCACACCTGTTCTTTGTTTGTCTCTCATTCCTGCCCTTGTGTTATTCACTCCAGCTGCCTCTCATTTGCTCCCTCGTTAGTCTTATATAAAAGTGCTTCCCAGTCCTGTGTTTCCCAGTTCTGTTATTGACGTCATGCCCTCATGTTGTCTATGTCCTTCCTTGTGCCTTCGTTCTGTTTTGTCCCCCTGAAATTGTGTTCATTTCTAGCCCTTGTTCAGTTTTGTTATAATAAATTCCTCTCTCCATACATGATGCTTATACTTTAAATGTACTGTTATGGTAGTCAGGAGCATAGCTAACCCTCTGGGCCCCTTGACAAAATGTCACCTTGCCCCCCCCCCCCCCCCCCTCACTTTCAAGATGAAGGGGAGGGATTCCATAGCCGTGCCCTCTTGATGTCCCTGATGGCAGCCATACTTAGGTTAGTGTGGCACAGGCTTGTGGTGCTAATCACAGACGTATATTAATTTCTCATCAGGATGAATCAAAAACTTAAGTCATTTGTATTTTGTTTAAAAAGAGCAGCGCATGATGAATTGACTTTGGAATTAAATTGTGTTCTTAACTCCCTGGAATTATCACTCTGCCTACATTGGAATCATATTTATTTTCGTCAGGGGTGAGTTTCCCGACGGCTACTTGACGCTACGTCGTTCCTAAGTTCTATCTTTTAACACAGAACTTATGAATGATGTAGCATTAAGAAGGTGTCGGAAAACTCACTCCAGAAAATGTACTTTTTCCCTTTTTAGTCTGTTTTCAAGACAGAATCATCAGACCTTTCTTATGACACAAGATTTGTGGGGTTAAACTCTATGAATGAAAATGCTGAGAGGGATGAAACCGCTGGACAGATGAGACTGGGCGACTGGTAGAATGGTGTTTTAACAACTATTTAGAGCCCAGTGTAGAGGGAAGAAAGAGCTTATTGACTTCTGAGAAACACATTAGAATCATTAGTGATGAACAGCTAGCTTGCTCAATGGGAACAGTGTGCCAGTTCCTGAAATAACATTCAAACCATAAACATGATGAGAAATGAACCACATGAAGGGTCGATTGCTTTAAATTATTGGGATTATCGAGAAGGTGGGTGATACAGTTGAATGAGGCTGTAACATAAAGTATCAGTGTGACAATGCAAGAAATTTCTGCTCGGAAAGAATGGCTATTATATCTCCTATGATAATTTGATGTTCATTGTCAGTGTCTAAATTCCATCCATCCATTTTCTGTATCTACTTGTCCTGTTTTGGGTCGCAGAGGGTCCGGAGCCTATCCTAGAAGCTATGGGTGCAAGGCAGGGAACAACCCTGCCTTGGGGCACCAACCATTCGCAGGGCAGGCTCACACACCGGCCCCAAAAGGCAATTTATTAACTCCGATTCACCTTTGCATGTTTTCGGATTGCAGAGGGAAACCAGTGTAGCCAGAGGAATCGCCATGACGACACGAGGAGCACATACAAACTCCACAGAGAGTTGAACCCTGGTCCCACTGGTCCCAGAGATCCCAGTGAGACATCAACAACCACTGCGCCACCTAGTGTCTACATTGTATTAATTATTTCATTAAATTTTATTTTACTTATGTTTCATGTTTGTGGAATTCTTCATATTTATAGCAGCACTCTATACATCATTATTTATGAATTATGGTTTGTTTCTCCATATAATTCTACATCATAATAAACGCCGAGACAATTTCTGATGAAATTTTAAGGTGAAGGACAATGTCTTTCTGTTTCTTTTTATTACCACAAATTTTAAACTCCTGTTCATTGCCATTTTATGTCTTCTGTTATTTCAAGTTTTATCTGAATATGGAAAACATTATGTGCTGTAAACTAAGACCGTTGTGTATAAAATCTGCCCCTATCCATCTATCCATCCCTCCTCCATAACGACTTCTCCTCTGCAGGGTCATGGAGCTCATCCCTGGAAGCACAGCACACAGGACTGATAGGATTCCAGTCTATCGAATAAATCTGCTATTATGTTTCATATCACTTCCTGATTATTATTGCCCATGCATTGCGAAAGAAGCAGGGAATCCCATTCGGAGCGATAGGGGCCTAAACCTCATCCGCGTCTCGAGGCAAATAATCAGAGCGATGAGGCGTATAACAGCATCGCAGGCGATAAATGGCTACAGAGGACACATCATGTATGGGCATGACAAGTCACTGATGGGGATAGACAGAAGTGTAAATATGTTTTGCACATCCTACCCCCTAGCGGGAACCTTTTTCAAACATCAGCGGAGACCTAAGCACCTTATGAGCGCTGCACAGCTGCAGCGTAAATGCAAAAAATGGCCTCGTTTCACAGCACTTCGGCTCATTTCAGCCCCTGCCTCCTGATTAATGTTTTGCATCTCCTCTGTCTATGTATATATATGGTTGGCGGATCTTAGAGGAGAGAATCGAGGCAGGGTGGATGTGGCTGCTCACTTCCATGAATAGCAGTCTCCCTCCCTCTCTTCCCTCCCCTCAGAAGCATTTAGTCGCACCCCCACTATGCAACACGGGGGCCATAAAAGGAGGCAGTACAAGGCAACAGATCCGTCAGCACAGCATCTATGATTAAGTTCCCGTTTGCTCAAGGGAGTTTTACTTACACAAAAATGTTCTGAGGGCAGACAGAAAAATGATTGTTTCAGAGCGATAACCAATCAGATTGTAGAGGCGGTGGATCCAAGCTACTAGAGGAGGCAGGGCCAACCAATCAGGTGTCTTGGTTCTGCTTCTTCTAGTAGCTTGGTTATGTCTCTGAGCCAATCATTTTTTCTTTCTGCCCTCAGAACATTAAGTAGTGGAAGTAAAACTCCCACAAGATTCCAGCTTAACTTAATCTCTCCTTCCCCTCATTCCCCAACATCTCCTTGCCTTACGCCCTGATTTTAGTTTCCTTGCCCGGTCTTAGTATGCATCTCTCCGTACACATGTACACATTCTGCCACATCTTACACATTCCTTTACCAATGGGGTTATTGCTGTCATGCCTTCTAGGTGAACGTCTCTCGAGTTCATTCCTACACCTGGCTGACATCTTTTCCAGGCATGAGAATATGTGAAGGGTGGTAATTGAGTTGACGAACAAGGTGACTCAAATTAGCGAACGAGGTTTGTTTGTGCCAGTTTCCAATGCCATGAAGAGGAGGAGTATATATGGCCATTCCTACATATCCGGCACCACTCGTTCGCTTGAACTGGGTGCAAACTGGTAGGCAGATGACAATTATGTGTGAGTAATCTCAAGTATTTCTTGGTTTAGCTTTAATATTACGATGCGTGACAAGAGTCATGAGACTATCCAATCACTAATGGACTTTGGATCAAACGTTTGTGGGGAAGAAAAAGCTCTTTCAGTAATCATGGATATCGTATTTTTTTTAGACAAATCAATTTCCAGGAACTCGAAACACCGTACTGTGTTAAGTACATACCCTTTAATGGTAGCCGTTATAAATAATAATTCTGAGTCAGTTGTCATGGTGATTTGGAAAAGATTTTGTGGGTATATATAACTGGATCCATAAATATGTGCATAGAGGGTTTGACAGTGACTTCTGCTTCAGCTGAACGCTGCTTTACAGTCTGTTATGACAGAAACACACGATGACATGAAATCTTGGAAAAATGGGACAGAGGTTTTGAAATTCCATAACCCGAAATCTCACAAGTGAATTAACAATACGCTGTCATACTGTAAAACATACTGAAACAAGAGCAAGAAGACCCTGAATTATCTATCTATCCATCCATCCATCCAGAGATATCCATGGCTTTTCCCATTTGCTTCATCATATGTTCATAGCACAGTTTAACTACAGTATTGTAAGACAGTAATTGGGTCCGTTGTTTGTTGTGCGATGGTGTGTAACTCAGTGGTTCTGTACTTGTGATCGCAAGGTTGCCAGTTTGAATCCCATGCTTGGCAGACTTGCCGCTTCACCTCTGAGCAAGATCTAACCTCCTGCCCCCCCCCACGAAAAATGCTCCAGAGGAATTGGCTAAACGGCTGACCCTGCTCTCTGACTCCATGTGTGTGTGATTATGTCGCAAGAGAAACTTAGGATAAGCAGCGACGTAGCAGAGAAAGTTTGACTTATTTTTTTTTTTTGGGGGGGGGGGGCAACTTATAATATACCCCCCCTCCCCCACACCCCATCCCTGAGTATAAGATATGCAAAAGAAATCATCATTTCATTCCATGATAATGTTTTCCAGAATGATTATGAGATATACAAGTCTGTATCTACAGATACCCCCACTGAGTTAACACATTTTCACAGAATGGCTTCCTGCAGCTAAATCCCCACCCAGTGATCCAGCTGTATCTGCACAACCGCTCTCATACTGGAGTGGGCACATGGAAGAGAGCACATCTCACTTTGTTCCTCAAAAAGACGCTTCTGTGTCAAAGCACCACCGGAGGTATCGGTGCCCGGAACGTTCTTCCCTCTCCAGGCCTTACTGAGATTGTTCCTCCGTTGCACGTTTTTCCATCCTGCTTTCTGCTGCTCGCACGCAAACGACTCCCTCCATGGTGCATGCAGCAATAAAAGCCGTGCGTTATTGTATCACCGAGAGCGATGTGCTGCAGTGTAATTACATTATAATTTATGCAGAGATTCAGCACAGAGCACAAAATGCCAGCGAAATTATGACTTTGAATAGTGATGAATAAGCAAGGTAATTAAAAAAATTATGAACCTGTAGGCATAAAAAAATTAACAGTAATTGAAAGAAAGGGTCATCGCATTGAATTTGAGTTTACTGCCAATATTTAAAGGCAATTTAATATTAAGTAATTTTTCTTCCTAGAAAAAGAAATCCAAAGTTGATTAAGTTAATTATAGTCTTATTTTACTGCCTTTTGCTATTATAATATGACGTATGAAATAGTTTTAGGACAACTGTAATAGAGGCAAATGCAAAGGAGATATTAAGGTTGAAATGGCATCTCATGCAGGGTGAATGTCAGACTGGGAGAAGCTTCAGGCCGAGATCCTCCTAGGCCCAGATCAGGATGAGCGCACAGAAGATTGACCGATGGATTTTGAGCTTCACAAACATTTAAAACTTTCTAAATTAATGCTTATTAGTTTCAAAATGAAATTTAGCACCAGATGCAAGTAATATCGATATCTGCGGGACGTGTACGTTTTCCTGATTCTGATATGAGAATGCACAAACTATAGTGCATGGTTTGGACTTGGATGTGATTCTATTGACGGCATGATAAGCTGACCACTGCCTATAGCTTGTGATGGGATTTTTAGCAGCTTACGCATTGTGCGATGTCACGCTAAGCAGGACAACAGACTCGCGGGCAGGCGTTTGAGCCAAACAGAAAGGGCTATATTAGCACGAAGCTAATCAGACACCGAATGGAAAGGGATCCAGGCAAGAAGGGTAGAACTGATCAGGTGACCGAAGTGACATTAATGACCGGATTAGCGATGACGGGACAACTGGCACTTAAATACATGAACTAACGAGGAGTAACTGGGGTAACCAACACCAGGTGTGACCCATCAGGGCCACACGAGGGAGGAGACCTCAGGCAGGCGCGGAGGACAGGACGTGCCGCATAAACAACACGTACTATTGCTATCGGGACATTAGCGTGCTATAGTAAGATGCTGTGATGCATGTTGAGTTTTTCGTGCTCTTGGTTTAAAAATGAGAGGGTATGACTACGAGTTTTTTTTTTTTTTTAATCTATAGCTGAAAAGCAAGCATCCATTATCCTCCGCTCTCTGCTGTTGAAGTGTACACACTGGCCCCCTTTTAGCACAGCAAGGAATGTCGGCCAGTATCACTTTTACACTTCAGGAGCCCCAATGGCCAGTATCACTTTTACACTCCAGGAACCCGAATGGCCAGTATCACTTTTACACTCCAGGAGCTCCAATGGCCAGTATCACTTTTACACTCCAGGAGCTCCAATGGCCAGTATCACTTTTACACTTCAGGAGCCCCAATGGCCAGTATCACTTTTACACTTCAGGAGCCCCAATGGCCAGTATCACTTTTACACTTCAGGAGCTCCAATGGCCAGTATCACTTTTACACTTCAGGAGCCCCAATGGCCAGTATCACTTTTACACTTCAGGAGCCCCAATGGCCAGTATCACTTTTACACTTCAGGAGCTCCAATGGCCAGTATCACTTTTACACTTCAGGAGCCCCAATGGCCAGTATCACTTTTACACTTCAGGAGCCCCAATGGCCAGTATCACTTTTACACTTCAGGAGCTCCAATGGCCAGTATCACTTTTACACTTCAGGAGCCCCAATGGCCAGTATCACTTTTACACTTCAGGAGCCCCAATGGCCAGTATCACTTTTACACTTCAGGAGCCCCAATGGCCAGTATCACTTTTACACTTCAGGAGCCCCAATGGCCAGTATCACTTTTACACTTCAGGAGCCCCAATGGCCAGTATCACTTTTACACTTCAGGAGCCCCAATGGCCAGTATCACTTTTACACTCCAGGAGCTCCAATGGCCAGTATCACTTTTACACTCCAGGAGCTCCAATGGCCAGTATCACTTTTACACTCCAGGAGCTCCAATGGCCAGTATCACTTTTACACTTCAGGAACCCCAATGGCCAGTATCACTTTTACACTTCAGGAGCTCCAATGGCCAGTATCACTTTTACACTTCAGGAACCCCAATGGCCAGTATCACTTTTACACTCCAGGAGCTCCAATGGCCAGTATCACTTTTACACTCCAGGAGCTCCAATGGCCAGTATCACTTTTACCGGGTACAGTGCCTCGTACAGACGGTTGGTGCATTTGTAAGTGTCTATTACCCAGCAAACTGGTTATTTATACAGAAATCTGAATTCAGTTTTGGACTATACAGTTGCAAATTAAAATGCTTTAAACAAATTAATTTGAAAATGAATTATGCATTAGGCAATTAATATTACAATACAACGGTAAATTTAAACTACGCATGCTCAACCAGGATTCCAAATATTTTTTTTCTACTGCATTTTAATACTTTCCCAAATATTTACAGGCAAAACTCTACATCGCTGCAGAGCCAATGTTGACTAGCAAAGTAAGTTATTCATAAATATGCGAGGCTGGGCCGAGCTACAAGGGAGCAGTCTGACACTGACGGGAGGCACAGGCAGATTTTCAAATAATATAATCTTCACACTGCAATCCTACTTCATTTTCTATTAAATAGCGCAAAAACTGCCATGTCAGGATTATGAAAAAGATAAACGTGGGGCAGGGAGACTTTGGAGGAGATGAATCACTGTTATAAATAAGACCCCTTCACCCAAAGTACGTAAATAAAGCTGTTTGAGAAATTCAGCAGGGAAACTCCTTGGTGTCAATTCTTCTATTGAACAAACACCGGGAAAATGTTCTCTCTGTTGTTGTTCGATGTGTTGGTCAGTGTTGCGATTAAAATTTTTAATTAGCTTTTGCAACTATTTAGGAAATTCAAACAACATGAGCTGCACTAGAGTGCATGTTTCATCCTGGATTGAGATTGTCATGTGCCCATTTTAATTTTCCCTTTTTGCCAGAGTGTATCCTAATAAACAGCCTCCTGTACAACATCTCTAAAGTCCTTTAAGTTGTAAATAGATGGCTGAGAGCTTAAGATTTAATCTCTTTCATCTCTGTAATGTCTTTACTGTGTAAAGCACATTCATTTAAGCTTAGTGTGAAAGAAAAATATGTCATGCTGAACTGTTGAACCTTGGAGTTTATATAATTCCCTATTCTGTATGTCCTACACCGTGCAAACAGGAGGCACTTAAATGTCCAGGGATAAACCACGTCTTTCACACTAATGTTTTTTCCCCCAGAAATTAAAATTCAGTGCATTATTCAAAACATTTTTTCGACAGTAAAATGAAAATCAGTTGCGACTGATTTAAATTTAAATTTAAAAGTATACTTAGTCATCTCATTTGGGCTTAAGAATATGTGAATTGTATCCATTGTATTTTTAAAAATACAATTTAAGATAATTTAAGCAGATAACACTGCAAGAGTGAAATGTGGAGTTAAACGGCACAGATGTTTATAAAATGAAGTGGAAGTTAATTTTGACGCATTACGTGTCCGGTGCAAGATTGCAAATGGTAAGACGTGACTCTGAGATGGGAGAAGGGAACCGTCACTGTGTCTGGGTACAGCTAAGGGGCTTAGAAAAAGGGGGGAACTAACACGAGTTTCAGCATCAGCACTAGATGTATCACAAAGAGAAACCAAACAGGTCATGGAATGGGTTACTGCAGGGTCTGGGCAAATGATGTGGGGCAAACAAAAATTATCTGTAGCTTATAATTGGTAGTAAGGTAAAGATGAAGGGAAGGTGACCTTCCCTCACCTCAGGTTGTCCATTCCCCCCCAGAGGATCGTAATATTTTTGAGAGCGTTGAATATGTCACTATATTCATCGCCTCGACTGAATGAGGCTCAAGTTCTTCCTCAAAAAATCCCTTTGTAATCCCTCCCAGGCTTATGAGCTTCAGAAACTCTTTTTCTGAGGTCGTCCCAAATCTCGTATGATAAAAATGTATTGCGCTTGAACAGAATTCTGTTTTGAAAAGTAGGTAACCAAAGTTGTGTGTGTGTCTGTGTGTGTGTGTGTGTGTTTTTTTAAGGCTGGTTCATACCTACACTTGGATGCATTGGACCATCCATCCATTGACCTTATCGGTGCTTATGCTGGTCAGGGTCATTGGGGAGGCCTGGCAGACTTTCCAGGCAGCAGGGGGCACATGGCAGGGGCCCACCTGGGGCTGTCAGCATCATGTGACCATGACAACCATGTGAGCTCTACGCGCCCCCTAGAGGGGTGAGGCAACAATGCTGACATTTTATTATATATATATATATATATATATATATATATATATATATATATATATATATATATATATATATATATATATATATATATATATATATATATATATATATGGGAAACAGTTACAGAGAATCTGTATAAAATACACAAGAAACAAGTAAAAGAAAGTGTGTACAGAAGAAATGAGCATCTGAAAATAAAAAATAAGCAAATGAATTAACTAAATGTTAATGAAGAAGCAAAATAAAATAAATAAGAATACAATAGACAAGATAAGAATAAAACAGTAAAAAGTAAAAAAATAATGCAGGTAGTAAAAGAACCCAAGCAAATACAGTGGCACCTCAGTATACATCTGCTTCGGAATAAGTCCAACTTGGTGTACGTTCTGTTGGACGTGCAAAATTTTGCTTGGTATAAGACCTTTGTTTGGGATACGACTCGCGTGCTAGAACTTGTACGGGTCAAAGTGAGTCAGGACACCGAACGCTACCCTTGTTTACCTCTCTCTCTCTCGAGTCAAAGCCACGACTGCCCACGAGAATCAGGTCGCCAGTTGCTACCATTCAGTGAACAACCCACGCTATAACTCTCTTTTCATTTATTTAATCTAATTGCTTTTGTATTTATGTATTTCAGTATTAAGCAGTGTTTAGATTATTTTATACAACCCCATCAATATATAATATACCAATAACAATAGGATTTTTTTTCATGGGAACGGATTAATCACTTTTCCTTTATTTCTTATGGGAAAAATTCATTTGGTATACGTCCTGTTTGGTATAAGTTCTGTTTGGTATAAGTCCAAGGATCTGGAATGGATTAAGGACGGACACCGAAGTACCACTGTATATTATCTCATAAGTTCACTTTTCCATCAGTGCCTTGCTTGGTTAAACCATTTGCTCAGTAAAGGTATGCCAAGTAAGGAATAATGTTTGCTAAATAAGCCAAAATAGTCATTATTATGGTTTAGATGAATATTACACCACATATTAGGAACAATTCATGCAGAAATCCAGAAAATTCCAAAGGACATTTGTGACATTTGAATAAACAGATTAATTACATCATATCAATAAGCGTGAAAATATATGTAGGACGTCATTACATGTTGCCTGGCATCTTGATTTAAAATCATCCGACAATTTAGCAAAATATTTATTCAGCATTTCATATAAAACTCTATGAAAGTTACACAATGTCTAAAACTGACCTCAAACAGCGGAGAAAATGCTCCAGAATAACATTTTGTGACCAAACTTAATAACTGTCTTATCCTGCCATATCAGGCTAGGGTCTTATTAAAATTTCCCTTAGGCCGTAATACCTTCAAGAATGCTAATACTGATTTAATATTTCAGCAAAAGAAAATTGCTTTAATGCATAATACAAGGGCTGTGGTGTCGAAACAGGAATATACCGAATAAATAAATGCATTTGTTTGTTTGTTGGTGTAAACAGATAGATAGATAGACAGATTCAAAACAATATGTTTTCTTTTGTTAAGATTCTGTTGCATTTTACCTTAGTAGGTTCAGCATTAAGTGGGCGCACAATCGATCAGTTGTTTGGTTTTTCATGACCTGCAATTCCCGACTGATGGAGCCCCTTGTATTCTTTTGTAGCCACAGAGATACAAAAACACTACATGAACTTGTACTCTATCTCTGTAGAATAACTGCTTGGTGACCAAAATCAAGGTTTTTATTGATTTCAATTATTGACTTTAATGTAGGTTCACTGATTACCAACACATTCAATCATGACCTGACACAACTTAAATGAGGGACAATGATGCAATTTGTATTCATTTGCATAACTGAAAATCCAATTAATGAAATTTTCACGACTAAAACAAATTCAAATCAAATTCAAAGAATAGACAACTGATTTTCAGTGTGGTTAAAATATGAAAACTCCCACTAATTAAACCATTTAATGAAAAATAAATGAAACCTAACTTGTAGTAACATGGTCATTTGTTTTTTGCTCAATATGACTAGACAACCCAAAAACACAACGCCACCCAAACTGGCAGGTTTTTTGCATAAAAAACCTCAGGTCTGATGAACAGAACACTACAAGAAACAGGTAACCCCCTGGGGGTGCTGACTGGATGGGAGGTGTCCTGGGAAAAGGCTGAAATACAGATGGCGGGGGGGGGAAAGACCAAAAGCAAACAGATTACAGAACCATTGCTACAAATACTGATAAACAGACAAGGCAGGAACAGCAAGACTGAATCCCAAGCGACATCACTGGACAGTATATATCAAGGCCGGGAATCCCAGCCAACGCGGTTGTAATATAACCTTTTGTTAATATCACAAAATAACATGTAATTATTATAATTGCGGCATTCATCCTTTCCATGCACTGTTTTCCCTGCTGAAAAGCATTTTACTGGCTAGGGCGTAATTATCTATAGTCAATTCCCTCAGCCCTAACATTCTAGACCTTTCTAGCAACAAAGGGATGTACATTAATGTGGTTTGTTGGACATCTGATGCTGGGTTTTCATTGGAGCTCCTTCAGAGTGCAAGTGTTAAAGTACTAATACTATGATACGTCCGTCCTCAGTGTTCCCTGCGATGGGTTGGTGTCCAATTTTTGTTCCCTGCTTTGCACTCATAGCCTCCAGGGTAGGATCCAGACCCCCTGCAACCATGAATAGGACCAGCGGTTACAGAAGATGGATGGATGGATATCTCTCAAGTTCTCTCTTCAGTTGGGCTCTTGTTACAGTATATGTGGACTCCTATGACACTGACAAGGGTTAGAACTTGGAAGATGGATGGATTGACATTTAAAGGACTTCATATTAATGTCGGAGTACAAAAAAGATATTTGGGATCGTCCAGTATGTCTTTTGTATCGTATATTGTTTGTAGCATTCCTTTTTTTGTAATTTAAATCATAAACAGATATAAGTACCATGCTATGTAGTCCTGGAATCGCCTTGAAAGGTGAAAGCTTGTCAGTCAGAGACCATTAATTTCAATGGGAAAACTTTTTTTTTTTTACCTGAGATGAGATCACAAGATCGCACATGAGAATCACTGAGTGCAACTTGAAATGAAAGTAGGAACAGGCGGCAGTGCCACTAGTGAATTAGGTGAGGCTGTCAGCACGTACTTTGAAAATTCCCCCACGCTTGTTACCCACAAGCGTGAAAAATCTGCCTCATATTTGGTGAGAACTCATAAATCAAAGACTCTCTACAACACCCAGATGGATAAGTGCCTGCAAGTAGCTGACTCGTTCAGCTCCAACATTTGCGAGACCTCTGATTTGCGCATAAATACATAACATTCGCAGAAATGCTTAGATATAAATAGAGATGGTCTATTATTTCATTATTTAGTCACACCCATATATTTTTAGATCTATTGACTAACGGTTTTCTTTTTTAAGATCTTAAATAAAGATGGTCATTGTAGATGTTGAGGCATCAGCAGCAGATTCTCACTTCTGGATGTAGCCTATTTTCCATAGTAATAGCTCAGACATGCAGTAGCGGCCTGTGCTGTGTCATTCCATGTATGCTGCCATCCTATGACTGATTGGTGAAAATCTACAGTGGATGCACAAGGAAGGGTCATAGTTATTTACAACTCACCCGTAGAAAACAAATATAATTTCTGCCTATTACAATTTTATGGAGCTGCAAGATGGCGTGCTTGGTGTGTAATTCAATTTCCGAGAAAATACTTCGGCAGTTTGATTCACTTTGAAAAACCAGGCCCATTGATTGATAACATTTCCCACTTGCTCATGGAGCCCATGCAGTTTTCAGCAAGCAATTTATTTAAATGAAAATCTTTAATAGAAAGTTGGTAAGATAAAATATCGCTTCAAATGTAAGTGTAAATTAGTGTATTAGGACAGTAAATGTGAGCTTCTGGGAAAAAAATGACAGTATTAGACTATTTGGACTTCATGTTTGCTAAATCGTTTCACTCATTAAAGGCGGTCTCCAAGTTCAGCTTCAGCAGTTCGTCAGATACTTTTTTTACCTTTATTATTACTCTTTTTATTATTATTATGTAATGTATTATTATTTTTCCGAAACACCTACAAATGTAACTTTAAGACAAACTTAGGGATTGGATATTGTTCATTACTCGGGGTCTGTCTGTAAGTGATGCGGTACATTATTACACTGATTTTAAAGGAACAGGCGTCCCATCCAGGATACTCTGGTTGGTATCTTCTCCATCCATGTATAGGCTATTTGCTCACCACAGTGCTGTACTGGACAAGAATGGATGGATGGATGGATGGATGGATGGATGGATGGATGGATGGATGGACAGACAAACGGACGGATGGATGGATGACTTTAAAAGAAACTTAAAATCTCAAATTGTCATGTGTGATAGGGGAGGTTGAGTAGCCCCTGGCCAGGTTTATTCCTCAAAGAAAGATCAAATAACACAATAAACAGTCACACCATTACTTATAGTCCATATGATATATAAGTCCTATATAATATAGAAACATCTCATGTGTCTAGGAGAACAGCAACCCCTGCACTCGCTTTTAAAATGCAGTAAACAGCCTACAAACTACAGAGGTCAGTTATGAAAAATGTCTGAAATTCTTTATCCAAAAAAGTGCAAATGTGCAAAATGAATATTTCAGTCACACAAGAAGCCATCTTGACTACAAAGACCACGTTAACACCTGCCACGTCTTTATGGACGCTGAATTCTGAGCGTAAATCGCTTCAGGTCGTTTTAGGGATTGACTGGGTGCACCTTGTGGTAGCAATGAACCTTTTACATATTAGTATGTGTGTGTGTGTGTGTGTGTGTGTATGTGTCTGTGTGTGTTTTCTTTAACTGTCTTAGACGTTTGCACAGTACCATAGCTGTGTTGTACATTTAAAGGTTTTGGTTAAGCATGTCTTGGCAGACCACTCCTGAGGAGCATGCTGTCCAGTGCAGTGAGGTACAGTGACCTGCTCATCTCACTGCAGGTCGCCTGCTGGCTCAGACTTTGTTATATTGTTACAAAACTCCCACAAGCAAAAGGGCCGCAGGGTTTCTCACATTGTCTCTGAACCCCCGCAGTTAATTAACAATGGTCTGATTTTCTGAAATGGCACCAGTGCCTGGAGATTCTCCTCCCATCCTCACCCTTCACTGGGATACAGGCAGTTCTCCATTGACATACAGTAAGTAATCTGTTCCCCGAATCCTTGTGCAGTGTCAGATTTTACACAAGTCAGATTTACCTTCCCGTAACATTAGAGGTGCTTTATAGCAAAAAGAGAAACATGCTCATTATACATGTTAAAGAAAACATCGAAGAAATGAAAAGATACAGTGTATATTTGCTTACCTTCTTGCATTAGCGCTTTCTTAAACTCTATGTATTCAGATTTTTTTATTTTTTTTGCGCAAGTCAGGAACTGCCAGTACTTTCTAGGGACAGAATCCTCCTTATTACTTAAGAATGTGTTCAATGCAATGAAACATTTCAACACTAGCAAATCACTGCAGTGCTAAGTGATAGCTATCGTTGGAAGCTATACGAAGCCAAAGACTGTATCCCTTAAATAATACTAATTACAATAAGAGTTACCACTTGATTTGCAAGAGAGTTCCTTATAAAGAGAGTTCCTTATAAAGAATCTGGTTGAAGGAACACCTACTGTACACACTAATATACTTATTAATATGAAAGATAAAACTAGCCCATTATAAATGGTTCTATAGAGTGATGTATGTATGTCACTTGGACATTTAAATCAGAGCACTGATATCATCGAACATCTCAGCTGGATGCCCTCTACTGCCCGTTTTATATCGTCTGATGTGGGCCATTGGTGGCTCAGAAGTCCATGAGACGGGTCTGTCAGGCAAATGACATTTCAGTTACCGTTAATACATACATTTAAGTCAATGATGGTACATGCATTAATCAATGGATGGTATCTGTTCCCAGTTCCTCTGCTGTTCCAAACTCCAATTTTCAGTACCAGAGCCAATTCCCATGGTTTCAGAGAAGCAATTAATGGGCCCGTGTTTGGTCTAGGATGGTGTATGTGAGGACATCATTCACTATTAATCACATTTCTACATACCTTTGGGCCATTAAAGTAGATTTAAATTGGAATCCTCGTTAGACAATTAGAGTGCAAACAATTACCATGCCATATGTTTGCATGGACAATTCATTTATTATTAATGGATAAACAAAATCACAGTGATGCGCTGTATAAATAATATTGAGGCCACGTTTTTATCATTTGTAATATTTCTGATTATTTGCTGTCATCAAGCAATCACAAATAATAATGGTTCAAAAACAGGACCCGTAATAAATTAATTTGCGTGCTTCATGCAGCCAGTAAACAAAAATCCTTCCCTTTTGGACTTCAATTATACAAGACTGTAAACAAGGCACACTGATGCTTTCTACTCATCAAACTCAGATTTCTTGTAATTAATCCATTATTGTATAACCAAGCATAAGACTGTGTCAGTTGTGAAATGAATGGATTCTGAACCAGGCTGCCTGAAGGGAAGAACACTGTTAAAACAGCTTTGAAATGTTGATCAGGACTCAAAAAATATCTGGGTTCAACTTGTGCACACAGCAGTAGATCAAATGGAGAAAAATATGCATGCATTAAACTGAATGTCTCGGTTATAACAGCAAAAAATGTCGGCAAAGATACACAAAAATGATGCAACAGAAACATCCCATTCACTAAATGTAGGCTTAAAAAAAATTAGGGTAATTATATTAGAAAATTAGCAGTTATTATTATAATCTTTTTTATTGGATTTTATCATGTTGGTTTATTGTGTAATAAGAGGAAAGATTCTTTACCCCCCCAATCAAATGTTTCAGAATGTGGCTCCAATATTTGAAACATTTAAATTAAAAATACTATACTGTCCTTCACATTTCAGAATGCAGAAACACAAACGCGGTAACATGTCTGTAACATGAGTCAGTTGACAACTGTATTGATTTGCCACCATAGTCTGGCTGAAGATAACAAAAATAATCTAATGTGAAAGTGCACAGATGCACACACACACACACACACACACACACACACACATGCACAGAGATTATAGATTGCATTTCAGCATGCCTGGCCACTCACGTGTGCCTCAAAAGGATAATCTCTCCCACTGAGTCTGGTTCCCTCAGGTTTTCCTCCTTCAAGGGGGCTTTCAGCTTTACTTATTCCTAAAGAATTTTTCAGCTAAGCTGCCATGAACTGCCCTCATTTTATGCCCTCTTTTCTTTCCCTCGTCTTCTGAGCTTTACCTCGTTACGTCAATACGCTGACGGCTAATAGCAGACAAAGGATAAAAGAGCAGAGTGATGTGCGTTGAAAGTAACAAACACCCAAGTAGACAGCTAGTTACTGTTTTATACACATAGCTGACATATTGGTTCCTTAATAACGTAACTTCATCTAAATGGCTGGGAATGCAGACAGCTCTCTGACCATCCATCCATCCACCCATCCAATCCATCTTCCAACTGCCGAGGGCAAGGTTCCTTGGGGCCTGTAGCCTAATCTCAGACAGAATGAGGCTCTAAGACAAGAGTAAACTCTGCACAGGATGCATAGTTTTGTGTCTTTTTTATTTATTTTGTTTATATATTGCACAAAAAATAACACATAGCTTATACTGATCAATTCATATTTATTTCAAGGTAACGGATCTATAAGTAATTTGCACAAAATGTAAATGTGATCACAATGCAGTATTTATTTAAATCCACTGTTACAGGATGCTCCTTAAGAAGCATGTTTGTTATATTTCGGAACATCTCACCTCACATCATTGACATTATGACTGACATTGTTAATGTTTGATATTGCCACCACACTTGTGCTTCAAAACTGATTGTTGTGTGAGATAATGATGTCTGCAAAATTTATAGTAAGACAGCAGTGAGTTTCAGTTTTATCCGCCATATGGTACAAATGATACGTCGTAAATGTCATTCATCGTGAACATGATCGGAGTACTGAAAAAGTTGAGAAGATCAAGATTGTCAGCGCATACTTTTAGTAGTAATACAAATATGCAACACCAACTCGGGGTAATGGGTAACTAGAGAAAGTTGAGATGGAGTGAGATAGTAGTATATTACTCCAACTATCACCTAAACGTTCACCCTGGTCAAGGTCACGGGGAGGAGAAAAGTCCTCAGAGTTATTAAAATTAGTGCTAAAAAACGTTCAGTTTTTAAATATCTCAAAAAGACCAGATGGATTAACAATATTCTGGTCACTGATTACATTCCATCTGTATTAACTCAATTATGAATTTTTCAGTAAAATTTTAATTTTATTTTATTGATGCACAATGAATGTTAATTTTGCACAATTGCACTATGTAGTTGCCCTGAGAATGCAGAGGCGGCCGATGGGTAGGCAGATACATCCTGGACCCGACGAGGGAAGAAGGAAAACAAGAGAGGAAGTGAAAGGCTACTCGCTAAGCTGATGTGACACGGCGTCAGGGTCTTGACACCAGGAAAACGGGAAAGTTCTGTTCAGGGGCGAAGTTAAGGAGACAGCTGGAGCTTTTAGGTGGGATTTTTGTTTTTGACGTGATCCTGCTTGACAGGGGTTTAGGTTGTTATAAAAAGTGAAATAAAAACCTACCTATTTGGGGCTTTGTAACATCGCCAGCCTCCTTTCCTTTATTTTCAAAAAACAAAAACAAAAAAAAATAGCAAAACAACATAAAACAAACTAAAGCACTGGGACCCGCAATGCAGCAGTACCAGTAGTTCCAGTGGCTGTGAAGAAATCTTAGAATTCTTTGGCCTAGGCTACGCTGTGACGCTTGTCAGCCGTAGGAGTACTGCATTAAAATGCATTTTCGCATTATTAAACTCTCGACTTGCAATAGGTATGAAGGTAACCCCATCATAATCCGGGAGAGGCTGTATTATATGTATAAGCAACTGTATTTAGCTAAATATTTTTTTCTTGTAATAGTCAGCAGAATTCAGAATGGGCTAATGAGATATGTACACAAGACGCAGTGTTTCCTGGTAATTATGGTTAAAAACAATTGTAGGAGATTGTAGGTTGCAGGGGTGCAGATTGCAGGTCTTGGATCTGATATCAGATATATGAGGATCCATGGTTATAACATAAACTCTTTATACATTATGTAACTCCAATTTCTATGTAAAGCGTCTTTCAGTACCTTGAAAAGTGCTCTATAAATAAAATGTATTATTATTATTTATTATTATTATTATTACCTTGAGGGAAAGGGGGACAAATGGACCTAACAAAATAAATATCTCTGGCCACCTGACTCTCCTAACTGACAGCTGGAATCCAGCCCCACCCTTCATGTGCTGTCATTTTTAGAATATGTCTCTCTTAATT
Source organism: Brienomyrus brachyistius (assembly GCF_023856365.1). Lineage (NCBI taxonomy): Eukaryota > Metazoa > Chordata > Actinopteri > Osteoglossiformes > Mormyridae > Brienomyrus > Brienomyrus brachyistius. The sequence goes on along the minus strand of NC_064547.1, from coordinate 16,365,423 downwards.
TACCAACAGTCAAACTGCACAGCTCTGCCATTAGCTAGTACTGCACTTATTTAACTTATACTGTAGAGGTGTTTTCGGGAAAACTTCATTTCTTTTGAGAGAAACGTTTGCATTTTATATTACACTTTATTGGCTCAAAGAATAAGAGTTATTATTACTAACGCTGAACATCGAATGCTATTCCCACCAAGACCTTTTGAGAATTTCACCTCACATAAACTGGCTCGCTTACCTTCACTCTGCCATTTACTCTCCTACTCCTACTTTCCCTTTTCTGTATTCTTTTACGTCTGCAGGTGAAAAGAAATATGGTCTAAGTCAGTTTTTTCACTTTGACTATTAAATGTCAGCTTCTTAAAATCTATTCGAATTTTCTGCACTGTAATGCCCTAAATGTATTCAGGTTTATTCAGGGAAACCAAGCACACCATGCAAACTGCACTTAAGGCATTTTAATTGAACTGTGTGCACCTACAGTATGCCTGTAACAAGAGCAGAACCCGGAACTTTCTGAAAGTCCAAAGATTTTTATTTTTCCATCCCCCATTATGGCAAACTACAATACACATGCAAAGTATTGAAAAGGAAATCCATAATCTCATAGAATGATGAGTTAAAGCTTTAAAACAAAATATTACATGTTACAACTATCAAAAATAATGACTATATAACCATAAATATGGAATCATAAACTCATCATAATTCCATATAGAATGCACTGTATGAGCCTGACTGTATATAGAACGAGTACAAAATTAAATATCTTATTCTCAGTTTTAGTATTGACACGAGGTACGTCATTTGCCTCTTGCAGTTGGGTCTGTCAGACTACCGTTTCATTTTAGGTACTCCTGGTACATACAGTGCCTTGAAGAAGTATTCATACCCCTCGAACTTTTTCACATTTTGTCACCTTACAACCACAAACGTCAGTGCTTTTTATAGAGATTTTATGTGCTAGGTCAACACAAAGAAGCACATAATTGTGAAGTGGAACAAAAAAGATGAGTGGTTTTCAAAAACGTAAGCAAAGAAACATCTGAAAAAAGGGTGCTGTGCGTTTGAGTTCAGCCCTCCTGTGTCGATACTTTGTAGAGCCACCTTTTGCTGTAATTACAGCTGCGAGTCTTTTGGGGAATGTCTCTGCCAGCTTTGCACATCTCGAGACTGATTGGATGGAGATCGTCTGTGAGCAGCAATTTTCAAGTCTTGCCAGAAATGCTCAATGGGATTTACGTCTGGACTTTGACTGGTCCATTCTAACACATGAATATCCTTTGACCTAAAGCATTCCATTGTGGCTCTTGCTGTATGTTGAGGGTCATTGTCTTGTTGGAAGGTGAATCTCCTTCCCAGTCTCAAGTCTTTTGCAGCCTCCAACAGGTTTTTAGCTCCATCCACCTTCCCATCAACTCTGACCAGGTTCCCTGTCCCTGCTGAAGAAAAGCACCCCCACAGCATGATGTCGCTGCCACCATCTTTCACAGTGGGGATGGCGTATTCAGGGTGATGGGCAGTGTTACCTTTCCACCACACACGTCGTTTTGTATTTAGGCCAAAAAGTTAAACTTAGGTCTCATTTCCACACGTTTGCTGTGTCCCCTACATGGCTTGTGACAAACTGCAAACAGGATTTCTCATGCCTTTCCTTCAACAATAGCTTTCTTCTTGCCACTCTTCCATATAGGCCAGATTTGTGGTGTACATGACTTATGGTTGTCCTGTGGACAGATTCTCCCACTTGAGCTGTGGATCTCTGCAGCTCCTCCAGCGTGATCATGGGCCTCTTCTCTGACCAGTGCTCTCCTTGCTCAGTCTGTCTTAGTAGGCTTGCAGTTGCAGCATACTTTTTCCATTTTTTGAAGATGGATTGAACAGTGCTGCTTGAGATGTTCAAAGCTTGGGATATTTTTTTATAACCTAACCCTGCTTTAAACTTCGCCGCAACTTTATCTCTGCCCTGTCTGGTAAAGTTCCTTCATGATATTGTTGGTTCACTATTGTTCTCTAACAAACCACTGAGGCCTTCACAGAACAGGTGCATTTATAATTACACACAGGTGAACTCTATTATCTAATTAGGTGACTTCTGAAGGCAATTGATTGCACTGGGTTTTATTTGGGGGTGTTAGAATACTGGGGGCTGAATGGCTGAATGGCACACTTTCCAGTTTTTATTTGCTTACATTTTTGAAAACCACGCATCTTTTTCATTCCACTTCACAATTATGTGCTTCTTTGTGTTGGTCTATCACATAAAGTCTTAATAAAAAAACAGTAAAGTTCATGCTTGTAAGGTGACAAAATGTGAAAAACTTTCAGGGGTATGATTGTCATTTACATGTCGGTTGTCATTTACGTGTCGGTTGTCATTTATGTGTCGGTTGTCATTTATGTGATGTTGGGTGTGAGTGCTGAATCCAAATGGAGTGATCTGGTGAGTCCAGTTATTAAACACCACCCATAACCCAGTGTCATATCAAAAAGAGTAATGTTAGTTTGAGCAAATTTAAATTGTTTAAATTAATATGAATGTGTCCATTCTGCACTGACATACTCCTACATGAAAGGCAATTTCGGAAATGTGGGGAACATCATGCAAACAATTACACACACATGCACGCAGGCGCACACACACACACACACACACACACACACACACACACACATGCACACACACACACACACCCTTGCAGATAAGAGCAAGATTTAAATCTGAACAGAATATCTCTATACCAGCATGTATACCAGTAAAAGTATAACTTTGAATACATTATGTGTAGGTATAATATAGGCACAGTCTGAAAATGTATATGCGATTATTATTAAACATAATTAAATGCATAGTGATTACGTAAAGTCTAATGATTATATTTATTACTCTTAGTATTTAAATTTCAGGTAATATTTGAAAAATTATATGAAAGTAAAAATGATAGCAAACTCAAGATTTTGTAATCAAACCGGGTCTCCTCTATGGTCTCTACTTCCAAAGAAAAACATAAGATTCTTTGCAGTAAAGTTGTGGAATTATGTGGGCTGTCTTTTTTTATCCATCTTCTAATGCAAAACTTGGGATTTGTTTTAATACCACTAATAAAATGAGCCCAGGGATTACTTGTAAAAATATATATATTTAAATTTCTCTGAGCACGAATACAGATATCAAGGGATGGGTAATTATTTATTAGTTTGTTTATTTATTACTGTCTGTTTTATCTATGGCATTCACGTGAAGAGCCCTGCAAAAACTGAGAACAAGAGGGTCACTGCAGGACATAATACACAATTCAGAACCTCTTGGACTTTGAGGACGGCTTTCAAATAAGCCTTTTTATCAGCCGTGCATGAAGATCTCCGCAGATAGGAGGGAAGTATTAACAAATCCATAAACAGAGCAAAAAAATAAGAAGATGGGAAGGGCAAAGCCATCAAACTGGATTTCATGATTATTGCCAGTTCCAGTAATGTCTATATGTCAGAGTTTACAGTCTATACTAAACATCGCATCACATTCATGGGAAAGGATTTCGTTATGGAAAATGTTAAAAAGGAAATGTGTTCTTTTTGCTATGCTGAACTTTGTGTGTGTGTGTGTGTGTGTGTGTGTGTGTGTGTGTGTGTGTGTGTGTGTGTGTGATACACTCAGTGGCCGTTTTGTTATGTACCCTACAAAGTAACAGGCAGGACCCCTGTTTGTCTCCAGAACCACTCCAAGAGTTGACAAGCTGTGTGTTCCGAAATGCTTTTCTGCACACTGCTGTTACACTGAGCTGTTTTTTAGCACTTCTTTTACTGTTAGTTTTAACGAGCCTGGCCATTCTCCTCTGACCTCTCATTAACAGACTGTTTTCTGCAGCAGAACAGGATCAAACTGGGTGGTTTTTTTTTTCTTTTTTCATTGCAACATCCTCTGTTAAAGTCAAGACTCGATAGAGTGCGGAAATCCCAGGACAGCGGCTCTCTCTGAGTCGCCGGGGACACCCTTCTGGTGGCAGCAATCATAACATGTTTAAAATCACTTAGATCAGGCATCTTAGCCATTGTAATGCTTGGCCAAACAGTAACTGAACCTCTTGACCTTGAACCTCTCTGTATTGTATGTATTTAGTTGTAACCATGTGGTTCACTATTTTGCCGGAGCTTACTGTTTGCCATAAGAAGCGCATCTGCCGAAAATATGCCTATGTACATTTACTCATTCAAGAGATTCTTTTATTGAAAGTGACGTACAATTGAAAAAGGAGCAATTGTGGGGTTAAGGGCTTTACTCAAGGACCCACTGGTGAACTCACTCTGCTTTTGGCAGGATTCGAACCCACGACCTTCCAATTACAGTACCACCTAGAGTTCAAGCCCACTAAGCCACGCACCTCCCCTAATAAAGCATATATGAATCTGTACCTGGGTCCACATGTCCCTGTCATCCTGGACATTCTCCATAACCTTTCATTTCAGTAGGTGGTCCAAAGAAAAACCCTCCAGGTACCATTTCCCAAGAGCACTGCAGCACTGGGATGCCCCCAAGCCCTGTTAGACACATTTACAACCATGATAGTGCTAAAATGCCTCTGGGAAGCATGTCCCAGTCTGATTGCTGTCTGTTAGCTGACCCTTTGTGGGTTTGCACATCCAGATGAACTCAAGGCCCAAACGGGGAGGTCTTACTTTAGTACCATCCTTCTACGTCACCTTAATTCAGTTCATAGTTAATATATTTTCTGTTGCTGACAGGGACTAAATGCAGTTGTTGTTCTAAAACACTGCATGGTTCTTAGAACCTGAAATAATACATTAAATGTATAGGTCACATTTTACGCCATTTTTTTTAAGTTAACAGATGAGCATTATACACAGTGCAGAGCCAGTCGAAGCTCATGTCACACCCGAGGCAAGCTTTGAAGGGGGCTCCAGGAGTGATGAAGCTTGCGGGGGGGGGGGGGGGAGGGGGGCACTGAACCCCTCAGAAGGTGTCACCCTAGGCGGCCGCCTATGTTACCTAATTGGTTGACCAGCCCTGATTCAGTTCCTTGCAGTGAAGACTGAGCAGAATTTTCCGTCAAAACCCCGATATAAAAATTGATTTTCACTTACATAAGCACGACCAAGACAAGCACCTTACAAATCAGTGTATCTGTCCCATAGAATGAAAGGAAACTCATTTGTGAGACAGACACCCAAGGAGAAGAAATGTCTATTCATGGAGCATGTTTGGGCAACACTTTCAGCAGGAGCCTGAAATACAGCAGCATCTCCTGAAAACTCTCCGCACGTCAAAAGCAATTGCTGTGCACCTTAGTTTTGCTGGAGGGACGGCCTGCTTGATCAGATTAGACAGTGATGCAGTGCATCCTAAGACCATCTGTTGACTCTTCAGTTTGTTATATCATATGTCTGATCAGCCATGAGATGCACGACAAACTGTGTAACTCCTTGTGTGCAGATGAGGCAAGACTCACCCCCCCCCACCCAACCCCACCCAACCCCTGCAGCCCTCCCATGTCTTTTGGAGCCTTAAACTGCAACACGTTTTAAAACAGACTAGCATTAAGTTGCCCAGGTTGGCATGTTTGGAGAACTTGTGTTCTGTTATTTATTTACTCAAAGAAAAACCTAAAATAACCATTTAGAGAAGGAACTGTCTGCTGTGTGGGTTAGGCTAGTTAACTGACTGTGCACTTCCACATTATACAGCTGTGGAAAAAATTAAGAGACCATTCTATATTTTTTAAGAACCTGTATCATTAAATCCTGGTTTAATCCTGGTTCTGCTGGCAGAAGGCGACGCTGAGCAGCAGGTTGCTTCCAGATTCAAAATTTCTAATGCAGCAGGACACAAGAATAAGGTGAAGCAGGAGACACTGGGAACGACCAGAAACTAGTCAGATAAAAGGCGGAAGCGACAATCTAATGCCAGAGATGACAGTTAACTTATCTGACAGTGCATCATGAATCGCAGGATGACATCAGGTGACCTTCAGAAGGAATGGGAAACGTTAAGTGCAGGTGTGAGGTGCACTGATAGGACAGTGTGTATCAGGCTCCTAGAAGCAGGACTGAAGCCCATAAAGCAAGACTGAAGCCGTTTATCAATGAGAAACAGGGAAAAACTAGGCTGCAATTTGCAAAAAAAAAAAATGTATAGTTTACACATGTGCACACTCATAAATTGTGAAACAAAAAATTGTGCTGTGGTCTCTTAATTTTTCTGCAGCTGTACGTACTAGTACATTGCACACTGTACAGGTATTGTCTATAATTGTAATGTTTATTTTGGGATATATTTTTTCTGTATATTTTCATTACCTTCCTCTTAGCCGTTTCACTACATGTTGTAGTTGTATAACTGTACGTGACAAACAAGGAATCGAATGAAAATGGGGGGAGAGGGAGCACAGGGTGCTGGGGGCAGTGAACTGAATGCAGAAAGTCAACTAACAAACGTGAAAAGTGTGGTCAGAAGGGCATAGCTTTTTAATCTGGGGAGAGGGCTTACAGGATTTTCTCCAACACCTTTTCTTTGTTGTGTTTCTGTTGTGCACAACCAGTTGCCCGTACCTCTCTTATCCCAGCAGGCTTGGGCAAGTCAGCCTTGGTTGGCTGGACATTGCAAAGGCAGCTGGGAGCCGGGGCAGATTATTGGGAAGTGAACCAGCTTTGTTATTGCTAGTCATTTATTGAGAATACAATAGTGGTACTTCCTTCATCGCCGGGGGGCAATTTCTTTTGCATATCCAATCTTGCTCTCCACGAGAGACAAAGACACACATGCACATGTAGGTGAGAGGAAATTTGAGGGCAGTGTGCAGAATCACCCAGGGTGCATTGCGCCTGGAGCAGTTGGGGTTAAGCACCTTGCTCACAGTCCTAAAAGTGACATGCTGACAGTGCCAGCTAAAGGATTCAAATCCACGACTTTTAGGATACGGGCAAAGTTTCCTAACCTACTGAGCTGCACACCACCCCCTTTTTGATTTTATATTCCCGGGCTTTAAATAAAGCATGTACTGGTGCACTACTGATGTCATACGTCATCTGCTTCCTGCTCCCTCAGGTACAGGGCAGTCACTGACGTAAAAGGATAGGTGACAGTCCGGCTAGGTAGCATATAGATGTTCTGCCTCAAAGCCACTAAACAGAAGCTTCAATATCAATTGGCACCTCATATTTTTTTTTCCTTAAAGGAACAAAAGGCACATATACAGTAAGTGTTCCTCGAGCTTTCACCCTGACAAAGAATTTTACTAAATGAGTTGGATTCCTCATTAAGGTAGCCTGGATATTCCATGTTGCAATTAATGTTGGAACCAGCCGAATGCAACTAACTAAAAGCAAAGTATTTTATCTGCCCTTTATATTTTTTATTAATACTAATTTACTTTCATAACTGCATTAGCATTTATAGAAAATAGCACATGCTCTAGAGTTATTCAGACATGACTTCCTGCATTAATTACCTAGTTAACTTAATAAGCGAAATTCTTCATTCCTCCTATCATATTTGTGCTCAGAGTTTAACTGGTCATTAAATATAATTGCATTTATAATATAAATGCAGAGTTTAAAACTGATAAATTGGTTAATTTGACATAACCATCCACCTGAAATTGGAAATGAAATTATGTATTAGATGCAGAACCTTTGGAAAATTTTTTTGGTAGGATATTCATGAGAAGAGTTTTGGAGTCACAAATCTCAGGCTATAAGTGAAGCGTTATGGGCTACTAGTTAGTTCCTTTCCTCTTGTATAGGTGTCCATTCCAACTTTTACAAAAGATTTTCAGCCTTCTGCAAACCTTGCTGCACTCCTGATCTACACTCAGATAGCTTCAGTAAATATCACACAGTAACCTTCCACTGTTTTTTGTACATATTTTTGTGCCATGACTGTAATGCAGACATCAGGATTATATGTCATTCTTTCAGGTCTTGTTTTTTTGAACTATGATAAAGTCTCCTAGAATTTAGCATATAACTTGAATGGTTTTTTTTATTGTAAAACACTTTTTTTCCATTTATATATATTTATATAAACGATTTCAATTCTGAAATCATTCAAAGCTGGCTAAGCTTGTGTGCAAACTGTCCATCTCACAGAAGAATAGTCTGGTTTTGATGTTCTCTTCGATTTTATGCAGGGACATGTACCGTGTGACGGACCCATTCATTGTCTGGTTTAAGAACGGTCAGTATGATGCATGCTAACTGTCTTTGAAGAGAATCTATGCAAAAAGTGTTCTCCAGTCACAAATGATCTGAAAAGACAATAGAAGGATTGCAACCTTGGTAGGTGCAGTGGGAATAACACACAGCATTTGTGGAGCAGAAATGAAAATGAAAAGTAAACAAGTCTGTCACCAATGTCTTACCTGCTTCAATGACTTTTTTTTTATTATTATTTTTCCCCATGCCAGCAGATGACAATTTGCTTTACTGCAACAGCACTATTTTCTGATGGACTAGGAGTGAGTCATTCATCATTTGTTAGCTATGAACAGGAATGAAGTTTTATTTTGAAAATAACAGCCGTATGTGTTATACATGCTGGAATATTGCCGGCCCTGTACGATTTCAGTATCTAATTTTAATTGAACATAGTATTTAACATGTTAAATACTAATGCTTAAAGTTGTGTGTTTGTGATTTTTTGTCTATATTTTTCTTTAAATGATTAATATCCTATTGATGGCCAGAATAGGGCTTACAAGAAGATTGTAACCATACATAGACAGGACTGTTGTGATGTGGCGAACTTTCCAGGCAGCCTCTGAAACAGGTGAGGGAGGATCAGAGCTGTTCTGATAGAATACCTGGATGAGGGGTGGGTCAGGACTGTCGCTTGCAGGAACCCAGGAGCCCTACTTAGGTCCATAGCCCGACCAGTCTCTCAAGGTATTCCACACAGGCTCATTGAGGACAGAAGTCCAGTAACACCTCATCATTGCACATTGCGTCTCCATACAACAGTCTTGTTGGGTTGACAGGACTAGAGAATGGCTGATAATGAGGGTATATGAAACAGCACTTAATGGGGAATGGACCAAAATACCATTGACAGCACAGGGATTGCAGACAATTATCCTGCATCGACAGCCACATTTCACCTACCAGGCTGGTACCATATCTGTTGCCTCTGTGAACCTGAACAGCATTACTCTCCTTTAGCCGCTTATTGGCAACACAAGGAAATTGCTGGAATCAGTTGTTTATCACTGGAATTTCTGGAGAATGTACAGAATATCATCTAGGTAGACAATAATGTGTAGCATATCTCAGAGTACGTCAGCAACAGATGCACCGGAAACCGACTGAGCATTATTGAGCCCAAAAGGTATAACTAAACACTCATAAAGTCCAGTAGTCATTTGGAAGCCAGACTTCCACACATCTCCTTCCAACTAAAGCATATGCACACATGACAATGATCCACGGTGATGAAAATATGGACTGAACGAATCGTCTTCATAGATAATGGAATGAAGGACAATAGTTTTTTACTGTTACCTGAGTCCCTGGTAATCAATCTGAGGTTTCGGCATGCTGTCCTTCTTGCCTATGAAGCAGAATCTGGTAGCTGCTGGTGAAGTGGATGGGTGGGTAAATCCCGCCTATTCAAAATAAATAAGTAAGGATCAAGGCTTGATTTTTGCCAAGAACCTAACTGACGTGTGCATAGAAAGGCAGAATCTTCACCTAGGTGTTGATGCTCTTTTGTTATTATCAATTTTGTGTTTTATACTGTTTTAATATGATATGGCTGCATGAATTAAGACCACTAACAGGAATCCAGTATTAGGCTTATGTCTGCTTGCTTATATAGTGTATGGCGTGAATTTTTATCGTTATGAAATCATTTTAATAAACAGTGTATGAATCTGCTGGTCTGTAACCCTCTACACACTAGTCCAAAACCAAAAAGCTGTTGTGATTGAAGCATCTTATCTTAAAGGATCGTCTCAGCAGACAGAATGGGGATGAGTGTGCATGTCAGAGATATAAATGAGCCAGTTTCACTGGGGTATAGTGGACATGCTGTGTGGTCAATCTGTCATTCTACCTCCCAGCAGGCACACAGTAAATAAATATGTAAACTGTCATTGGTAGGGAACTTTCTTATCGTAGTTCATTTTCAGTTCGTTTTTAGGTATCCAGATGTACATGCCATGGTTGTTATAGTTTAGCAGTGTTCATTAGTTTAGTTAGTTTCATTAGTTTTTTTATTTCATTTATTGACATTTTCAAATCAGCAATGTAGTGTTTTTTTCCCTTTTTTTAAATAAAAATCTATTATCTTGTTTTTGCTTTCAGTGTTACAGTGAAATACTTGATTAGGGAAGGTAGCTGAAAAACAAAGGAAAACAGCTTCGAAATGTATAATCATAACAAATAGCACTTCTAAATGTTTCATACACTACAAAACCAATTGTTACAAAAAAATACAATTGTTAGTGAAATGTATTTCAGCAATGAAATGTAATTCTTATACACCAAATTGGTAGTATATTGAAAAGAACTTCAGAGATACCATCAAACTGCAAATGTGACGTCCATACTTCCCACTGACAAATGCGCATATGGAAGTCAGTATGTGAGAAACATAAGGCTGCCTGTTTTGTGTTTTAACTTAGACAATAGGTGTAAAAAGGATAAGATTAAATACAAATCCAACAGCAGATCATTAGACACAACAAAGTGACTGGTATCCACTGAGATACAGTTTGTTGGTGCATTTGGTAATGAGCAGTATAATGAACACTCCTGTATTCAACATCTTTTTAAGTGGTATAAACAACCTGGTTTATATACCTTAGCAACTTGAGGGACACTTTAGATGTGAATGTCAAAGAAATATTACTAAATGGCTTTTTTTTTTCGGAAAGGATACATTGGTAAATCTCAGTTGGTTGGAGTTCATTTTGACCTAGATGCAACAGAACTGCAAAAGCTAAAGTTATGGGAATTTCAAAGTCTTCTCCAGCAACACTGTGTGTGTAGCATGTAATACACCATGATTCCTTTGCAGTCAATCCAAATCTGACATTTCTATTACCTTGCTAATGCTGCCCTAGTGCGAGTTACACACACTGAACTGAAAGTTATGTGTCCATTACCTTTAAGATGAAGAATGACCACCAAAGTACACTATTATGATCTGCTGAATTAACCCAAGTGACCAATACAGTAAAGCCACGTTAAAAAAATTATCTTAAGGATTATTTCACTCTATAAGTATAGTACTCCTTACCTATTACTGTATTTTGTATAATGCATTGTATTCCACACAATGATGCAATGTTTGCAAATGTATTAAATGTAAATTCACTTTTTATTTTCTTTATGACATTACATGTATATATACTGTATATATATGGCCATATATATACACAACATACACACACACACATGCAGACACACAAACATGTCATCAAACTGTAGTATTTTCAAAGACTCCGCTTCACTAACTATCATTACGCTGTAGGAGCTAATTTAGATGCCAACTGCTGGACTGACTGAAAACACAATAATAAAGCTCAAGTTTCCTGTGGGATTAAAGGAGAAAGAGTCCTGTGCACAAAGCGGGTGAAAAATGAAATGAAAGTGCTAATGACTCTTTTTATCTCTAAAACAAGCACACCTTCATTCATCCCAGTTAGACGGATGAAAAGAAATGCTTTGATTAATTGGTCTCTCTGGTGATATTTTAATGAACAGTAAGGTCATCGCATTGGCGTAAATTTGCTTGGTCCTGTTTTTTTTTTTGTAAAAGAGACAAAGAAAAAAGGCACTGAGATAAGGGGTGTAACTCATTTATTTCTACGGTATTTGAAGGTAACAAAGGTAGCTAGCTATTAAACCGAACCGAACATTTGGGAAGCAAGGCCAAAATCAATATTTCCTACGGCTACGTACCACAGCAAAAGTTAGCAGCAAATACGTTGTGCGTTTGTCTTGTGTATTTATTATAATTGATCTTGTTCAGAATCGTCTCTAAAAGTAGCGAGACCACTTAGGAGAACTAGGAACGGCTGAAATCTCATGGGACCCTGGCACAGCTTAGAAGTCCGGAGAGTTGCCTCAACATCAAACCCCATGCAGGTCTTTGAACTGCCCTGGTACTGGCAAAGGGGAGCTGAAGGAGAAGGCTTTCCTTCATCCAGTGATTGATATGGACATTTATATGCTAATACGTAGTGTGAGGCTGTAATGTTGTAATTACTCTCACATATGATGACAATAATAATGCTGATTATTGCAGCTGACTTTGCAGATGAGCAAAAATTTATTTCTTACAATGTACTCAGACAAGCAAAAAACATGAGCACATACATTTTTATGACAAGCATACAACCACTAACTTGTTTGATGCTCAAGGTTAGGCACCATGTTTCTTTCCCTTAATTATTGTTTTTTCACCCCACAGTCCTGAACAGGGGCACTTAGAAGATGAATGGATGAATTACCGCTTTTCTATCGCAGGCATAAAGGCATGTAATAGAAGGCCAAGAACACTGTAACGCCCACGTGAGAATACTCTTCATCGACTTCAGTTCAGCATTCAACAGCATCATCCCTCAGCGGCTGATCAGTAAGCTGGAGTTGCTTGGACTGAACACTTCCACCTGCAACTGGAGTCTGGACTCAGTCGGTCCAGATCAGCAACACCAGCTCCGACATGCTGAGCACAGGTGCCCCCCAGGGTTGTGTGCTGAGCTGTTGCTCTTCACCCTAATGACCCATATTATCAAGTGTGTAGATGATTCCACAGTAGTTGGTCTCATCAGGAACAACGATGACACGTCGTACAGAGAGGAGGTGTGACGGCCAGCACCCTGGTGAAGGATAATAATCTGTCTCTTAATGTTGGTAAGACAGAAGAGCTGATTGTTGACTTCAGAAGGACCATGACTGGCCGCTCGCTGCTCTGCATTGACTGTGCCACGGTGAAGAGAGTGCAGAGCACCAAGTTCCTCGGCGTTCACATCACAGAGGACCTCTCCTGGGCAATCAACACCAGTTCCCTGACAAAAATATCCCAGCAACGCCTGCACATTCTCTGTCGATTGAAGAAAGTGCACTTCCTCAAACCTGTACTCACCACCTTCTACATTGACACCATCGAGATCGTCCTGAACAGCTGTTTTACAGTCCGGTATGGAAACTACCATGCCTCATACAGCAGAACCCTCCAGAGGATTCTGTGGACACCTGAAAGAATCATCGGTAGCTCTCTACCCAGCCTGCAGGACATTTACACCTCCCGCTGCATCTGCATAGCCATCAGCATCATGGTTGACCTCCACCATCCTTCCCACGGACTGTTAACCCTCCTTCCATCTGGAAGAAGATTCTGCTGCATCAGGAGCAGGTCTGCTAGACTCTGCATTAGCTTCTTCCCCCAAGCAGTCCGGTTCCTGAATACCATGCTGCCCCTTTTCCACACTGGACTGTCTCTTTAACATCCTGCTTTACCTGCTTTAACAGCCCTACTTAACTCCCCTGATAATGAACAAATCTTTTATTCTCATTGCATACTTGCACAACTGCTCATATTTACACAATGTAATTGCACAAGAAATTGCACAGCAGTACACGTCTACACTAACTAGACTGCCAGCACTGTCATATTCCACAGTCTATAGCCTATTGTTGTATGATGTATATTGTATTGTCACAGTCTCCTAATGTTCTCCCCCTCCTAAAGGTCTTTAGTTTTATCTTGTTTGTAGATATGTGTATATGTATATTTGGAGATGTATGTAAAGGTATTACTGTATATATCCCCCCTCCAGTTGTCCTCACTGTCGATGTCTCTGAGTCGGCTTTTGTCCTCTTGTGTTGTACGCACCTTTGGTCACTGGAGGACGTTTGGTCCGTGTGCTTTAATGTATATGGTTGAGATGATAATAAAGCTCTACTACTACTACTGCTACTACTATGATTACTACTGTTACTACTACAACTGCTACTACTACTATTACTACTGCTACTACTATTACTACTACTGCTGCTAATACTATGATTACTACTACCGCTACTACCACAATGATTGCTACTACTACTACAATTACTACTATAACTGCTACTACTACTGCTACAACTACTGTATGATTACTACTACTGTTACTACTACTATGATTAATACTACTACTGTTACTACTACTACTGCTACTAGTATGATTACTACTACTGTATTACTACTGCTACTGCTATGATTACTATTACTACTGCTACTACTATGATTACTACTGCTACTTCTATTACTACTACTAAGAGTAAAACATTTGTTTTTATTTTATTACATTTAAACTCTTCGCTTGCAGTTTTTGCAGTAGCAATAACTCGATTTTTCTTTACTTTGCTTTGGATCTCATTCTGTGCTCCTTGAAATTATATTACTGAAATTTTATTTTTACTTTTAATTATGTGTTTAACTGTGCATTTTTTTCTTTTGAGCTTAATTTGTTTGAGCATCTGCATACATCTGTAAACTGCTTCCATTGCAGACACCTGTTTTATTTGTTACACCAGCAAGAATGGGCTCAGATGCCAATACAGGGACCAACCAGAGCCTAATGATCATTAGGGGGAAAAAGCTGTTCAGGACTATTTATAGACAGCTGGACTAGGGGGGCTTCTCCAGGAGTCTCATGGAGGAATAACGAAACAAAGTCATAGATCTATCTGGGGATGTAATTAGGTCTGATATATGAATTTGGATAAATACGTATGAAACTTACCTGGGGTTTATTAAGGAAGTTCTCACCCAGTGAAACTTTCTTCCACATAACTTCTTAAATAGGCTCCGTGACAAGAGGTACATGACAAAATAGCCTGTACTTCACAGTTAAAGGTATTTTACAGGACATGAGTAATGAAATTAAAATCAGGTTGAGTAAAACATTAACATGGAGTATATTTACTGCAGGGACCTCGACATATTCATATATGTGTATCTGTGTCTATGTTAAACTGCCAGGGAGGGTTATGCCCTTACAGCTTCCTGGCCTGTAAATATATGAGAGTCGTCAATAATTCAGTTTAACTACGCAACAAAATCTCATTTTACGTGACGCAAAATGGGCAAAACATTCTTGACTACACTTGGTCAGATACACGGTCATTAGTGACGGACTGTCAGTTTTACTTGCATAGTCTGTTTCCTTTTCTGCATTGAGCATCTGCTTTTTGCGACTGTGCGACATCTTTTTGTAACATTTTGTTTTTTTTCCCAGAGTCCTATGCATATGGTTTATTTTTCCCTCTTGCCATACCTCAGAAGCAGGTGGAATGACTGGAATCAAATGGAACAATCCACAATTCTAGCCAAGCGAAACAAAACACTGCCCCTGTAATACAAACAACTCCACAGATGCGGACGAGGAATCGAAGGGAAGGTTATAGCTTGTAAAAGAAAAGTGTCTTGAGGTGGCTGAGGAAATTGCTTTTAAAGCCCACGATTTGAATACGTTATGAGATCTATGCAGTATTTTAACTGCACAACTAATTCCAGTGCATGAAAGGTAATTGAAATGAAATTGAGATTGAGGAAAATTGCCCGAAAGGATTGTGTCAGAAGATATTTCTCGTGCTATATGCACATTTTAGTCCCATCCCTTTTATTTGTATCCCAAACAAATAATTCATGTGGTTTTTGGATGTCATAATAAATATGTTTGTTTTTCGTGGAAAAGCAAAACTATAAGATCTACTGTAAAATCTTTGAATTAAATCAGATTAACATAGACAGGAAGAAAATATATTTGTTGCTGTAACAGAAGTCACACTGGGTTTCTGTAGTAAATTGCAGTCAAAATAAAACATAAAATCAATTTCTGGGCTGCCACAGACCTGTTATGTTTTCGTTATTGTTACCATCTGAAGTGACATGTGCTCAGTAATTCTGAATTCATGAATACTTTCATAGCCAGTATAGTCTTTCCAAACATTCTTTTTTGAATATTGGAATATTGAGTAAAAATATACATTGCATTCTTTTGGTATTTTGTCAATAGGAACTAAATATTATTATCATCTTTTGGGTTGGATTGTGCTGCTTTGTGGTGGAGTATTAATGACTCATTACTATTGTGTTGATTCTGTCTTTTTAGAAAATGTATTACAGTTTTTCTCTGTTGCTTTGGTGCATTTCTCAGATCAGAAATGAAATCCTCATAAATGCTTGTACAACCACCACCTTGTGGAGTCACTTGTGTACATCGTAAATGCAAAGTCTCAATCTTTTGGTATAATTGCAAACGCTTTGGCACAGTGATGCAAATAATTGTGTACAATCATCTGCTAATTCCTAAACTATCAATTGTTTTTGTCATGTCGGCCAAAAGGATGCAGCCAAATGCTGGGAGAACAACTGTCACCTCAATCACTCAAATGTTTCATAGAGACAACAGGTACAGTAATCCATACAATAATCTGCATGCAATCCAACAATGGGCTTGGTACTTTAATACTGTATACTTACTGCAATGCTTCATATTACAGTTCCACTTGCATTCTATAGCATACAGTAAATTTACTTTATACAATCACATACTGGACATATACTATAGCGCACACACATATTTATGCATACTTACAGTACAGTGTGTACGTACATATTTACGGTGTGTTACAGTGTATGTACTTTATGTGACTTTGTACTGTATAATTTGATATGCCCTGCAGAAATAGTTAATCCTTTTGTATTTTCAATCATTGTCATCAAAACTTTAGCCATAGTTTACTGTACATCAGAAAATACCTACAGAGTACACTGTTCTATTGACAGCATGGCGAAGCATTTTAACCATCTTGGTCATGAACAATAACACAGTAACAGGTGATCCATTGTGTGGTTCCCTTTGTACCAATTGTTTCAAGAAATGCACTTCCTGTTTTGCCATTGTTAAGGATGATTTGAGAAATGTACCAAAATGACTGAGAAAAACTATAATCTTCTATTAATTTCATGTTAAATGTCTTAGAACTGTGTAAGTTCAGGCATCTATTTAACATTTTATGGAAAGTTGGTGCAAATGTCTACACATGCAGCTCCTCTACAATTGGCACTAGACCTTAGTGATGTGTCTTCAATGCCAGCTACAGAGAGCTGGAGGTCATTGCCCATAAACCTGGGCAGCAATTCAGAACCAAAGGGTGCCCTGCGATGGTTTGCTATGAGAGCAGAAACCATTGTTTAGCCAGCTGACAAGACAATAGACAAGATCAGCATCAAGGGTGCAGCTTAATAGCATCCAGACCTGAGAATGGAGGGTGAGCGTTACAAATCATGTACTACATTTTAAAACGACGTGATTTCTCTCATGATGCTTAAATGACTCCATTTTAATACTGTATATCAAGCTTAATACCTATGAAGCCTTTTGTCTAATGATGATGGAGATACAGTATGTAAGTATATACAGTATGTAAGTATTCATCTTGTCTCTAACTGTTTTCACCCATTCAGATGTAACAGAGATAACAGAAAACTAATATTACAGAATTTCATATTTGCTTTCCAAATTATGAATACTGATGAAAATTATTGTAATTATAGCCATTTCAAATAAAGAATAAATAAACTTCTACATTGAAGAATATATTATATATGAAAATGTACAAAGCGATATATCAAGCATAGCTTCATATGTTGACGTACATGCAGAACTTAGAACACCACCTCCCAGCATCGCCCCAATGGTGTATTCTGAAGTTACCCAGTTCCATAATTGATGTATTTTATTCTTCTGTGTAAACAATCATTAAATTGCTCACTGCCCAGCAATCTATGCTTCAGTCAAAGATTTGAATTAAATTGCAGCAAATGTACAGTGATTCTCATCAGCCCAAGTTTTAGGCTATAATTAATAGGTGGTTTTCCTTTGGCTTGTATGAGTCATCAGGGGGGTTTCTAATGAGATGCGCAGTGACTTTATATCATTCTAACAGTGGACGAACAATTTGAACTGGAGGGCAGCTTCCACATCCAATCAGATTGTATCTATTGTGGGTTTATCACTGATCCGCTTTTCAGTAACATTATTAACATCATGTATACCCGCATTACTGCTTCTGTTGGTACATTCCAATTTACCGACTTTAAGTGCGTGCTCCAGGACACAGAAGGCAGCTGGCAGATACCCCCTCAAGCCCGTGCCAAGTCACTATCTTCAGCAAAGTGGGGGAGGATCGGGGCATCTCTGATGCTGGCAGCAAGCAGCCTACAGGTGTCTCGAAGGTCCGAGGGGGTGCTTACCTAGCGGTCGCTCAAGGTAACCCTATCCGACTGGAACCTCCTCCGCCCCGACAAAATGATGAACAGCTTGAGTTCCCTGTGTATCTCAGTTTTAGGGATGCTAGATGCTCATTTAAGATAGTATTCCCTCGACCAGCTTCGTTCCGGCGCTGGCTATGAACTTCTGCCTCTCACTTCCAAGCAACCGGATTAAAAAAAAAAAAAACAGCTGCAGACCTGCTGGACCAGTGGAATTGGGCCAATGAGGATTCATGCTTTTTTTTTCCTTTTCTTTCTTTTTAAATACAAATGTTTTGGAACAAGATTTTCAAATTTGCATTCTGCATATAAATGTTTTTTTTTTTTTTTATAAGTACTATTCAACCAACCAACTGGGTATGAAGAGTCATCAGACTCAACCGACTGGTTGAAATTTCGTTCTGGATTTTTACTTTCTGGATCTATTCTATTCATCTCCAGCGCCGTGGGATCGATTCTTGCTCCCAGCTCTCTGTGAAAAGAGTTTAAATATTGTATCTAAATTGTAAGTAGTGCATGAATCACAATGGACTACTCATCCATTACTACTCATCTTGGGTGACCCATGGACACCATAACCACATACCGGATAATGGTTATATGGATGGCTGCTGTATATGTTTATATACTACATTTATATAAATTAATTCCTAAATTTTATCTGTGATTAGCGCGATTTTGGTGTTCGGTTACAAGCCCTATATTTACTGCTCAGACAGAGGACAATGCTTTACTTTGAAGTGATTTTCTTATTAATTTAGCTTTTTTTTCCAGCTGGAATAAAAAAGGGAGTAGAAAGCTAACCCTTACACGCCTAATTTTCCCATCAGAGAAGCTGAAGCGGGTTTCAAAGACTCTGTTAACATACACTTCACATTAATTAAGGGGGCCTTTTTTCAGAGGATTGCACAGCTGATTACATGAACTCAAATGTAATGTTTGGACATGCATTCACATAATTTAATGAAGTCAACCAGAACAGAAGTAGTTTCCCTGGGAGAACGTTGTCGATGACACCATATTTAAACAGTTTTCTATCTTAACTACACTGAAAACCTCCAAAGAATTGTTCACTTTTATTAGTGTGGAGTCCAGCACTTAAGTACTTAACAAAGCAGCATAACGGTAAATTGGCTTGTGCAAAAAAAACAAAAATGAACACCGATATGCTGTGATTGTGCTGGTCTGAGAAACCCACGCATGTATTATTAACAGTGCAATTTTCTCTGTATTCTTGTAAATGAAAGTTAGGTGCACTGCGAAATGGATGCTGAGCACATTCCGTACCTGTTTTCTTCATTCGCAAGGTGAGGTTTCTGGCTCTTAATGTGAGATTGAGCTTCAATGTCAGACAGAAATGACACTATTTCAGAATATCTCAATTTCTACTATGTACACCTTCACGAAAAAGGAAAAATTACTAAGTAGTTCCAAGTGTTATATTAAATCTGCCTTAGGTTGATATTACACATGGTTATTGTTGTTAATATGCACTATTAGCATAACAGTGATAATAATAAGGCACATTTCGTAAAACCATTATATGCAAAATGTGCAATATGGCAAATATGCGTTACACCTGTGTAGCCTGAAACTTAATTAACATAGGAAGTTGCTTGGGGTTCAGTCTTGGCACTCCCGGAGTGCAGGACTTTGATGATCTCTGATTGGTTCTGTGTTGGTGTTTGTAGTTAAATTTGGTGGTTAGATCTTGATTCTGGTGACTCCATGGAATGGCTCTGGAGACTTGAAATAGTTAAGGATACTTTATATTTCATTCATAGAAACTGTCAGTAAAGATTCTATTTGGTAAATTAATGAAAATGATGTGAACATGTTATTATAAAGATGTTCTTTTAGTAGATTTCAAATTGTAGATGGTGCCTCTCTTGGCTGCTTGACTGTGTAATTGGTTTCACGTGTTCAGGTAGCATGTTCAGTAAGGTAAGGTACAGAAACTGTAAAGATGACTCTGCCACTTTAAAATCTATTTCAGACTTGCACTGTAGACCCCCAAGAACATTCATAACCATCTAACAGCTATTGGTACTGCGACAATTTGTAGCACATCACTATATTAGGGAGACTAGAGGATAGGGGCACTGCCGAACTCATACATACTTTTTGAATCTTTGAATCTTAAGACACTTCACAGTTCATAGGTCGATAAGTTCCATTTCTCTTCTGATATGCATGCTGGAATCGTACGCAGATGCTTAACGCTTGACATTTACAGCAATTGGCCTGCCAAGCTGAGAAACATCTTACCTCCCCGTGCTTGTGATCAAGTTATAATAACCTGCCTTATTTTGCCTTAGTAGAAGTTTTGCAATATCCAGGAATTAATGTCTGACACCACAGAGCGCACTGCACTCGCACACCTCCAGTAGAACAAAGACGTACAGCAACGTTTCATCTGCGCAGCTGTGAAAGCGCACGCAGCGTCGGCTGACGGATCCGCCGAGCGCGCAGGAGAACCAAAGCCATGAGCTGAGGATAGATCCCCATGGGACATCGTGCGTAAGGGAGGCGGTGACGTGACAGTCATGTCGCTTTCTGCCTTGTTGGCCGATTTCACAGACGTGTCGTTTCTGCTACAAGCTAAAAAGCGCCTTCACCTTAAGAAGAACATAGACTATTTTGATAGGTAAAAAGAAACAGACAGATGTAGTCAGGATATCGAACCAGGTTGATTGTTAGGCAGAATATGTATGGACCAGAAGTTTGCTATTTTTTTCTTACAAAAATATTGAAAATGGCAATAATTATATTTAATTTGCAGGTGTGCTGTACGGGCATGGCACACAATTTACATTCTGGGTTAGGTGGAATTCCTGTTATTTTCTAAAGGTCTTTTATCGTTTCTACCGGTATCAAGGATTCCATTTTTCTGGGAAAAAATATTCGAGCCCGCCCTCTCCGATCCCACCTGAGTGTTATTGAAATTTAGCGTGAGGCTCTTCTTTCAAACCCCGTTAAATGTCCTTATTTAGCCAAATGGCTGTTCTGCCAACGCAGACAAATTTGAATTAGGATTTCATGGTCATTGTCCAAATCCGATTCTGCTTCGATGGCAGGTGGGCCGTCGCTAGCGGCACATAAGAGGGACGAGGCTTGGGAGGCGACCAGCCAGATGTGCCAGTCCGAAAATAAACCGGAATGTGAACGTGCAGAATTTTCCAATTGCTCATCTCTCTATATGGTGAAGTTCACCAGGAACCTCTTTTCACAATGTTCTGTTCGTATACATTCACAAGTCAAGGTTCATGCATACTTCTGTCATCTATTCTCCATCACCCGTACCATTTAGTCAGATGTAATTCTTCCCACTGCTGCTCCTCTGTACCAAAACCGGGGGGGGGCGTTAAAAAAAAAAGGCCTGGGAGATAAATGTGTGTCCTATTATATGCAATCCTGACATCAGCAGATAACATTTCCCTGACAATCCCTGGGCGATAAAGGAAGATACTGATAAATGACATTCAGCAGGCTGGCTGAAGGCATGCAGCAGAACTGTAACTAAAGACTCCAACGCTTTCAGAGTTTAGGCAATGAATCAATAATGTAAGAAAAAAAAGGAGGGTAAGCCGTACCCATGGGGGGGGACTCGAGGAAATAATCAGCAAGGAGGAAAAGATGACTATCTGCACCATTTGGTAATTAATACGACTTATCGCGGCTGTTTTGGAATGAAATGTTTTAGATAAGGATTTAACTGCGCTGAAGCAATTCTGTTAATAATTTAGAGATGACAGCTCGTTGAAGATGTATGCTAGGGTTCCGGATGCATTTAAGGTAAATTAATATGGACCATACCTCTCTGGTTGTATTCATAGCTGCACGGCATGAACTGAGGTGTGGAATGACACAGCTGAGGGGTATGTGGGGGGTTTGTCGCATTTTATACCACACATAAGGCAGGTGCAAAGTCATTCAGACATCCACAGTCAGTCTGTCTCATTCCGATTTCACAAAAACTTGCAGGGGGGTGGGGGGTGAGGGGGACTAGCCTGTGTTCCTGAAGGACACCCATTGTCACTCTCCCTGCTCGTCACTGGTGACTGTGGAAGGTTTTGTCCTCAGAAATGCCTTTTAAAATTGACTTTAAATTTGGGTTACGGCTGGCGGCCCCCGCCTCATTGACGTCGAAATCCTATCTGTGTCAAACTGTCTCGTACAAAAATGGAGGGATGTAGTGTGAAATAAAAATACATAGTTTGCACAAAAAAAAAGCATGTATCTCACGAAAGGCGCAACAAGGATAATTTTAATTGAAATTCAAGGGAAGGCTTGAAGACCCGTGCTTGCAGAGCTGGTTTGCATTTGGGGAGGTTTGACAGTTGCATGGGCTTCCTCATTGAAAGTCACATGTTAAGTAAGTTGCCCTTGATGTTTCCTTATATGTGTGGCCTTCAGTTGGAATCTGAGGTGCCCTGTGCCACCGGGAACAGACCCCATGCGCTCTACACCGCACTAGATAAGCAGTTCTAGGAAGACGGATAGACACATCACCATTCATAGTTAATTTTCTATTGAACGTCAGCGCTCGCGATGCCCTCAGAACCGGCTGCCTTGCCATCCCAGACACATCACTTTCTAATGCTTCACTAGTCAAGCTGCACTGGCAGGAGCAGACGATCCCTCCGGTCCCTCGCATTTTCTCGTAGGCCCGGAAGCAGACTTCACCTGCGAGTGTCACCATCACGCCAGAATGACTGCAGCAATGCTCCGGCGTAACGGATCTCAGAGAAACATTCTGCCTGCAGCCATTCACAAGTCTGCTTGTGGACACAAAGCTGGGGAAACGATTTACTGTTTCGTCTTTTTTAAACTTCTATTAAGATTCGTCATGCCGGCTTTAAATGACTCCATTTCTCCTTAAAGATGTGTTGTCGTGTCTCATGACCTTCAGAGGATTCTTTGATGTTACATAAAGAATGTAAAAGTTGTCATGTGCTGTCACTTAACAGACACTTAGATGTTTATTCTTGACAAGAGACTCCAATTTTCAAACAAAGCTAGATTGTTTAAGCCAAGAAACGCCTTTGGAAGCACAATAACAAAAATTCTTCATACAACTGTGCAAAATGTAGCTAGTTTACCAAAAGAGGATTTCTAACAATATTTTCATTCCCAAAGGTTTTTTTTTCCATTTCGACATATTATTCACGCATTAGGGACAAAAAATAAAATATCAAAGTATGGTTATTGTGATGGGAACTCATGGGAAAAAAATGACACATACTTTAAAAAGGCTGTTTAGTTTGAGTACAACTGTAAGATACGTCAGGTCAGTAGTGCATGTAAATGCATGATATGTTGTAGGCACACACAGGTTTGCTGTAATGCAACTCCCTCCCCCAATGGGTATCTGATTGGAAGACTGTATGACCCTCCCTCCCCCAAGGGTATCTGATTGGAAGACTGTATGACCCTCCCTCCC
Source organism: Brienomyrus brachyistius (assembly GCF_023856365.1). NCBI lineage: Eukaryota > Metazoa > Chordata > Actinopteri > Osteoglossiformes > Mormyridae > Brienomyrus > Brienomyrus brachyistius. Next base: position 16,341,706 of record NC_064547.1, on the reverse strand, counting down.
CCTTGAGTATCTGATTGGAAGACTGTATGACCCTCCCTCCCCCTTGAGTATCTGATTGGAAGACTGTATGACCCTCCCTCCCCCTTGAGTATCCGATTGGAAGACTGTATGACCCTCCCTCCCCCTTGAGTATCTGATTGGAAGACTGTATGACCCTCCCTCCCCCTTGAGTATCTGATTGGAAGACTGTATGACCCTCCCTCCCCCATGGGTATCTGATTGGAAGACTGTATGACCCTCCCTCCCCCTTGAGTATCTGATTGGAAGACTGTATGACCCTCCCTCCCCCTTGAGTATCTGATTGGAAGACTGTATGACCCTCCCTCCCCCTTGAGTATCCGATTGGAAGACTGTATGACCCTCCCTCCCCCTTGAGTATCTGATTGGAAGACTGTATGACCCTCCCTCCCCCTTGAGTATCTGATTGGAAGACTGTATGACCCTCCCTCCCCCAAGGGTATCTGATTGGAAGACTGTATGACCCTCCCTCCCCCAAGGGTATCTGATTGGAAGACTGTATGACCCTCCCTCCCCCAAGGGTATCTGATTGGAAGACTGTATGACCCTCCCTCCCGCATGGGTATCCGATTGGAAGACTGTATGACCCTCCCTCCCGCATGGGTATCCGATTGGAAGACTGTATGACCCTCCCTCCCCCTTGAGTATCTGATTGGAAGACTGTATGACCCTCCCTCCCCCAAGGGTATCTGATTGGAAGACTGTATGACCCTCCCTCCCCCAAGGGTATCTGATTGGAAGACTGTATGACCCTCCCTCCCGCATGGGTATCCGATTGGAAGACTGTATGACCCTCCCTCCCCCATGGGTATCCGATTGGAAGACTGTATGACCCTCCCTCCCCCAAGGGTATCTGATTGGAAGACTGTATGACCCTCCCTCCCCCAAGGGTATCTGATTGGAAGACTGTATGACCCTCCCTCCCCCTTGAGTATCTGATTGGAAGACTGTATGACCCTCCCTCCCCCTTGAGTATCTGATTGGAAGACTGTATGACCCTCCCTCCCCCTTGAGTATCTGATTGGAAGACTGTATAACCCTCCCTCCCCCATGGGTATCCGATTGGAAGACTGTATAACCCTCCCTCCCCCTTGAGTATCCGATTGGAAGACTGTATAACCCTCCCTCCCCCATGGGTATCTGATTGGAAGACTGTATAACCCTCCCTCCCCCATGGGTATCTGATTGGAAGACTGTATGACCCTCCCTCCCCCTTGAATATCTGATTGGAAGACTGTATGACCCTCCCTCCCCCATGGGTATCTGATTGGAAGACTGTATAACCCTCCCTCCCCCATGGGTATCTGATTGGAAGACTGTATGACCCTCCCTCCCCCATGGGTATCTGATTGAAAGACTGTATGACCCTCCCTCCCCCATGGGTATCTGATTGGAAGACTGTATAACCCTCCCTCCCCCATGAGTACCTGATTGGAAGACTGTATGACCCTCCCTCCCCCTTGAATATCTGATTGGAAGACTGTATAACCCTCCCTCCCCCTTGAGTATCTGATTGGAAGACTGTATAACCCTCCCTCCCCCATGAGTATCTGATTGGAAGACTGTATGACCCTCCCTCCCCCTTGAGTATCTGATTGGAAGACTGTATGACCCTCCCTCCCCCTTGAGTATCTGATTGGAAGACTGTATGACCCTCCCTCCCCCATGGGTATCCGATTGGAAGACTGTATGACCCTCCCTCCCCCTTGAATATCTGATTGGAAGACTGTATGACCCTCCCTCCCCCATGAGTATCCGATTGGAAGACTGTATGACCCTCCCTCCCCCTTGGGTATCCGATTGGAAGACTGTATGACCCTCCCTCCCCCTTGAATATCTGATTGGAAGACTGTATGACCCTCCCTCCCCCTTGAATATCCGATTGGAAGACTGTATGACCCTCCCTCCCCCATGAGTATCTGATTGGAAGACTGTATGACCCTCCCTCCCCCTTGAATATCTGATTGGAAGACTGTATGACCCTCCCTCCCCCTTGAATATCTGATTGGAAGACTGTATGACCCTCCCTCCCCCTTGAATATCCGATTGGAAGACTGTATGACCCTCCCTCCCCCTTGAATATCTGATTGGAAGACTGTATGACCCTCCCTCCCCCTTGAATATCTGATTGGAAGACTGTATGACCCTCCCTCCCCCTTGAATATCTGATTGGAAGACTGTATGACCCTCCCTCCCCCTTGAATATCCGATTGGAAGACTGTATGACCCTCCCTCCCCCATGGGTATCTGATTGGAAGACTGTATGACCCTCCCTCCCCCTTGGGTATCCGATTGGAAGACTGTATGACCCTCCCTCCCCCATGGGTATCCGATTGGAAGACTGTATGACCCTCCCTCCCCCATGGGTATCTGATTGGAAGACTGTATGACCCTCCCTCCCCCATGGGTATCTGATTGGAAGACTGTATGACCCTCCCTCCCCCTTGAGTATCTGATTGGAAGACTGTATGACCCTCCCTCCCCCTTGAGTATCTGATTGGAAGACTGTATGACCCTCCCTCCCCCATGGGTATCTGATTGGAAGACTGTATGACCCTCCCTCCCCCATGGGTATCTGATTGGAAGACTGTATGACCCTCCCTCCCCCATGGGTATCTGATTGGAAGACTGTATGACCCTCCCTCCCCCTTGAGTATCTGATTGGAAGACTGTATGACCCTCCCTCCCCCTTGAATATCTGATTGGAAGACTGTATGACCCTCCCTCCCCCATGGGTATCTGATTGGAAGACTGTATGACCCTCCCTCCCCCATGAGTATCTGATTGGAAGACTGTATGACCCTCCCTCCCCCATGAGTATCTGATTGGAAGACTGTATGACCCTCCCTCCCCCTTGGGTATCCGATTGGAAGACTGTATGACCCTCCCTCCCCCATGGGTATCCGATTGGAAGACTGTATGACCCTCCCTCCCCCATGGGTATCCGATTGGAAGACTGTATGACCCTCCCTCCCCCATGAGTATCCGATTGGAAGACTGTATGACCCTCCCTCCCCCAAGGGTATCTGATTGGAAGACTGTATGACCCTCCCTCCCCCTTGAATATCTGATTGGAAGACTGTATGACCCTCCCTCCCCCTTGAATATCTGATTGGAAGACTGTATGACCCTCCCTCCCCCTTGAATATCTGATTGGAAGACTGTATGACCCTCCCTCCCCCATGGGTATCTGATTGGAAGACTGTATGACCCTCCCTCCCCCATGAGTATCTGATTGGAAGACTGTATGACCCTCCCTCCCCCATGAGTATCTGATTGGAAGACTGTATGACCCTCCCTCCCCCGTGGGTATCCGATTGGAAGACTGTATGACCCTCCCTCCCCCATGGGTATCCGATTGGAAGACTGTATGACCCTCCCTCCCCCATGGGTATCCGATTGGAAGACTGTATGACCCTCCCTCCCCCATGAGTATCCGATTGGAAGACTGTATGACCCTCCCTCCCCCAAGGGTATCTGATTGGAAGACTGTATGACCCTCCCTCCCCCTTGAATATCTGATTGGAAGACTGTATGACCCTCCCTCCCCCTTGAATATCTGATTGGAAGACTGTATGACCCTCCCTCCCCCAAGGGTATCTGATTGGAAGACTGTATGACCCTCCCTCCCCCAAGGGTATCTGATTGGAAGACTGTATGACCCTCCCTCCCCCATGAGTATCTGATTGGAAGACTGTATGACCCTCCCTCCCCCATGGGTATCTGATTGGAAGACTGTATGACCCTCCCTCCCCCTTGAATATCTGATTGGAAGACTGTATGACCCTCCCTCCCCCAAGGGTATCTGATTGGAAGACTGTATGACCCTCCCTCCCCCAAGGGTATCTGATTGGAAGACTGTATGACCCTCCCTCCCCCTTGAATATCTGATTGGAAGACTGTATGACCCTCCCTCCCCCATGAGTATCTGATTGGAAGACTGTATGACCCTCCCTCCCCCTTGGGTATCCGATTGGAAGACTGTATGACCCTCCCTCCCCCATGGGTATCCGATTGGAAGACTGTATGACCCTCCCTCCCCCTTGAGTATCTGATTGGAAGACTGTATAACCCTCCCTCCCCCTTGAGTATCTGATTGGAAGACTGTATAACCCTCCCTCCCCCTTGAGTATCTGATTGGAAGACTGTATAACCCTCCCTCCCCCATGAGTACCTGATTGGAAGACTGTATAACCCTCCCTCCCCCTTGAGTATCTGATTGGAAGACTGTATAACCCTCCCTCCCCCTTGAGTATCTGATTGGAAGACTGTATAACCCTCCCTCCCCCATGGGTATCTGATTTGAAGACTGTATAACCCTCCCTCCCCCTTGAGTATCTGATTGGAAGACTGTATAACCCTCCCTCCCCCATGAGTACCTGATTGGAAGACTGTATAACCCTCCCTCCCCCTTGAGTATCTGATTGGAAGACTGTATAACCCTCCCTCCCCCTTGAGTATCTGATTGGAAGACTGTATAACCCTCCCTCCCCCATGGGTATCTGATTTGAAGACTGTATAACCCTCCCTCCCCCTTGAGTATCTGATTGGAAGACTGTATAACCCTCCCTCCCCCTTGAGTATCTGATTGGAAGACTGTATAACCCTCCCGCCCCCATGGGTATCTGATTGGAAGACTGCATATGAATTTTTTTTTTTTTTTTTACTCAACTTTGACACTATGACATACAGTGTTTATAGGGAAAGTGCTTGCAAAAGTAATTCTTATAAGTCACCACAACATCTGCTTCATGAAGGTTTTACCAGAAATGTGATTCATTAAGCGTAAAATTCTCACATGCTTATGCATGCAAGCGGACCTTCTGAACGCCATCACGGGACTTATTACAACAGGAGATGCAAGCATGCAGTGGGACTCATTGCAGCCTTTTTTTGCCCGTAAGGATACTGCAGGGAGCTGTCTGCAGCAGACAGCATCTGTGGGACATATGAATATATAACGGAAGCAGAGGGGATTTGTCCTGCCCGCAGCTCAACATGCAAGCTGACGCTATTGACAGATAGCCTGAAAATGCAGATGATTAGTGCAGGGAAGGTTAAAAAAAAATGCAACCGATTTTGCATCAGAAACACCTCACTGCCTGTCAAGAAATAAATAAATAAAAAAAGCACCTCTAGCATTGAGAACGTCGGTGAAGGAGTTTTTATGACATCGTCTGTGTTTCCATATATCAATAATGCAGGCGCAGAATTGAAATTCAGTCAGCCTTAAATGCAGAATTAGTTCGCAATCTGATGGCACTTGGTAACATGCTCCTCCACCTCGCGATATGCAAAGGGCATGAAAATTGAACAAGTTTGTTCTGTCTCTGCCAGGATAATCCAATCTTTGTATGCATGGACAGTGAGGTCCATTAATTACCATAATAACCGGATGACAAGTTACACTTTTCAGATGCTGTTATTATAGACTATACCGTAATCGCACTGCTCCTAGACAATGCTGTTAACCCACGGATAAAGGACCTGGGAGAAGTTGTCCGAAATATTAGCCCCCCTCAGTTTAAATGGTAAATCGTGAATGTTCAATGGCGACACTCCTCTAGCAAAATAGCAGTATCAGCCTGAAAGCCACCCATCTGCAGAGATTCGCTTGGTTCATTGCCACCTTTTACGGGATCCCTGTTTTAATCTTTGGGCTCTCATTTATGAAATCTGCTTTATATAGCTACTATAGCAATCCTTAAATCCCACAAAACATACTGTGCCACACATTAAGAAATGAAAAGCTGGTGTAATTTATACAGTACAGTGGATGTCCTGTATGTTTACAGTGTTGCATTGCTACCTTCCTTGTATATATGTGGTAATGGGCTTCCTGGAGATGTCGTTGCTGTACTCAGGAGGCGTAGTTAGTCTGCACTGGGCTGTTGACAAAGTGCACATTTAGTCATGAGATCTGGGCAAATTTCGTCAAAGACCCCCCCTTCCTCCTGGTACTCCAGTACCCCCCCCCACAGTCCACCCACAATCCTGAATAGGACAGATGGTAATGGATGGATGGATGGATGGATTCTTTTTTTCTCTAACCCGATTGGTCTTGATAGTTTGAATGAATGCCAGGAACAAATGTAAATGCTCTCTTCATCCACCATATGCAGACATCCTTAAAGTTGATTGATCGTTTATTTTTGCTTACTTAGCAATTAGCCTGTCATTCCGCTATGCGCCGGTTTGTCAGTGAATCACTTTTAACTTGAGCTCTGTACCGCTGGCACAGGGTGCTGTGCGTGAGCTGCCCTTTCCCCCCAAGCTGCTGAAGCGAATCTCGCCCAGGCAGGAGTCACTCAGACGTAACTGATGTGTGTATCATCTGTAGGGTCCATCTACAACAGTCTAGTCGGCTCCACTTGACAGAGGAGTCCTCCTTGAAAAATGTAACATTATATTGATAACGTACCACTAAAATCATTATATGTGGGTGCAAAATTAACTACAATATTTACAGTAATAGTACTGCAGTACTGGTAGATGCAGTGAGAAAACATTATGTCCGTTTTTTTGCACATATTCTAACTCCCATTGAGAGAAATCAAACGTCTTCTATCAAAACTGCCATTTTCTTTTACATAATGTTTTTTGTAAAAAGAATATTAGTTTTAAAAACAAGTCTGGGCAAGATCACACAACAGATGGCGACATCACAGAACCAGTTCAAGCCGCAGAACAGTATCCTCAAAGAAGAAAACCTTACTGCTTCTCTGAAGCCTCCTCGCACACAAGGAAACACTGAACAGCTAGAAGACTATCTGGCCAGCTCCTCAGACAACGTGCATCCCATAATTGGGGCGGTACCCAGCAGGGCCAACATGCCTGTACTTGCCTCAGCTGCCAACGTCTCAGCATCGTGTTACTCTTATTTAATGCGAGGAGAACGAGGGATGATTCAAGCCATTTTGAAAAGCAGCTGTTCCTGAACGTTTTGGAACCAAAAACCCTTAATTGGAATGCCTCAGGCAATGTATTAAAATTATAATAAATATCTACTCCTTCCACTTCTTATTTATCCTTATATTTATCATTTTGAAATTTTTAAGAGGGTAAAATTATAAATCGCTTTAAACGAAATGGTCAGAAAAGCCACTAAAATCCCCCTTTTGGCACGTGCATTTTCATTTCCGTATTCATGTGATTTTAGCTATATATAGTCGCACCGGTGCCTCTGGGACCCTTTCCAGTCGTTTGACAGGTGGCCATGCAGGAGCTGCAGCACCACAGACAGCGGCCACCTGGCAAACCTTCAGCCGCTTTGTGTCGGACAGCCGGGCAGCACACGGCCTTGACGCTCCGCCCCCTACAGGGCACGGCTGGTAACGACTGATTATGACAGCTGCGACCCCCCTCGTGGTGTTCACACTTCTTTCAAAACTGCTCCCTCGACAGTGCAGCTGAGGACTGGGTTCCACCTCCATAGCTACTGACCGGCCCTCTTGTTGCTGTGGGAAAACTCTTCTTGATTTTTTTTTCTCCCTTTCTCCCTTTTCTAGTTGAAATTGCTTTTTTTATCTCTCTCTTGCTCATCCCTACTCGCTGCTTCCCGTCTTGGCTGTGTGGAATAAAACTTGCCTCTCCTAAGCCAAATCTGGTGAAACTACAATTGCCTGTATATGTTTATGCTTAGAACCCACCACACTGGTTCAGCTGCTCAACCTTGGACCGCTTCTCACTGGTATGGAAGAGTGGGGCCAAATTTCCAGACTGAGCAAGCAGCCGCCATTCCAGCACCTGGCCACACTAATTGTGACAGTAACGAGGCACCAGAAAGGTGCTGTGAAGCGGATGTCCTTCAGCATAGGAACATGTGCTGGTTTCTCGCAAAGACAGTGACAGTTGATGATGTAGACGCAAACCTTTACATGTTTCAAATAGTGGATGAAAAGGAGGCCTGGAATCCCAAAGAATGGACCCATGTACCGGAGTTATAATGGCCCTCAACTAGACGTCCTTCCCTACTTCTGCAACAGTTTCCATGAGATGAATGAGGTGTCTTTGTTTGATGGCTATCCTGTGGCTAGGATGGAAGGTTGAGGTGAGACCAATTCATCACCACCTTGGACCTCACCAAGGGCTACTGGCAGGTACCATTAACCCTGGAGAAAGGGAGGAACATTCAGAACTCCAGGTGGACACTGGCAGTATACAGTCCTCCCCTTTGGGCTCCATGAGTCCCCAGCCACCTTTCAGTACCTGATGGATGCAGTCCTGTGGCCCCACCAGAAATCTTCTGCTGCCTACCTAGACTTGCAAATTCCAAAAAGTGCCTGCTGGGAAGCATACTAGTATTGAATCGGAAACGGTCTCCTAAAATCACAGGAAGAGAACATCACCACCATGAACAGTAACTCGAGACCAACGCCAAAACGCCAAATGCATTCCTTCCATTTTTTCTTCCTTAGCTGACCCCATTGAATCTCACTAAGAAAGGCCAACCAGAGAGGGAATAGACCTTGGAGACAGAAATCACACTCCAGGCCCTATGAATAACCCTAACTTCAGAACATCTGATTTCAAACAGACATTTGTAGTCCAGAAGGATGCATCCAACAATGGCCTCGGTGCAGTGAATCCTGTAGAGACACGGTACGCTGCAGTGAAAAAGAAAGTGCTCACCATTAAGAGAGCAGTGACTGCACTCAAGTAGGACATCAAAGGCAGAATGTTTGTGCTGGTCACCAATCATGCAGCATTTTAGTAGATGGCCTGGATGAAAGACAACAATGCCCCAGTTATTTGGTACTTCCTCCCCTTGCATGAGTACTCATTCCAGCTGGATCACTGGTAAGGTACTGTAGGGATCATGCCAACACCAATAGCTTCTCATATTTCCACACCTTAGGGTCTGGTGGTCCAGAGTAGCCCCTGGGGGGGGGCGGGTAACTCGAGGTCCCATGCACACTTTGTACTCTACCCGATTGACAAGTGGCCATATACATTCCATAGCACCACAGACAGCAGCCACCTGTCAAAACTTCAGCACCCACACTTCTTCTAAACTGGCTCCAGTGTCAGTGCGAGGGAAAACTGGGCCCTACTGCCTGACTCACTGACCATCGCGATTGCTGTAGCCTGTGTGCTTTTGTATATGTGCTGAATGTGGTGTCAGACCAAACTCAAACTGCTCTCTTCTGAAAACCAGGAGCTGCGATCTTTCAAAACCTTCAAAAAGGCAAGTGTGGCATCTTGATGCGAGATTTACAGTGTCGGAAATGCTTTATAGGGAATTCCCATTTGCTGCATTCCTATTCCTTGGGAATCAAAGGAGTGGCAGCAGTACAATGAAACAATTTAAAATATCAATGCATTAAAAATAGCATGCATAACAAGATGAATGTGGAATGTGGAGCTTAGGAACTGCATATTTTTGAACACTTGAAATAATTCGGCAGTTTGCCGTCCCCAGACGATAGCACAGTAAATCACACGACCAAAACTGCTGCCACATCTGCAAGACATACATCACCTTCCTGCTCCAAGAGCCGCTTGTGATGCTGTGAGAAGAAATTATTCTAAACGTTTAAACGCATTGTCAAGTTTAATTAAAATCGTTAAACGCGGACATTTATTTAGACCCGAATAATCAGCGGTTCTGTAACTGTTAAACAGACCAGTTACAAATAATTAAATCAGATATAAAGGAACAAAATTATTAAAATATTGAGTAAATTTATTCAATTCATTCATTAGACAGATGAATGATTCTGTATGGTTGACAAAACACAGGACAACGTTCATCTAACTGTCCTATAACTTCATAGTGAAGTATGGTTCTGAATATGGCCGGAATATAAAGCTGAATAGTGTAATACCTTTCTTAAACTGGGATCATAACAAATTAAGGAATGATTGCTTACTTTCCTCACTTTGGCATGAAACACAGCCTGCATCTTTAATGTTTTGCAGAACAAAGTTTATATGTATCCTGTTGACTAACAAAATTACACTAAGCACAGGCAGAGGTGATTTTTTTTATGCCTTTTTGAACAAATTCAATTTTATACTAATCCAATTGAATACACAGTTACCTTGTGCCAATAAGGTTCTGTGAAAGAGATAAGATTCAAACATGTATCAAATCTAGCGAGACAAATCAAATTTGCGTGTTACGCCGCGACAGCTCGTTTCAATAGCTTGATTATTGTATTTTCAGCACACGTGGCCATTTGTAAATAAATCAAAACAAGATCGAATTTGTGTTTTTGTAGTTAGAGCCAACCAATTTTTTTTGGGTATGCCCAAGCATGGTGTGTGGCAGATTTTATTCATGAAGACAAACAGCACGTGAAAATATATGGAGACGAGTGTCTCGATTTATGCCCTGAATGAGCGATTCATATGAGAATAAATGGGTGGAATAACATAACCACCGCTACGTGTTTCATAAAGGAATATTTATCCTGGTTAGCATGCAGCCGTGATATAGTGTGGATTCATGCCTTTTCAGCTAGCTAAGATGATCCTTATGCTGTCAGCGTCAACATGTTAAACCGCTTATTCAAAATATTATATCCACATTGCTGAATGAACACAGAGCTGCTGCCCCCCCCCCTTCTTGTAAGACCCTAATTTGAATTTCTACTATGAATCAACAGGTGTAACCTGCCTTTATATAACATTTTGCAGGTATTTTTTGTTTTTTATTTTTCTGTGAATTCATTTTTACGGCTCACAGTCGAGGGACTGGGCCGGGATCGGGTCCTCGAAGACGGAAGAGAAACAAATGAAAGAGCACCACTTCTGAGAGGGAAAAAAATGCAATTTGCTTATACGACACTCGAGTTGATACAGGCATGGGGACCAGCACAGGGTAACTGGGCCGAGAACGAACAGAACAATGGAATATCGTGAGATATTAACGTGAGCCAGACGGAGTGAATCAACACCGATGACCTCGGCCGCCTCCGTCTCCTATCCTAACGGCTCTTCAATTACACAAAAGCATAAATTATGCAAAATTGATGTCAATCATAAAATTGATGGCGCACAGAAGTGACTTCCATTCATACCAGATGACACATGGTGCGCAGTACAATAAAAGGAAAAGCGAAAAATCGTCTCTAAATCTTGAAAATGAAAAATTGGTGCAAACAATACTGATAAGAGAGCATTGTTGTCACTTCCTAACTCCAATTGTTTTGCCTAGTCAGCTCAAACTATTACAATAGGTATGTTAACTTCTTATCTAAGATGTGCTTTTTAAAGCTCAGAAGGACTAAGGTGATTTAGCCTGCATAACATTGACATTTACATTTTTATGTATTTAACGGACGCTTTTATCCAGAGCGACATACAACTGAGGGATCAGAGTCAGCCTGTAGCTGGAGAAACTGATTTTAAGGGCCTTGCTTAAGATCCCAACACCGAAATCAGCCTGCCGACCCGGGGATTTGAACTAGCGACCTTCCAGTCACGGGCACAGAGCCACCAGCATACGTGCATATATGCCTTTGTCGACAGCAAACCGAGGTACTGCAGCGTCTTACTTTTACAGAGTGACAGCGTTGATGATCTGCAGGGAGGTCAGGCTGCTACCACAGGAGGCGTAACCTGAAGTGGGTAAGATGACCACATGATTCTTCCTCACTTGTCTCTTCATTAGCTATTTGCTCAGGTCAGCACTCACCTTCTGTTGACACATAAGACAGAAAGGACAGACTCCTGCTTATCTAAGTCATTAATGCTTAGAGTTCGGATCACATGGCATGGCTATTTTTGCACTTGCCTGATTAAATGAGAGAACTGTTGATGGTGCACACTTTAGCAATAGCGTTCTATTGAGCTGGGTGGGGGAGGGGGCGATCTCGAGAGGGAATTTATCAACAGTTATTCATGAATAATCTGTAATTAATCGCATTTCTTTGTTCCACCCATGTTGCATTCCTCGTGTTTTGTAATCGTTTTTTTCTGCTATGTTCTGCCTCCACCCAGCACACTATTCAGGGAAACATATAAAATAAAACCCTATGGGTTCTGCTGCTGAATCCATGTCACATGATCCTTGTTTCCAAGAAACCCTGGATTTCCCACAGGCTCCTACTTTATGGAACAGCTTGCCAGACTATGTAAAGGACTCCCCGCTCTTGTTCTCAGATCTCGAGTGAACATCTATTATTTTACCGCATCATTGTAAATGTTATACTGATTTCAGCATAATATATATTTTATTCCATCATTCCTTGTACTGCACTCTTGCGCATGCTGTACGTATATTAAAAATACCTGCAAAATATCAACCAGAATGTATTTCACCATTGTCTTAACTGTGAATGTATGTGCAGAATGTATGAGAGACAACCAAAGACAAATTCCCTGCGTGTGTGTGTGTGTGTGTGTGTGTGTGTGTGAATGTATTTGGCCTACAAACTTGCTGCCGGTGTTTCTGTATATGACACTGTATATTTTTATGTGTGTGTTATATCTTTCAGCATCAGCTCTAATCTGTTTTTCCGTTCACTCCTCCATGCCTAGGCGTTATCCTCGCCTGGGGAGAAACAGCATCTGAGCACATTACAGATGTAGGGGGATCGCCGGTCGCTCTGCTGAGAACCACCGGCTCGGCAGAGGGATGAATGGAGAACTGTCATTCCGTAGAACTATACAGTCAGCCAGGGAATCAGGGCAGTTACTTAATGATTAATCTCTGATGTTTATTTTTTTTCGAACTTCAGTATAATTTGTATTTAAACTCTTTTATTGTGTTGTGGATTATTTACTGAAAAAAGCAATATGTAACATTGCATATTGTGTAATTTCACGTGTTATTGTATGATGCTATTCTGTTTATATCCGTGTTAAGCAGTTCGAGGCCAATACCTGGGGAATGGCACTATAAAAATGAACTGGAAATTATTGAATTTGGGCAAAAACAATCACCAGCATATTAATGTCTGAACCGTTGGAATAACATGGTTTGTAGACAGCATCTGTTAAATTTACAGGAGCTTGTCATCTGTTTCATTCTGGCAGTGTGCCACCGCTTGGCTACTTTTTATTTATGTGGGGGCTGATATGCAGACTTCACTAACCTGACATCAGTCATCATCAGTCCTTCCTCAATATCGTTAATGGGGAGGTCCACCCCGTTCAAACGATCTGCCTGGAAAGATGCTCTGTTCTGAAGTGCTGCATTATCAGCTGGTACTGTAGACTCCCACGGTAACGACAAATTCCTAGAAATCTGCAGCAGTGACTCATTTCCAGGAAGCTTCATCGGGTTCCATTTACAGGTCAGCAGGTACGATTACAGCGGATACCATTGGACAAAGGGCTGTCTCGGCAAGCCAAATGTTATGTAAAATTATTCACCAGGGAAAGCAAATATGCGAAATCTCGGCTGTCTTCATCCTTAAGGTGTACCTAGAATTTTCTATTATGTTTTTCAAGAATAAAAATGCAGATCCTCATATTGCCCTGTAATGCACTGGCACTGTAATGCCCACGATGTCTCAGCCTACATCGCACTGCACTCCCTGGAAGCACTGTACGGGAAAAACAGTGGAAAGTTAGATGGAGGTAACACTGTCATGGCTATGTGTGCGTGAATGTATGCGCACGCATGCATGTGTCTGTCTTTGTGCTTGTGTGTTCCATGCAAAATTCTGTGAATTCTTTTTTTCATATAGCTTTACTGCCACGTGCTCCGTGAATCGCAGTTAAATTCTTGTGTCCCAATCGCAGGGGAGGGGGCAGGTGCACGGGAGGACAATGGGACAAGACTGCAGTGCAGGAAAGGACAAGGCAGTGCAAGACACTAAATATCGGAATTTTAGTCGCCCCAAGGCACTTGACAAGGGTGTGAAGCAGCACATTTCTACATAATTTATGCAGAATGGTACTAGAAACAGGGGGAAAAGAAGACAAAATAAAAGACGGAAGACAACGGAGGAAAGGAACCAAAAAGTCACAAGTACAGAGAAAAATCTGGGCATCCGAGGTCGACTGGAACCCCTGCCCCCCCCCCCCCCCCGGAATGCTAACACTATAGAAAACAGAGATAAATATGTAATATGTGGCATCACAAAGTGACATAAAAAACAGTTTATGGGCCATCTAAGAGAATCTCAATGTTACTAGGCATTGTACCCTTCCTAAGGATCACCTTAGGGTTAGACTAGACTGGGCTGCAAATCCTCTGAGGATTTGTGAGGTGAGTCTCCTTTTTTCCATTTACAGTTAGCATGTATTCATTTAACAGAAGCAAGATAAACGGGAGGCAGAGAGTACATCACAAGTATGCAGCTGGTCAGAAGGTGAAAGTGCCGCTAAACTGAGTTGCCAATGGATGAACGGTAACAGGTACAAGTTAGTATTGGTGCAAGAGCCACGCATTACATTACTCCTAGACTCCTAGTTTCGTAAAAGACTGCAGCAAGGGTAAAGGTGAGGGGGAGGGAAGGAATTGAGGGACAAGGATATGAAGCCAGGAAAGGATGGTCCAACAGGGATAATGCAGTGTTATCTGTAGTAGCTACAGTGAAACAGTAACACCAGAAATGGAAGGGCACTGTAAACAGTGCACAAAACACAAAATGTATAACTATAAATGCTTGTATCGGTCGTAAACAATGACAAAACCTAGCATACGTGAAAGACAGAGATGGGCAGAAGAGTAAAGCGACAATGAATGGTATCAACTAGAAAGCAACAAGGCTCCCAGAATCTAGTGGCTGTGGCACTTTTCCGGAATACACAAGACAGGCAACAAGTTTCACAGTGCAAACGTGACATAAGTAAGGTGCTGCATGAAGATTCTGGACTGGATGGCCTGTGCAGTAGAAGATCTCCTGGAATGATGACACTCACACAAGGTGTACACTAACATAATGCAAGAACCTAATAGAAGGGAAATTTAAACCAAAAACAGGATGAGAAGCAGGTTTCTTTGAGGGAAGTGCAAAGTACAAGGGTATCCAGCGTTACCAAGAGGCCATAATCAAGGGATAGAGCTGGTCAGTGCTTGGATGAACTTATGAGGCTTTCCCAGAAAAGAAGACTTTTGGGGCATTTCCTGAAGGTTTATTATGCCCAGATGTGATTACGTGGCTCTTTTCACCAATCAGAGACTGTGGTATTCTCAGGGAAGAAGATCAGGTAGTGCTAGATGTCATCATTCAAGAGAAGTGGGCCAAGAATTTACCCATGGGGCACACCAGGTTTTACCTGATCTACTTTTGGAATGATCTACCTGATAGGTAGGAGAGAAACCATCTCAAAGCAGTCCCTGAGATGCAGAATGGAAAGAGGGTTGTTGTGAGTATCTGATGTTCCACTGTGTCAAAGTCTGCAGATTAGTCTAGCAAGATAACTACAGATGACAAGCAAGATGCCATTCTTGCAGATCACAGGGTGTCCTCAGCAGTCAGGAGGCTGCTCTTGATGGAGTTTTCAGCTCTGAAACCAGACTGGAAGGGGAGAGAAAGTCAGAAACATGATTGAAGATAGTACTCATGTAATAAATATGTAAATAAAACATTTTTATATATAATAAATATTTTAAATCTGTTTCAAATACATAGTGTTTTCACCATCTGTTCAGATCATTCTGTACGAACATATGACAGGTAAACATTTATTTATTTTTTATATATTTATGTAGTTTCAAAAGAGCCATCATATCAAAATAGTACAAGATAATGATATTACCTCTATCTGACACTTGTAGAATGAACATCTTGACTGACCTGAACATTATACAGTGTTATACGGCAGAAAATTATAAAAACAAGTGGCCTTGTTTATGAGCCTTTTTCATAAAGGGAGCTTTGAACCATGAAATGATGTGACAGTAAGATCCGCATTGGATACCGCTCAGTCAAGCTTAATTAATTTCAGCTTAATTAAGACCAGTAGACACAGCAAGGTCACATGTCCTATATTAGGCGGAGCTACTTTAAATTAGCTTCAAACACTTGTACTTTTAGCGGCAGCTGTGGCGATGATATGAATTTATTCTTTATCCTGATTATTATTTGAATGCACTGTGATAAGCGTCAAAAGCCGATAAAAGGGACTGTTTGTCTGCTGATGTTACAGTCCAACTTTTAACTAGTTTCTGCAGCTTAGTGATTCTATCAAGAGGTAGTTATGAACTTTGTACTGTTCGTTATACGTCAAGCTATAATACCGAAAAAAATAAGAAAAAAGCATTATACACATATTCGTAAGCCAAATATTCCTATTTTTAATTGACCTTCTTCCTTAAATAATGCATGAACAGTTAATTAAGAGGATCAGCTGAAGCAGGTACCCACAGAGACGAGGCCTTCTGTGGACTGAGATGTTAACCTCTATTGTATTGGTCTGCTTAGAGGAAACTCCGCTTCCAGGTCTTTTATGCTTCACGTTGTTTTTTCTGCTAGCCATGATCAAGGAATCAGTTACCTTGGTTTAAGTGGGTAATTAATATCTAATAAGGGCACCTGGTGGGTGCATTCGCTGTGGTCTGCAGAGTATTATAGCCAAGAGATTATCCTTCTTCATGGTTTATGATTTTTGCCATTGTCATTTGATGATACTTTTCACGTTCCGAAAATATTTTAGCACTAAAAGTATATTTAGCTATAAATGGAATTAAATCATCGTGTTACTCAAATGTTATTTGTCATTTGATACACATTTAGGCATTTGGGAGAAAAGGTCTAGATAAAGTATATAAAACACCACTTTCAAATAATTAAAATGAGCACAATAGAAGGTATTAATTTTGTATCTCCAATGGCATTTTCAGTTCCATTGTAGCATAAGATTGTGAATGAAATTAAAGGACAGGCCTGGTTTTGACTTTTCGCTTCAGCCCTAACTGTGTATAATGTGACACATGTAATCCATACACAGCCAGAAATGTGGATTTTCATTCTCCAGATCGCGTTGCCAGAGTGGTATGACAGCAACCCTGATCACTGCAAGGGATTCTTAATACAATGCATCATGTATGTGGAAGAGCATCCCGAGATGTTCGGAGATCCTACGGCCGAGGTCAGGTTCGTGATCTCTCTCCTGACTGGAAGAGCTCGAGACTGGGCTACCACACTCTGGGCTGACCAAAGCCCCATATTGAACTCGGCTCGGAATTTCCACCAGGTGCTTCTGGAGGTGTTCGATCTCCCTGCGGTGGGAAAAAACCTGGGAGATCACCTATTGGAGTGTCGACAGGGCACCCAGTCCGCAGCGGAGTTTTCTTTAGAGTTTCGGACCATAGCTGCTGGGCTTCGGTGGACAGAGGATTGCCTGCGGATGATTTTTCGGCGAACTCGCTTCTCGAGGAGAGACTGGCACCTTCGACAAGTTTGTCCGGCTCACAGTCCACCTGGATAACACGATCAGGGATCAGTGTTGCTGTCACCATCCCCCCGCAGTGCCCAGGGCGACGTCATCACCAGTCGCTGACCGCCCGGAGCCCATGCAACTCCGACGATTCCGCTTGAATACCAGCGAGCGAAGCAGACAAACATTGCTCATGGCACAACCCACAGATCGACTGGAGAACCAGTGAGCTGACCGTCTGGTCTCCCAGTTGTCTCACTTCCTGCATGTCTGTCCCCTACATGGCCACCCGGATTGAGAGCCCTGAGCCGGAAGAGGGGAGCCCTGTTCTGCCCGAATGCAAGGATTTCAAGGACGTGTCTAGCAAAACTAAAGCTTTTCAGCTACCGGCCCACAGGGAGTGCGATTGCGCCATCGATCTCCTGGAGGGAGAGGTCTTGCCATGGGGAAGACTTTACCCCATGTCGCTCCAGGAGGAGGAATCCCTCGAGGCTTACATCATGGAGGGACTTGCACAAGGCATCATCCAACCATTCACCTCTCCGGTAACCGTTGGTTTCTTTTTTATTAAGAAGAAGGATGGGGGACTTTGCCCTTGTATAGATTACCACCGTGCCTTGAATGCGGTGTCGGTCAAGCATAAGGAGCCACTTCCCCTTATCCCCTCGTCCCTTGAACAACTCAGGTACGCCTCCATTTTCACGAAATTGGACCTGCGTAGTGCCTATAATCTTATCAGGATTCGGAAAGGGGACGAGTGGAAGACCACCTTCATCACCATCAAAGGGCAGTATGAGTATCGAGTGATGCCCTACGGGTTAGCTAATAGCCCTTCAATTTTCCAAAGTTTTATGAACCACGTCTTCCAGGACATGCTAAGTAAATTTGTGGTGGCCAACATCGATGATATTCTCGTTTACTCTCACTCCAAGCAGGAGCATGTTCACCATATCCAGCAGGTACTACAGCGTCTATGCGAACATTGACTCTACACAAAGGGGGAGAAATCCGAGTTCCACCAGTCAAGTGTGAAGTTCCTGGGCTATGTCATTCGACTGGGAGCCGTGGCCCGCTTGCTGGGCTTCCCATCTGGTTTGGGCTGAGTATGCCCTCAACTCCCGGGGGAGTCCCAGTACATCCATCTCCCCATTCCAGTGTGTCCTGGGCTTCCAGCCACCCCTCTTCCCCTGGGACTCTCTCGTGGGGAACGTGGCGAGGGTGGAGACCTGGAACTAAGCTCCCGGGATGTCGTAAACTCACTGCCAGATACTCGGACCGAATTTGTGCCATCCTGGACTCGCAACGCAGAGCAGGCACCATCCAATACCTGGTCGATTGGATGGGCGGTGCCCCGAGGAGCCCTTCCCCTCATCTCTGTGTCCCATGCCTGCCTGTTGGATTGACCACCCCGGCTTCTGACCCAACCTTCCGACCACGACCATTCTCTTTGTCACTTTGTCCTGCATTTCAGGGTCCGTGTTGCCCTGCCGGGGCTTACCTGACAATATTATGTAAAAATGTGTCCTCACTCCCAATAAATAGTATGTGCTTATGTGTCATGGTTCAATGTAGGTTTATCAAATTCTTATATGCATATCCATAAAAGGACTAGGTGGAAGGCTGGGTGAATTTTGTCTGGCATCGTAACCCTCTTTGAGAACATTTCGTCTAATATCTTTAATTAGAAACGCCAAATTATGGTAGGAGGGACAAGAAGATGTACTTAAGGTTTGCTGCTAAAACACTAGATTATGCTTATTCTTTGGCAATTAAATATTACAACATCAGTCTTTAATATCAACAATTAAATGTATATTTACACAAACATTGTATTAGATCATTTTATTGATATCCTCACAGTCCATCAAACTTGGTTCAAGTGAATGTCTACATCGTGCCAGATAATTACCCTCAAAGATCAATCCAAAACGATGAGCTGTTTTGATATTTTCCATGTACGTTTTTAAGGTTTACAGATAGAGGTAATGTAAATGCATGAAGAAATGGATAGCGATTATATAGATGAGTAACCCAGATGTGTATATACCAGATGTGTACATGCTATATATCTAACACTGGCCCTAAGGCAGGGGAATCAGTCACTATTGGCACTTGCTACTGGTGATGCGAGAAACCCTGACAGCTTTATGGACGCATTATAAGCAAGCTGTCTGAAACTCTTTAAAGCCACATCACTCAGGGCATCTGAGGAACGAGGCCATGCATCAAAACTCAGCTACGCTCTGGCATTCCGGCACACCTTCCGCTCCCATTCCAGTCCCCGGTGAAGGTGCTCGGCTCGGAGCAGAGGACCTGCTCCCCCACTGTCAGACCTATGCAGGCAGCTCAGAAACCAGAGGGTGGAAGAAAGAGTGCATTCTGAAACCTTTGGGTAACCAGGGAGCAACCCAACATCACACACCCAAGCACATAAACGTCAAATTTCAACCCAAAAACTATTTGGTTGGTTTATAACTGTATCTGTAAAATATGAATTTCTAATTCATGCACAAATACCTGAATATACAAAAGAATTGTTTCTGCACACCATTAGCCAAGTGAGAATAAAACAAACAAGTGATGCACATAATCATTATTCATCTCGTGGTTTTTTAAGTGATGCAAGTGCATGTTGTTACTTATAATCAAAGTGTACATTCCCCTAAAGAAATTAAATTTTCCACATGAGTGACTAAAGCTGCACCATATGTTCTGACAAAATGTTTTAATCAGCTTTCCTGAGCTGGGCTGTATGCAGGGCTACCCAAACTCATAAACCTAATTGTTTAAATAAATGAGTTTGCAAGCTTATTTGAATAGTTTCTTATTATTGGGAATCTACTGTAGGCCCTGTCTGTGACAGCTCAGCAAAGTTACTATGTCGTGTAATGAGATGTGTTGGAAAAGTTGGGTTTCCCTCTAGAACATTCTCCTTTTGTATGAGGAGGATATTGTTATGAATAGATGTTTATTTTTACTTTGGATGTTTATTGCTACTAATCTGGATGGTCTGGAACCCGCAAGTTCAAGTGTAAAATGAATGATACAGATTGATTACAAACCACAATTGTGCAGATAGACATTACAAATGTTACATCACAGTTTGCCATAAGAAGACCCACTCACTCATTCATTTGAATTCCTTCAGTCTCTCCCTCACTCTCATTAATTCACTCACTCAATCCTCATTCATTATCCCAGTCACTCATCTCCTCACTACCTTTTTAACACATTCATTCCCTCACTCAAACTTATGCACTCACTTGATACCTCACTCATTACCTCACTCACTTCCTCCTTTCCTCACTGTTTCACTCATTCATTCCCTGACAAACTCATGGACTCTCTTGCTCCTTCACCCATTAATTCCCTCACTGTCTCACTCACTCATTCGTCTCACTCATTTATTCACTCACTTCCTCATTTCCTCACCATCTCACTCATTTATTCACTCACTCACTTCCTCATTTCCTCACCGTCTCACACATTTATTCACTCACTTCCTCATTTCCTCACCGTCTCACTCATTTATTCACTCACTTCCTCATTTCCTCACCATCTCACTCATTTATTCACTCACTCACTTCCTCATTTCCTCACTGTCGCACTCATTTATTCACTCACTCACTTCCTCATTTCCTCACCGTCTCACTCATTTATTCACTCACTCACTTCCTCATTTCCTCACCGTCTCACTCATTTATTCACTCACTCACTTCCTCATTTCCTCACCGTCTCACTCATTTATTCACTCACTCACTTCCTCATTTCCTCACCATCTCACTCATTTATTCACTCACTCACTTCCTCATTTCCTCACCGTCTCACTCATTTATTCACTCACTCACTTCCTCATTTCCTCACCGTCTCACTCATTTATTCACTCACTTCCTCATTTCCTCACCGTCTCACTCATTTATTCACTCACTCACTTCCTCATTTCCTCACCGTATCACTCATTTATTCACTCACTCACTTCCTCATTTCCTCACCGACTCACTCATTCATGTCCTCGCCCACTTGCTCCCTCACTCACTCAGTTACTCACTCAACCAGATTAACAGTATCACTAATCCTGACCCAGCAAATACTCACACATCCACACAGTTTTTACCCTCCTTCTCACAGAGGTGTGACACGATTAACAATTAAAACGGCCCCCATGTAATTAATGAGTTCTTATTTTTTATTGATGAACTCCTGAATTAATATCCATCCATCCATTCATCCATCCATCTTCCCTCTGCTTTTGCTGGTCAGGGTCACGGGCCATGATTTAATAAATTAAATTAGCAAAAACCAATAATTTTAACATAAAAATTACAGATTAACTTTCACACTACGAATAAATGCAGTTTTGCCTTTAAAACATGATTTGCTCCGAAAGCAAAGAAGCAACTTTTTCAGGGAGGATGTTGAAAATGCTGCCTTACCAATATTTAATTTTATTGCATAAGTGGGTGATCAAATCAGTCTATTTTTAAAGACCAAAATAACTGTTAATCATACAGGAATATTAATTAGATCACAGTTAAATTTTCAAGACATCTCTCATTACTACCCATTACACATCATCATTGCCACTGTGCTATTTTTGTCATCCACAGACCTTGATTTCTACAAAACAGCTTATCTGTGGTGGTTTCACTACTGCCAGGCTGCAGCAGAAGGTGATGCCGTGACCACAGTCATTCACGGGCACGGATCAGGAGCGGGGGGCCATCCACAGCAAGACTCCCCCCAAAACATCTGGCAGACAGCTGCGCTTCAGTGAGAGAGCCACACCCAGCTGTGCCTTTAATAAAAACCATTCCAGCAGGGGTCAGAGATCGCACAAGCTGTTCACAAGAATGCGAACAAAGACGAGCATGACAAGTACAGAAAGCAAGCATAAAAGGAATATCAGCAAACCTTAAAACGGCATGTTCGAAATGCTTTATTCATATCTCTGTTTACCCAGGTATGGAGCTTCCTGTGGTTATTTTTTTTTCTTAATTTTTGTATTTATATTCTTGATTGGCAGGTAACCTAATGAGGAATAATGATTTTTTTTTGTTATTCACCAATATATAAGAACTTAGTCAAAGAAAGCTCATAGGAGCTATGTTATGTGCTCTGTGCCTTATTTAGTGAAACTCAAGGTGTGCAAAGCCTACACTGTCTCCTGATGGAGGACATTGAGCATTATAATATTAATGCATTGTCTTTTGACTCAATGACTAAAGCAATTGCAGACTCCTTTGGCCCACATATACAGTACTCTGAAATTCAAATTAACATTAAAAATATACAAAAGGAAGCACACATCCGTAATAAATATTTTTCAAACCTCTTTCAATTTTAGGCTTTAATCGATAGCAGAAATCCAGCATGAACTTAGAACCTGAATATTAAGAATCTGCATGCCACCTCCGCTTTGTACAAATACAAAGACTCTTTACTCTTTCCTGCATAAAAATTATATTAAAATAATATTTTAAGTTTACTGCTGGGCCCACTTTTACTACGTTGACCCAGACATTTTGCAGACATATGAAGCTGGTTTGTTTACTGCCTATTGTTCATTAAGGTCAGAATTACTCATTGTTATAGTATTTATTTCTGTGTAATGCTTTGAGTTCAGAATTACTAAGAATATTAAATTATTAAATGATAAAAGTTTGCCTTTGTGCTATAAATAGTCTGTCTGAACTCCTTGATGCGTCCTTTTGATACTCATTACCAAATGGTACATAAGAGTGACTTGAGTGTGCAGCTTTGGCAAAGTCCTCCTGTAACCACTGAGACCAGCAGCCTGGTAAAAGACCATGTGGTAAAACGTACTGGTCTTGGTTCATTCCCTTTTTCATGCCTAAATAAGAGCTGCATTTTGCCACAAGCACAGAAGCCTGCGCTCAACCACAAGCGACTTTAGAGAGTGTTTCTTTAAAGTGGACATTGGTGCAAACACAGGGCAGAGAAGGCAGCAGTAGTGATGCGTTCGTGGTTAATACCGATGCTCCAGCAGCTCGATGCAAAATGCAGCAGCTCAGTGCTAAATAGCTAAACCACTCATTCACCGCTGCCTGCTGCCCAGGACCACCTGGTCCTGTACTCACAGACCACTGACTGCACCCAAAACATTGACCTTGCAGCATTATCCAGAGGCAGGGTCCAGCACCTTAGCCCCATCCAGTCCCCTTCATCCAATTCTCTTCCCACTGCCCTTCTTCCTGCAACCAGATCATCAGTTCACAGGCATTATCTCCTGTGAGAGGCTTCCATAAAACTTACAAGCATGGCCCGCAATTTATATACACAGAGAAACAGTTTTATTATTTTCAAATGTTTCTTTATTGTCTTCCTCACAGCTGTCAGAGAATGCAATATAGTATTTTATTTTATTTTTTTCCCTGCTAGCTTATGCGTTTTGTTACTTGATTCCCTGTGGGAAATCAGCTGTAGAGCGCTCGTAACAACAGACCCGAGAAATCTTATCGATTGAGAAACGTTTGAGGGAGCGTGATATTTATGCTGCCCTTGCTCTCCCAACTGTGTCATCACCAAAGCCGGAGCTCCCGAAAGTCACTATATGTGAGACACAATAAGGTTACAGAACAATAACACGCTTGTAGCCCCGTGAAGGGCATGTGACAATTAACTTGAGGCGACAGCACGCTCCACGGGCACAGACACACCAGCACTGACAACCCGCGTCTCTACGATCTGGCCGGCCGGGTACAAGCAGCCGTAGGTAAGGCCCCATTGGGACTGCAAAATGCAGCGTCAACCAGGAGGTCTCGGGGGAATGAGCTGCGAGCCCTCATCCACCACAGACAAGGCCGCTACGAAATGGGAAACGAACACGAGAGGCCAGGAGTTCTAATTTAGCCTTTAGCGAAGAGCCGGAAGTCTTTGGTATCTCTGCGCCGAGAGGCGCGGCTGGACGCTAACGCGAAGGAAATGAGATCTCAGCGGAGCCAACATTTAAAAGTGATGGCGTTACCAAAAGAGAGCAGGACGCAAGCGCTCTAAACAGAGCTACAATAGAAATGCGACACAGACGTTCTAGGTGTGAGAGTTCTGAAGAACAATACAGGGAATGCCAGAGGGAGAAAGGCAGAATTATGCCACAGCATAACTCAGCACTACATAACTCACTCAGTGGGAATACAGAGGAAACCGCTGTACAGCTTGGGCAAGAAGCAAAAAAAAAAATCACTTGCATGGATAGATTCACTGTGTGATTCACCCATATTCCAAACCTTTACTCTGAACAGGGTTGCAGAGGTGCCAGAACTCTTCCCCAGGCAGCACAGGGCAGCGGTGTAGCTGGAAAATAACGTTCCATTAACGTCACAGTAAGAACATCTCTGGCAACTTTGAGAGGACCGGCACATAGCTTTGCGCCTGCACCCATTGATGAACTGCCATCCCATCTAGGGTTTGTCTGCTGCCCTACAATTCCTGGGGCATTCCTAGGAAAAGTAACTGTTTTATTTTAAAAGAAGTTATTGAACATGGCTGGGTGAAGCTCTAGCTTGTTGTCATGTGTTGTCTTTTCTGAAATTCCTGGTCCCTAGCCTGAAAAGGAAATGTGGACCTCGCCGCTCAAAAGGTCGAACGGTAAGAACAGTGGAACAAGGGCCATGCTTGATGTGCTAGAGCCGAACAACGCAACATTTATTTTTACAGCAGACACTTTTGTCCGGAGCGACGCACAAGTGAAGCAGATAATATATCACAAGCGTACAGCTGTCAAGGAGCCAACTCAGGTACACATGCTGTCAGGGTAACTTCCCAATGACTAACCAATAACAAGCGCAAGAAATTCGAACAGGAGCTATACGAAATTCAGCTAAAGACTACGGTCAGAAAAAGGTACTCAGATAACACCAAGAGAATCTATTAGGAACTAAGTCTAAGTGCAAGGTACCGGAACAGGACACCGAGCAGCGCCAAGTGAGACCATTTTAGCGGAACAGCTGACAAAGTTGGAGAGCCAGAGGGGTGAGTTGAGGTGTTCTGGGAAGAGATGGCTCTTACGACATTTCTTTACGTAAGGATTGCTGTACAGTGTGAGTGAGGGTCAGCAGATGATGTGAGCCAAAGCCATGCTTAACGATTATGAGACACTTTCTGGGCCTTTGGAGCCGTGGGCAGCTTGCCAGGGGAGAGAATGCACCCCTCCCCTCGAGTTATTTTCCCTTCCGTTAGAAGGTGCCCGCTGGCCTCTCATGTGGGGGTTAAAAAAGGTACGGCTGAATAAATACGTAGAACAGCTTGCATGGCAACCATCACCTGAAGCGCTCGCGTTGACTCTTAGGATTAGAGTTCTACTCAGACACTCCGGCAGTTTGAGGAAGACGCACGAGCAAAATCCACCATGTGTAAATTTTTCATTCCATATTATACCATTTATCTATGTTCTTTTTAACTAAAGCAATAAATTATGTTCTATCATAGTGCCTTTTCCTCTGGAAATGTGTGTGATAAGGAACTTCATTATTACTTTTTCACATTGAAATCCAGCACTTTTAATTCACATTTCTGGATGTTTCAGTGATAGTTACCCTAATAAGACATCTAATTAAAAATTAAAACTTAAATCATTCTGTGCCATCTTATTTGTGCCACAAAGAAACTTTATTGAAAAGCCAATTATTAAAAGGAAGCAATAAAATACTATTTTAAGAAGTAAAACATTGTAAAACATTGCCGAATCTGGGGTACCATGTTCCTATAATGGCTAGGGTAAAAAGTTGGTGCAAGATAAAATCCCTAAGTGTGCACAAGTCATGTCTCCAAAAATCTCATCCATATTTCCACACTTTTTTAAGGAATTTATACTTTTTTTACTCAATAAAAAGTTTTATGTAGCTCAGACAGTTAAGGATCTGATCCCATGCCCAGGAGGTTGTGAGTTTAAACCCTTTGGCCATCAGAGTAATCATACCACCTCTGGCCCTCAATGCTCCGGAATGGTAGCCAATCCTGCTTCATACTACTGCTGCATATAACATTTTCTTAAGGTAGTACCTTAAATCAACAGCTCTGTATAATACAGTTTCTAAGTATCGTTCTGTATATACAATTCTGAGCATTGCATGACCAAACTGGAATATAAATGAACTTAAAGTTCCAACATTATGATAGGAACAATTTATCACTCCTGGCAGTAATTAGCGGAAACGGTGAAGACGGAAAAATAAAATCAGGCTGATAAGTTCAAGGCTGCTTGAAGTCAACCCCAAAAAATAATAATAAAGAAAAGATCTTTAAAATAACCACTTATCCAATTAGAGCCCCAGATATTCGGAGCTGGTCCCAGGAAGCGCTGAGCTCACAGCAGGCTACATCCCAGAGTGAACCAGTTCATTAAATGGTACTCAAACGTTTGCGCCGAGAACAGTTCAGGATAACAAATTCGTACAATCGCCGACGTCTTTGGCGCGAGGGACGAAAACCAGAGAGGACATGAAGATAGAGGGAGAACTTATAACTGCAGAGAGATTTTTAGTCAGGTTCCATTAGCAGGGCAGACAGAACAACTCAGTCCAATTGGCCACATAATGCTTAAAAAATAATGAGATAGTATGACAAATATAAACATTAACAGAGGAACATAAATTGCTCAACTAGAAATATATGCCAGACAATACTTTTGGTCGTTAACTACTTTTGACAGCAATAGGAAATACATTTAAATTTCCGACAAAATATCTTGGAGCAAGTTCGAGTTTATGGCAACCCACAAAATAAAAATGAAATCTTAAAAGTCAAAGAAGACTAGATGGTTAGCTGATGTAAATCACCCTCTCATTAAAACTCTGGATTCAATGCAGGAAATCTTATCTTTGGGGGGTTTTGCTCTGCCAACTTGCCACACATCCCTGTAAACAATTATCTGGCATTTCCAAGACACATTATTCGCTGAAGGTTAGCGATGGAGATAAGTTCCATTTTTAATGCCAGTGCAATGAGGCTCCATCAGGATGTGATATTTAGAAAATAATGCTGAAGCAAAAACCAATTATCACTTCACTTCATGCTTATTTCCGCTGCATGACGGTTTCAGATTCTTTTAGTTGATTAAATCATTTTATTCCTAAAGTGTTACTATACTGTGCAGGGCTTCTAAAATTGTCTAAAACTGTAACTGAATATGTTGCCAAAAATGAGTGGAGATTCTGCCCACCGATAGACTGACATCTCCAGGATGTCTTCTGTCTGGTTGCCTTTAATCCCAGCTGCATGAGAGAGCCTATCCCAGCAGCATAAGAGAGCCAATCCCAGCAGCATGAGAGAGCCTATCCCAGCACCAAGGGAGAGCCTATCCCAGCACCAAGGGAGAGCCTATCCCAGCAGCATGAGAGAGCCTATCCCAGCAGCATGAGAGAGCCTATCCCAGCAGCATGAGAGAGTCTATCCCAGCAGCATGAGAGAGCCTATCCCAGCACCAAGGGAGGGCCTGTCCCAGCAGCATGAGAGAGCCTATCCCAGCAGCATGAGAGAGCCTATCCCAGCAGCATGCGAGAGCCAATCCCAGCAGCATGAGAGAACCTATTCCAGCAGCACGAGAGAGCCTATCCCAGCACCAAGGGAGGGCCTGTCCCAGCAGCATGAGAGAACCAATCCCAGCAGCATTAGAGAGCCTATACTAGCTACATGAGATGCTCTTACACACACAGAGAGAACATGCAAAGCTCTCTCACACACACACAGAACATGCAAAGCTCTCTCTCACACACACAGAACATGCAAAGCTCTAACACACACACAGAGAACATACAAAGCTCTCTCACACACACACAGAACATACAACGCTCTCTCACACACACAAAGAACATGCAAAGCTCTAACACACACACAGAGAACATACAAAGCTCTCTCACACACACAGAGAACATGCAAAGCTATCACACACAGAGAGAACATGCAAAGCTCTCTCACACACACACAGAACATGCAAAGCTCTCTCACACACACAGAGAACATACAAAGCTCTCTCTCACACACACACAGAACATGCAAAGCTCTCACACACACAGAGAACATGCAAAGCTCTCACACACACAAAGAACATGCAAAGCTCTCTCACACACACAGAGAACATACAAAGCTCTCTCACACACACACAAAGAACATGCAAAGCTCTCACACACACAGAGAACATGCAAAGCTCTCTTACACACACAGAGAACATGCAAAGCTCTCACACACACAGAGAACATGCAAAGCTCTCACACACACACAGAATTCAACGCCTGGACCCTGCAGCACTTCTCACTGTCCCACCTGTAACATATGGCAAAACATGAAGAATGAATCATCTTTTTATTCCTTTTAAATTTCTTTTTTTAATTTCAATTTTATTTTAAGAATATAAATGAATAGCTTTAATGTAAGAACAGTGACCTTGTCAAATCATTCTGCTGAAGCATACAGGATTAAGTTCTGTATTTGTAATCCTAATCATAAAAATGAAGACCAGCACTCGCTCTCTTCAATTTAAGCTACAGCCTTACGACTTAAACAGCGACGGTAACTCGCAGAAAACAATCATATCTTCCACAGTTACAGAACCTGCCTGTGAAGGCATCTGAAATTTCACCATGTCAGAATTTTTTATTTTTGTTCCTTTAGCAGACACTTTAACCCAAAGTGATGTTCACTGCTGAAGGGATGCAATCCCTGGAGAAACCATGGGTTAAGGATCTCGCTCGAAAGCCCAACAATGAAATAAGTCAGCTGATTCTGGGATTTGAGCCAGCAACCTTCCGATTACGGTACAGCTTCCCGAACTCACTGAGCCACATTCTGCACCCTAGACCTCCAACCCAACCTTCTCCCCTTACAAGGAATTGCCCCCCCCCCAACTCTATAAATCTGTGTCCCTTTCATTCATGTTCTGATGGTTGGTATCTAGCCTCAGACCTGGTACTGAAATTCTTAGATCCGGTTTCCATTCCAACACTCTACGCAACATAAGCCACAAATGTTATGTTCTGGACATCTTTTGCGGTGGAGTGAGGCTGATACCAGGTTCGCTGGTGCTTGGGCAGGCAGTGAAGATGAGATTCATCAAAAACCTTATTTCAGTGTCTCTTTTCCTGCAGATGTGTCACACATATAGCACATTGCCCTTCACACAACAGTTTAAACGTTGCCCTTGTTCCACGTTGACTTGATATCGCATGCTCTCCGCTAAAGGGAAGCCTGGCCATGATTAGCAGCTGTTTGTGGACCTTTGTGTATGTGGAGGCTTGATAAGTAGAGTGTTGGAGATAACGTTGATGTAGCTGATGGAGTAGGTGTCTTTGAGAGGCACCTTGCTACCTTCCAGGCATGCGGTATGCAGGAGTATCTTACAGAACTGGTGTAACGTGAGGGAAGCCAGAATGCTGAGCTTTCCAGAGGGATATGTGGGAACAGAAATCTGCTTTCATGCTGGAGAAATGTGCATCGCCGGTCTACACCATTCTTAGCCTGTCAGATATTCGCCCTCTTCAGAAACCGAAAGAAAAGCAAACGCGTAACATATTGGATTATATATTGATTGTTATAGCTTAACAGTAGGTAAACTGCAGATCAAGATGTGTATTTTTCGCTGAAAAGTATTTGAGATGATAAAATATAGGGCAGATTATTAGTGGTTATGCTACATTGTTGGCACTTTACCCAAAGTGAAAATTGCCTGTTATGGAACATACATAACACTATATCATGGAGCTTTTTGGTGTTATTCGTGCAAGAAAAAAAAATAACAAAAAAAAAGAAAAAGGCTGACAAAATACGTAGAATTATTAATTATAAACATAAACTTGGAATCATGAACTTTTGAGGCATTGATATTATTTGTATTTAAGGTGTCTGACCATGAAGAAGCAATAAACAGCTAATTTATTCAAAATGTAACATTTAGCTCTCAAAACTGCAGTTGAATGGTTTTGTCATTCTGTTATTACTTTTAACATTTACAGTTTTCATGTTCTACATAAGCACCCAAGTTAGTAATTACGTTAATTCTGCTACATAGGATGTATACATTCCACAGTATGCAAACTACAGTATGCATACTACAGTATGCATACTACAATTCACACACAAACAACATTACAGTAAGCTACAGTTTGTTTGGACCTGGTGTGGTAGGACATTGTGATTTATGAGAATAGCGACATATAGGTACATGGAAAGGTATATGGCCTTATGGGTGTACAGTATATCGAAAGGTTACCTAACAAAAACATTTTCAAAACATAGATTTCACAGTACACTGCAGAAAATCATCACTGCCGCATATCTTTTCATACATGCCAGTGCATCATGCTATGATAGATGCCACAACAGTAGCAACTGTTTTCATAAACTGTCATGAGTTTACGACAATGCTATGAATGCTGACGGAAAATGTGTTTATAGACTGAATATAACGCAGGTGTTTGTGCCGCATTTTTCATGTTGAAATTAGCAGCTTACACAGATATATCCATATGGGGAAACAGAATATGTTTTATGCTGGATGGCTGTCTTGGGACTCTTCTTCTTCCTAAGGGAACAGATATGTGCTGATTGTCCTATGAATATTAAAATATGAATGTGTTGTGTCTCATTAGGGAGTTCACAGATGTAGCTATCTTGTACTGGCAGGTTAAAAATCCAACTTCTAAATTTAACTGCAGTTCATATTAGTGAAGTACTTCATTCTTCGTTTGAAATGGGGGAATTGATTTTAATTGTTAGCGATTTTAATGTTTTTCGAGGTTTTGTTGGCATTACAATAGCTTGCAAACTCTGAATCAGATAAAAGATTAAAAGTGCAGAGAAGTCTATGATCGGGGGACAGGGGTTTGGCGATATCTGGCGATTAGCAAATTAATTCCTGTAACTTGTGCTTTATTACCAGTCATATAATCTTAGTTCTATTTTCCATTGAGCCCCATTTGAGGAGAGAACCAGACACTCCAACACACACTGTATCTCTGTCTTTTTATCTCTGCATGCGCAATCTGTGATTTCCACGTTTTTTAATCGTTTGTTTGTTTGTTTTGTTTAATACAACCAGTCATTGTCCAGAAAAACAGGAACTCCCTGCTAAAGGATTAAGGATGCCAGTTTTTCAAGCACTCGTTAAAAAGTGAGCCTCATGAATAAAAATTATGCTTTTTAGCTGGTCTTTTAAAACCCTTAAAAAGGTAAATGCTTTACCTCTTTACAATAATGAACAATCAGACAGCAATCCTGAGCGGCGAAAAAAGCTGCTTAATGAGGTTTAATACTTTGAATATGTACATATCTATTGTTGTACCTCGCAGACCAATGTCTAGTCATCTATGGTACTAGAGTCACAAACTGTTCATTCCCCTTTCATCATATGCTAATAAACATTCAATACTCCCACATCTCAATAGCTGCTTAAAATAAATCTTGAAGGACAAAGACAAAAGCTTTGTAATTCCACGTATTTATTTATTTATTTTTATTTTAATACCGTTTTTCAGGTGCCATTGTGGTGCATCACCCGTTCCATTATGAACATAAATATTTATCCGAGCACCAGTAATGACTGCAAAGCCTCTCAGTAAACCGTAACAGTTTTGCTGATTAGCTTTAGCTTTTCACGCTACATCTCCCTCTGTCTCGGACGGCCCTCCGGATCATTTAGTCACTTTCGACAAACGCCGTGACTCGTCTATGTGCCAGTAACCGTGCGGCGCTTGTGCTGATCATTTCTAGTCATTTGACACAAGCACTGTGAAGCTTCTTAGTGCTGTGAGATCTTAATGCATTGTGCTTTGCCGCCTTTCGTAAATTGCAATACATGCTTTCAAGGATATTTATTCTAAAAGTAAATAACTGTAGAAACAATTGATCACATGACCCCTTTAAGCGCGTAAAATATGTGGCATTGAGATGGAGCCTTAGTGAGAGGTAAGATAACAACTTTAGGAGCACTGCGTGTTTCTTCTGCTTCTTCTCAAGGCTGATCTTAGAGAAAATATTATCTTGAAACAGGTGTGTAGGTTGGGAATACACAGCCCACACAATTATAGCGAGTCTTTATAGAGCTATAAGAGTTTCAAAATACTGAGCAATGATGACACCGGACTGGGTGTTGGTGTTCGTGCTTCAAATGCGAGAAAAAAAGAGTGATAGTAATCAGCTTGTTAAATTCCACCTTTGAGGCTTGTGTGAAGGAGATTGTATATGGATGTGATAACAAACAAAGCGAGTGTACTGCCTGCCGTGATGTGAGTGCTTTTTAAGAACGACGTCAGCGTGTGTTCTAAATCAGTGAATGCCGCTGAGATTAGTAATATTTATGCAACACAAAACGAAATGCAATAGTCCTTTGAATAGCAAAAACACATTTCTGCTGGTGACAAAGAAGGATTGGGATACACCAGTATCAGTACGGGTGTTGGGTCCAATACCATGCTCATGTCCTCACTCTCGTCCTTGTGACGATGAGTGTTTCTCAATATGCATGTTTGACCGCACTTACGCACGTCTTGCTCACCCGTTTACGTCATGTTCCACTGCTGAAGACCAGTTCCAGTACTATGAACAGAAGTATCAGAGGTCAGTAAAAACCCCTGGATGTTGTTCTCGCCTCGCCTCAAAGGCCAAGGCTGCATGAAAGACATATTTCAACTAGACCTGCTAACCCATGACTGTAAGTACAGTGATTTGACTGCCATACTGGAGAAGTCAAAGCAATGTCTCCACACTGAGCAGCTTTTGATAGGTGTGGATCCTGATCATTGAATATTTTTGTATTGACAGTCGTATGATATTCCCTTGTAAACATACATTTTGCAATCTTCCGAATAGCACTGAGTGGCATAGCAGTTCATCTGCTATACCAGTATTAATTTCCATACAGTATGATTTTTATATATACCGCCATACTGTAGCTTAGCTGAAACGAGAGCTGTAATGCTTCAGTTGACAGCAAATTATATAATATTGTTATGCTGGAAGCACTACGGGTCACTGTTGTAGAGTGTGTTGAGAGGGGACCCCTGTTAACTGTGCATACTCTTATTATTAACTAACTAACTTTATGACACAACAATTCATTACCCATAACTTACTGTCTTTAACAGAGCAATGATGAACCTTGAACATGTGACTCCTAAAACTAATTTAAACAGCTCAACAGGAAAAGTTATATGCATTTAGACTGATGTGGAACCTTGTTCCGGTAATTTTTCAGACTCTATCGTAAGTGATCTACCAAACTAAAATGTTTTCCCATTACTGCAAGTCTTCAAATGCGGTCTAATGCAACGTCGTCTCATTTGTATGATACTTGCAAGATGATTGCGTGTCACTTACATTGTTTACATACATACAATGAATGAAGTGACTTCGTCAAAATGACATTGTGCTCTACGCCTGTTGGCATTTAGCTAGAAACTTGCCAGTCATGTCTAGTACAGTAAAAACACATCTTTGGGTCGAATCCTTGCCAAACCAGAACAATCCCATGATTCACTGCGAAATTTCATTCATGGCAGGTAAGTTAGCAAGTTACCCTGACCACAAGTACAATCTTTGCGTTCTTTAAATACCCAATGAGCCTATGCCTATATCCAATACCACATAATAACATATCAGTGACACAAATAATGAGCAAAATAAATGGGAGAAAATATCGGTGATGAGGAAACACTACAATCGTGCAGGATTACAAACTGCGCTGTACTAAACTATCAAAAGGAGGCATAAGATCAGGTGCATAGTTAGTAATCTAATGAAACGTCTAAAAACTAAACATGAGAAGGAGTATGACAAAGCTGCCACCAGCAGCAATACTCTGCAACAACCAAATGTGCAGCAAACACTAACATAGAAAGAGGAAAATGTCAAGTGATAAACAGTGGAGAGAAAAAATTGAAACTGTTATCCAGTATTGATCATGCACCATGTCGTATGTAATACTTTCTGAAGTGGAGTTCCATATAAAAAGCTTGTGAACCACTGCTTCAGAGGTTTCAAAGTACCATGTTCTTAAATCAGTTAACGTGCTGATCCATCGTTTTCCACAGAGACTGAAAAATGATGATCAACATTGATTAGTCCCAATTCCCAACGGCAAATCTTAATGTCGGCTGTTTAGTGGACTGTGCATATTGTTTTGTTCAGGCTTTCCCATTTTAAGTGCCTTGCTTGCTGCTGTGGTGGGGGGGGGATTCAATATTATCAATTATCCCAATATTTTTAAGTTAAAATATTGCATATTGTTTTTTAGACACAGCACAGTCCCAAATGGTATTGGTACTGGTGAGTACCAGAAAGCGAGAATTAGTACTTATACTTGGTCTGAAAAAAATGGCATCGTGGATCCCAAAGAAGGACGTCACATCTATATGCCACAACAAGGGGGAAAAGGACGGATGCCTTTTAAAGCAGCTTCTCGTCCTGCTTGAGAAAACTGTCCGATAAATACAATAGATGTCACTTTCACTTAGGCATTATAATACAGAGAGCCATCCCTGACGGGGGGGTGACAACCACCCAGGAGCTGAAAGCTACCACTCAGTTAATAGCAATAAGTGAAACATTTATCTGGATCAGCCAGTGAAAAGTGGAATCTGGTAAAACTGGGTGCGTCTTTTCTTAGAGTAAAATGTTCCTTATAAATGTACAGCAAGTAGATTCCGTAGAATGGAATTTTATTTTTTTTCCACTGCAAAGCAATTTACAATTACTCTCATATTTGACTCTGCATTTCAATTTAGGCTGAGAATAAGTACAAGAATTACGAAGCACAGCAATTATTCCGGAGAGACGACCATAGAAATATAAAGGATCCTTCCTGTAGTTATTCAGGCCTGTGAAGTAGAACCTTCCATGCAGGACTGCTATAGCTCAGTTACATTTATGGACGTTTGTGGTATTCAGGCTGAGATTTGGACTTTGACTGCAGAGCTGTAACGGTTTTCCATTCTGACATAGACTTGCAGGGGCGGAGCAGCAGTTAGCATGGCCGCCTTCCATGTGTAGAGTTTGCATGTTCTCCCTGTGTAATCGTGGGGTTTCTTCTGGCCAATAGGCCATGGACCCCTGCCCCACCCCCCATAACCCTGAAAAGAATAAGTAGTTATAGAAAATGGATGAATGAAGACTTGCTAGTTGTTTCAGATCACCCAAAATGAAGGACAGACTACCTGACACTGTTCTGTAGAATTTGTTCAGAAAAACGATATTTGTTACAGCACAATGTGTTAGCTTACTGTGGAGAGCGGCTTACTAAGGTGTAGATGTTCTTCCAAGGTAAATAGTAAGTCTGCAGTTACGTTTCTGGAAAAATATGATTTTTATAAATTTTTTTAAATCTGCATTCTTAAGTCCTGGTTTAATCCCGGTTGTACTAGCAGAAGGCTACACTGAGAGACAGGCTGCTTCCAGGCACAAAACTTCTAAGTTAGCAGTACCCAAGAACAAGGTGAAGCAGGAGACACTGGCAGTGGCCAAGAACCGGCCAGGAGGACAGAAGCAAATTTCTAATGCCAGAGATGACTGTTAACTTATCTGGCAGAAAATCACAAAATCATAAATCAGAGGATGACCTCAAGTGACCTTCAAAAAGAATGGGAAATATTAAGCAGTGAGAAGTGCACAGCTAGGACAGTTCATATCGGGCTCCTAGAAGCAGGACTGAAGTCCCATAAAGCAAAGAAGCGCTTCATCAATGAGAAGCAGGGAAGAGCCAGGCTGCAGTTTGCAAAACAATGTGTATTTTACACAGACGCAAACCCAAATATTTTGCCAGTATGATGTTGCCTGTGTTGAAAGGAGTCATTTCCAGTCTGATAGACATCAAGGATTCCTCTTCATGGGATTTCAGAACATTCTTTTAAATATGCCGTGGTATAACACTAGGCACCTGTTTGCCTGTCGCTCGGAAAATAACAGTCAAATCTAGTGAGAGCTAAATTCATCCGTACCGGCCTGGACGGCTGGACTACCCCAAATCAGTTTTCAAGTAACTGATGCAAATGATCTCATTATTTGGATTGATTTAATGCAAGAATGTGTGATTTCCTTGTGCATCGAACAAACGACAGAGACAGAGATTTTAACCAAAATTGGTGTAAGAGTATATACAAAAAGACAGATAGAGATTTTAATGGTGGTGTATGTTCATGAGTCTCTAATCTAATTCCCGCAAGCAGTCAGACAACACGAGGGTGTGGACACCCTGGGTGGGCTGCCATGTTTACCACACTGCCATAATGCTAAAATGAGATAATCGTCTGATACGTTTTGAAAACCTTGTGTGACCTGTTCTGTGTAATTCCTTAATCATGTTTAATGATGGCAATTGAAACAGGATTCGACAATGTGGCAATTTCACTTCAAAAAGATAGAAAACGTGCTTAAAAATAGTCAAACGTTATTATTAAGGATTTCTCAGTTAATTTAAGTACAGTTATAGGTGTCTTCTGCATTGTACACCTCGTACTTGCCAGCTGTTGGTGTTTCATGCCAAAGATGAAAAGTGGAAATTTTATTACGAAAAAAATATAAATCAAATTAATTAAAGTGATTTAAACTTAATTTCCGGCAGTTCTTTTTCCTTGAGAATCCCAATGATGTATGTAAATATATCTATCACTAATTTCATAAGTATTTATCTATTTACTTATAAAGTGATATATGTTTAACATGTTTATCATAATAAATTTTCACATTTTATAATTTCTATATATCACAGAAGTAAGCCATGAAAAGAACAGTTACACTGTGTTTCACTATTACTCTGGAGAATTCCCACATTTTTGAATTCAGACTGCAGTAATCCATCTATAGATCAAGCGGTATTTTTTACTCATTCATCTACCCACCTTCCACCCATTTATCCATCACAGGTGCGGATCCTGGGGCTTCTCCCAAGCAGCACAAGGCAAAGGGCAGGGACTGGATGCCAGTCGATCACTGGGCAAACTCACAGTCACACGCTATGGGAAATTTAGAGACACCAATTAACTTCAGCCTCAGGTTTTTGGACTGCAGGAGGAAACCGCAGTACCCAAGGGGAACCCACACAACACCGGGAGAGCCAGCAAACTCCAAACACATACAGAGAGAGATCTGAAATCCTAACCCTGAATCTGTCAGGCCACCCTGCTCCACTCTGAGTCAGCAGGCCAACCATAATTGTTTGATTAATTTTTAAATATATTTTCCTTTCGTCTTTGAGCTTTAGAATGGGGAACGTTCTGTTGTTTTTTTTTCTGTCAGTACTTGATTAGTACTTGCTAATTATAAATGACATGCATAATGTATAAGGCACAATATAAATGTAAATTTGAAACTTTGTTCCCAGTAATTTCATACCACTGTTTGTCCATTGTGAGTAGAGAAATCAATGAATGAGGCTTTTTGGTCCAATAAACTTACATAATTATGTTTCCGTTTTTATTTATGTTTTTTGATTGAGACAAACTGTATTAATATTATATGGATGCTGTTTTGAGCTCCCAGTGGTGGCCCATTACCCTTGGAAATTAAAACACTGCTTTTATGCGACATGTTTCAATGTTTTATTATATTAAAAGTGATTGTTCAGTCAGTTTTCACGTATCATTATGGTTCTCCCTTTAATTTTTTATAATTATGTTTTAGCAAAGTATTGCATAATGTATGTTTGGCATGGTAAGTGCAGTGTTATGCATTCAGGTGTCAGGACAAGTATGGATAATTTGGTAACCCTTGTTTACAGAAGTGATTTCTGTAAAAATGGCCGAATAAATCAAAAATAAATAAAGTGCCAAAGAAAAATGACTGTTTTTTCACCGCTTCAGTGAAATGCACAAGCTTATCATTTATTTTTACATGTTGGTGACAAGTTTTGCACTAGCAAAACAAAATGTTTTGGAGTGTGCCACTCTCAATCAGTGTATAAATCCAATGCAATTATGCTTGAATTCGTACCCAAATCCATTAGAACAACAACAGGTGTTATCTAAAATTCCTCTGTTTTCTCCCCGTTTTCTATAATTAATGAGTGTGACGTGATTTCATGCCTGATAGTTTGAAGTCTCTGTTTTCTAGCTGAGACAAATATCTCCAGTGAATGAGTGCTCTCTGAGGCCCAGACACACTGCAAGCATCTCTTCCAATTTGATTGTTCAATCCCTGTTGCTTCCTTGGATTAACCCTTCTGCATTTGCAAGAAACTGCAAAGAAAATATATTTATGATGATGGATTGTCTTTGCTCCCCATTGTATAAATCCCATTTTCTCATGACTTCCTTTTATTAAAATATAAAAAAAAATAGTAAGATATTTAACACAGATGTCATGCAATGATGTGTAAGGCCCTTTAGACAAAAAAGAAAATAAATAGGATTGTATTTTTTTTTCAGGAACAGTTTTCAAAAAATCTTATGTCCTCCAAAGGAAAAACTATAGCATTTTGATCTAAAGTACATATCAGAAATGACTGATTCATTGTTTATACTGTTCATGAAATAAATATGCATCTTCATACCAACTGTTTGGAAGAACTGGAAGCAAATTAAGTAAAATGGTCAAATAAGCTTAAGCAAAAGGAATCTTTGCACTGGGACTCAGCATCTAAGCAGTGTCACTTAGGAGAACCATTTGCACGTAAGTGTGACTCCGGTAATAAACATCTGAATGCTTCATTCACCAACAACACTGAAATTAGACCATATTATTTCAGAAAAGAACTAAATCATGTACTCTGGTGTCTCTTCAGAGAATCCTTGGGTACCACTGGTTTGACTTTGTGTCGGAGGAGCGGTTGCTAGAGGAGTCCCGAATGAGGAACATTACCTGCGTTGTGAGGGAGCGTCAGTCACGGCACTACGGCCATGTGCCGCGTTTCCCTGAGGGTGATCCGGCTCGCAGGATCCTCATTGCTGGGGACCCGAGGCTGGACCAGGCTGAGGGGACGCCCACGTAACACCTGGCTGCAGCAGATGGATGGTCATTTCCGGAGGGTGGGACCGGACCGTGTCTCTGCGTGGGGGGTCAGCAGACGGAATACTGAGGTGCTTCATCACGTGGTAGGTGCGGCAACGCGTTGTATCATTGCATGCTCCCCAACCTGACCTGACCTGACGTGCTTGAGATGTAGCCCCTCAAAGTTCTTTGGAAAATTATTGAGTATATACAGGATGGGTTACTCTGAGTGCAACACTAAGAGGGCTATGAGGTACAAATAAACCATCAAACACAAAATATGTTTTGCTGGCTGCCTTCTGATGAGCCGAGTGATTGTTTGAACTGATGTGAACTGAATCCAATGCATAGCAATGCCACTGAATTTATGTTCTAGATGCAAATTAATGAAATATTCAGAAAATTTTGTCAGGCTACTAGTCGCATTGCATAATTTGCTAGTTTGGGCATTTTAATTGGCTGCTTTTATGCCCTCTTGTAGACAGTTCTCTGGTGAAAGTCCTTCAAAAAGGTATTAATGCATTAACAATATGTTTCATGATGTTTTAAAATTATATCTGACAAAACAAAATTGCTAAATGTTTAGGATGATTTCTTCATGCCATTCAAAAAGTGTGTGTGTGTGTGTGTGTGTGATAATCATCATTGGATGAATATGTAAGGAATAATTGACGACGGGCCGTTGAATTATTAGAAAATGTGGTAATGCGGCCACGACGCGAAGCACGCGAACCTCGGGTGTGCATTATTTTCTAATAATTCAACGGTCCGGAGTCAATTATTCCGCTTATACTACGGTTGCCACACCTCAAGACATCGATCAGATGATATATTTCAAGGGATTCGTCCGGTTTTTCTACTTAAATCGCTATTGTGAGTAGGATTATTTCTTCCGCATCTCATCCAACGACTCTTTTGCTAGTTCCAAAACGTCATTTTAAAGCTGGCAATGGAGGCTTGAGCCGTTGATAGCAGAATAAGTAAGGAATAATTGACGAC
Source organism: Brienomyrus brachyistius (assembly GCF_023856365.1). Lineage (NCBI taxonomy): Eukaryota > Metazoa > Chordata > Actinopteri > Osteoglossiformes > Mormyridae > Brienomyrus > Brienomyrus brachyistius. The sequence continues at coordinate 16,301,485 of NC_064547.1, read as the reverse complement.
GGGCCGTTGAATTATTAGAAAATAATGCACACCCGAGGTGGTAATGCGGCCACGACGCGAAGCGGAGTGGCCGTTACACCTCGGGTGTGCATTATTTTCTAATAATTCAACGGTCCGGAGTCAATTATTCCGCTTATACTACGGTTGCCACACCTCAAGACATCGATCAGATGATATATTTCAAGGGATTCGTCCGGTTTTTCTACTTAAATCGCTATTGTGAGTAGGATTATTTCTTCCGCGTCTTATCCAACGACTCTTTTGCTAGTTCCAAAACGTCATTTTAAAGCTGGCAATGGAGGCTTGAGCCGTTGATAGCAGACTAATGCAGTTAATAATGAAGTTATTAGAAAGAGAGCGAGAGAGACAGAGAAAGAGAAACAGAGAGAGAGAGCTTGTATGAATTAGGCTACCTCTGTGTGTCCCTCAACAGTGTTCTGAAGCACCGTCTCTAAACTGTAAGTCTGCTTTAAGATGCAGCGCTGTTATTACCTCGCTAGTGAGAAATGTCATGTGTAGCCTTTAAGTTGGTACACTAGGCTAACTAATACTGCTGCAGCCCAGTTGTTGAAAGTTTCATATTCACCGTAATTATTAAAATTTACTTTCGGAAAATCGTCTGTCATGTTGTTGTTTTTGTTAGTCCTGTGTGCTGTATAGGTACTGTATGCTAATTTCCGTTATTACAGTTAACTATGCGAAGTGATATGGAACTGTAATGCGGTCAAGAGAGCTACCTGGAACTACGTTCGCCGTGCGGTTATCTGAAAATAATTGCACACCTCAGAACGTTCGTCAGCCAATCAGATTCAAGCATTCAACGGTCCCGTAGTATAATACAGTTAATAATGAAGTTATTAGAAAGAGAGAGAGAGAGAGAGAGAGAGAAAGAGAGAGAGAGCTTGTATGAATTAGGCTACCTCTGTGTGTCCCTCAACAGTGTCCTGAAGCACCGTCTCTAAACTGTAAGTCTGCTTTAAGATGCAGCGCTGTTATTACCTCGCTAGTGAGAAATGTCATGTGTAGCCTTTAAGTTGGTACACTAGGCTAACTAATACTGCTGCAGCCCAGTTGTTGAAAGTTTCATATTCACCGTAAATATTAAAATTTACTTTCGGAAAATCGTCTGTCATGTTGTTGTTTTTGTTAGTCCTGTGTGCTGTATAGGTACTGTATGCTAATTTCCGTTATTACGGTTAACTATGCGAAGTGATATGGAACTGTAATGCGGTCAAGAGAGCCTGGAACTACGTTCGCCGTGCGTATATCTGAAAATTATTGCGCACCTCAGAACGTTCGTCAGCCAATCAGATTAAAGCATTCAACGGTCCCGTAGTATAAATGATTATACATTTTATGTGTTCTTTTGTCTGTGCTTGAAATATGAACAGTCTTTTGTTTGATCATTTACATTTACAATTATGGGAGCCTTTATAATGGTATATGCACCACCTGACATGTCAAGATAAACAAGGCCGTAAGCAATATTTCCAAGTTGCAGTCATTAATCTCATCACCATTGAACTTGGCTTCTGAATATGCAGACCTTGTCTTCTGGCTCCTGGATACTGAAACTAAAAGTTAATCAAGGTAGCAGTCTGAAGATACATAACAATCTAGACTGTGATTGTAATTCAGCAAAGTACATTGCTTTGTTTACCAATCGCTATGCTAGCAAGAGTCAGACAGCACTGATGACGCTGAAACTCTAACAATCTTGTGACTTATTAAATAAGGTTTCTAGGGACCAAATCTGAAATTTTAATGTTAAAAATAAACTTTTGTCTCAGCCACAGTTCTGCCCCTTAAAACAAGAAGCAGGTTGTACTGAGGGATTTTGCCCATCTGGACTGGACAAAACCACAGTTGGGGCGCAAATAAAAATTAGGAATTTATATTATTGGGAATATAAATAAACACAAACCAGCAGTAAGGTCCTTTAAATTAAAGAAGCAAATTGTGATTAAGAACTGAATCTAAGTTGCAGGTTAAACAAGCACAAAACCCAGTAAATTAAAAAACACAAAAAGAAAAGTATAAGGAAACAGCCCATCTACCAATGAGCGATATTCCAGACGTCTCCCCTCACATCTCCCCTATTCTGCAGTCTCTCCTGCCAGGGCCAGCTGGCATTTAGTAAGTTTCACTTTGTTTAGCGTACAGTGAGGTTCCAAAACAAGGAGAAGCAATGAGCCTTTCCAGGTGAAGGAGATGTTTGTGAGTGTCGCATCTCACCCCGTAAACAATGAACTGAATGAGAAGCAAATGAGAATATTGTATGTTATGTTCCACACTTTCACGAGTAACCTTCCTTCTACTATATCTAGGAAATCTGATTATTATGTGGCAACAATCTAAAAACGAAGTACTACGTTCTCAACTGTTTTTTTATATTTTCCTTAAAGCTAGTCTATCTCTGCTTCGCATCTGTTCATTACAGATTCGGCCAGGTTTTCATTTAAAAACAGAATTCTGGATCCCCGGACCAACATCAGACATCACCTGTCATGAAAAGACCCATCCGAAGCGGGGTGAAAAGCAGATAAAGAGCGGTTTTTAGCGGCCTGCATTCTCCACTCAATCTTCTCACTTGATCTTTAATGTCCCTGAGAGTTTCCATTCTGGTTGTATATCCCGAGACAGATAACAGCAGGGTCAGACCAAAAGGATGAGAACGGTGAAATTTTCATCTTTCAAGCTGTTTTCATCATAGAAGCTCTATGAATAAGTGAGTCGGTTCCAAAACATATAATTTAACAAATGGAAAATCAAGCTCAGGCCCACGTTTTCAGGGCAAGAATTTAAATTTCGGAAATACAGAATATGTTGAAACAGAATCTGTAGATAAACAGAATCATGTAGTGCTTATTGAAGATTTAGAGATAATATACAAACACAAAGATTTACAGCTCTGTGTGTGTTATTATGTTGTGAATGCTTGTAGCTGGAGCCAGTGAGCAGCTGAGAAACCCTGAGTAACTTTTTGTTACTGCCTATATATCTGACTTCTGGATCAGAACATTCCCTGAATCTTAGTAAGTCTATATCATATTGTATCTGGCTGAAAAGTGACACAGTGGCCAATTCATTAAATGTCCGTCTAAAGGATATATGTGGTTTCTTTAAATTCCCCATTTATTGCTGCTCATGTTCCTGTGAATCATAAACGTGTAAAAATGTATTCGGCAAAACAACTGCAAAGCGAGGAAACAAATTTCAGAGACCATTTCGCAAGTTAGGGGAGATGTGGCGTACAGAGCTAATGAGTTTCGTGTGAAAATATCGCTTAGTTTTAGCTTTTTTATGTCGATCCTTTTAAGAAAAACGCAGCTTCGCTTTTCTAAAGTGACCGGCCATGATGTCTAAATGTATCTTATGTAAAGAGAAGAGCTTCAACTGTTCTGTCGTTAAAAGTGAGTTGGTGGTAAACTTCATTATATATTCATTGTCAACTAAAAAAGAATCAGATTTTCGGTTTTCTTTTTGATTTACTTACAAAACACAACCTTGAATTATAAAGTCTTATTTTTTTTACTTCCTGCAGTCGATATTTTAATAAAACCTCAACACCATTTGCATGATTAAGCATTCAGATTTCCTTAATGATGGGGAAAAAAAATAATTTCACGTGCTGCTTACAATGTTTAATTACTTTGTGCTTTTAATCTAAATCAGTGTGCTTACTCCACTTAAGAAATTATTTTGCAGTTAGTCATAAAAATAACTTTGGAGGATATGCAAATGTGTTTGTGAGGGCAAATGATAATTAGGGTATATGGACACTACTTTAGGCTTTCAGTAATAATGAATCACTGCATAACAGCAACTCTGACACACTTACAAATGTAAGAAGCAAAAGTGTTTCGAAACATTTTTTTGTGTATAATAATAATAATGATAATAATAATGATAATAATGTGTCATCATCATTTTAGTGATGGAAGAAATTAAGATTTTATAGTCGTTTTCTGAAACTTTAATTTCCCCAATTTTCCCCTCACTTGCTTTTAGGTAATGCTTGGCTGCAATATTCCTGTAGTTTCATTTCCATTTCATGAACTTTTAAAACATTTCTCAGACATGATGACAACAAACATCACAATACAAACGTACAAATGTATCCTTATGAACCTGTGGCTTTAAAGGACATGGCCTTTCATGTGAGAGAAGTAAGACGGGGAAAGACAGCACCCGCTCCCTCTTCGTAAGATCTATGCATTTGATACGGGGCTAAAAATGTGATTTATGTATTTGCACATGCCCGTATTCCCGCATTTCCTTCACAGATCCTGTACCTGTATTCCAAAGATGCCCTTCCTCTGTTCCTCTGTGTGGCAAAAGCACCAGATGGGAGAGAAAGCTGAATGTCGTCAAAACTACTTTATATCATTTAATGATCATCACTGTTTCGTGTTGAAAATGCATGAAGAGTGAATAATGCCGTATCACCCACACTTCTAAGGGCTAAACCGAAGATGCTGATTCATCTTTAATTATATTTTGGTTTCACTGTATACTACAATTACCCTGTCACATCCTGTCCCGAATTCCAAATGCAGTGCTAGCAGAACCTGATTAATACAGAAACTCACCTGAATGGGCTTTTATCACAAACTTTACACTCTTCGCTTCGGCTTTGGAAAATTGACTTTCGGGGCTGTTTTCTACCTAAGCTAGTGCTTATTCAGCCCTATAGGAAAACTAGCATCTGTCTCAAGTCTCAACAAGAAAACAAATCTGCCGCAGGAAGAACAAATAAAGATGGCCCGAGAATTTCACACACAGATGGCTGCAATTATTGTAGAATCCCCATGTGGTTTGTTTGATGCTATAATAATGAAATAATTTTCATCATTGCTGTCCTCTCTTCGCCGCTTACATGGTTTTATTTGGTTTAGTCTTCGATATTATCTGCCACTTGTTAAATATTCAGATCTCAAATTTGCTGTCATTGCTAGATCCAAATGACGTGTAGGGAGCATTTTTTGCAGTTCCTACTACACAATACAGTACATATATGCAGGAAATTCTGTGCCCCATGTAAATAAATAGTAGTCAAGACGTGTATTTGCTTACATCTTAGGACGTCACTAACGTAGACATCTTTATAGCAAATAAAAGCAAGTGGAATGTCAACCAGTCCAATTTATTCTGACAGAGCATTATTGCTGTCTGATTCTGACAGCCATCGACAGCTGTAGCACATTAAAGGGGCCCTTTCGTGCATTAAAGACTTACCATGACCCCCTTTCAAATGTTTTGAAGAATTTCCCAAGTGTTGTCTACACTGACTTAAAAGACCGGTCTGAATTTCCGGGAAGAAAATAGGTTCAAATTGCAAAACACTTTTTTTTCCCCCAGAGTTACTCATACTGGAATCAGTCTGGCTGAAACTCACAGTGTAATTGTGTAAAGATACCGATAACCACACGAGGCTGGAGAGTGGTGCTCGTGAAAATGGCATTAATAAAAACAAAAATACACACCGTCTTGGTAGATTGTCCAGCACTAATGTCCAAATACTGTAAAAACAGCCCGTTCCCCGTATAACGTCACCCCCTCCTCCTAGAGCATTTTAAATGAAGGCTACAGACTGAAGCAGCCATTGCTTCCTATGGGAGAGCAGGTGGCACATTTCGGAAGAGACAGAGCGCCACCCTGTGGCCGCGAACGATTCTCAGGGCAAGCGAGCCCTTCTGCTGCAGTGACAGCTGCGTGCAGACGGAGCAGCGCATTTCTCACAGAATCACAAAAAGGTGCAAAAACAGAGCATCGCGATCTTACAAAGACTATAAAGATATGATCTCGTTAAAATGGAGGGGAGGGTGAATCTTCATAATGTGGCTTCAGAAACCTGTTCATTAAGCAGCCTAATAATGGCAGCAATTTTTTTATAATTCAGTATTTTAATTGCATGAAGAATACTACTATGGTAACACTGAAATGTAGGCATTTAATGCATCAGCTCTTGAATGACAATGGTATTTTAATCAGACTGCGTAATTGTAAGAATGTAAATGAGATACCGGAATCCCAGTCTAATTATAGTAATAACAAAAGTTAATTAAGAGAATAATCTATACGACACTTTTTCTAAGCCTCTCTGATGTTTAACTTCTGTGAGGTGTATTCTAGGAAAGAAGCCAATTAGCAGCGAAAACAGATGGGCCAGACCAAAGCAGTGGACAAAAGCAGCATTGCATCTAAAAGAGTTATTCAGCATGCATCCAACACAATTTTGTTAACTCATGTAAAAGGGCCTTGATGGGTTGTGTATCACTGAGGCACTTTAGAGAACTACGCTAATATTTGCCTGCTTATTGCACATGGGGAATGTACAATGGTGTAATATGTTATTTGTGCAGTGTTAAAATATCTTAGCGTTTGGGATTCAGGGTAGTTTAAAGCAGGTGTGTAACGTTCTCCCCCTTATTTTTAGAGTAGTTGGTACATTCCGTCTTGTATATAGATAAACAGGTACTAGACCACCGACTGCTAAGCTAAAGGAGAAAATGGTGGATGTACATTCCACCCACTGCAAACACAGCACTCTCCATTTTAGCATCTCAGACAGTGTGCTGGTAAGAATTACAAGAGCCAAACAAACACAGATTTTATAGCTGCACCCTGAAATTCTGTGGCATAGCGGGAGGCTGTCCCCCGCCGCAGGCCTTTGTAAGTCCTTATTCCAATGGGGAGACAGGAGGCAGCTGAGCCTAATTGGGAGACGCTGTCAGATACCAGGCGTGGCACCTTACACAGCTTTCGCTCTCCAACACTGTATCGACAAAAATATGTTTTTTTATGTACAAGTTCAGTGGCTGGAAGGAATATGCAGCGGAACCAAATTCAGATGTTTGCCTGTTAGCAGATAAAAATCTGCAAACACTGCAAAAGCCAGTGGAGACCTTTTTACCTTAATTATATTATTTATTATGTATTAATCTTGTGTGCTCTGTTAATCTTGTCATCTTCCGCTAATCTGTAATGTCTATAATATGCCTTGTCCTGTACTTCATGTTTGGCACCAGACCACAAACAATTCTCGAATGCTCATACATACTGGCCAATAAAGTGAGTTCTGAGTTCTGAAGAAGATCCATCTTTGATCCATTTAAATTACTGAACATGTCCATAAGAGCTATCCAAAGTATGTGTTTTGTCTACCTTCATTAATGCTGCACATGAAGCAATTTTTGGGATTATTTCCAATCTTAATTTCAATTTCATACAGGTGTGGTTCCTGAGGTAAACAGCTGACATCCCATTAGGGTCGTTTGTGGAATTTTCCAGAGAGGACCCTGCTGTCTATTATTATTATTATAAAAACATAATTTATGTTCATTGGTTTGAGGTTCAAGGTGAAACGGCCAATCAATTTGGAGTCAGCTGATTGCGAGGGAGCAGTTTGGTCAGAGTATGTTACAGACAAGGATCTAGTCTGTGAAGTATTTCATAGTGAAGGATCCTGTGATCCGTTTATGTTGAGTAAACTTGAAAGCACACTTACGTGAGTAGTACAAAGATCAGAGGCTGTGGTGTAGAGAGAAAGCAGATAAACGTCATGGTCGGATATGTTACCCTCCACCCTGTTCCTGACAAGCAGATGAGACCATGTGTAACAAATACTAAGGTAAACCTATACAAGCTGGAGAACTTGATCCCTACAGCAAAGGGTGTTGGGGGGGGGGGGGGGGGGGAGGTTCAGTCACTTGAAAAGAACAGCAAATGGCAACAAATACAAAGATATTCTGAGTGATCACATCCAACCAAATGGTTAAGCATCCCTATCCTGCTGGGAGCAGAATCCCTCAGGGTGACATCACCTCCATCCACAAGGCATGAGTGGTCACTGAGTGGTTTAATGGACGCGGATTGGTTCTAAGCCAAATGGCATAGCCGTCCCTGTCATAACACCCTAACCCAATTGAAGACTTCCAGGAGACTCTGGAGGCGTGGCCTGAGGCAGCTTTCCCAGCACCATCAGCATAACGCCACATGTTACACTTTCGCATGGAAGAATGATCTTCAAGTCCAGGTCCAGGCACTTGTGAAATCTACGCCAAGGTGGCACCGGATCAGCCGACCTCTTCATGCTGTGTCTTCCTTATTTTTGCAGTTATTGCTGGCTGTAATAATCGATGCAGCGCTGGTACTGTAAAAGGCAAAGAAAATGGGGAGGGTCAGTTTCGCAATTTATCTTTCATATGGTGATGGGCTGCATCAAAATTAAGAATAAATGACAGATTTCTTTTTAATTATATAATGCTGATCAATTTAAAAAACTCCATAGATATTGAGATTTTTAATATTTAATCTAATTTAGGGGCTGGGGTCCCACTTCAGCCTGTGCTCCATCGGCATGGCTCCCATTTCGACAAGTTCTCTATCAGCTCAGCCATTCTCAGTGTCTCCATTATTTATTACAAAGTTAAAGAAGAAAGTGATTGAAAATGTAATGCAAGAAAATGCATCTGTCATTAGAGTGTTTTTATCTATGTGGTACCTAATGGCAAAGCGTAAAAGCCAATAGAGTCATACGCTAAAGGAGAACTTGGGATAGATATACAATCTCTATGCTAAATGCTGCTCCTCATTAAAATACGTCTTGAGCTTTAATCACTAATCCATCCAGCTTCCAGCCATTTATCACCTATAGGCAGAGTACAATCACATACTATAGGTCATTTATTAATGCCAGTTTACCAAACTGCGCGTCTCTGGAGAGCAAAAGGAAGCCAGAGTACCAGAGGAAAGTCAAGCAGCACAGGGGAAGCTTGTAAATCCGTCAGGCTGCCAGTCGTCCCGTTTGGCTGGGCAGTCGATCCATTGGGTTGGGCATCCATAGTCCCACACCAACAAACCCCAACATCAACCCCCCCCTTTAAAAATGTATTAATTTATAAAACAATTTCACTGTATTATCCATTTTTTTTCCTTTCGTTAAACATTAGCATTTGTTTAATCTGCTACCATCAAGGAACCCGAAATGTAGCGGAGCAGGAATCCAAGCAAGAGTAGCTTTATTATCCACTTAAAAAACGAGAAGAATGGGGGGGAAACTGCTCCTTTGGGAAAAACATAATTTAAGACCCACAAACACAAACCCTCCTTTTGTTCACTCACACCACAGAAGGACGTAAATGACTCTTGTTAATCGAGCACAACTGAGCACGATTGAGGCCTAATGAGCCCCCTCCCCAGGTGAGCCTGCTGGGCAGTAGCGGGTGGGCGTGGCCCTGCCTGATGTGCGCTGCCAGCGTTCGCGCGTTTCGCAAAAATATAAAGAAATAAATTAGCGCGCTGTCAGTCTGAGAACCCTTTCCCATTAAAAATGCCACATGCACAATTTAATTTTCTCATTGACAGCAAGATATTAGTTGCAGCCTGGAGTAAAAATGATGGACTCCCAGCTTGAGGTTTCAGAGGTGACCAAAATCATCATTTATTTGCAATGGTGTGTTGTGGTAATAGCTAGCAATGAATGTGTGTTGTGTGCGCCAACTTAGTTAGCTTAATAGAGACTGTATTAAATGACCTGGGCCATATGGACAACACACCGTACGCCTTTCAGGGCAATGGAGAAATGAATCCAAATCCATCCATCCACCCGCCCATCCTCTAATCATATAATCAGTACAGTCATGGGAATGACCTGGGACCTACCCGCAGCAGCACTGGACGAAAGGTAGAGGTACATTCTAGACCTCAGTTTCTCAGACTGGTCCTTGGAGAGCCCCAGCCAGTACACGTTTTTGCTCCTACCAGGAGCTGGGAGGGAGCAAAAATGTGGACCACCTGGGAGTCCCAGAGAAATATTTGAGAAATATTGCCTTAGTTGGGATGCACACACTCACAAACTATTAGCGATTCAGAGTCACCAATTCATATAACTGTGTGCGGAAATCCAAGCAGCACGCATACAACACGCAAAGTCCACGTGCGTGCACAGAGCAGGGGTGCAGTGAAGACCTGTGAGGCTACAGCGCCACCTACTACCCCCCCATTATCCACCCCAGTCCAGCAAATCACTGCGGCATTTTTACCGCTTTCATTAACTCTCTTTACATGATTTTGTTTTAGCCCTTATTTTCCATCTCAGCCTACCAGAATTACAACGGAAATATTCCACCTCCACTAAAGGACGGTCAGGCATGAGTGACAGCTGCTTCACGCAGCTCAAAATGGCATTTATTTTAAATATCACTTCTGATTGGCAATTATCCCCCTCCTGCCCCCGCCGAAAGCCTCCATGACCTAATTCGAGAGACAGAAACGCCGAGGAATGTGTCTTAGAGGGACGGCGGGACGTCGATGTGACTTAGTGCTACTTTCGTGGTGTGGAGGACCTATGGAAATGAACAGAGCAGAAAGTGAGCAGGAAGGCACAAAGGCCCCAAAGAGGACTTCTGCACCAATTATGTTCTTATAGATTAATGTGAGCTCATGTTCACATCCTTGCCGCATTGGTCATTACAGATGCAAATCCCTGTCGCTGTGGTGTTTAGCTGCACCTGTTCTCATTTTCATTCCTGGCTGCACACAGGCAATAGAGAAGAAGGCACAAATCAAGTCCGATGTGAAAGGACCAGGCAGGGCACGCGGCTCTCCTTGTATACAACAAAGAGGGCTGTTCAGTCATAAGTCAACTCGCGGATTTTGTCCTCTAACAAATTTTGAGGGGGTCTTCCCTTCTGGGTTGCCTGCCTCATAGGGGGCTGAGTGAATGTCTGCTACCAAAAGGGAATATTATACATTGTATATACTGTATACACACACATACAATTTGGGATTATGCAACTCCTTTTCTTTGCATGGGATATTAAAATTAAATGCCTTATCTCTTCTGCCCAAAGCCAGGACAAATCCTGTACTGTATTACATGCAGGACTTGCGCATTTACTTAGGGAAGAGTTAAAACGGGAGGTGTTAGATAGATATTAAGAATTATACCCACATTAATCTCTGGAGCAGAAGTCTTTTATGTCCACAGTAAGAGGGAGTTTAACCCTGTCTCATAACTATGTGTGTATAAGTCGATGTGGCAGTTTTATCACACAGGAAAGCCTTCTTCCACAGTAAAATCCAAACTATATATCACTTCTAACCTTCACAAATCCCTATCATGCAAATGTGTTTGCATAAGTTTGTAATTAGTATATACAGATATACCCGAAGATAAAATATTGATCATATAAGTGAATGTATAAATGAACTAAGAACCTTAATTAGTATATCCATGACATTTTAATTTCACAAGCTTAAAAGGCATTACACTTGGTTTGATTATCAAATATTTATACAGCTTTGGCTTTACCCCTCATAAGTAATGGAACAGAAATGCTCGTATTAAAGGCGGATTATGCAATGGGAATGCGGGACATTCATGCTCATTAGTGAAAAATGTAAAAGTGTCAAATGTAGTGGATAATTTGAAAATGCGAGGGCTTGCATGAGATATGAGATCTTCTGTGCAATTGTGGATAACTGGGTTCCATGAAAAGGATTCAGAATCAATTTATTCTTATAATAGGTCACCTTTATTTATGGGTGTGATCTAACGGCGTGTGTCATTTTGTGTTCTGGAATCTGGAATTGAATCAGTACTACATTCTGCATTGTCTTCCCTCAGCAGCTTTCTGTGATGTGCACAAATGTCATAGGCAGGGAGATGTGTACGTATTGTTCGGAGATAAAATATTTTATCATGCATTAAATCCCACTAGAGCTTAAAAAAGAAAAAAACAAGTTGAACAATTGGAACAGTATGCAATTGTTTTATGTTAAATGACATGTAAAACTTAAAAAACAAATAAATTCCCCTGAAGTACCCATGCATTGTCATCTTTGAGGTTGGGCTCATTGGGAAGAGGAAGACAAGGAAGACATTCACTGATCACCAGACCAGCTCTGTCCCATGGAGGCCTGGACTCCACATGACCTCTGAAGGTCTCCTCTGGTATCTGGCACCAAGACATTAGCAGCAGATGCTTTAAGTCCTGTAAGTTGTGAGATGGGGCCTCCATGGATCGGACCTGTTTGTCCAGCACGTCCCACAGCTCAGGTGGATTGAGAACTGGGGAATATGAAGTCAAGACCTTGACCTCTTTTCGTGTTCCTCAAATAATTCCTGAACGATTTTTGCAGTCAGGGTGCATTACCCTGCTGAAAGAAGCAACTGCTATTGGGGAATATCGTTGCCAAGGTGGGAAGAACTTGGTTTGCAGCAGTGTTTTGTTGGTGGTGTGTGTCAGAGTAACATCCACACAAATGCCAGAACGCAAGGTTCCTCAGCAGAACATCGCCCAGAGCGTCACACTGCCTCTGCCCACTTCCCTTCTTTCCCCATTGCATCCTGGAAAACGATGCATACAACTGTACACATAATGTAACATGAAATTAGACCAGGCCACCTTCTTCCATTCCTTGGTCCAGTTCTGACGCTCACCGACCCATCGTAGGTACTTTCGGGGGTGACAGGGGTCAGCATGAGCACTCTGACCGGTCTACAGCTACATAGCCCGATACCCAGAAAACTGCAGTACACTTTGTGTTCTGACCTCTTTCTGTCATAGCAAGCATTGACCTTTTCAGCAATTTGTGCTACAGTACAGTTGCCCTCCTGTGGGATCGAACTAGACTGGTTAGTCTTCACTGCCTTTGTGCATCAATGAGTCTTGGGCACCAATGACCCCATTGCCAGTTCACTGGTTTGGCCTCCCTTGGTAGGCTATTGGTAGGTACTGACTGGTGCCAGGAACATCCCACATGACCTGCTCTTTTGGAGATGCTCTGATTAGTCATCCAGCCATCATATTTTGGCTCTTGTCAAACTCGCACATATCCTTACATCTGCCCCTTTTTCCTGCTTCCAATACATCAAAAACCAACCGTACTCCTGCCTAATATATAACGACACCCTTGCCAGGTGCTATTGTAATGAGATTTTTAGATAGTTGCCCCATCTTCTAAAAATAATATATAAATATCCCTTTAGCTATCAGTTACACTGATTTAAAATGAAATGTTTGCGAGCGTGTACAGTCCAGAATTTAAGGAGTGCATAAAATTGAATTCAAGGAGCAGAGGTTGTGGCCCTGTGGTATTACAGGCCTGTTTAATTAGTATCGATGCTTCATGTGAAACGCTGTTCTTCCGAGATCAAGTGGCCATTTCAACGCAGCGTAGGTATAAGCCCCTGCGCTACCTATGACCTGGACTTAAGGTTAAAGGTCTCAGGGTCGAGTCGACCAGTTCTGCCACACTAAACGCCTAATAAGACAATGACACTAATGTGATTTTTTTTTTGTGTGTCAAGAATATTCTAGGCTGCTGTGAAGAATTACACTCGGACATGGAAGGGCTATGAATTACTTCTAATTTAAGAGGTTCTGTCACTTACTGTCTTGCATTGTGGGTCTCTTTACTCTTTTTCAGGGAGACGAGTACCTCGGATGGCCTAACCCAGAATTCTGTAATCGGATGTGTAAAGAAAGAGCATAGTATTGTTAATGACTTGTGCAGAGTTCTTCTCCAGGGAGAAGAAGAAACCAGGAAGGTAAGAGTATTAATGCTACATCGCCCCAACACATCCCTGATGATTGCTAAGCTAGTGAAGTGGGTCCCAAGTGGCTTGAATTTATGGCCTTGGGTCTCCTAAGCAACACCAAGAGTAAAGTAGTCAGTTAAGTTGACCTTGTCGTTTCCTATGAGGATTTCATGCAGTTAAATATTATTCTCCCATCAAGTCTCAGACTAAAGATGGTTAGTATCTCATAGTCACCTTTAAAATCCGGAATTACTAATTTTGCTTCTGACTGAACTGTAATGCATTAGTACCCAGTAAGGATGTTCACCTTGGTCTTCTACAGATACATTTTCTTATAGCCATACCACAAGCATTTAGGCTTTCCCGGACGATATCTTCATGATGGAAGCAGAATGACCCATGTAAACACTAAAGCCCTTAAAACACCATTATGAAACTGTGTCTAACATGTGACATATTCTCTTCTTTCCGAATGAATTGCTTTGAGTTTATCTGCTATTCGTCTGCTTACTCCAAAAGTTTGACTGGGCCTGTTTGTCGTTCTGTCTGCGCATGTCAGATTCCTTACCCTCCCCCCTGGAATAACTAATTTGAACACTCCATAATCATTTATTTTCATATATGAAAATAAGCAGAGAGTCATGGTGTCAACGTGGAATTATCTGATTTTCTGCCAGGCCAAATGTAGAAGCTTATAGTGTGTTTCATGTTTGTTTGACATCAGGTTGTGCACCCATGAGGTTCCTCACTTTCATGTGGAACATTTAGAAAAGTCTTTCACAGGGTGTGTGGATGGGAGGGGGGGTTTTAGAATGGGGAGAAGTATAGTGATGAGGTCATTCATTGACTTCACCTGTGTCTGATTACCAATAATATTAGATAGCACCTGTCTACACCCCGATGCCCAAGGTTGCAATAGGTTAATGCCCTTTCTTCTTACTACCCAACCCACGTTTATTTTCCTTTGTGCTAAAGCTGAAGCTGCTGAATTTCATTCCATTCATTCCCACTATTTCAGTAAACCCACCTTCTCTCGTGCCCCCAAACACATTCTACTTCCTTCTCTTATTTCCGTGTTTCATGGGCGTATTTGCCTTCTTACCTGTAGCAAGTCTTACGATGAGATTTGGAAGTTTAAATAAGTATTAAGCTTTCGTGCTGTTTGGCCTTAAATGCAATATATTCAATATATTGCTCAAGGATCATCTGGCCTTTCGAAATTTTTACGAGGAATCCAATAAATTGTTATTAAACAAGCAGTCTGCTTTCTTGAACAAAATAATCATCTCCCAACTTTCATTTGCTATAGAATTGCAGTTATATCTGGTAGGATTGCAGTTGCACCTTTTCAATGTTGTGACAAATACACTACCTGTGTATATATGGGTACTTTTGCCAGAACTGAAAGCTAGTGAAATCATATACTAGCTGAGAATAACTCACTTTATGTAAAATTGTGAGGGGAAAACAGATTCCTGACATTTATTTTCTTTGGAGATTAAACATTAGATAGTGAAGTGTATATTTTCTTCATTAAATTTCTGGACAAAAATATTGGTTTAACCAATTCAATATTTGCTTGTCATATGCCAGTATCAAATTTTCTAGTCTTTGGTGTCTGTTGTTATAACGTATAAAATATTCTTTAAATATTATTTTGAGTATATAGCATATATCTGTATTTTACAAAAGTGCAGTGTTATTGATGCATCCTTCTACAGTTTCCATCAATTGATTTTATTCAGTTTAACTTGTAACAGTATGCATAACTTTGAAATTTAGTGTTCTGTACACATTTATATAAACGTGCCAATATACTATGTATACCTTTGCCTCACTTTCTTATAGTTTACCTTCATTCCTTTCTTTCTTCCTTCATTCCATCCATCCTAACATTCTTCCTTCCTTCCTGCATTGTGTCTGCAATGTTCTGGAAAACAGTTACAGGGTCCAGTTTAGACCTTACCTCACAAATACTGGCAAATGGCACAAAAAACATGTACTTTCCAGTCACAGAAATGAATTGCAGCAAACCAACAACGTTATTAAAAGCAGTTTAATCAAGTTCATCCTGCATTTACAGGCATGGAAGATTTAGTCAGGGCTGTTGGATTGCAGTGAGCGGTAAACCATAGTGACCATTTTTGATGATTTTCCCTATAGTGCTGAAATGAAGAAGAATATTCCTCCCACGGCCACATCAGATAATAATCTAACCACGATCCTTGGTCCAGTGATTATCATTCCTGATTAGATGACTGTGTGATGTGGGGGCCATGGACGTTTTGGGGGAAGCAGGACAGTCAAGGGGCAAGTCCTTCCACTTACCTGCAATCAGTTACTAATTATTAATTACACACTGCAGGTCTTCTATATACAGCAGGATTGTAATTATACTTCTTTATCTTTCCTCTCTCTGTTTGTCTAGGCCTGTTAATCATTTGTTAGAGCCAAAAAGCAAATTTTAGGTGTCCATGTATGTTACTTCCTGTGACCCTGAGATGGATGGATGGATGGATGGATGGATGGATGGACGGATGGATGGATGGATGGATGGAAGCAATTTGATTTTGAAGAGTGGTAATGAGTTTTAAATCCCCCGTGCCCCTCCGGAAGAAGCTATTTGTTTAGAGTAAGATTTCTCTTATTTCTCGTATGTTTATTTATGGGATTTTTTTGAGAAGCCGTATTCCTAGATCATAACTTCAGCACTTCCTTTAAAGGAACCAAGAAAACGTTGTCAGTTTCCCCACTATTGGGAAATGCAGTGAATGCCTTAGCAAACTTTATCATAAAACAGAGGTTTAATTAACATCAAAAATATATATATAAATCCCAGGAATTCGAAATCAATGCCTGAGCATATAGCTCAGTCCCCAGCTGTTTAAGGACATGTTGGTGCAATACAGCTATAAATTAAACAACATGGAAAAAGAGTTCTCCAGTACTAATGTATCTTCCTCTTAGGGATATTGGATTTTACCACAATTTAAAGTAAAACGACATCGAAGGCTATTTAATGTTGCTCGACTATTTCTCTGTGATTTAATAGCTTTTTTGTTTAATAAAAAGATGTACAAATATTTTTTTAGCCAATCAAAACATTCAACATTTTATCCTTAGAGTGGGGTCGAGTGAGCTTTCCAGCTAGCAGTTTTAGCTCCTCAAATGTGTTTTTGTCAATAACCCGGAAGGCTGTCAGAACCCAGAAGATGAAGTGCAGACCAAACAAGTTTTGGCTGTTCTCTGCAGTAATACTGTCACATTAAGTTCTGACAGCTCCTGCTTCTTGGTGTCCCTGGACTCCAGAGAGAGTCTCAGAGATAAGCCCCTTAGTTCCTAATCAGATTGCACTTCATCAGTGACTGTGGAACAAGGAACCTGAGAGAAAATATTTTAAGCTAATCTTCATTAGCAAGGTTGATAAGATCATTTGACCCATGTGTCACTTTTTCTATTCCCTAGGTGCAAATTATGCTTCCTCATATAGCTCCAAGCTGACGTTTTTGCAGGGACAAGCTTAGATTGCATTCAGAATGGCAAAAGGATTTTTTCGGTCCCGGTTTCCGTTATAATGAATGGTAATTGTCAGGGCTGCACGCTTGAAAAATGAATTTGTAAATTACATGGATTTTCCCTCATAAATTAATATTTTATTCTTCGTGAGTACTTATTGGAATTCTGTATACTGTTTCTTGTGTATTGTGAAATTGCCACTTTAGATTTTATTCCTTGTATATTCTAGTACCTGGCAGAAAATTCCTGGTTCTATTAGACTGATCATATCTTCATAGCACCAGTGACTCATGGGAAAGTGAGGATTATATTTAAAATAAAGTTAAGAAAAACATAAAGCATAAATGTCTTCTTGACAGTGTGATTTTCATTTTGTTTGTACTCGGACGATGCGATATAACTCATATATGACTCATCTGTGAAATCATTTGCCAGTGTTTTATAAGAGTTTCCGTGTATTTTTAAATAAATATGCAGTGACGAGGGGATTTATTGAAAGGGGAATCTGGCAGTTTTGGCAGTGTTTGGTCTGTGAAGTGATCCTTCTGCTCTCAACTGCAGCCACGTCAGTGACAAGCCAGTTCCAGTGACAGGCGCACATGTCCGAGCACGTTTCACAGATGACGGCGTCTCATCCGTCTCAAAAACCACTTTTTTTTAAAGCAAAACTGCAACCTGTAACCTTCTGTTCCTGGGTTCCTCATGTATGCCATTTTATATTAATATACCAATAAGTACAATTATTATATCTATCTCCCTTATTCCATATAACCATCTATGTGTAATCTTCTTACATCTGTGCTTACCTGCAGAACTACATTCTTCTTTCGAGTTGTCGTGTGTCTGTGTACTTTTTTTTGCATTTTATTCTTTGTAAAGGTCTGCCTGCCGGGCAGTAGCTGTAGCAGGCCTGTTCTTTTTCGTTCAGCTCCCTTGCATAAACTAGCAATGGAAACACTGCTGTGATGCTGTTTGTCTGACTACGTTAAATCGCTTAGAAATATACGAAAAGCATGATGTAATTATGCACTTACCCAAAATTCTGGAGAAATACATACAAAACATCCTATGATATAGGGAGAGTTTCATCTGGGTGATTTTAAAGCCGGTATTCTGCATTTTAATCCCATTCCATATCTAAATTTCTGCATTTTCAGAGACGACACAAAAGCCATTTCACTCTCCGTGCTTTTAGTTTCTTCGTAATTGTGGGTTTATATATCTATATGTCTGTCACACAACAAAGATAGTGGGAAGGGAGGAGGTTCAAAATGTTATAATCACAAGTTGTCTGAAAAGTAACTACAATGCTTTCTAAAGGTTTTAACATACAGGGACTGGTAAACGACAAGATTCCGCACCCTGGCAACAGTAGAAATAATGTAAGCCTCCTGAAAGAATAGAGGGACCCACTGAGGTTATTGTTTTTCCATAAGCAGCACAGATGAAGCATGGGGAGGGAATACAGCGCTTGAGACAACTTCATGAGGTGAATGTGATCAATGTGAAGGGTTGAGTATAAATTCCTCCCGACCACAAGAACAAAAGAACTTCTGGAATGAGGAAAGTCGAGATCCGTCCTTGAGTGGACCGAGTCATCAAAGCAAGAGAAGATGAAACCAGAAATCAGATACGATCAGTCCCGGCTCTTGATCATTCCTACAGAAACATAAATTTGTCAGATAACCCAACTGGATGGCCTGCTGACTGTGAACAGCATATGAGAGCCTCATCGTTGCTGTATCCCTCTGCTGGGTTACATTTAATCAAATTGAATTAAGTCAAAAATGGAAGTTTAGACTGGAAAGTGTCCAGTGCTTGATTCAAGCCAGAGGTTTTTGCATAATATGAGATGATCGGCAACTGAGAAAGCATTTCCACTAATTGAATTTGCACTATAAAGATTAACTATTTAAATCCTTTTCTGCAGATATTATAATCCAGTAAATATACCCATACAAATATTTGTTGTTGTCCCATAAACTAATGGTATGGGTATTGTTTTGTATGATTGAGCTACTTGTTACTGTCTGATTTAGCTCAATGTGTGATTGATCTGCATGTATAAAAAATGAATTAACGTAAATGAATATATTGAGTCATTTATATTTGTGCTTTTGACTCCTCCTGCGTTTCTGTTTCAGGAGCTTTTACAGACCACCTGGCACCTCTCAGCTGTTTTTGAAATTTCTTTATCTTTTTTCCACAATTATGCGTAACTAGTTAAATCAGTTCCCATTTAGATTTCAAGGCCTACAACATTTGAAGAATTTGATGTGAATTTCATCTCTCTCTCCTGATGTCAGGATCTGTCCCTACCCGTTCCGTCATGTCCCCATTTGGCCAGCAGATGTCACTGGCCATCCTGTCTTTTTCTAATGTTTCCTGGTCTATTGTCTCAATCTCTCACACCTGTTTCCTCTTTGTGGCCCATTTACATTTACAGTATTTGGCAGACGCCCTTAGCCAAAGCAACTTGCATAAGTGCTTTAAGACGCTGCGATGAATTTTTCCGATACTAGCTCAATAAGGTCCCAGGCTATGAATACCATCTATCTGAATACCATCTGTCTGAATACCATCTATCTGAATACTCTGTTGAGAAAGTACAACTTTTTTTTTTTTTTTTTTGTATACACACACACACACACACACAAGGAAAAGAGCTGAGTAAGAATACAGAGTACTACTTCAGGTATTTCTGAAAAAGGAAAGTTTTGAGTTGTCACTTGAAGACAGCCAAGGTTTCCGCTGTTCGGACATCAAGGGGGAGTTCATTCCACCAAATAGGTGCCAGGCTCATTACATGCGATTCCTGATTCGCTTGCTGTCAACAATGAAATAAACAAGTATAGATAAACAGTTTAATTTTTAGCTACTGGAGAATACACACAAAAACTTTAAGAGTTTGTAACTATACCTGCCCTTCTCCCTAAACTGTTAACGGGACCTAACCCAGGCAAAGGCAAAGAAGGCAGCTGCCGAGGACCCATCCAGCACAAATGGGCTCAGACAAAGTCATGAAATATATACATTATATACATGGTCAGCTCTAGCTATAAGCAGTTACCCAGGACCCTCGAATTTCAGTGGAGGAAGTGAAATTATCTTAGACTTTTTGGGGTGGGGGTGGGGGGTGGGGGTGGGGGTGGCTCCCAAGTAAAGCTTTGCCTAAGGCCCTTGAAAAAGTAGATCCAGCCCTGTCTGTTTGTGCCCCAAACTAATCTCTCCTGGTTCGCTTTCCTCCCACCCCCTGCAGGAGTTTTGGGAGCGGAACAGTCCAGCTACTCTAATCCTCATCCTCATAGGATCATGTTTGCTCAGCATATTTTACTCGGAATCATAACAACGGCCGTTATGATTAACTGCTTCCTTACTACTTCCATAAACATTTATGAATTACCCAAAGCACTTAAATTCAGGGGTTTTGGTCCAAGGAGTGAGATTCTGCATTTATATACCAAAAGTTTGCTGTGTTTTATGATTTATGATTTCCTTTATGATTAAAGGAAAAGGTCCATTTTAGAGGCAGAAACAGCCTGCTCCTGTAGACCCATAACCGTGAAGTGCTTGGTTTCCATTCAGCAATTGATCTCTGACATAATTCTGTTGAGCAGTGATGATAATGATGTCATTAAACAGTGGGTGGGTGCATCTTCATGTGACCAGGGCTTGGCATGTCATTTAGTCCCACATGTTGCATGGTCTCCCACTGATACATTTGTGTCCTGTATGTGTGGAGGTTGCATGTTTTATTCTGAGATCTCCAGTTTTCTCCCGGAGCTCTAAGACCTGCAGCCAGACTAATAGGTGTCTCTAAATAGTCCAAAGTGGTTTTAGGTATGTGCCCTGCAATGGACTGGCATCCCATCCGGGGTCTACCCCAGTCTTGTGGTCTATAATGGACTGGCATCCCATCCGGGGTCTACCCCATCCTTGTGGTCTATAATGGCCTGGCATCCCATCCGGGGTCTACCCCAGCCTTGTGGTCTATAATGGCCTGGCATCCCATCCGGGGTCTACCCCAGCCTTGTGGTCTATAATGGACTGGCATCCCATCCGGGGTCTACCCCAGCCTTGTGGTCTATAATGGCCTGGCATCCCATCCGGGGTCTACCCCATCCTTGTGGTCTATAATGGACTGGCATCCCATCCGGGGTCTACCCCAGTCTTGTGGTCTATAATGGACTGGCATCCCATCCGGGGTCTACCCCATCCTTGTGGTCTATAATGGACTGGCATCTCATCCGGGGTCTACCCCAGCCTTGTGGTCTATAATGGACCGGCATCCCATCCGGGGTCTACCCCAGCCTTGTGGTCTATAATGGACTGGCCTAATAATGGAAAATGGACATATTTTTTGGTATCTTGGATAGCAATTAATGTCAGTCCCAAGAACTATAAGTGGCTCCTTTCACATGCGCCCTGCGTTCTTTTTTTTTTATTTCATTTCCATGTGTGTGAACTACCCTGTCCGTGCCACTTGGAAAGGCAGATCTGTGCTGTAAATAAGCTCCCTCTTCCCTGCCAGATCCCTGTGTCATGTGTTTTCCTTCCATTTTAATGCGCTGACAGTGACATTCTCGCAAGGTGCCTTCAGGTTCTTCTCCCCTTCATGTCTGCCTGAGGTTAATGTTGTTGGGAGTGTTAAGCAAAATGTTGCTTCCCATGTACTGCTGTCACACGGTTACGCTCATCATCAAAAAGTCTAGCTGTGAAGGGGGGGGGGGGTTGCTGTGTTAATTTAACAGCTTCGGCAGCAGTACTGTAAGGTCCATGAACGTATTTCAGGGAAGCCAGAGTCTGCATGTTTGTCCCTTTTGCATGTTGAGCATACAGGCTAATAACGTCTGACTTACGCACAGCCATACCTACAAAGCACTGCCAATAAAGCCTGTTGCATTAAAAATCTGGATTAAATACCATCATTCCTAATAGCACATGCACACAGTACTTTATGACGCTCCGGAAAACATCGCACAGCTTTGGCAGGTTACAGGCACCGCATGTAGGTACTTTTATTATTACTGCATAATTATTGTCATCATTATATATTATATCAATATTTTTTTGACTTGCCTATGAAGTCGAATTAAAGACAGATTTAGTGAATGGATTTCATTCATAACATGGGAACTGCCTGTACTGTAAGTCCTAAGGCATTTTCTGTTTCAACTTGTTCATTAGCTGCAATAGCTAAGGTTGAAGTTAGTGACATAAAGCAAATTAATGGAGCTTATAGGTGTGGGCGGAACGGTAGCTCACACCTCCATGGCTGGGGGGTTGAATTCCACCCCATCTATGTACATGTATGTGGACTTTTCATGCCTTCCCCAGGTGGCTAAGGTTTCCTCCCGCAGCCCAAAAACATGCATTTATACTAACTCTCGTCTCTGTCACCTGTAGTATGTGGCCTGTGATGGACTGACATCCATTCCTTGGGCTAGAAGATTGATGAGTGGTAGGTTTCATATATGGGAGGTTTGTGTTATTATTTCAATTTTTTTCGGTTAGAACTGGCATTTAAAGGGATGATTTCTTGTATAAGGATTTTGTTGGAAACAGTCTGTGTAGCTAGTTCCCTAGTGTGGTTCTGATTAACCCATGTGGTCAGGGATACTGATGAGGGTCCGCTCCCTATTGGAGCTGAGAGTGCCCTGCAGGTATGCTTGACAGCGATGATTCCAGGGGACTTTGGTTTGGAGAAGCCGTCGCAGACCAACTCGAGCAGATAAGATGTCTGTGTCTCAGCTGAGCGCCATAAACTGTTTCTGGGCCCAGCTGTTGATGCCCAGACTTTCTTCAGAGATTAACAATCCTCCAACAGGCAGTAACTGTTCTAATACCATCTTCACACCTTCAGAAATACCAGAGATTTATCATCTGAGAAAGTATGGAGAGTTTGTGTGGTGCAGAGAGATTTAGGTGTAGCAAATGGAGTACAGCAATTATTGCATATAATTAAATAACTTTTTTTTTCAAGAATATTAAGTTCTACAGTATAATCACACACAATCACACATTCTCACAGTACAGAAAGTGACCTAATTCAGCCATTTGACTTCACTTAGTGTCTTGGTTATTGATTGAATAGGAAAGAGCTGGTGTTCATTAAATTTAACTGATGAATGTATTTCTGTTACTGGGATTAAAGTGACCCTCGCATATTAACCAAAATATCAAAATATGCCTTTACGTTCATTATCCTAAAAGCTAAAAGCAGTTCACAATGCATTATGACTTGGTGTATTTAAGGACATGTTCTTTATATATAATGATAGCATCTGTCTTATTTTTCACTTCAGAAAAGTGCCCTACGACTTAATTTGGATTTTTTAAGAATTGATGAGTACTTTTAGCATACTAGGGGGTGGCATGGTGATTAACACTATTGCCTCACACCTCTGGGACCTTGGTTCGAGTCTCCGCGATGCCTCCATGTGTGTGGAGTTTGCATCTTCTCCCCATGTTGTCCTGGGGTTTCCTGCAGGTGCTCCAGATTTCCCCCACACTGATGTTAATTGCAGTTAACTAGTTGCCTGTATGTGTGAGTGAATGGTGTGTGTGTGCCCTGCGGTGGGTCAGTGCCCCATCCTTGGTTGTTCACTGCCTTACACCCGTAGGCTCTGGACCACCAACAGCCTTGAATAGGATAAGCAGTTATAGAAAATGGATGGATGTTAGCATACTACCCAATCATGGACATATAGCATTTTAGCAGGTGTTATCCACAAATCCATTGTATTATGCAATATCATAAGTTTATTTAATGACTGTAATGTTAATCAGGGACTCATGAAAAGGCAGACGCTTCATGAATGACATGGTTTCTCATACCTCTATGGTTGAGGCTTTAGACAGTGTCCTCAGACCTGTGAGTGTGACGCTCCCTGTGCTGTGTGAGTTTCCTGAGGTACTGGGTCAGCTGCGGTCTCTGTTTGGCCCAATCGGCCCTCAGCACGTGACAGTATGTGGAAACCCTATGATGAACCACAATCCAGTCCCCTGTCTTCCCTTGCACTCTATGCTGCCTAGGATAGACACCAGCATCTACAGCCCTGTACTGCAAAAGCATTTGGAAGGGAGATGGGTGATGAAAAAATAAAGAAATGAGAAAGAACACTGTAAAAATCCACCAAATGTGATATAAAATCCTTGATGAAGAAGTTTCTTTCTGCTCATGCGCAGTTCACCCTTATACCATAGTCAGTTACACCCTTATACCATAGTCAGTTCACCATTATACCATAGTCAGTTACAGCCTTATACCATAGTCAGTTACACCCTTATACCATAGTCAGTTCACAATTATACCATAGTCAGTTACAGCCTTATACCATAGTCAGTTCACCCTTATACCATAGTCAGTTACACCCTTATACCATAGTCAGTTACAGCCTTATACCATAGTCAGTTCACCCTTATACCATAGTCAGTTACAGCCTTATACCATAGTCAGTTCACCCTTATACCATAGTCAGTTACACCCTTATGCCATAGTCAGTTACAGTCTTATACCATAGTCAGTTACAGCCTTATGCCATAGTTAGTTACAGCCTTATACCATAGTCAGTTACAGCCTTATACCATAGTCAGTTACAGCCTTATACCACAGTCAGTTACAGCCTTATGCCATAGTCAGTTACAGCCTTATATACATAGTCAGTTACAGCCTTATACCATAGTCAGTTACAGTCTTATACCACAATCAGTTACACCCTTATGCCATAGTCAGTTACAGCCTTATACCACAGTCATTTACAGCCAGCAAACCCCTTCACCTTGCAGCTGCACAGCCGTGAGCTTTGTGCCTGGTATTCTGTATTGATAACTTTTATTTTATTTTATTTTATTTGCCTTTTATTTCATCCACACTAACTAATTGTATAAAATATTATTTGCACCATTGTAAATGTCCTGTGTCATTACATTTTGGGTGCAGCTCATTTGTGATAATCCATTTTACTTAGTCCTTGCAAATTACAGTAGTAAAAGTTTCCGTATTTGTGTAACAGTATAGTCTTTGCATAATTAAAGCATAAATACAACAGCATAACTGGCATGCTGTAATTCTACCGAGAAAGGGCTGTGATTAAATTTAGACCCATGCGACTTGAACAAGGGATTTCAGCCATCATTAGAATTAAACTGCACAGATTTTTATTCTTTCGCTCGCTCTGCAGTCCAATGTGCTGATTATTCCATTCCCAGTTCCATCGTGTAGACATCACCCCAGATTTGCTTCTGCAAAGGGCATTTGAAATTAATATCAGTGAAACTGAATAGATTGAAGTCGGTTCCTATTATTGCTCCCTGAATTCATTACCGAAATCCAGATTACTGTTATCTACTGAAAGTGCACGGCAATGAAAAATATAACAAACATCTTTTGTTCATGAAAATGATAATCCCAGCTATGAAATATGAATATGTAAATCATTAAGGTGGGATTAAACTGCGCATAATCTAAGGTAAACAATGATATTTAAAAACTCATTAATGAGGTGCTAAAAAGGCAGATGTGCACCAAATCCATGTTTACAGGCTATGTTTTTCACGTACTGTATGCTAATTATTCTACCAATCTCTTGGAAGCAAATTTTGTGAGCAATTTTAACAATGTCTTACTTAGTAATTGATAATATATACATTGGTCCCTCAAACATATTCCAATCTGAGACGCGTGTTGGCATTCATGTCTACAGTGTGGTTCAACAGGACCAACACAATCAGTACTGTGGACCATGTAACAAAAAAACAAAATCACCTCTATTAGATGAAGCTCTATTAGGAATGAAACTTGTTATAATGCCAGCATTCAGTTCAACACTTTAGCTCATTTACATTTTAAACTGTCCACAGCTATAAATCTCAAACACATTTGTGCTGTTAATATATACAGTACATTCTTTAATAGAATTTTGCAGAGTATTGGGTTCTGCATGCTGTCATTAATAAAGTACTTTGAGTAAGATAGCGTTAATATGGTCAGACGCTGAGTCCCTAAACATTGGATTGTATCAAAGCTCTCTGCCAAAAGGAGGGAAACTGCTGTATGTCCATTAGCAGATTGCCAGAGGCTCCAGCTATTGATCACTGAGGTGGCTGCTAGCTCATTTATGTAATTATCTTGTAACGCACTCCGGTTTTGTACAGGATTAAGGGAGCAAGAGATTGTTGATTGGGCAGAACATTTGTAAACTTCTAATAAAGCTGGGCATTTCTTCTGTGGATTACTAGTTATCAGGTGGAGGAGCTATACACTCAGTGGCCATTTTATTAGGTATGCCAAGCTAATAGTCGGTAGGAACTTTTGCCTCCAAAACCACTTCAAAGATAGAGAAGTTGTGTGTTCAGAGAAGCCTTTCTGCACAGCACTGTGGTACTGAGCTATTATTTTTGCACTTTTACTCTTTCTGTTTGCTTTAACAAGTCTGTCCTCTCTCAGTAACAAGGTGTTCTCATCCACAGAAAAGACTTGATATTTGTTCATCACACCATTCTCTGTAAAATCTAGATAGTGTAATGTCTGGCACCTATTCTAATGCTGAACCCCTGGACCCTCTCTGTCTGCTGTATGTATTCAGCTGCAGCCATACATTTCACTGTTTGGAGTAACAGGCTGTTTGTTTTAACAAGAATGTGTACCTAATAAACTGGCCACAGAGCGACCAATCACATAATGTCATGTCAAAAGTATCGATAGAAGTATGAATGAATTCTGTAGATGTAATTCAAAAATAGGCTGATGTCTCCACAGCAGCAGTTCACTAAGCATGAACCAATAATGTCTCATTCAGCAACAACAAAATGCTGCATTTGTAAAGGCATCGAGCTGCACGCCTCTGAAATAAATCACTTACCCCAAAAGATATCGTCAGCAACGTGAAATGTATCAACTCTATGGACAGAAGTGACAAACGCATAGACAAAAATCTGCTGAGGATGTCATGGTTGGAATGTTTCATATGACTCTCTGTTACATTTGTTTTTGTTGTATTATAAAATAAACTAGGCATATAACGAATTATCGTTACTAGTTCCAGCTACCATCACATAATAGCTAGTGGGCAAGAAACTATAAATGTAAAATATCTGGGCCAGCCCAGTTTCCCATTATTAATATCAACTATAGCATCTGCTCACTGGTTTGAAGTAAAGGCTAAACATTCAAGCCATTTAAAATCAGCTGACTGCAAGTGTACTAGCTACCCAAGTACTTTAAAGAGGCAGTACTAGCAGATGAACCCTTTATTAAGCATAAAAATGCACTTTTGCGGTAGAGGGGTGGAAAGAATCCAGGACGTGGTGAGTTGAGAAGCGTGAAGATGTGATGGTGAGATTCATCATCCTTCATCATCACCCATTTCTCAGCAAGCAGGCTAATGCATGCGTGCTGCTCACCAAAGGAAGCCTATAGTCTAGTATTCTTACTTCCCAAAACAAATGGCTTGGTGATGGCCACTACGGTGTGGGATATACCGGCATGGATTAAGTCCATTTACATTTATAAGAGGTTCAGTGTGTGCCGATAAGTGTGCAGGCTGATGGAAATTTTCTATCACCATCAGCACTCAGCATATACTACGGTTTCATTTGGAAGAAAGATGTGAGGTACCATGGAGTTCTGAAGGAGCTGTTCTAAGGTGCACTCAGATCTTTCCTGGCCAAGTTATGGTGACCCAGAACATCTAATGTCAGGTGTCAAGCAACAAAAAAAAAGAAAAAGGACTGGAATGGTCCTGAATACTCGATGGACGGACGGAGAGTTTTGCATCATTGGCAATCTAGGAATTAGGGAAAAAACTCAAAAACACTGTGGAATTTTGACCTGGATTATCCAGCCCATTATTGTTACCTGGGTGCTTGTTAAGTCAACATGTGCAAATTAAAGCCTCTCTGTTCTTCTCCGTCTCACCACTACAATCCAGGGCACATGATCTCAAGCTTCCCATCCAAAGTGGAATTTCACAGTGCAGCATCTGTTCCTGTCAAGGTTTCTATGCTACCCACAATGCCTCAGTAATTGCTCAGTCACTATAACCTCAAAGTCTGCAGTCTGCTTCTTTAACTCCCCAGCTCAGCTCGACCTTTGGATGGCTCTTAATTAGGTGACAGGTGGATCCTGGGGAATTTCTTCCAATCCATAATGCTGCTCCCTAGCTCATCCCATGGTGACACCGCAAACTATATGAAATAAAGATAAATTGGATGCAACGCTAAAGTTTTTGGCCAAAGATTTTCAGCGTAGTAGTTTTGCCGACAGTTTAGCTCTAGATATGGCTAGATATGTTTTTTTTTATTTTTTCAGGTGACCTGCATTCAGTTCATAGGCATCGTTAGAGCCCGTTTATTGGGGCACGTGTCCCAGTATTTACGTGCTGCAGACCAGTAGAATCTCACATTCCGCTTTTATTGTTATTAGGCTACTGGAATTACCTGTGCGGTTACATGAAAATAATCAACACCCATGTGACATGTCTGGACCAATAAGGACACATTGTTTACCAAAGCCGTGGTGTAATGTGTACGAAAGTGCACTGTAGTTACCGCGATTCAAGAAAATATTATCTTTGTCACTTACTAATGACTTACTAATGATGATGCAGAAAAGATGAAAGATAAGATAGAAAACATACGTTACTTATAATTTAATTACAGGCAGGAATCATTGAGTTTATAAAGCTATTTGTAAGTTTTGGTGATCAATGACATAAATATAGAACTTGGTGTCCAATTTTTACAAATTATTTCTATGCCCTAGTGAGCTGGCCCACACCAGGCAAATCGCCTGTAATTGTAACTGTAATTGAGTGCTTATTGGGAATGAAAAGACATGCTGATTTTATGGCCTATTGAGTGATATTTCATGTATGTACCATTATTAAAATGGGAGAACGGCGGTTTTATTCAGTCTGGGCTGAAAGTTGTTCACTAGGTACAAAACTTGGCCCATACATCTAATTTTACATCAAAAAACTAATCATTCAAGCAATGATACAAATGCACATATTAGAGTTTAGAACATCTGCCTTTAACAAGCTAACATTACAGTAGGGGATTGTCTCCAAACCACCACAATACACAGTACAGAGTAATGTTATGTTAGTTTATTAAATAATAAAAATAAGATGTGGGAACAATTTGTTAAAAGATGAAAAGATGTTATTTCAAAGTAATCATCTGTTACATCAAATCAATGCCACCATTCATGAATAAGGGAAAATGTACAAAAAGTAATCTTTTTTGAAGACACAGAGTGCTCAAGGGAATATTTATTAAACGTTAATGATGGAAATTACTAGCATGCAGAATATTAACTGTTGGTTGAAACATGGCGTACAGTTGAAAAGCAAAGCAGTACTAAGTTAATTTTTTTTTATTAGACATCCCTTGTGTTCATAATGTATCATTTTTCTGATTGCTTGAGAATGTCAAGAACAATATAACTATCAGAAGTACATTTAAATGAATTTAGTCATATTTGTTTTCTAGAAAAATGTAACCATACTGATTTCCTCCATTCGTAATATTACAGTTTCAAGCTGAAATGGTAAACCTATTTTTTTTTTATTGGTAACATTTTAGTAACTACCAACAAGAGGCGATGGAACCTTTTATTGCATATTATTTTCTACAAAAGCTCCTTATCTGATAACTTAGACCAAAATGACTTTCACATGAGTTTTACGTCATATCTATTTTTAGGACCATGTACTAAACTGAGCAAATCAAGTAAAGTACTTTGCTGAAAAGTACTGCTATAGGGGCGTAACTGGTACCTGAGCTAGCAGGTCTTTTGTTATAAGTCTGTGCAATTACCCATCACAGTAATTAATTGCCCGTCCTATTGCATTCATTAATTCCATTGCTGTTCTTTAATTAGTCCCTATCAGCTTCATTCTTAGTTACATATTGACATCATTGCTAGTACATGTGTAAAAATATATTTTAATATTTTTTATATGTTGATTAGCTGCATTTAAATGAATGCAGCACTCACAGTAATATATGTCAGAAAAATGTTTTTTAAGCCAGAAGTAAAAAAAATAAAAGCTAATAAGCCATTACTTTGAGAAATGAGCTTTGCATAAATTACAGGCTGTTAAATAAAAAAAATTATTAAATATATTTATGTTGCTGCATATAAGTAATGCCCTATCAATATAAATAGATAACAATGGAGGATTTAAAAATTATAAATAAAGTGTTCATGCTTTGGAATATATATATATTGTGAACAACCAACAGACAATGAATATTAGTACAGGTATGAATGTCGGATTTTTATATTGTAGCCTTAGTGTAAAATTACATTTACGGTTACATTCAGTGGACACTTCTGTCAAACTTAACGTACGAATGAGGATCAGGGAGCAGGACTAGCCTGTCACTGCAAGACTGGGGG
This sequence comes from Brienomyrus brachyistius, assembly GCF_023856365.1. Classification (NCBI taxonomy): domain Eukaryota; kingdom Metazoa; phylum Chordata; class Actinopteri; order Osteoglossiformes; family Mormyridae; genus Brienomyrus; species Brienomyrus brachyistius. The sequence continues at coordinate 16,271,012 of NC_064547.1, read as the reverse complement.
TTAAGGGCGTTGCCCAAGAGCCCAACAGTGAATGAATATCTGCAATGAACTTCTAAACATCCAGCAATCCTTTTCCAATAAGCACTTAGTGAGTGCAGTTTAACAGTGAGCCTAGGAACTATCTCAAGAACCAGAGGAAGAAAGAGAAGGGGACCCTGGATGAGATGCCTGTACGATGTAAAAACAGCACTGGTCACTAATCAGTATTCCTCAATGCTGTTTCTCCTTAAATGCCATAGAAAGTAGATTTTGGCAAAGATCTTGGGCACACAGAGATCGGAGGTGGTACGTCTTTTACGTAGCTCTCAAAGGTGTATATTCTCAACTGGTTCCTTGCCATCCTTTGTTTTTTCTGACAGAAAACAAACAAGAGTAAACTACACATAAATCAGCTTTGCTACACGTCATTCACTATGTTGGAGAGACTGCAGAGAAAATGGTTTAGAACACAGATTATCACATAATAATCCATCCATCCATTTTCCAAACCGCTTATCCTACTGGGTTGCAGGTCACATAACAATAATAATAATAATAATAATTATTATTATTATTATTATTAACAACATAGCAGTATGACCATCTGATCCTCAGTCAGTTCAGATCAAATCATGTCTTCTGTTTTCCGCATGGCCCCCATCGAGGCCCACTAACTGTCACCCCCAGAGCTGGGGGGTTGAATGCAGCCTGCGTTCTGCATGTGCAGTTGGCATTCGCTTCCTGTGTTGTGTGGCTTCTCTCCTGCAGCCCGAAAGCATGTAGTTAGGTTAACTGGCATGTCTAAAGTATGATCTAAAGCATGTGTGCTCTGTCATGAACTGGCATCCTGTTCAGGGTGAACCCCAGCCTTGTGCCCTTCGCTTCTTGGAATGGGCGCCAGGCTCCCCCATGACTCCAACTAAGATAAGCAGTTAGAAGATGGATGGATGCAAGTTTGCTTTTTTTAAAAAATTCTGGATTCCATCTTTGAAAGATGAACACTGCCATCTAGTGGTGCTATAGCCAAACTCCCAGAATTTCAGATTACTGTGACTGTGTTTGCCCAACCTCTAAGACCCTGACAGGCATAAGCAGTTAGAAGATGGATGGATGGATGGATGGATGGATGGATGTTGTTATTGTTTTATTACTATTATCTAAAAATAAAATAGTAAGGCCCGCATTAGTTAATGCCGAATTGTGTCTGAAGTACTTCCAAGGCAAAGGGTAGGTAGTTGTGTTTTTCTAATATTTTTTAACACAAGTCACATGAACATGGGAAGAACGTGGAGGACCTGAGCAGAACCAGCAGAACCATGGCACCTTCTTCGGTGTTTTTTATATTTATTAGTAAAAACGTGTAATTTGATGCACTGTTTAAAATTCTGGAGGCATCAAAGATTAGAAGGCTTTTCAAATAAAAGCTACTTTGTATTTTTCCGCATTTTCATATGAAGTGTCTCTTGACCAATTAGCACTCAGTGGGGTTTATATTGTTATATTGTTATGTGAGTAGATTGCCCTGGTCCATCTAAGCAAAACAATTTAATACCTTTGCTTGAGCACTTTCCATTAAATGAGCTTTCTGCAAATTTATGCACAAAGTCTATGTGCATAAATCAGTTTTATATCCAAAAGAACTTTTTAAGCCAGACTTCACTTGTGTCTGCTATTGAAAATTACCGATCTCATTTTTAATATTCCATTTAATTAAATGTCTTACCTGCATGAAATTTAAAATTAAGTTTCAATCACAATATCCATCCATCTTGTGGCTGCTTATCCTAATCAGAGCTACGGGGGAGGGGTGGAGATTATCCCAAGCACACGCTACGGACAATTTAGCCAAACAGTCTAACAGCACGTTTCGGGAGTTCCTGTGGTTGGTGACGACGCAGGGAGAAGACAAACGCTGCACATGCAGACCAAGCAGAGGTGATATCCGGACCCATCCAGACCCCCAGCCCAGCCCATTTCCGGTGCTACCCATTTAGCTATCCTGCTAATGAGTGCGCCTGCTTTGCGGGCCGCTCTCGCGCTCAGATTAATTAACGACATATACCTCAACGCAAACACCCAAGAGCTAGATTTCACCCTGAGGGCTCTTACTTCAGAGCTCATTATCCCGTCAGCTTCGATACACAGTGGAGCATTTTAGATCGTTTGGTGAACAGCACTTGCTACCTTTCATTTGTCTGCTTGTCTATATCCAGTATGGTGCTTTATCATGTCCTGTTAACCTTGGCTGTACAGTGTCCTCTCCCACTGAAACAGAGGCATACAAAAAGCTTTGCTTGGCCGTCAAGAGTGAAGACTACAGTATATGTGTTATGTGTGTTAAGTGTCAGTTAGAAGCAGGATCATTAGCATGGACAAAATGCTTTAGAGCGATCAAATAGCTTTCGCCTCTAGTACCTGGAAATTTCCACCTCCTGGTGTCCTTTGATTATAACAATGTCAGACTTACTGTAGAGGACCTTTTGTGTGGTCAAAACTATTTATGTTTCATTCATCTTTCTCCTTTGCTTATCCAGTATATTTTTAAAACAATTGATATTTAGCCACTCAAAAGGTTGTATGCTGCAAGCATTTATTATGGACGCATTTTGGAAATGCGCGCCCTAGTTCTCAACAGCAGGATCGCATCATATTTGGAATAACATGCCCTCAGCGTGTCGCACTGTGCTCAGAGATCCGATGCTGGTGGCTGGAGCCAGGAACACGGGACACGGTGTAATCACAGCACACTCAGACTTCAGCTGGGCCAGAACCACGGGCAGGCCCAATTATTTCCACCCGTATGAAGTCTCCCCTCGCTCAGCCGGTGCAGACGGGGTCAGCCCCCCAGCCGCAGCCGGCGTGTGGATTCAAAACTCAAGAGCATGACAATTAGAAGCTACTCAACCCTCCGGTATGTCCAAATGTCTGCAGGCATACAGCATGGATTCATCACTGCAGAGTAAGAATAAGGAACCTTACAATTAAGTTTTTTTGTTGATAAAATAATGCTTTGTATACATAATTATCCTGTTGTACTCTGCTTTTAGACATATTATATATATATATATATATATATATATATATATATATATATATATATATATATATATATATATATACACACACACTTATTTTCGCATAGAGGTGAAAGCAAAGCTTAGGGTTGGCCATTTATACAGCAAACTTACGGCTTTCTTCTGGAGCATAAGTGCTTCACACAAGGGCCTGGTGCCAATGTGACTAATCTGTCATGGTCAGGGTGTGAACCAGCGTTCTTCCGATCGCAGGGACAGAGGGCAACCCCTGGGGAGTCACACCCACACCCCCGAATCCAGGCTCCATCGAGCCAGAATTACAATGCAAGCCAGAGATGACAGCAGCCTACTAGCTAGCAAGTAACCACTGAAGATGTAAGAATTTTCAGCCCCTTATTTAATGCACTGCTGGGAGTCAAAGGTCATCTTTTATCTCTAGGCAGGATAGAGGGAGTCATTCAGTCACCGAAGCTTTGACAAAGGGTCTAAAGCCATTCAAAGGTGAGAGGGCATAGGTCCAATTTACCCCTCCCCCCAGAGCAGGGCTAGTATAAGGTCAAAGGTCACCATATTCATTTATGCACGTGGGAGATCAGGCCTCTACATATTAAGTCATACAGGATTTTATAGTAGCACAGCCAGTGATCAACATCTACAAAAAATATGCTGCTAGCCCTGCTTACACGTCTAAGGAAATTTGGTGACAAAGCTGCTTACTTTAAAGTACATCGGATTTCATGCTAATTCCCGCACTTCAATAACATCATCTTAAGCACAGCACAGTGATTCAGTGATTCATTTTCCAGATTTATTTGCCTTCTATAGCTGAGAACCATCACGCACACATATAACTGGAAAATTCCTCTTTCTGTTGACATTCACATTTATTTAGCAGACAATTTTACCCGTAGTGATGTGCAGTTGAGAGAGCAGGTCAGCCAGCACCTGGAAAAACTCTGATTAAGGGTCTTCTTCAAGGGCCCAATACAGAAACCAACCTGCCATCCACAGAATTTGAACCAGTGGCTTTATAATCATGTGTTCTAACCTGCTGAGACACACACACACATGGACGCGCACACACACACACACACACACACATGGACGCGCACACACACACACAGACACGAGATATTAGTGTACTGGTTTAACCGGACACATAAGGGGTGTACTGTGAAGCAGGTTTACTGGCTTAACGAGGTTTCTAGAGGATTACTTGAGTTTTGCATATCACAGCTCACTTTTAAACAGATTATATTGCTACAGTAACGTAAGCTGCGCACCTAACCTACTCTGAGCAGATTTAAGTGCTTAAAATAGACATAAGCCAGCCCTTTCACCTAAAAACTTAGTCGATATTACAGTCCACCTTTGACCAAGATGGATGATACCACTGATTTTCTTTTCAATTCAATACAAATGAAATGAAATGTTTTTATCTTAATACCAATATTTGGAACTGGTCCCTTGCTGGGGGGGGCAAAGGTCTCATGCTGAAACTTGCCTAGTTTTTCTCCCACGGTGCAATAAGGTGTCTAAATGATTTGTAGCACTCAAGGTAAAATCCTGTCCAGCATTAACCATGCTCTGTGTAGCTAGGATCAGTTTCATGCCCAGTGACCATATACTGCACAAACAGTTCTGGGAAAAAATGTACAATATTTAAGTGCATCGGTTTTAATTAATAGATTTTAACCATAGCACCTTGGGAAACTTAGAAACTTGGGAAAGACAAGCCTGCCTTCCGTCTTCCTGATACAAAGCTATTACTGTGCGAACAGGCCAAGCACATCACTCTCACACGGTAACTGTTTGCTAAAACATGCTTTTCCCATTTGTGGAACAAGAACTGGATACAAAGAACATGAGAAAACCGGCAAATCTAAACAAAGAGTCTGGCCTTAATGTGCTGTTCCCTGTACCTAGTAATGATGCAGAAGCTCCAGGTGTGCGCAAGAATGTAAATACACTGACAAACCACCCACAACTAAAAATGACAGATAAAAGACTAATGAAATTAACGACAATTCAAACAATAAAACACTTTATAAGTTGCTGAAGAGACTACAAGAACTTTACGGACCGTGGCCACTGCCTGAACCTTCACTGTTTACACAGCAGGGGGCGCACTGTTCAACTAGGGAGGCCAGTTTGCCTTGTTCGTGGAGGGTCTTTGTGTCAGAGCCACCACCAATACATCTTCCGTTGACAAACACCCTCGGCACCTGGAGGGGAAGACAAATCACATAATAATAATAATAATAATAATGAAAGATAGTGAACATTCTCAGGTTAACATCTTTCTCAAGACTTCTCCCCTGCAATCGATGAAGTTTCAACTTATGTACAATACGTTCTCCTATAATGTGATAGTTGCCTTCCTGGAAAAACCTCGCAATAAGCAAATATGTTCAGTGGATACAAAAGGAAAAGAGGTCAGGGCCAATTTACTCGAAAAATTCTGGCATAAATCATAAATAGCTAGTGAATATGTAAATCCTACAATAAACATGTGCAAAATCGATTCCTTTATGTCTGATGCTTTCATGGTCTCAGTTAAAGCTTCCACAACACTCAAAGTTTATTTTTTGTACTCACTACTTGGCTTTTTTTGAACCTTACACATATTTTGGGGCATTAAATGACAATTTCTCCATATTATAAAAGTAAAAACGCAGAAGAATACAAAACAAACACGGGAAGAATAATACTCGTGGTTAAGTGTGCGTTCCAAGTAGGTGGTATTTTCTGTGTCTACCCTGTGTTTCTTGCAGACAATCCCACACAAAGGCGAACATCTCACTATCCTACCCTGCAATCCATGCCCAACACATCGCATGTTTTCAAAACACGTATAATATGAGAACATACAGTATTGTGCTCTTCACAACAACATCATAAAGCTGCACCATTCACTCACCGTCCTGGCACCTGTGATTTGTGCCAGGGCCTCTTGAAGCGGTTCACCATCACGATGCTCGTCCAGCTCAATCACCTTGTACGCCGCCCCTATTTCACTGAACACATTCTTGGCCATCTTACAGTATGGACACGTGGTCTTTGAGAAGATCACCACACAGTTATGGGAGACCACATCCTGCAGAAGGTTTAAAGAAGAAGACCCAACACATTTGGGTAAATTAAAGGGAAAGAGCTTTATAATACATTATAGAGGAGAACCTGAATAGATAAATAAAAATGCGGTTTCACTGTAACATTCTTACCTCAATTAACCGGGTACATTCTGCGCTAGACAAGCTTCCCGGTGAAGATGAGAAATTCCCCATCCTGCTAAGATTAAAGATCACTTTAGCCACCTAAAATTCAAGGACAAGTCAAATCCATTTGCAGACGTACGGTATAAGAAATACAATCATAGTTCCTGCAGTGTCACTACCTTAAAATAATTACCCCTGGAGTAGAGACAGTATTCCCTGGTTCAATAAAACAGACACACATAAATAAGAGAGACGTCACGCTGTATTTGAGTTTTGCCATATTCTACCAACATCCTTCTCTGGAAACATACAGGGTACGTATGGTTGCCTAATCATGCTCAGGCAGCAGAGGAAAGCTGGTCTCTGGATGACTGGTGTTCAGCTGAGATAAGTAGCTCAATGACTTAAGGGCCTGGGACAAAATTATCACTATGGCTTAATATTAATTAAGCATCAAGTATGTTTCTTTTGAAGGTGACCACTTCATGATTTTCCCAGAAACACCTCCTATATTCCCACTGTTTACCCAGAATCACCAATGCCTTATATCTCAGCTGGCAGAATAATCAAAGTACAAGCAGTAAAGTTGCAAGGCTGCCATCTCTCACGTATCTGGCGTGACACGCACACTCGTATAAGAAATCTGATGGCAGATCTATATTATTCCATTATAAAGCTAAAATTAGCTACATCGAAAGCGATGGGGTAGTTCGCAAAACCTACAGACTATTTACAGGGTAATAAAACTGTTACATACGTATATAAGTAGGCATGTGTGTGCAGACTTGTCTCGAAATTAAAAATCTCACTACAGTCAGCTGACCAAAGTTGGCAATCCTGAGGCTGCGAGTTTAATGACCTTAGAAAAAGCCGATTTAAATTCAAAATAGGTCTTGTCGTGAACATTTCAGGAACCTCAAGAAAGCAGCGACGCGCAATCCTCATCCATAACGTAAAATGTTTGTTTCTCGTGGGTATGCGGGATTTTTCAGATACAATACAATACAAAAAAAGATTACTATGCCGGTCAGCCGAAGTGCTGTAAAGCAATCTGTGTGTCACGCTGTAAACCGGAAGAGTGGCTGTTACACAGATTTAAAATGTACTTAACAGATACGTAACCGTGGGTGCCGCCATCTAGCGGCGTGGAGGATGCAAGTGCCGCCAGCATGATTTAATGGCTATTGTGAGTGCAGTTCACTATTTATTAAGAGAAAGACATACAAGAGTTACCTAAGGTGCAATGACATATTTAAACCACTGAACTGTACACCATAACTAAGGAGTTAATGTCTGAAGACAGTGCTTGTTACTTGTTGAAAAGTAACCCGAAACGTGTTCGCTTGTACCCGAAACGTGTTCGTTAATTAATACAGAAAGATATCTTCGAAAACTACTTCGCAGATACAAGTCATTTCACCTCCCAATGCTCTATTGACCGTTACCCCCTATCTCTTTAAACACACACAGCACACAAGCCAATGCAACACGTACAGCGAGGGCATTAAAAATAAATCATTGTGTGTCTTTATTCTAGAACAATTTAGCCATCCGGTGCGGGGACCTCCTAAGTGAGGTGCCCCCACCCGGAAACGCGTATCCCATAAGCGAGGTATGCGAAAATCTCCGGTGGATGATAGAGAGAATAATGGAGGTGAGAACTCAGCTGGTCACATCGTCCATCCTCCATATACATATATACATATATCCATTCATCCATCCATTTTCCAAACTGCTTATCCTATTGAGTCGCGGGGGGTCCGGAGCCTATCCCGGAAGCAATGGGCACGAGGCAGGGAACAACCCAGGATGGCAGGGCACACTCACACACCATTCACTCTGACATGCACACCTACGGGCAATTTAGCAGCTCCAATTAGCCTCAGCATGTTTTTGGACTGTGGGGGGAAACCGGAGTACCCGGAGGAAACCCCACGACGACATGGGGAGAACATGCAAACTCCGCACACATGTGACCCAGGCGGAGACTCGAACCTGGGTTGCAGAAGTGTGAGGTAACAGTGCTAACCACTGCACCACCATGCCACCCCATATATATACATATATATATAATAGCTGTTTTTACCACTTTTAGGTTATTTTCCTTTTGGAGGAACTGAGGTTTCAGGGGTGGTTGAGACCCACCCCCATAACTTCCACGGCAGTGTAGTGTAACCAAGGAATGTGGTATTGTCCTTAAATGGGGTAACTCAGTTACCCCATTTAACGCAGTTTGACGCAGTTCAAGCCCTGGTCTTTGGGCCCTTGGTACTTAACCCCCAGCTCCAGGGTTGCTGCATGCTGGCTGACCCAGTGCTATGACCCCCCCAAGCTTATTCTCACCTGTCAGTGTGTCAGCATGGAGAGCAAGATGGGGTAAGTGAAAGGAGAAGTTCCCCACAGGGATTAATAAACCCACTGGTCCACGTGCTCACTGGAACTTACTTTCCCTCTCTCCATTTTCTCAACGGAGGTTTCATACTGAAAAGCGCGGTATTACTCAGGAAGAGAGCGGCCCTTGTCACTGTGCATTAGGACCCGGTCAGAAAGGAGGCCGTATCGCCCAGATGGTGTGACATAGTGGGGTGACGATTACCTCCTTCTGGAACCTTCACTCCCGAAAACTTTCCTGAAAGTCTCTTGTGGAAATTGTGCTGCTCCATCCCTTTATGAGAAAAGTTTTAAGTCTGAAGCTGAGGCCTGCTGCCCATTTTCCCTTCCTCTTTAACGAAGTATCACTATTCTACATGGCATACAGTGTATTCTCGCACATTCTTCAAAAAGGTTAAGTACTGGTAACATCTACCAGTCATTCAAATATATTATTTTATTGTTTGTCCAATTTTCCCATCTGTCCTGTAGCTCTGGTCTTTCAGTGGGTAGCGCTGTATGAATCCCATCTCTGCTCTATGCAGACTTTCCACACTGTGAAGTTTTCTGGTCCTCAGATTTCCTCCTGTGGTCCAGCGGTGTGTGTACTTGTTACTGTATGCACCCTGCGATGGACTGGCATCCCATCTATGATGTTCGCCTAGCATAGCATGAACATGCAAATTTCACACACAGAGCAGATTCAACCCCCCCAAAGCTGGATACCCACTGAGCCAGTGCGGCGCACCCTTTAGATGTCAAATATCTGAAAACAGTTTCACAGCGATCAGGGCTCCAGTGCTCCAGTGCTCCATCACCATAGACAGGACAGTGCTGGGCACAGGGGCTGCATAAAGAAGAAATAGGCAGTTAGGACCACAGACAGACATCAGATCCCACTTATATCAAACTCAAATGCAGCTCTCCCAAAAGCAAATAGCTCCTTGGATGTTTGACCATGTTTTTTAATATTTTACCAGAAAAAAACCTGGCAAGATACCCCCACCCCCCCCCCCCCACCCCCATTTTCAGGCAAACAGAGCACTTTACCAGAATATGCTGTTTGTTTAGTTGAATGGGGACATTGTATAAACCATAAGAATACACTTGGAAATGAGGCACTGTATATAACTGTATATACCTAAAAGAGGCACTGTATAAACCGTGAGAATAAACTTGGAAATGAGGCACTGTATATAACTGTATATACCTAAAAGAGGCACTGTATAAACCATGAGAATACACTTGGAAATGAGGCACTGTATATAACTGTATATACCTAAAAGAGGCACTGTATAAACCTTAAGGATACACTTGGAAATGAGGCACTGTATATAACTGTACATACCTAAAAGAGGCACTGTATAAACCGTAAGGATACACTTGGAAATGAGGCACTGTATATAACTGTACATACCTAAAAGAGGCACTGTATAAACCGTAAGGATACACTTGGAAATGAGGCACTGTATATAACTGTATATACCTAAAAGAGGCACTGTGTAAACCATGAGAATACACTTGGAAATGAGGCACTGTATATAACTGTATATACCTAAAAGAGGCACTGTATAAACCGTAAGGATACACTTGGAAATGAGGCACTGTATATAACTGTATATACCTAAAAGAGGCACTGTATAAACCGTAAGAATACACTTGGAAATGAGGCACTGTATATAACTGTACATACCTAAAAGAGGCACTGTATAAACCGTAAGGATACACTTGGAAATGAGGCACTGTATATAACTGTATATACCTAAATGAGGCACTGTATATAACTGTATATACCTAAATGAGGCACTGTATATAACTGTATATACCTAAATGAGGCACTGTATATAACTGTACATACCCTGGCAAATCCCATGTGATTTCTGGGATAAGATTCAGGCTGGCGCTTAGGTACTTATCATTGCATTTTCACAATTTGTAAGGTTAACTACAGTATATATCGCAATTCAATGTTCAGAAACATTGTTTAAGATGCAATAATTATGAGCATTAAAAAAGATATAAAATGAACCACAAGGACTGCTGCTAATTAAAATAGAGTCTATGCTGTTTAATGGTGCAAAAAAGGGTCAGTGAGTACACTACTGCATGATGATTCACCATTTAGCTAGATACTTCACTATTCAGATAGATAATTTAAGTGGAAATTAGTGGGAGAACATTTTTAAATGAATTTGAGGAAGCAGTTCTTTACACAGTGTGCAGTCAGAGTATGGAATAGTCTTCCTGCTAGTGTAGTACAAGCTAAAACCCTGGGTTCCTTTAAATCAGAGCTAGATAAGATTTTAACAACTCTGAGCTATTAGTTAAGTTCTCCCCAAACGAGCTTGATGGGCCGAATGGCCTCCTGTCGTCTGTTAATGTCTTATGTTCACAGCAATATTGTATGTATTATTGCTTGTCAATTTGTTTTTAATTTATTTATAGTTTATTTTACTTATCTTTTATAACATGTAGCATTGGTGGGAAAGCAAACAAAATTATGTTGTATATGTAAATTAACAGTGCAGATATTCTATTCTATTCTATGAAGAAAAACAGCGCATATTTAACCCTCCTCACTGGCTGAAATGTTTACTTTTTGGCAGGGCAATGTCCTCTCTGATGCAACTTTAGACCTACACTTGTGACTCCAAAACCAAACATTTGCTTTGTTTTTACTTTTAAAAACAAAAAAACACACATATGTCTAAGATACAGTGAAATTTGTAAAGTTTGCATGCTGACTGATGTTCATAAACCAGTGGCGACCATAAGGAAAAGCAGTGTGACAATCAAGAAAGTTTTGGGAACAACTAAACACCAGTGAGCCCATTCTGCAAATAATTAACTTCCAAAAGTCTATTTAAGCTCAGCACTTGCCAAATGACATCAGGCATTTTGCTCGACTCCGTTACATTTTTAGCTTTCAAACATGCCGTTTTTCATTTCCTTTTCGGCTTTTCATTTATTTTTCATTGTTTCATTATGTACATACTTCACTGGAGTTGCAGCACAGACAGGTAAGGGACCTAACTGCTTTCTTTTTATTGTCTTACACTGAATCTCATTAGATCCTTTTGTCGGTGGTATATCAAGGGAGTGTAAGAGAGCCCATGTTAATGTTTTTGTAAAGAATGAAGATTGGTTTGAGCCAATGCTTAATTAACCCTTGTCATCAAGAATCAAGATTACCTAAATTCAGGTTCTTAGAGACACATTGTGATACATTCTGAAGAAATTCCTGAAGACTTCTGCAGAAAATTTGTTGACCTGATCTGTCAGTCTGAGAAGGGTTATTCAGTTGTTTCTTAAGTTTTATCTGCACCGCGGTGAAATGGGGAAAGGTTGAGACAATGGTGACTCTACCTGAAAGTGGCTGGCCGTTGAAAATTTTGCAATGAAAAAAGCGTCACATTTTCAGCAAGATAATAAAGAATTTCAACACACAGAGATCTTCAGGCCTCTCTTGATTCAGCTAAAGTAAGTGTTCATTGCCATAAGAAGTACCCTATCCAAAATGACATAGGAGAGTAGCAAGCTAAAATCCAGCATTCAGTAAAAACATTGTCTGGATGGCTCTTGTCATGACCCGGGCGTCCAGCCCTCGTGTGTGCCATGCCCCCCCGATCGACCACGTGTGCTTCCCCGATTGCGCCCGGCTGTTTCCCATCAGTCTGATGTCATGTCCTGTATTTAGTCCGCATTCAAGTCCGTTTCCCCAGACCTGTCACTGATGTTAGTTTGTCGCTATCTGCCCTGATTTTCCCCTTAATAAACCCCATATCCACCATCCTCACCTGCCAGCCTCGCTCCTTCCCTGCTTCCTACCTGTTCGCCGACCGCCGATCCTTGCAGCTCTCAAGGACCTTGGAAACCAACATTTTTTTTGTAAGACATGGGACCCTTCATCTCAGACAAAATGTAACCCTGGCGTTCCCCAGAAATAACCTCCTACTGATGGGAAGCACATGACGTCGTCAGTGTGTGACGGTTTGCTGTACCTATCTAAGCAACTAGGCTGGACTGCAAGACAATGATAATCTTAGACAATCTTAAACATGCAAGCAAATTAGCATCCAAATGGGTGTTACGAACGTTGCAAAAACGTCTAATCAAAGTCCGAAACCTAAACCTGACCGAGACTACAGTGGTGCCTGATAATATCTGTTTTTGAAAACTCACTAATGCTTCAGAGCCAAAGCAGTTGTGTGTGGAGGTTTGAACTGAAATCTCTCCATATCAATGTGAGACCCTAGTTAAGAGTTCCAGCCATTGATGGCTCCATCACTTTTGACTGTATAATGATTTTGATATTAAATACAGTATCCACTCTAGCTCTGATGAGGATAAGCAGTTATAAGACTGAATGGATGAATAAACTTTTTATTTACTCGGGTTTTATTTATAGACAGAATTTGGTTAAAGAGCTATTTATATTCACTGGAAAATGTGCAAAAGGAGAGGAAATAGCTGATGTGTTTCACAGCACCATTCTCACCTCTGCATAAATGTGTGCATATTATATTTCAATGAAATATTTTCCAATAAAATATTTACTTAATGACGTACACATTCATCTCGCATTCGCTGTATTTTACTGTTTTCATATGCTTGTCTTCCCCTCGCCAATATCCACTCATTATTTTCATGTCAGCATCTTCATTGATGCTGTCATTGTTGATCTCCATCTTTTTCGTTGACAGATTGCCGTAAGAGTGCGATTCCTAAACTTGAAAACGCTGAAAGCCGTTCAGATTTGAAGGACCAGTACAGCAACAAAGAATCTGAACGATTTCCTTGTAAGACCGGCTTTGTGGGTTTTTTTCGAGTAACGTGCAGAGATGGAGTTTGGTCAAAAAGCGGACAATGTCAAGGTAAGAGGAAGCGTTTTCATGATGGTGTGTTTTGTAAATATTTCGCTGCTTCAGCTGCCATATTTATGATCTGTTTTCCCATTTTCTTCCAGCAAAGCAGTGTGGTCACCCTGGGGATACATTAAACGGGGACTTCAGTCTTGCAGTTGGAGATGATTTTGTATTTGGATCAACGGTTCAATACACTTGCAGAAAAGGGTACAAGGATTTAATAGTGACCAAAACGTGGAAGAATCCAAAATTATTCTTTTATGCTTCAACTGTATAAACTACATGTTGTATATTATATATAGTATATATTATGTATAATACACATTCATCAAACCTTTATTTTTTGAATGTTTGAAGTTTCATGAAAACGGAGGTTAAACGCAGACGTGTATTAATATCTGAATTTGTAATTCCTGCAGTTGATTGGCTGTTTTGTTATATAACATCCATTCAGGAAGAAATCATTTATGTGACTTGTGATGACAATTTAAACTGTGTAAGTGTGAGGTAACAAAACTGACACACTGTTATATTGGATTACTCTGCTTTTTAGGTACACCATGGTGAGCAGGATAAGTCATCGCACATGCCTGTCCAGCGGATGGGATAATAATGTTCCTTTTTGTGAAGGTAATTAAAGTATTGCAAAAAAAAAAGAATAAAATGTCATTCAACACGCAGTAACAGTAAATGATTTGATAAGCTTCTCAGGGGGTGGGAGAATAGATAAGCTACTATAAATGCTATGCATTTTTATGTTTAAGTTTTTGGTTATTATACCTATATTAAAATATGTTTATATTTCTTAATTGTTTTACTTCAACTTCTTCCTTTTAGTGGTGAAATGTGAACCACTGAATCCACCTGAACAGTTGGATGTATCAGGAAACTTTGAATCTCCCCAGTATAGTGATGTGGTAGAATTTGAATGCAACTCTGCTGCAGAGAAACTCAATGGACCAAGACAAATATATTGCACTGACACTGGTGACTGGAGTGGACAGATGCCGACATGCCAAGGTAAAAAAATAGTAAATAATAAAGATAGATAGATAGATAGATAGATAGATAGACAGACAGACAGACAGACAGACAGACAGACAGATAGCCAAATAATTACTTAAGGGAATTAATTAATTGGGTAAAGACCAGTTTATGAATGATTTTGAGTCAAATCACCAAAAAGGTATATATTTCTTAAAGCATATTCTAAAATGTTGAAAGCAGTAACCAAAGATGACAGAATAAATGGTAACATAGTCCTTAAACCTGTCATCTATAATACATTATAGATACCTTCATAATGCACAATAATGGTCGCTACTAATAATAACGCATCACAGCTTCTGTTGACAGTAATAAGGCATGGTTGTACCTCTTTTGTAGCCTATTCTCAGTAAGCACTAGAGATGGTTGTGTGTGCAAATCCCAGTAGATCGGCAGTTTCTCAAATACTCATACCAGCCTGTCTGGCATCAACAACACAACCATGCCACGTTCAAAGTCACTTAAATCACCATTGTTCCCTTTCTGGTGTTTTACGTGAGCATTATCTAAAGTTCTTGACCTGTATCTGCATGATGTAATCTATTTATCAGCCTGAACTCTTCAAGGACAAGGTGCTGGAAACCTCCCCTGTAAAGTCTGGGCCATAATTTTGTATATGTAGATTTTCCTGCTATCCTGTTGGCATTTATGAGTTTAGTCATTCCCCGCCCACCCTCCGCATCTTCACTGACGGGACCTTTGGCTTGTCGCAGCAGCTTTCCACACAGTGACTGAACCCTGTCTTGGTGCGCTGGGTGCGCGGAATCACAGACACGTGATTCTGTTTGTGTTAGGAGGCTGTAACCTTAAATTAGCAGGTGTAGCTAAGGAAGTCGCCAAGTGCTATGATGATGTCATTTTAACAATTGCCTTTTTTTTTTTTAAAGAAATAACATGCACACGCCCGGACATACCAAACAGTATAGTCGACGGTAAGAACGTCATATATAAGAACGACGAGGTTATAAGATTTCGATGTGTGGAAAACTACGATGCCGTTGGAAGTGGGATTGCTAGGTGTGGCAAAGACGGATGGACATTGTCGGTCCGGTGTGAAGGTACCTCCAGTCCATGCAACCACACCGCACTTCTTCTTTAGTGCCATTTAACCAGACTAGTTCCATTGGGAGTTAAAACCTCTTTTATGAGAAAGACCTGGCCGCGGTGGCAGCAATAAAAAATAGTTTTCTTATAAAGAAATAGCACATTTAATAATAATATGAATGTTATAAAGAGAACAACTTCACATTGGAGACAACCAATAGACATTAACAACTTGTAAGTATTATTAACTCAGTAGTAACAAATGCACTCAAAATCCCAGAGGTGTTACAGCTTACAGTTCATTTAAAGTAACCAGTTTAAGGTCATCCTTAAGATATTTGGCCCAAATCTATTAAAATTTTTGGACTTTATTTATTTAATTTGATGCTACACACCAGGGCCAGTGGTGTTACGATAACAAGGTATCAGTATATCATTTATTTCTTTAAGGTGTTGTAGAATATAAATGTATATAACTGGTGCTGTGCATTTTAATAGTTATTTGTATTTAATTTATTCTGAAAGACCTTTGGACCCTTTCTGTTGTTTTCACCCTATTTTACTTTGTTAATGGTATACACCTGTGTATAGATTCACGGCAGGGATTTCCTTTACAGAATTTAAGTGTAAAGTGCCCGATGGACAGTTTTTGGACTTTACCTCATTCCCTGCCACTGAATATACAGTTGGTGAAGTGGTTAATTATACCTGTTTGGAAAGGTATAAAAAAACAGAAAAATTTGCCAGATGCACACGGAACAACTGGAGACCACAAATACTGTGTGTGGGTAAGAGTTTTACAAGCTAGTATTGATACTGTGTGTCTGTCAGCCAGTGAAGTAAAGCTTTCATGCAGTTGCCAGAACTGCCCTCTGAATGTCACTGTCCTGTGATGGACCAACATCTCCGCCAGGATGTTCTCTATGCTGTCGGGGATAGTACTCAACTTCCCCACAACCCTGTACAGGATAAGCCACTCGATGGATGGATGGATATTTAGTACCTTGACATATTAATATTTGCTTTGCAGAAATCACTTGCAACAACATTCCTAATAGTCGCTCTACAAAGCGTGTAGATGAAAAGTGGTACCATTATCGTTGGACATTCACTTATGGAGAACACAACTACGAATGTAATACAAGATTTAGAAAAACACAACCTACAGCAAATTGTACAGCACATGGTTGGGCTCCAAAAAATCCCTGTGAAGGTAAAATATTTATATATATATATATATATATATATATATATATATATATATATATGGATGTATGTGAAATCACTCCCCTTCCTAAATATTGTGCCTAACAAATTGTGTAACAAGGAGTAATGGCACAAACAATTGTTTTGCTTTGTCAAACCTAAACGGCTTGTGCTTCCTATAATATTTAAAATTACTGTCAATGTATGTCAATCTAATATTAAGTGATAAAAGATTTTGCCAAATATAATCATAGCAATGTTGATTCTTGGTTTTAAAATGACTGTAGCTTGTTTTTTTTAAAATATTTCACACATGTAAACATGTCAGCCTGTAGCCCTGATCGGGTTGAGTGGTTAGATGATTATTGTAGACTGTTATGCTAACACATTGTCTTTGCAGAAATCACATGCATTAAGCCTCAGGAAGTTAAACTACATGACGGTGAGACGGTTTTCCGTCTAGGAAAACATGGTTATAGCTGTGTGGATGGATACAGACGAACTTCCAATGAGGCCGAATGTACTAAGAATGGATTAGTGAAGGAACATCTATGTGAACGTAAGGATATATTTCTTTTAATATTAGCTACCCTGCAATTAATTGTCAAATTGGTAATTTGGTAAAAAAATAAAAAATAAAAAAAAAGATTCAAAGCTCAAATAAACTAAAGAAGCCAACATGTGTGAAACGTGGAGTCAGACATGAGATACTTAATCCACTAGAAGAAGCCAACTAGGAAGTTAGGAGAATTAGGAAAAAAACAGATCATCTCTTCTCTAAAACAGCCAATATAGACTTCATTGGTTACCTTATGGACCTCAGCTAACATTCTGAACACGAACGCAAACTTGGTGTTTAGATATATTTGAAACGCTTGTTTACAAGTCTGCATTTTACAGAAGACGGTCTGATTTTACGGTGGCCCTGAGGTTTAAAAATGTAGCATATTAAGAAAACACAAACAAACAGAAAAACCCAGTAAAACAGAACAAAGTTGTTTTTACAGTCTTATGTGTTTCCTTAATGTTTGTATTCTCTTAATTTGCATTAATTTATCAGATGCTTTTGTCCAAAATGACATACAGCAGAGGAGCAGAGAGCAGGGTCCACCAGTCTCTGGATTATTTGGGATTAATGGCCCTTCCTCACGTCCAGTGATGAAATCACTCTGCTAGGGTTTTTGAACTGACAACTTTTTGATCACAATCTTAACAAGCAGAACCACGTACTACCACGTACCCCATAGTCTGTTGTGATTTGCACCTCAGTGCCACTGTACAATCTTATCAGAATTCCAATATTTACCATTGATTGAAGTAACAGCAATTTTAAAGCAATCAAATGATTATCAAAGTATCAAAGTAAAAGACTTTTGAAAACTGGTTCTGCTTCTCGTGAAAATGATTTATATGGCCTAACAAAGAAACATTGAGTAAAAAACCCAGTATGGGATAAGCCAGTGGATAGATGGATGGATGGATGGATGGATGAATATTCTACCTTGACATATTAAATGTCAAATAACAATAGTTTTTTTTTAACTAAAATCCAGTGATAATTTAACCTGGTGCCAAATTTTACTGGCTCATTAAACATCTGAATCACACAGACTAAACATTTATACAAATGAACCAATTATTGTGTTATTCTTTTAGAAACTGGTAGGTAAAAATAATTAAGTTAATTTGCAGTTTAAATTGCAAAAGTTAACTTTAATACTGTCAATTGAAAGATTTACTTTGTAATGTAGTTCATTCCCAATGCCATGGCTGCATTACAAAACTGATAAAATGATACGGATGAGATGTTACTGAAATCTTTCTAAATAAATCAGATATTAAAAGGGAAAATAACAAAAATTAATTCTGAAGCTATATATAGCCCTTAGCCTGGATATAAAAGTTTAGACGAGAACATTTGATTGAGTAGTCTGATGAAACTGGTTGTGTAATATTTATATGCTAAGAGGGCATCGTTAGCTACGTTTCCAGCCAGAAAAACTGCACCCCACCGAATAATCAGTAGATCTAATGAACTGAAGTAAACCATGAAGAATGCAAATTTCAACATCATTCTTTTACCATTTCTAGTGACTGAAATAACCGAGTAGGAATACTTGTTTAAGCAATGAACATAATGCTGCTGCAGTCACAGCAATGAAACGTAATTTTGCATCAAGAAGACATTTTCATTACACCATTTTTTCATCACTTCTAGGGGAATGTGTTATGCGTCCTATAACAAATGGATACACGGTCCGTGCGGAACATGAATCTGCCCTTTCATATGCATGTGACGAGGGTTATAAACCCAAAACAGGAGGATGGTGGGACTACATAACATGTACAAATGAAAAATGGTCTGATACTCCAGAATGTATTGGTAAGAAAGCATTGGGGTGTGTTCATGTGATTATTTGTATGTTACATTATGGGGGGGGAGGGGGGTGCAAATGTCCCCACAGTGTTATAAAAACTTGTTATTTTGACAAGGGGAAACTCAAATTTTCAAACTCAAACCAATGACTGTTAAAAAAAACTAAATTAAAATACATTTTGTGTATTTTCTTTGGTTACTTATGGTTAAGGTTAGGGCTGGGTGGGGGTTAGAGTTGGTCTTACACCATATGCCAGGTATCGCATGGAGTGGCAATGTTAAAATATTCAAAATGTATCATTAATTTCAACTGAAATCACCCCAGATCTGAAATTACAAGTTACCCTCCTAACGCATGGCATCTGTTGGGACGACTTTTGGATTGCGTTGCCATTTTCGGTACGTGATTGTTTTGAGCTTCTCAATGGCTGTTTCATTTTTAGATAAAAATCTCTGCAGGGACCTGCCAGAAATCGCAAATGGAAGATCAAAGGAAACCAAACAAGAGTATAGACACGGAGAGACTGTTAAAATTGAATGCGATGCAGGGTATTCTGCAAAATGCACCAGCAGAAGTCCGAAAGTACCAGCATGCAAGGGTGAGTAATATTTCAGTGATATACAAGCTACAAAAACCCAGAAGCAAAGAAGAAAACATACAGTCTGTATAATGCTACAGAGTAAGAACAGCAGACACTATGACTGCACGCCATCAGACTCCAATCGGCACATGACAGCAGTCCAGTCCATGTGACAGAGACCTCATATTCTGCGTCTCAAGTGCTGAACTGGGTCCAGATCAGCCAGCAACATGCGGTCATAACACAATTATTCTGTTCTGAAGTAGTCTACCCATGGTACCACACACCTCTGTGTGTGCGGAGGTAGTCTACCCATGGTACCACACACCTCTGTGTGTGCGGAGGTAGTCTACCCATGGTACCACACACCTCTGTGTGTGCGGAGTTTGCGTTCTCTCAGGTAGACCTACACTAAAATGTGGTCAAGACACAAAAATTAAAAAAAATACTGAAATTTGATACCATATTCAATTCAAATTTTCTTTGCAGTTAAAACCCGTACAACCTTTTGTAAACTCGTGTCAAATTACATTGTCAGTCAAAGAATATTATCAGGTGCAGTATTAGCCAATGTACTTGCACTGTAGTCACATTCAGAGACATTCTACGAGCAGTAAAAATTATAAAAATTTGGACGTTACTTTGTATTATTATTACAATGCATAACAGAACAGGTATTCATTACTTTTACATGCCTTAGTTATTCTTGTGTTTCAAAGCACAGATATTTGTTCCAATTGTATCTAAATGATCAATACTTATCAACACTTCCTGAAACAATCAGCATCAGGGCACGAGGTATTAAGGGAACTAAGTGACTGTTTAGCAGAGGTGGAGATTTCAGGTCCACAAAGTACAAATCCAGACCAGGATTTTATTTCAACCAACCAGCTGAGTTGTCTGTGACTGTGACTCTCCATACGCAGCTGGTTGGTTGAAACAACATCCTGGTCTGGATTTGAATGGTCTGGACCTGAAATCTCCACCTCTGCTGTTTCGGGACCAGCAGTCAGCAGGGGGTCCCTATCTGATCAGTCTGAAAGAACAGGAAAGGAAGACGACATGTCCTCTTCTTCGACACCTCGTTTCCTTTTGGGACTGGTGGATTTTGTTGTTCTGATGTTTAGCATCTGATATGTGTCACTGCTCTGTCGTTCTAGCTGGAGAGGGCTGCAATAATACAATGGCAGCTGATAAGTCAGACAAAGGTGCTGGATCTGATGACTGTGCCTTGGCCAAATGTATCAACGGAGAATGGCAGTTACCTCAATGCATTAGTGAGTATTAAACATACCTGAAATTTAGTTAGTGAGCACTTGCTGCATACCAGGTAGGACCCCTTTATGACTGCAGAACAGCCTGTATTCTTTGAGGAATGTATTTAAAAAATCCACAAATTTCCTCGTGGAGTCCATGAAATTTTTGCTATTGCTGCACCTTGACACTGCAATGCATGGAAATCGCAGAATAGCGGCTGTTACTGCGTTCGGGTGCCAACAGTCATAACACATTCTAAATTGCTTCACTGAGTCATGGTACCCACTCTAAAGGTTCGTTAATAAAGAACTAAACCTCTTGACTCTTTCCGCATTTCCTTATGTATTGAGTCGCAGGTTGATGGCCTTAATGAAGTGTCCTTGTTAGATGCTTCTCATAAGCACAAAGTAAATGAAACATGACGGCGACAGCAATCTTTTCAAAGACCCGACTCATTTCTCTCATCTCGCTATAACAATATTTGCTAAACATGATAAATAACGATGCTGCTGCAATCATAGCGCCGAAGCTTAATCTTCCATGCGGCAGAGATGTTTTCGTGACGCCACTCTTCCATCACTTCTTGCAGAATGTGTTCTGCCTCCTTTAACAAATGGATACACGGTCCGTGCGGAACATGAATCTGCCCTTTCATATGCATGTGACGAGGGTTATAAACCCAAAACAGGAGGATGGTGGGACTACATAACATGTACAAATGAAAAATGGTCTGATACTCCAAAATGTATTGGTAAGAAAGCATTGGGGTTTCTTCATGCGATTAGTTATATATTACATTATGGGGGGGAATGTTGAACATCATCAAATAATTTATTTAATGCTGAACGCCAGCAGTCTCCAGAATCATATTTTTACTTACATTGTGATAAATGCACCCAACCTGACAAATGGGGAAAATCATTTATATATTCTTACTTTGTTCTGGACAATAAAATTGTACAAATTTTATTGTATACATGTCAAAAGCCATTTAAAAGAGTTTGATAATGGACAAAGCTAACAGTAATCCCACCTAAAACTACAGAATGAGTCAAGTTCTGAAAGTACTTCACCAGATGTGGTTCTTATGATTGTTGAGACATCGATTGTGTTTTTATTAATACTGTTATGTTATTTCATTTTAGCTAATAACAGCTGCAGGGTTCTGCCTGCAGTTTTTCATGCAGGGATACACAAGGATGAGTATTCAGATGGGGCAACGGTGGAAATTCAGTGTTATTTGGGGAGTACCTCTAAATGCATCAATGTAAAATTGGAATGCACCGGTGAGTAGCAGTTTGCAATGCATCTTAGCAGCCAGAACAACTAAAATATATAAGGAAATATCAGAAATATACAAAAGATTGCTTTTGGGACACAAAAGACAGAAAACAGAAGGAAGTAGTTCTAATTGGATACGCAATTTGAAGATGGTTGGATAGATGATGTTATAATCATACAATAACTACTGAATTGTGCTTCTGTATGAGACATCCAAAGTTTTAAAAAGTAATTTTACCTAAAGACAACTGCACAAGAATCGATGAAGAAAGAAAAGGTAGCAAGGATGAAGATATAAAACGAAACGCTTGTGAAGCAGAATGCCAGACTCATTACTCAGCAAAATGCAAAGATGGAGAGTGGACATTTCCGCTATGTTACGGTGAGTAATAACTCACAGACACACAGTGCACTTGTTTTACAAACATGACACATATATTAAAACGAAATAAAGGTGTTGTGTGGATATTATTTCATCAAAATGTGCATGATCTCTTGGTAAGAAAAAAAAAACGGATGGTGCCCTGTATGCGGATATTAATGAGCCTCTACGTTTAAGATTAGCTGCTTTTCCCTGTTGACGCCCTGTTGACTAACATAATTCAGACCATGCAGTTTTACAGGCCTATATACAATCCTTTTATTTGGCCCTAGCATGAAACAGGCCATGTTCCCTATTATGGTGGGTTTATTAATATGCTGACGAGCTCTGCCCTGATTGGCTGATTTACAGTGGGACACTGCGATGGCTCACGCAGAACCAATATCTCTGCAGTCATGTGCCTCGTAACGTTTCGGGCAGCGTCAGATTGCATTTACGATTGTGGTACCGTAACATTAGCTTAAAAATTCCTATCGCCTGGTGATGTCAAAACGCAAAGCATTATTCACGTGTTTGCGGTGATGATGGTGTAAACAAACCCAGTCGTGTAAAAGTATAGCACATACAGTTATGTACCATACATAATAGCTGATAAGGATAATGAACAATGTTACTGCTTTATGCATTTACTATACTATACTATTTATTACTTTAGCTTGTGCGCTTTCTACTTTGACACAATCGGTAATACTCCAACGTTAGCGTAGTTGTAACTTTGTTTTTAGCGTCGTAACAAAAAGATTGCAATTCTCATTGTCCGTCTCAGTCAGCAAATGATTGTCTGATGCTAGCTTCATCATTCAATAATTCTAAAGAAATCCAAACAGCAAGCTCAGCAGCTCGTAAATGTGTTGTTCGTAATGAATTTGCACACCTGCATTTAATTTTTTTTATTTCAATATTGATGAGGTATTTGTTTAGCTAACCGAAAGCACACAAAAAGCAGTACAGGAGCCTCTTGTCAATGTCAGTATCACAGACTTTGTGATGTTGCTTAACATTACTCACCTGCTAACCTGGAGTATGATCCTGAAAGCATAGATGCTAACAACGTTAGCAAGTTAGATACTGTTGAAACCACGCAAATGAACAGTTCCAGCTAGTAATAAATAACCTTCCGTCAGGGTTTGGCACCACGAGCCAGCCTTTTCAACAGGGCTCAATAAGGGGCCAGAGTAGTTTTATAGATGCATTAAATCTGTTGCTGTAAGCTGTAAGTTTAAAATGTTTTGTTTGAATATTAATTATAATTAATATAATTCAATTATTTTAATTAGTGAGGTATGAGGTCACATTTGTTGTGAAATACATAAACTGTGTAAGCCTAGGCAAACAGCTGTCTACATCAGATAGCTTTTACTAGATGCCACCTCACTTGTTTTTAATTAAATCTAAACAGGGAAACCTCTTTCAAGACCAAATATTACCTTAGGTGGGTTAGATTTGCCCTACTGGCCGCCATGTCCAAACCAACGGCTTACATCAGTGGCTGTCCATCTGTATATTTTTCCTTGCCAGGTGCACTTGTGCAAACTGCATGCACGTCCCCCGAAAAAGAAAGAATCTGTTGCAGGTTATGCACGTCCGTTGGGCTTGAACGTGGGCTGATGTACCTTAAGTTTGGGGGAGTGGTTTAGAGATTTAGACATGTTACATAACAGTCTAAGATTTTTGTAATCGATACGTTTTACCACCATATTTTACATATGTAGGATTTATATTTCAAAATGAGATTCATAGTGTGTCACTTCCAGGTACTGAACTCTCCTTATCCAACTATGCCGATGTAAAGTCAGATTTTCATTCCATGGCACCTTTACATTGTGTAAATAACCATTTATATGTTACAGATAAAGTGAATGATTTGCCCTGTGACATGGTCCCGGACAGGCAGTTGGAAAATAAAAGAAATGAAGAAGGCATCGCAACACAAACCAAATAATGTTTCCATAACTGTGTAATGATATCTAAGTGTTTTTTTTTTGGTGATCTACAATACAATTGCCATTTCAAATAATCTCAGGATCATGTTTTACTGATTAAAGGAAATGTGTTTATAGAGAGTGATCTTTTAATAGGCCAATTTTGCAATGTGACTAATTACAGCTACCAAAAAAGTGTGGGTGATGATCAGACAGAGAGGGTCCAAGTGCAGGAGGTGTGGATGTTTAATTTGGAAGTTCAACTCGAAATCAGAGAGAGGCAGGGCCAGAACAAGGGCAGAGACCCAAGACAATATGGATGCATAATCCAAAGGGGAGAACGCAGGTATGTATAGGCAATGGGTCAGTACCAAGAAGGGAATCAATGATGCAACCAAAACCAGGAAAACACACGGGCAAGAATCCTAAGTCCTGGGACCTGTATCACAAAGTTGATGCATAAAAGCACAACATGTGCAACAGTCAGCCAATCACTTAAGCAAGGACTGCAGCACAGTTATGTATTTCAATGCAGTGGAACAGAGAGTCATGCTAAAGAACAAGGAATTCTGAAGTACAACAATGGTGAAGACCACCAAAAGCTAGAAAGGCGTGAAGCAGCAGATCGCCAACAGTGGAAATGTACACGTGCAGTTTCACTGTCATTAAGATAATTGTCTTCACTCACAAACATGCACATTGTGGTTTTTGTAATAATTCTTGTCGTTTTAATGCATGTTTGTTATTCATTATTAAACAGTTACCCATTTAATATTCCTTCATTCCTTACACATACAGTGTGAGTACGTGTCTGTGGAAGACGACAAAAGTGTTTCCATATCTTAGGAGAGCAACATCCATGTTCATTTATAATGACACCATTCATAACAGTGCTGGGTACCTCAGTGGTGTCTTGTAGGGTGGGGATTTGAACCAGCAATCTTTCAAGTACAAGTGCACTTCCCTAACCATTAAGCCACCATTACCCACAATTACTGGTGATGCCTGGAAGCTGTTAGTAGCCCAGGGGACGCGACTTTCGGAGGCTTGGCGGTTTAGGTGAAGGTCGAGGCTCATCAGATGTAGGTGTGACATTATGGTAGAAACTTTAAGTGCTGTTTTCTCATTGTTTTAACTTAGATTTCTGCAACAAAAACCCTTAGTTTAATTTACAGCAGGCAATATTATTTTAATTATTTAATTCTCAAATAAAAATTGCCCAAGAAAAAGTTCTGTTGAAATTCTGGGTACTTGTGTTCTTCCTTCAAACGGCATTTGACCTGAACGGCAGGTCCTGAAGACATCAGCTACTGACATACTGACACCACATGCAGCTTATAAACACCTGCCTGATGAACCCATTTTCAGTCACATAATTCCAGCCTTGTTCCATCACTAGTTGTACAGCAATTTCCATCATCAACCAACTATCTTAAATCTTCATAACTGAAAATGTGTTTATGTGCTCTGAGATGGAGTGGCATCCCATCTAGGACGTACCCCAGATGTCCTGGGCTGCAAGCGTCCTACAGCCCTGACCAGAATCAGTAGATGGCTGAACAAGAATTCTTTGTGTTTAGATTATTCTTGAAATCACTGGGGTGTTCTCAGAATGAGCTTTGCTCTGTGGCGTAATAAACCAAACTGAATTTAAAGGAAATTATTTTAATGGTAATTAAAGGAATAACTTGGTTTATGGCATAAAATGGAAGTAACTCAATTAAAAGAGCAGGAAGATGCTAATAATTTTTTCCTGTGATCAGTAATTCAGAGAAAAATGCATAAACTAAATGTAAAAAATAATTCAAAGGTCATTTATTATATACAGGAGGCCACATATAAAATGAGTTGCCGATTTTTTTTTTTTTTAAAAAGCAACATCGTTTAAAAATTTCTGGATTGGCATTTTCGAATCATGTTGAATATTTTAAGAAAATATATTTAAAGACAGAAGCATTTACAAATTTCTCGTTTCAAACCTCAAGGCATAATGCCAAAAGCATCTGCGACCATTTGGATCGCTCGGAGGGGGTCCACTGTCTCTCTCATGGTCTCTTTTCCCAAGACCCAGTCAGGAGCAAATCTAAAACAAAATTTTAAAAAAATCAGCATGCAAAGTTAATGCAGGGCACTCATCTTTTTTTAATGTATTTGAAATACTGCCACCTTGTGGGAGGGCAGTAATACTTCACATTGAAAGATAATCCCGAAAACAAAATGTCATCAGTTTACTACATCTGACATCTAATTAGTTTACCACATAAACTGGACTATACCCAAAGTGTGCCATTTATATCAAAATAGGTTTAATAGTGATAATGGGTCATGCAGGTCAAAGAATTCTAAATTTTGTTTACATGAATTTGTCAATTCACAGAATCATTGTCAACGTAACTAAGATTGGAACAGTATGAGATTTTCATGGTAACACAACTCAAGGATGATCAGTTTCACAGTACGCAATATTTCACAACTATTATTAGTTAAAATTACCCTTAAAGTAATGAAAACCAAAGGAGTTTTTGGGTGAGAGGAAATATGCACACATGTGGGAGATATGCAGGTGAGCTTCTCCATTCGGCTACATTTTTTTCCAATACCACTAATCAGCAAATGTATATGGTATGATGACCAGTTTTGATATCATGGTATAATGCTACAACCCTATGGCAGACATAAGTAGAAAAGTACTTTAAAAGACTGAAGAACAGAAATGTGAATGATTACAGAATCATCACAACCATGCAAATGAAACACGAAAGTCATGACAGCATTATAAAATACTCATAAAATGGAGTATTTCATGATTCATAAAATGGAAGGGAAAATGTAATCATCTAAATGGGGAGGGGCTCCAATATTTGTTAGACTGAATTTTGTTTAACATTCAAATGGGGGGGGGGATTAAATCAGGCCTTGGTATGTGACCGATCTGAATAACATGGAAAGACGGATCATCAGCTAACACTGGCAGGTAAACCTAAGGGGCATGCTGTGTCCAGTGTGCATGACGCACTGTCCAGTGTGCATGACGCACTGTCCAGTGTGCATGACGCACTGTCCAGTGTGCATGACGCACTGTCCATGGAACACCCCCCGGGAGCAATCTGGTGATGGACTCCAGGCCAAAAACTGTCCTAACAGCTTTAACCATGAAATTTGTTTCACACTTACCTTGGAACTGGTTTCGTTTTGTGAGCCGGCGTCTGAGCAAAGAAGCTGCCATTGAGGGAGGCGTTCATCCTTTGCTTCATGACCGTCCGTTCGGCATCTTTTTTGTGTTTCCGAATGGTGAGACGATAGATGCTGCTAATTCGGTCCACCGCTTTGGGTAGGTTTCTTACCTCCTAAAGACGGGGGAAAAAAGGGTGAGGTGGGGGTCTAAAGGGGGGAAAACGACAACAAACAATCATAAATCTAATCCAAGTGACTTACGGAAGCTCTCTGCCTGTCATGTAGCAAAATGGTTAGGAGGACACACGTCTTGGTGAAAATACTCCCTCCTTTGTTAGCCACTTTGTCTCCGGCTCTTTCTCTATAAATCTGCAGCAGTTCTAAAAGGGTTTCAATTGAATTTTCCACTCCGTAAACTTCTTCCGTAGTTTTGTCGTACTGAAAAGGGGAAATTATACCATCATATCTCATGTGATTAATACGGTCTCTCTCTCTCTCACACACACACACACACTTACTTCCTAGGGGTTACTTGTCTCATTTATATTTCAATACAAGTAAAACTGCCCACTTCCCTATGATGCTTAAAGTTACCTTGGACAAGTTGAGGAGCACTTGTATGGCATAGCTGATAACTTCCATACAAGGAACACTGCGATTGCAGCTCCTTATGAGAGTGAATATAACAAAGGTAGCCCCACTTTTGACCAGGTGCTCACAGCATTCAGGTGAAAGCCTAGTTGATGTCTCTGAAAATGAAAATATTAAGGGTCTTCCAGTTTAACTCATTCTCAAAAGTGCATGCATGCTCAAATCATAATTTAGTGCTTAATTTATGAACTACCTAGCTAGCTACAATTTGGTAAAAAATAAACACACTGCAAAATCCAATCCACAATTCTCCAAACATGGAAGCTGACCACTTCAGCTTCAGACAGCACATTAATTTTTCATTCTTCTCAAAGAACCAATGAAGACTGACCCAGGTGTTTTAAAGCGGCCAAGATATATGAGAAGTGCTTGTATCTCAGGAGGTAGTCGATTGCGGTCGAGGTCTTGTTACAAAGCTTGTCCTCCTCTTTAACCATCGAGTTAATCTTTCTGAAGCGACGTCTCATAGCAACAACCTTTGACGTATCGTGGACCTGTCGGGATTGATGCCCTCTCCACAAAGCCTTTTGAAAAAGGAGTCAGGGGGTAACAATCATTTACAAAATACGACATTCTGCTCAAGAAAGCTGCAAGAGATTTTAGCGCAGTTAAAATCCAATAATGTCTGAGTGCCAACAAAAGCACCTGTAGTTTTATGATTCCATGCTGCACTCTCTGCTCGCGTCTTTTGGTCAAGAACTTCCTGACAGCTTGCTGGATGATAGAGCTAGCTCGATGGCGTCTAGATAACCAGATTCGCACCGTCCTCTGCAGTTTAATGAGTTTCTTTCGGTCCTCGAGGTACTGTTTCCGTTGTATCCTCGTTCTGACCCATCTCTGACAAAACAAGGTTTCAAAACTTAGGGACAAATTCAGGAAAATTATGATTCACAAATACCAGAGAGAGATGCCCTGGGTACCCAAACCAGCCGCTTTTGCTTCTTCCCAAATACCTGAATGCAAATTAAGGAGGACATCTGCTTTCTGGCTGATTCCAGGGCCCAGTGTGCTCGAACGGCCCGCTGGATCTTTATGGCACAGAGATGATGGTATGCTGTGGCTGCAAAACATCTCACCCTCCATGCTTGAGCCTCTTGTTCCACCTATGGGTGTAGGGGAATCGGCTTCATTATTACAGGCTTTGTCACGCCACTGATGCACATATAGGCCATTCATTCAGAGTGAAACATACCCTTCTTCTTGCGAGCCATCCTCTGCCGAATGCTTGAAGGGTCAGAGTGGCCATCTTCATCTTCCTGAAGGAGTCCCTCTCCGCTTTCCCTCTCTGCAGCGCCTGAAACCGCCTCTGTAAAACCAGAGCGGCCGCGCTCTGTAGCTTGAAATCCCGTCTCTGCACGTGCCCCCTGTAGGCTGACTGAATCACTACAGCGGCATTTCGCTGAGCGCTAAATTTCCGGCGAGCGAGGTTTCCTTTAAACCAGGCCTGAATCTTGACTGCGGCCCGCCATCGCTTGGCATGCTGTCGTCCCTGATGGCCACGATACCCGGCCTACAAAGGGACCAGGATGCTGGATTACAACACAATCCAACAATTATATATGAATTTACGAGTACAAAATACTTATTTATACATACATATCAGAAAAAAAGTTAGATATTTAAAAAAAATTGTGTTCTTTAATCCTGGTTCTGCTGGTTTCTAAAGTTCTTAAGTTCTAAAGACAGCAGTACACAAGAACAAGGTGAAGCAGGAGACACTGGGAATGACCAAAAACCAGCCAGGTAGAGGGCAGAAGAACTTTCTAATGCAAGTGATGACCGGCAGTGTCTTATAAAACACAGGATGACCTAAAGTGACCTTCAAAAAGAATAGGAAACATTAAGTGGTGTGAAGTTCACTGCTAGGACAGTTAGGACTGCTAAAATTCCAAGACGCCCTTAAAGATCCATAAAGCAAGGAAGAAATCCTTCATTAATGAGAAGCAATGAAGAGTCAGTTTGGAGTTTGTAAAAAAAATTACATTTTACTCAGACGCATTCCTATAAACTGCAAAATAACTAAAAATGTTGCTTTGGTCTCAATTTTTTCAGAGCTGTATATACAAACTTACTCAAATGCATCAATCTGAACTGTAATGTACTATTAATCACTGAAGTGGCATTTGTTTAATAATGCTTATCGCCTTTATTGTAACATGCACAAATGTATTTCATAATATTCACCTGTATGAGGACAGCAGATTTCCTCATCTGCATGTACCTTTCCCGGTCTTTTCTGCCCAGTGTATAGGCTCTGTAGAAATCTTGGATTCTTGTAGCAGATGCCTTCTGCTGCTGGAAATATCTTCTTTGCGCCAATCCACGATAAAATGCCTGTTTAAGAAAAAATTGAAATTGTAATCATTTAATGGGTACTTTGCCTTGGAAAACCCCTCTAAAAACACAGAATCAGTTAACTACGATGGCTTTGGAAAAGACTCTAAAAACATACCTGAATAGTAATGGCACTCTTCTTGCACTTAAGGAACTTCTTGCGCTCAACATGTCCTCGTACTTGTGCCTGAATGACCTTGACACTCTTCAGAGTCTTCAGGTAGACTTCCTTTTGTGCTCGCATTTCCTGCCGGGCTCTGAAACGCCTTTGGAGAGTTATCGCCGCCATTCGATAGCCTAAAAAGCGCCTCCTATCCACACACATCTTGTAGCTGGCCTGTATCTTCACAACATTTGAGCGGAGATGCAAAAAGCTCTTGCGATACGGGAGCATGCGCATCACTGACTGGATCTTCACCGCTGACAGTTCAGACTTCGCCATTCTCCTTGCCTGCAGGCCACGATAAGCACTCTGCAGTGCAACTGCTGCTTGCCTAATGGAGAGGTAGTCAGCCCTCAGTTTCTGGGTCTTCTTGCAAGACCTGTACCATCTTTGTATCACAAGAGAGGAAGACTGCATTTTTCTGAACTGATTGCGGGTGTAGTGACCCCTGAATGTCGACTGGATGACCACCGCAGCATTCCGGCAGCGCAGAAACCGGCGCCGATCCACACTCATTTGAAGGAACGACTGAATTAAACGAGCGGCTCTTTTTTCCTTCGCTAGTCGCCTTGCTTTCGCGCCACGGAATGAAGCCTGAAGGCAAGTGGCGGCCCTTTTCATTCTCATGTACTTCTCCAACTGAAGATCTCCAAGTTTCTGCGCTCGCAGCCTTTGCTGCAAAACTGTGGCCGCCCAGCGTAATCTCACAAAAAGCACCCTCTGCTGATGCATCCTGAAGGTAGCTTGTATCAGTGTGGCCGCTCTATGCAATCCAGCCAGCTTTTTCTGGACTCTCCGCCTCCTGAACGCTGCCTGAATAGATACGGCTGCGTTTCTCAGTTGTAAAAATTTAGCTCTTTCTTCCTTGACTTGCAGATACGATCTGTAATGCTGCTGAATGATGAGAGCTGACAGCCTCATTGCCTGGTATTTTATCACTTCTCTGTGTCTTCTAAACAGTGATTGGATGAGAGCGGCTGCCGCATGTCGCCGGCGAATCACCTGCCTCGTCCGCCACCCTCGGTACGCTGCCTGTAAAGTTAGGGCAGCACCGCGCACATGGATGTAGAGTTCTCTTTGTCTTCTACCAGCAGCAACTGCACGGTATTGCAGCTGCACGGCAAGGACAGCGGATTTCAAGGAAAGGTACTGCTTACGGGCAGCGCGCGCTCTAAACACTTTCTGCAGGGTGCAGGCAGCACTGCGCATTCGTGCGAACCTCTGCCTAGCCTTCATGCCACGGAAAGCAGCCTGAATGCAAATGGCAGCCTGCTTTTTTACTGCTAGGTTTTGCTTCTCCTTAATCATCAGTGTATTGGCCCGGTAACGTCGTCGGACCACATCTGCTGCCCACTGCAACCTTCTATAAAAGCTTCTGGCTTGGTGCTTTCGAACTGCAACCTGTATAACTGTGGCTGCTTTGCGCTCCCTTAGCAGCTGTCGGCGAGCTTTTACTCCTCTGAAGGCTGCTTGGATTGTTATGGTGGCAGTACGCGTCGCCAGGTATTCTGCACGCATGCTTCTGGCAGCCATGAAAGCTTTATATCGAAGCTGGATAACTATAGCAGCTGCTCGGAGTGACAAGAAGCGTTTCCGGGTCCTGAAAGTCCGGAAACGTCTCTGGATGGAAGTGGCTGCTTTGTGCATGGTTTTAATCTGCTGCCTAGCTTTGTAATTACGGAACGCTAACTGGATTATGTTTGCTGACGTTTTCTTCACCCTGTACTCCTGCATTAGCAAATTCCTCATTCTGGAAGCCCTGTACCTTTGCTGAATGACTCTCGCAGCCCAACGCAGTTTTTGGAACTGGGTATAACACTGCTGCATCCTGAAACAGCCTTGAATCACAAGGGCAGCGGAGTGCATCCTCCTAATCTCACATCTCGCCCGTTTTCCTCTGAAGGCCGCCTGGATCATCACAGCACTGTGCTGAAGTTTCAAGAAGTCTTCTCTGACGCGCTTTCCTTCCAGATGACACCGGTAATGTCGCTGTATCACCACCGCAGCCAACTTGGCCGCTATGAAGGGCGTCCTCTCCCGGTACATTCTGAAATAAGCCTGAATCACAGTTGCCGATTGGCGCATTCTTTGCAATTCCTTCCTGACTTTCATTCCTCTATATGCAGCCTGTATAGTGACCGATGCAGTGACTAAAGACTGATACCGCTGCTGTTGAATTCTCGCAGCAAGATGAGCCCGGTACTGCTGTTGAATTTTGACAGCGGCTGCCTTTACTTGAAGGTACCTCTTGCGCATGTTGTAAGCGGCATAACGTCTTTGAATTATTCTGGCAGCGTCTTGCATCTCTCGCACTCGCCGCCTAGATTTCATGCCACGGAATGCAGACTGTATGCGGACCGCTGCATTTTTCATGGCTTCATATTTCCGAACTTGGGCATTTTTCAGCTGAGTGGCTTTGAACCTTTGTCTGATGACAGACGCAGCCCAGCGCAGCTTGTTAAACTGAGCGACCTGCTTGTGTCTGCGGTAACATGCTTGGATGACAGTTGCAGCTTTGTGCATCTCCTTTACCTGGAGACGGGCTTTTAAGCCCCTGAAAGATGATTGTATCACAACGGCTGATTCCTTTCTCCTCAAGTACCACTCACGTTGGCATCTTCCTTCCATCCAAGCCCTGTAGCGTTGCTGTATAACAACAGCTGCAAATCTGGCTGCATTGAAAGACATCCTAGCTTTATACATTCTAAAATATGCTTGAATTACAGATGAAGCTCTGTGCCTGCGCATTAGATCTCTTCTAACCTTATACCCCCTGTAAGATGCCTGGAGCTTGACAGCTGCTTGTCGTAGTCGATTATATTGCCGCTGTTGATGTTGACCCAATAGATGTGTCCGAAAGTGTTGCTGGACAACTACAGTTGCTCTTCTGAGTAACATGAAATTGCGCTTATAAATAAAGGCCTTAAATTTAGCCTGAATTAGGCTGGCTGCTCTATGCTTTTCCTTCATCTCCTGTCTGACCTTCATTCCACGAAATCCAGCCTGCAAAGTAATGATCGCTGCTCTCTTCTCCAGGTACTGCTGTCGTACGTTTCTTCCAAAGATGTACGCCCTAAACTTATCCTGCAGCACCAAAGCTGCTCTCCTCTTCAATCTGAACTGCAACTGGATGGAGCACCTGCGGAAATGTGACTGTATCAAGACTGCAGCTTTGTGCAACCTCTCAATCCTCCTCCTTTCAACTCTGCCTCGCCACAAAGCTTGAAGTTTAATGGCGGAATGCCGAAGAGCCACATATTCCATTCTCTGTTTCTCACCCGAAAGTTTAGCCCTATAGCGGCGTTGTATGTCTCTGACAGCTCTCCTCAACAAGAAGAACCTTTTGCGGGCCAAAGACATTCTAAACGCCGCTTGAATTACTACCGCTGCCTTGTGCTGGAAGTGCCTCTCTTTGCGTGCGACATGTCCACGGTATGCTGCTTGCAGGATAACTGCAGCAGCTTTCATTTTCAGGTACTGTAATCTCTCCCTCTGCTTCCGTCTACAAGCTCTGTACCAATGCTGGATGATCAGCGTAGCGCGTCTGACCTCCAAAAAGCGGCTCCTCAGAGCAAAGGCCTTGAATGTTCTTTGGATGACAGACGCACTAGAATGCTGCTGTTTTAGTATCCAGTAGGTTTTCCTCTCTTTGAAACCTCTATACCATGCCTGTATGATTACTGCTTTCCGGAGCACTTTCGCATACCGTCGACAGCACACGAGCATTCTGTACCACGACTGTATTCTCAAGGCTGCTGCAGCTTGACGGGTCCTATTCTGTGCGTGCCATTTCCGGAATGCAGTCTGTATAACTACAGCCGCGTTGCTCCTCCTTATGGACGACAGAACCTTCCACCTTCTGAAGCTTTTTTGAATGGTAATAGCCGCATTCCTTAAAGAGAGGTATCGCTGACGGTGCTCTTTCGCAAGCAGAGAGGCCTTTCTGCGTTGCTGGAACGTCAACACTGCCCGCCGAAGCCGTCTGAAGGCAGCCGCGGCAACCTTCATCCGCACACGAGCTTGGATCACGACGGCATGGTGCCTCAGCCTCTGAAAGCGTTTCACAGCCGAATACCTCCTCCATTCCGCCTACGTGAAAGTGAGGACAAAGAGCAGGTTGGGAAGAGCACAGAAGTGACTGCATTAAGGCTCAGAAAGTGTCTTATCAAAAGAGAATATTAGCCAATGTAAAAACATTTTCTTGCTACTTTTGTTGAACAGCTAACATGAGTTTGACCGTACTTGGATGACTACTGCGGCAGAATCTTGCACAATCCGAAGCTTCTCCATCCTCTGCTGTCTAATCTCTTGCCGTACTAAGTGGCCACGCCAAGCAGCCTGAAGGACTATTGCTGAAGCGTGAAGTCTCTCCTCACGGCGTCTCAACAGGAACTTCTTGACGGCCACCTGTATCTTGGCAGCAGCCACATTCTTTTCCTGTGAGGCAGGTCGAAGTGAGAAACGGAAGCTTAACCAAGCCGAATAAATGGCTTCTCAAAAAGTGGTGAGCTGCAGCTCTGCGGTACCTTGAGGAGCCTCCTCTGGATTTTTAGCCTGTATTTCCTCCAAGTTCTCTGAATGACCCACGCAGCTCTGCTCTCGGCCCGCAGGTCCAAGAGCCGGGCACAAAGGAAAGACAGGTAGCATGTCACCACCTGAAAAAAGATACGCTGGCTTTACATCCTAAAGAGCCATCTAAAATTTATGAAAACGTTTATAAAATTAAACTGAATATACGGGAGTGAAAGGAACAGTCAGGTTGCAATCCAAAACCCGAAATGGACCAGAATGATGTGCAGTGAAATACCAACTTTTTCATTTGGAATCGTGTTTGACATATCAGTTGGCGCTATCATGGCTGGAACCCCTCCCAGAGAAGTCACAGCAGCATGCAACAGTTGGAAATTTCTTCTCTCATTCTCCAGAAGCTCTTTGCAATCCAATGAAGCGCCTGTTATGAAAATGATACAACACTTGCATACATTCCTAAGTTCCAAGTGAAGCATGAATATTACCAACAGTGTAAGTTAACATTGTGCATACCAGGGTCATTGTTGAAAGAGCTGTCTGAATCACTAAATGAACAGTCCAACCCAACTCTCCCACGTTGGTCACACTCTACGGTCTGTGTTGTACTTTGGTAAATGGCGTCCAGGGGAAGGTGGCAGGGGTGATAGTGGTGGAGGAGGTGACAAAGAAGCCGCCCATCTGAGAACGACACGGTGAAATTCTCTGCCTGGAAGCAGTAAGAATTCAGTCAAGCACTTGCACAGAAAACAGGTCAAGTGCAATTAGTTTGCTCATCTGGATAATTCTTGTTTCGTACACAGTACACTTGGTACATTAGTGAAAATGAAATAAAGGTACCTTTAAGTTGTAAAATGCACAAACGGCATTGACCCAGTCCATCAACAGTGTCAGTTTTGCAGCACTCTCTTCACATTTGGCTTGCAGGGCCTTTGGCACCACATTCCTGTGCTGCTTCCATGCAGCTAGTTCCTCTTTGCTTCTCCACATTCGGTGAAGGAAATCAATTTCTTCTTTGAGTTTATCTTCATCAAGCAAAACATCCACCTTGGAATAATTACACAGAATTAGCATGATAACAGAAGTAACCGAGTCTAAATATTTTCTTGTAAGTTTCAGTAATTTGGAACTAACTCAAAATATCTAATCCAGTGTAATCAGACACAGTATCCTGATATAGAATTTGCAATGACTTACAAATATAATCATTAAAACAGTTCAGACGTTGCATTGTACATGTAACTTTCTATGTCATTTTATTTCAAGTGATAAAAACCAAAGCAGCAAGCATACAAACCCTGGCGATACACTTTATGGACAAAAAACTTGGGTCACCTGGCCATTACACCTACAAGAACTTCTATGACACCCCAGTCAAAATCCATAGGCATCAATAAGGAGTCAGCCTCCCTCTCGGCCATGGAAGCCCATTCCGTAAAACTCCCGACGCACAGTTTTCATGCTGGCATTCACACCAGAGAAGGTTTGGAGCAGATACTGAGTCAACACATCAGACACGCTAAGCACCTCAGCAACACTGCTCTGTTATTTTACAATAAAATAACAATTGCAATAAAACCATTTACAGTTGACGGTGAAATGTCTAGCAAGGAAGAAACCACACACACTGACACTGCAGAGGAGGCATCCTGTGACATTTTAATTCACTGAACTCTTCAGAATGACTCATTCTTTCACAAATGAACCTTGTCTGCATGGTTACGTGATTTTACACATCTGTGGTGAAAGGTCTGAATGATACACCTGAATTCAACGTTTAAGAGGCTGTGTCCCAATACTTGTGTCCATACAATGTATTTCATTGCCTTTGCCTATTTACTAGCTTACACACTTCAGAATCCGAAAGCAGTAACAAACCACATGCAAATAAACAGACACCAAACATTCCTGATTTCAACAACAGACACACAGTAAACCACAATCAGGAGAACACTGAGCTTCCCTTTACGAGTTGAAGCAGTTACTCGCCGGGGCATAAACATTGTACTAGATTATTTGTTAAGTAAAATGCAAAAAAGTGTCATTAGTCAGTGTCCCAAGCTGGTTAAAAGAGCTAACCGTAGAATCATTGGGAGTAAATGAACAGACATCAGTATAATACCTGAAAAGCAAAGATGATTTTCCACAGCAGAGTTATTGACTTCTCTCTGTGTCCATCCACAACATCTCTTGAGTCAATGGCTCCGCCTGCAATTACGGCACAGCCTTATGGTTTGGTGTAGCAATTTTAATTACATTTTCACAAAAAAAAAAAAAAAAAAAAAAAAACACACACAATGCAAATTAAAAGAAAAAAAAAACATGGATACATAAAAACAATGGAAATCAAAATTAAAAGCAGCCGTAAATGTAAAGGCTAAGCACCGTCCCAAGACGACAAGTCCATACTTACCATGCTCGTCCTTCAGGTCAACACCTCTGTCTTTCAGCACCTGCAGCGCAATGTCAACATTGTGTACCTTCTGAAGGCGACTTATGGCAGGTACCCTTAGCTTCTGAGAGAGGCTCCAGTTTTGGGTGAAAAGCTCCATAACTCTCCTGTGTATGTGAACAGGGAGTGGCTAGAAATGAGGAGCTCACACGGAATTCAACAATTTTACACATTTTGTGTATATTCAGTTCTATTAAGAAAATATCATGGTCTTATAACTGCTGCAAAGCTAATGCATGAAATGCATTTCTAAAATATAACAATGCATAAAATCTAATACAAGTGCATCAAATTATGCAATACGACTTTCATATGACAGCTAACAGAATCGAAAGCACGTTTACAGCAGAGACACTCACACCAGCCGTATTCCACATCTCAAATCAACAGCCAGGTTCTTCACCGCAAAGTCGAATTCATCCAGGGCCGTCTGGACATGGCAAACGGGCAGGCCCATGTAACCCAGGTGCCGAGGAAGAATTCCCTCACCACTAAGAAAGTCTCTTGAAAATGCCAACAGCAGATCCTTACTAGTCTGCAAGACATGAATGAAAAAAAAAGACAGGAAATCATCATAGGTTAGCAAAAGGAAAAGGTAGGTAATGGTCAAAGTGATCTGCTACAAGTTTTCTACAAACTTTTAAATTTACTCTATGCATCTTAACGTCCAATAAAACACAGATCCTTCCCTACCTTGAATTCAGCATCCATGCAAAATAAGCATGGGTCATGCTCAATAATTTTGGATTCCTTCGCTTTATCGAGAAAGCAGACTAGGAGAAGAAGCTTCTTCAACGTGAAAGAGGACAGGGCATCCTCATGACCTGGTCAATAGCAATTAACAGGCATTAGTAACAGCATGACTCAAAGCGACTTGTGTGTTTCAGTCAAGGAAACGACACACTATACACATTACCATCACGGTACAGGTGAGGAACTTTCGGATGCCTGAATTCAGCAGCAATGTCTGGATTCCACAGCAGTCGGCGGAGGATGAACAGGGCCAGTCCCATGACGTCATTATTACTCTCTAAAGGAATCAACTCTCCAAAAATGGTCTGGAAAGGAGTAAAGAGAATGAGAACAAACACCTACACAAATCACCATCTTTTCATTTAAAAATACAAAGAAAATGTGTCACACGATACCTCAAGTCCAATCCTCAGCCAAAGAGGATTGTAGGAAAGAAGCCAGTTGAGAACTTTCTGCCGTTGCCCTAGAATAAGCACATTTCAAGTGATCTTGAATTACGTCCACATAACAGTTAAATTGATCTTAAAATTGAAGACTAGGAGCAGCTACCACCAGACGTTACAGGATGTAAAGTCTAGCCTACTACAATGTACAGTAACATTTACAATGCAGGTTCAGCGCAATATTAAAAATATCTTGTTCAAAAAGAGACACATTT
Source organism: Brienomyrus brachyistius (assembly GCF_023856365.1). NCBI lineage: Eukaryota > Metazoa > Chordata > Actinopteri > Osteoglossiformes > Mormyridae > Brienomyrus > Brienomyrus brachyistius. The sequence goes on along the minus strand of NC_064547.1, from coordinate 16,231,736 downwards.
AAGTCCTTCCCTGAATTTATTGACTAAGTTATATTCTATAACAGCTTTTTACCTAATTAGTAGATCTAAAAATAAACCATGTTTTTGTTTGAGGAATTAAACATAAGGAGGTTACCAGTCAAGGAGAGATACGAGTGGAAATCTGAGAATAAGACATAAGAGCCGTCAAACTCCCACACTTACCGATGTCCTTCCACAGGTGCCGGTCCTTGCGCACCAGGAGCCTCCGGGCCTCCACCTCCAGCTCCAGCCTCTGTATGGCTTTGACCATCGACTCAGAAGTGAAGAGCAGACAAGCAGCCCGGCGGAGGCGGTTCAGCCGTCTTCGGGCCGTGTACGCCCTGAAGGAAACCTCCTCTTTCGTCGGGGCTTTTGAAATGCTGAAAGGCTGATCGGACTGAAACGCCAGAGACAGGGCGTTCACTTAAAGGAGAAGAAGAAAGAAAATTAAGACGTCACAGAAACGTAATGGAGTTTATATCTGCATTGTGTGAAAACTGCACCGGGCGATTTGACATGGGACCGATCTTTGAGAGAACCTGCAACAGCTGTCAATCGCAATTCCAAGCTACCTTTGGTGACTTCTGTGTTGACCTTGAACTCATCGGGAGTGAGAGCATAGTTCATCCACAGCGTAAATCCTCTCTCCTGCTTCTCCATCCATCTTTCATCATAGAACATGTTCTTGGCTGCAAACGGCAATGGGTGTCGTGGTAAAACTGCAAAAAAAGGGCAAATCACCTTCACAATTACCGAAGAAACAGCAAACAGCACGACAGCAACTGAACTTACACTTGCTTGGAAAGCTGCAAATGCCTGCCACTGATATTGCAACAACCTGGCATTATCTTGCGTTCATTTAGGTAAAACTCAGATACATTTATAAACAGAATAACCAGCTGAATTATCACGAGTGAACAAATTATTTGCCGTCCTAGAGCACATCAGCTATTCCGACTCCACACATACCAGTTTGCGCTGGCTTTATGAACGTTAGATGTGACTGGGCCACTGCCACAACCTTAGAAGTCTTCAGTGATGAGACACCAAACGGTTTCACAGGCTGCCGCGCTTCAAAGATCCAAAAAAAAAAATAATAAAACATTTACAAACGAATATTTGCTAGGCAACAACGCAAACCACGAATCTGATCTTTTACCAAGCAATTACGGAAGGATTACATCCGTTTCCCTTTACAGCTGTGTATTACATTGTTCACCAGTCAATTCAATTTTGTTAAGGAGTTTAGATAAAAAGTATTACCCCGGTTAACCGGTTTCGAAATCTTTGAAAGCTTGGGACGGCTCGTGCCTACAGTGGATTTTGCAGATGCAGATGAACGAGAAGTCAGTGTGGCTGCAACAGAAGCATGATATTAGAAAGATGTCAATGAGCCAGTACTTACAAGCAGGGAAAAGCAGCTTTGTGTATATTAAGAAAAAATCATCTCACCCGCTGATGCCTGTGGCCTTTGTGATGAGGATTTAGCGCCAAGCCTTTTCTCTACCACTGGTTTTGTCTCCTTGGTTGCTGGAAATGCACGGGCCTTTTTCACTTGGAAAACTGCATCGTCGGAGTTCTCCTTCAAAAACTCGTCACTCTTCCTTTTTTTGTGGCCAGCGTCAGACTGAGTGGTACAGAGCACTGGCTTGACAGCGCATCCTTCCGGCTGCACTACTAATGGTCTTACAGTAGACTTGGTTTTGACGTTGGGACTGGAAGGGTGAGTTGAGGATTTGCAAGACTGGATAGCGCCCACTGGAGACAAGACGGACAGATCTGTGCTAGCACACCTGATTGGAGAAATTCCAGGTATCACCATCCTGGATTGAGAATTTACTATATTGCCATCACAGCTAACAGATGAATCAATAATAGGAAGAACACAAACATCACTTTCTTCATCAATATTTGGTTTCACCCGGTCATCCTGTGGCAATTCTACAGTCTTTCCCAAAAGACGACGCCTTGAGGTTCCCGTTTTTTCTGGGCAAGTCTCTTGCATTTTATTACCTTTCTGTTTGATTACCGTAACAGACGTGAATGGATTTTTGTTGGAAATCAGAGAAGCCTGGCTGTCCTCCTCCTCATTTCCACGTCTGTCGTCTGAGATGGGCTTTGACTTCACAAAGAAAGTCAGTCTTTGCTTCGCAGGTGTAAACTCCGAAGAAGTGTCATTAAGCATGTCTGGTCCCATTGCTTCAGAGTTAACATGAAACTGCCTGATTTCGCTGCTTCCCTTCAAAGACTCAAGAGAATCTGAGAATTCAAAGCTAGAGCAAGCATTTGGGGGACTTTCCAACTGCGTTAGATCTGACTGAATAATTGCCAAAGCATCTCTCATAGACAACACTGGTGTCCCTGGCAAAACGGCCTGGTTGATATCAGACCCCTGTTTGTTCAAATTAGAGGCTGGACTTGAACAAGACTCACTGCACAGTATTGACTTGTTCACAACATATTGTGTTGGTTTAACGGGTGAGTGAGTCCTGTTTAACACCCGTGTAACATCTCTGCAGACAGAGTCTTCTTCTGAATCAGTAACACGTTTCAGTCGCTTTTCATTTGAACTCGCAACATCAACAAGGGTGGCAGCAGGGACGAGAAGAACAACCGGTGAGTCTCTGTTGAACGGGAAAAGATTTTCCTGGTTCATTTTGCCAGACTTCACACGGGGCGACTGAAGAGAGGTTGGCGTGAGGCTCTTCCGCAGCAACTGCTCATCCTGAACAGTCACAGATGGCGGCAGGACTGACACCTTCTTGGGAACCACGGGGTCTTGGTTAAAAGGTTCAAGGGGTCCTCGCACCCTGGTCTTCTTGTACTGAGATTGTCGGGACACATGGAATGTTTTGTTGCCTGCGCTTTTCAGAGAAAGATCAGCTGCCTTTCCTTTTCGTGGTCCCGAAAGATCACTCGCTTTCTTGTTTTTAATGGAATCCCATAAACTCTTCTGCAAGACAAGGCCACAAAAAAATTTAAATGAATGTTTATCTGCATACCATGCATTTGTTTATAATATATGAGCTAAAATTACAGTCAATACCTTTTTCTTCTTTTGAGCTTCTGCTTTCCCGAGCAAAATGGCTTGATGCTTGACAACGTCATTCACTGTGATGACCACAAGCTCCCTCACACCACCTTCTTCCACTGGGGTCCAGGTAATTGTCAAAGTCACATCTCCAGTTGGCTACATGAACACAAAGTGTTACTCATCGCTGATGTGGGGAAATGCCCGTTCATACGCGCTACACTTCCTTTTAATTATCAACAAAGTTATTTCTGTGTGGATAAGACAGTTCAGTCAGACAAACTACAGACTCTACGACAACATTCACCGAAAAGCGCATTAACGGCAGGCTGCATTGCTAAATCAACCAGGAAAATGCAACTACGTAAACTAAACACAACACCTGAAAGGAACAGCTGATAAACGCCGAAAGTTAACACACATCGACGTGCTTACTAGTAAACTAGTTGGTTGGAGTTACATACCGAGTAATAACACCGCATCAGCCCCTTACCTGGACAGTGAATTGGGTCTGATCAGCAGAGAAGCCTTTACTGGAGGGGACACGGTCCACTTTCACATCCGCTAAGTATTCATTCGGGTTTTCGATGTGCAGAAGCGCCGACTTGGAGGAGCCCAGCTTAACGGTCCCGAAACTCAGGAAAGGGGGCCGTGCGAACTGGACTAAGCTGAGCACGGCCGTCGCACTCCGGTTCTCCTTGTTCCTATCGCCGGTGTGGAATCCATTCGGGCTACAATCCACGAAAGCGCTCCCAGAGAGAGACATGTTTCACGTGCCTTTTAAAAACAGCTATCAGTCAGCGCCTATATAAAAAAAATTTCCAACGCCATGCTACATAAACGCGACTGTCATTTTTTTTCCCGTTAAAAGGTACCGGAATAAAACTAAACACAACGCCTGCATCACCGCCTTCACCATCCGACACAGCCGAAGAACTGGGTTCACACCAGTAGCTACGCCTCCCCGTTTGAATTTTCCGCCTGACCAGTAGAATTGCGGGGTTCCTCCGTAGCCATCCAATCGCTGCAAGATAAACAAAAGAAAGCCAATCAGAGGCGCTGACGTTCTTCAAATTTGAGGACACAACAAAAATTGACCAATAAGCTCCGTTCCTGAGACACTTCCGTCCCGTTCAGCATGTCTATGATCTCAGTCGCGAACGTTTTGCCCAGGGCCCCCCCCACAACCCATAACCCGTCCCTGCTGATAGCAGTGAATGATCAGGTCGCTAAGGGTGAATTCTCTGTTCCGCCGTGAAAATTACTCCGATGGTGAACATCAGTTCTGTACGACTTTCCCCCAGGTCTCTTGCCCCCCCGTCATGACTCCGCGCCCCACACTTTGGGAATCACTGGCTTAGTGAGTTATAGTGTCTTGAGTTCCATCATCCATCAGTCCATCCATTTTACATTTCTGCATTTAGTGCAGGGTCAGTGTGAGCTGGCCTCCATCCCATGGACAGACTGCAAATCACGCAGATCGGCTTGAAATGAAACATGTGTTCATACAAATATGACTTTCGTGAGGTTTTAATAAAACTAATTTAACCAACTTCGAATCTGTATATATAAAATCAAAATCACTCGACATACTTATTTATCAGTCAATAGTATCCAATAGAAAGTATTGCTATTACAGGTTTATTCCTTGAAAACAAACGACATCATTTACTCTTAATTGTAATTTAAGTAATTTAACCCAATTACATTTTTCAGCACTACTGCATTTGTAATTCCGGTTCATTTTGCAAATCAACTCGCTGATATTTCGTCGGCGATCCCAAGTTGCCTGTTGCGCACCCAGGAACGGCCGACTAGCGCCGCCTGGTGTGGATTAACGGAACAGCTCCGTTTGCACATTGCTGCTTGACTCGGGACCCCGACGTCTGAACCCGACAAACGCCGCCGTACGGAACAGCCCGCAAACTGGATGATGTCTATTCGCGAATATGGCTCTTTCGCTGTCTGGCAGGCTTAAGGCAAAGGGCTGGGTGCTCCTTTTTCTTGCAATTTCGGCTTCGACAGCAAGTAAGCGACAGTCTTCTGATACTGTTTTTGTTATTCTGTACTATTTTTTATTTAGTTGATAACTGGTGATTTTCTCTTTCACTTTACAAATGCAATGAAAGTGTTTGTTGTATACCGTATTTTCCTCTACCTAGAATATAAACATTAATTTATTACAGTGGGGATTTTGCTTGTGTGCATAGTTATTAATTAAACCGCATTTTAAATTAATTGTTTTACCGGCATTTGTGTTAAATTGTTAATGAAATGTATATAATTCGTGTAAAAATAAATATGTAAATACTTCCCATCTTTATGAACTCACGTATGCAGGAAGTAAAATTAAAGGAGTATTTGATTACAGTTGGTTAAATTACATCATGGCGAGAAATTAAAGTACCGGTTACCTTCAATTATGCACTGACTATTTTCAGGAACAGCATACCGTTCCGGACGGTATAATGATTATTATGAAGATCGGTTTTAAGAAAACTGTGATGCTCTGTACTAGACTCCTTATTATATAATGTTAGTAAGCATATATTTTGCTACAGTATATGTTAGGTATTGAGTTTCGATCTTTGCTAGTAACTCGTGAGTAAATGTACAATATGCTCATATACTGTAAAACTGTTCAGTGCATGTTTCTCCAAATCACAACCTAATTAATTAGTTTTCTGTCCAAATACAATCATAGACATCAGACAGACGCAAGACACTATTCATAATTGGAGTTAAATGGCATCTATGTGAAAATGACCTGGAATAATATATTATGGATTAAAACATATGGTTATGGCGTTCACTGTATTTAAATGTTGATAAATGTTATAACAAATGAAATGACCAGCGATTGTTTAACTGAAACATTAAATCAGGACACAGGTTAGACACATTCCATAAAATCTGTCAGTGTAGACATATGGCAAGGTAACCTTTGACCCTAGTGGGTGCTCAGTACTTACCCAGAGGTGTCTTGGAAATTTTCTGCATTACTCAGAAATCTTAGTCTAAATGTCTGGGTCTAGACACCTAAACATGAACATTCTAACAGCTTTGTATAATAGGAACCGTGCTGAAGCTTGCTGTACAACCGATCGATGACAGGAGAACAGCATTTACAGATACATGGTCTGAAAGATGAGGAAACTGAAACATTTTTTCTAAATTAGCTGACAGTGAAACGAATCTTCTTTGTTTGAGTAGCAAATTCTGTGTGAAGCCTTTTAATGCATTTACACTTATCTCAGACATTCCAGGCCCTGCATGGCAAATTATTTTAGAAGGAGCCTAATTTGTTCTGCAAATTTGTTCTGTTATAGCAGTGAGAATCTGTGTTTCTCTTGTAAGATCAGACCCGCCTTTGATGTCATCTAAGGTTTCAGACTGGATGCAGAGAGACAGAGGGCAGTGTTTGATGTGCACCAGGTGTGTGAAGCTGAGGGACGTGACTGTCCTGGAGCTGAGGGACGTGACTGTCCGGGAGCTGAGGGACGTGACTGTCCTGGAGCTGAGGGACGTGACTGTCATGGAGCTGAGGGACGTGACTGTCCTGGAGCTGAGGGACGTGACTGTCCTGGAGCTGAGGGACGTGACTGTCCGGGAGCTGAGGGACGTGACTGTCCTGGAGCTGAGGGACGTGACTGTCCGGGAGCTGAGGGACGTGACTGTTCTGGAGCTGAGGGACGTGACTGTCATGGAGCTGAGGGACGTGACTGTCCTGGAGCTGAGGGACGTGACTGTCATGGAGCTGAGGGACGTGACTGTCCTGGAGCTGAGGGACGTGACTGTCCTGGAGCTGAGGGACGTGACTGTCCGGGAGCTGAGGGACGTGACTGTCCTGGAGCTGAGGGACGTGACTGTTCTGGAGCTGAGGGACGTGACTGTCCGGGAGCTGAGGGACGTGACTGTCCTGGAGCTGAGGGACGTGACTGTCCTGGAGCTGAGGGACGTGACTGTTCTGGAGCTGAGGGACGTGACTGTCCGGGAGCTGAGGGACGTGACTGTCCTGGAGCTGAGGGACGTGACTGTCCTGGAGCTGAGGGACGTGACTGTCCGGGAGCTGAGGGACGTGACTGTCATGGAGCTGAGGGACGTGACTGTCCTGGCTTTATTGCCTGATCATCGCTAGCACATACCTAACCCTAACCAACTTTTGAGATAGCTCACTCCTGGACTTTAATTTAATTAAATTAACCAATCAACTGACAATGAACTGATAGTGGTCTTGCTTTATAAATTAAGATAGTTTGTTGAAATAAGCTGAAAGCACAGACATTAGAAAGAAAAAGTTGAAAAAAATATTATCATGGGATTTACCCATAATTATATTTAGTAGAGGACCAAGAGTGAAATTTCAGGAGTGCCGTCTTTGATAAAAACCAGGAGATTTTTCTCTTTAAATAGGTATAAAACTGTATACGAATTCGAACTGAACATTGGTGAACTTGCAGTAACACGACATATTCATTGTTCCCGCTTGTAATGAAAAGCCAAAAGTCCTGTGGTCCACATCTTATTTCCATTCTGCCTTGAACAGTCAGACATTTCACACCTACTGTACAGAAAGGATGCTTTCAGTTATACCAGTAATCACATTTTGATAAAGTATCCATACTTTAGAATTTTTATCTGAATGAAAAAAACAAGATTATTATTATAATTATTATTATTATAGCATTTATTATTATTTATTATTATTATAGCATTATAGCTCACTAAAATCCTCGATCTTCAAAGACACAGCAGGTGAATTTTACGTACAATTATCATTGCTCTCCCTGTAGCTACGTCACAACTGGTTCCTGTTCCTGTTTTCCTCTAACATATTCCTTCTTGTTTTCTGAAAGGTAATACCATTATATTAGCAAGCCATACAAACTATTCAGAAATACAGCAAACGCCTCGCATAACTGATTACTACATCAGCATGCGGTCGCCATGGAAATACTCCGGATTCAGAGAGAGGAGCATGCAGCTGGTTGTCATGGCAACATGATGTGGCGCTTTGTTAGAAGAAGCATCTTGCCAGCGTTCTTGTGCCCAAAAAAGGAAGTAGGAGTGGTTTGGACAGGAAAAAAATAGCACTCTCTTGTAATTACTGTATACATTTCTTGGTAATTAGGGAAATAACCAGTTGATCTTGCTGTGGCTATTTCTGTAGCTAGAACTGCATCTACTAATACAGCTCATAAGAAATGAACATTGTCTCAGAAAGAGTCTGTTTTTCATTCTTGTAAGGCAGGTAAAATCATTACATTTGTCAACAAACAGAGAAATGTGCTGAGATTTCAGTTCTGGCTGCTTTGACGCAGCATGTTTATCATTCACTGCTGGCGACAGTGACAAGACGCTGATTATTCGGCCCAATTCATTTTCATAAACACAGTCATATAGAGTAGTTTCCTCCAGTAGATCTACACAGAAAAGGAAAAGGTGTTGCACTGATGGCATTCTTGGAAAATATTATCTGCAAATTTATGAATCCATCCAGCTTCTATAACCATTATTTAGTGCAGTGCCAAGATCCTATGGCATGGAGCCCAAGGCACTAGGCGAGGGGGGTGGGCATGCAGGATGCCAATTTCTTGCCAGGTTAAAAGTAAAAATCATAAATGATATTTTAAATAACTTGTTCACGGAGAGCAACAACTGGTAGTCAGAAATCATAGGTAGATGATTGTGAGGCAAAGTGGTGTTAGGAAGTTGGCAGAATGATGGGATGGTCTGCAGGATTATGTAGTATTATGACAAAGTTGAAAACATTATTCTGAGCACTCGGTGCTACCATGTAGCTGTAACATCCTGACCTGGCACTGGAAGACGGAGAGGTAGTGTGACTGTTAGGCAGTTTGTGTTGGGAAGATCCTTGAGTAACCCTTTTTATTTTCATTTGATACCAGAAAAGTCTCAAATAAAACCTTGAGCAGTTGCTTAAAACTCCACATGTGGTGGTTCTGTTTCACGACCTCCCACGTTTAGAGACTGACAGTTTCACTTTTGTAAACCCGCCACCTGCTGCGATGTGCTTATTCGGATCGGTGACTCATCACTGTCTGTCAGTAGAAATGTCAACAGGCCAATAAGACAGCAGCTAGTGTGTCTTACTCTGACTGTATATCAGCTACGGCATTAGTTCATGCTGCAGTATTTGCGGTGTTCGTGGATTCAGGAAGGACTGCTGAGCTGACGATGCACTTTTAGACACATCTACTTTTACTACTTATCAGTTCACCTGCTCCTTAAATCATCTGTTTAACTGGAATTACTTTGTTTTTAACTGGTAAATTAAAATTGCTCATTTAATGTATATTACTCTATAAAGGTTGGCTTTTCAGGGGGGGGGGCATTGTGGCCTTACACCTCCAGGGTTGGGGGTTGAAATCCCACCGTTGCTCCACGTCATTCCTCCAACACTGCAAAGACAAACAGTCAGGCGAATTCAACTTCTCTAAATTGCCCGTTGTTTCTGTTCGTGTCCTGTGATTGGCTGGCATCTGTGATGAGCTTCATTCCCCGAATAATGGGTAAGCAGTTTAAAGATAGAGTAGAAGCTGTTATACAGAGAATGAAACCACAGGAACCAAGCGACTTGTTTATTCCTTATTCCTCTGCTATTGCTTTAGTATCTGCTGTGAAGCTTTCTGTAAAAACGAGATTCTGTCCGCGTGAATACAGTTTGACTGGCTGGTATTTCGGCCCACTGTTCCAGGTGAATCTTCACAGAAGGTCCTTTCTGCCTGCCTGTCTAATCCCTGCCAAAATGGGGCGCTCTGTCAGGAAGCCCCAGTGAACTTCCTGTGCTGGTGTGCGTCCGACATGCCTCCTCACTCCGGCAGGAGGTGTGAGGAGTCCGAAGGCCCCTGCCGCCCTGTGTCCTGCCAGGAGAAGCTTTCATGTACCTCACCCCCCGCGGGCTCCGGAGAGCTCGTCTGCCAGTGTCACCTGGGCTACTGCGAGTCTCAGGTCCAGCTCTGCGCCCGGCGCCTCTGCGGCGGGGATGTGCAGTGTCACCTCTCCCCCCGCCTCCGCGAAGAGCCCAATTACACCTGCAAGTGCAAGGGAGGCTACGTGGGTGCCCACTGCGAGGGCCGTGTGAACCACTGTGTCCCGAACCCGTGCCGGAACAGGGCGATCTGCAGGAGCAAGGGGGACGGATATGCCTGCTACTGTGTGCCAGGCTTCCAGGGTAAACACTGTGAGATTGAGGTAAACGAGTGCGCCTCCCAGCCTTGCCAGAACGGAGCCACCTGCATGAACAGGATTGGGAGGTACGCCTGCCTTTGCAAACCGGGCTACACAGGTGAGTGGTGAGAAACCAGCACTTTTCACAGAGACCAGTATAAGACTAGTCCTAAAAAGGAATAGCATTGTTCTGGAATGGTAAAGCAACACGAAGGGTTTAATTCAATAATTACTACAAATCTAAGATATGTTTCAAACTGTTGAATGACAGGTTGCTTATCTTGCAGCTGCTTTTTTCCAAAGCAATGTGCACAAAGCAGCGTTACAGGGTCCCCAGAGCAACTGCGTTTAAAGGTCTTGCTCAAGGACCCAGTGGTGAAATTATTCTACTCACCCTGGGATTTGAGCCAGTGTCCTTCTGATAACTGGTGCGTGGCTGCAGCCTACTGAGTCTCACACCCCCAGTTCTTCCTCTACTGCCAGTCCTGTAACAGAAGTGTCATTTTTACATACTGTGTAAACCTACAGTTAAAAAATGCCCCCACCTGGCTGCCTGTTCATCGCAAGCCAGCTCTGCCCTGCCAGTAATATTATTGTGCTGATCTTTGCACAACTTTGAAAAAGTAGTGTAAGCATTTACTGTATATAGGTAATTTTACTTATGCAGTGTATATATTTGTGCCTGTAGCTTCTGTGATTAACTCTAGACCCCCCATGAGCCCAAACAGGTGGGTATAGAAGTAGGATGGATGGATGGATGGATGGATGGATGACTTATTATGTATTACTACTTAACTATAATTATTACATTAACACTTCATGATGAATAATATTAGTAAGTCCCATTGCTAGATATTTATATGCAGGAAGACAACCACAAAGCCACGTTATGTGTTTATATTTAGCTTCTTTATACTATTGTACATTTTTCATAGGTTACTGACTCCAGAAGTCATGCCGTCAGTTTTGAATGAGTCATAATTATAACTGATTATTATAGTGGTGGATTCAGAAATGACACAACTTAGAACGAATCCCTTTCAGGTTCAAACTGCGAGCTCCAAATCGACGAGTGCCAGTCGCGGCCCTGCCTGAATGGCGGCAGTTGTCATGGCTACCTGAGGGGCTTCTCCTGCTTGTGCGCGGCTGGTTTCCACGGAGACGTCTGTGAAATCGACACTGACGAATGCCAAAGCCAGCCGTGTCAGAACGACGCCCTCTGCGTCGATAGAGTGAATGGGTACAGGATGTAATATTCATGCCTATTTCCTGCAAGTGCAGTTGTGTCCCCTGAGACGACACTCAGCTTAACCTTTTCTGAAATGTTTGTGGACATGCAGAGTAACTGCCAACTGCTAACAAGGACTAATATGAATTTCAGAATTACACTTTCTTAATAATTCCTTCATAAATATGTATGCTGAAATTCATCTGAGATGGTTGGTAGCTTGGCTGATGTGACGTAGCGTCGCATGCTAATGTGAAATGCTCTTTCCTAGTTACAGCTGTGAAACTCCCATAATGCCGTGCACATCCCAGCCCTGTCTCAACGACGGCCTCTGCCAGGAGAAACACGGAAACTACACATGTAACTGCTGGCCAGGTACAGCAACCCACCCCGAAAATATACCCTTTATCTGGGTATAATGGTTTGTTTCTTTCTAAAATGAACCACTCAAGCGTTAAAACATTGGCTTCAGCACAGCTAGAAGACCTGACCATAACATAAACTAAACTTAATACGGGTTATTTATTCTCTGATACAGAGTAATATTTTAATCTGTTTACTCCCAGAAATTCTGCTTATTCTCGCGTATTCTGTGAAAGTACTTTTCACTGTGTTATTTTGCTAATGGGGTTTCCTACACAGGTTACCAGGGCAGACACTGTGAGGTGGACGTCAGTGAGTGTAGTAGCAGCCCCTGCCTCTCTGCTGGAGTGTGCTTAGAGCTCTCCTGGGAGGTGATGTATGGTAGAGAGCCTCTCCTCCCAGGCCGTTTCCACCCTCAGCAAGCTGCCGGATTTGTCTGCAAATGTAAACCTGGATTGAAAGGTATCTTTTCAACCAACGACATCTCCTGAGTTGTATATGGTATTTGCTTTTTTAAGCATTCTCTTTGGACGTTAAACTTTTTAACATAATGCTATGGTCCCTATTTCCCGTTCTTTAACATTTTTATCTGTAGTCTGTGAGGCTTTTCAGAGGTTGTTCCAGTTTCTCTTCTGTAAATGGACCCTTCCAGGCAGGCTGTGGATAAGATGGTTAAGGTGTATTAGCCTAATGCTACATATCTGACTTGGGGACAATCTAGAGTTGAGTCAGTGACATAAGGAGGGTAGGATAGAGGCTGCTGTGTGGGGAGGAATGGCCTGAGATCTCCACAATGTCCTGTGAGCAGATCTGTGCTCTCCACAATGTCCTGTGAGCAGATCTGTGCTCTCCACAATGTCCTGTGAGCAGATCTGTGCTCTCCACAATGTCCTGTGAGCAGATCTGTGCTCTCCACAATGTCCTGTGAGCAGATCTGTGCTCTCCACAATGTCCTGTGAGCAGATCTGTGCTCTCCACAATGTCATGTGAGCAGATCTGTGCTCTCCACAATGTCCTGTGAGCAGATCTGCAATTTCAACAATGTCATGTGAGCAGATCTGCAATTTCAACAATGTCCTGTGAGCAGATCTGCGCTCTCCACAATGTCCTGTGAGCAGATCTGTGCTCTCCACAATGTCCTGTGAGCAGATCTGTGCTCTCCACAATGTCCTGTGAGCAGATCTGTGCTCTCCACAATGTCCTGTGAGCAGATCTGTGCTCTCCACAATGTCCTGTGAGCAGATCTGTGCTCTCCACAATGTCCTGTGAGCAGATCTGCAATTTCAACAATGTCATGTGAGCAGATCTGCAATTTCAACAATGTCCTGTGAGCAGATCTGCGCTCTCCACAATGTCCTGTGAGCAGATCTGCACTTTTCACAATGACGTGTGAGCAGATCTGCGCTCTCCACAATGTCCTGTGAGCAGATCTGCGCTTTCAGCATTGTCCTGTGAGCAGATCTGCGATTTCAACAATGTCCTGTAAGCAGATCTGCGATTTCAACAATGTCCTGTGAGCAGATCTGTGCTCTCGACAATACCGTAAATACAAAGGGAGGTGTTGCTAGTTGCATGGAAATGGTGAAGGATTTGGCTCGGCCCGCAAGTGTCCTGTTTCTAGTTGCAGGTAATGTGTGTATATGCACATTAGACAGGGGTGGCTATAGTTATGAAGAGGTAAGCAGTGCACATAATGATGAATTCTGGAGGTATTCGATCATATTTACTCACATATGTTTGTATTTTATGTGGAAATGATGGTCAGACAGTAAAATGTATCCCCTAAGAAACAGAAATTAAGTAATCGTTTCAGATGAAGGGTGGTTAAATCTGTGATGAAATGTAAATATATCCTGTATATTACTTCACAGAGTGTAGTGTTATAAAATAATCTTATAAATCCTCTCAGCCACTGTACTCTTCTGATAGCGAGTACTGTTACCACTGATCTAGAATGTTGTCCTTTCCTTCAGACCAAAATCATTACTCTTTTATTTATTTAAAGTGTAATATTTAAATCTTAGTTGATTGTAGTGGCATAGAGAAAAATCTGTATATGGTTGATATGCAAATGTGTTACCAGATCTTGTTACTGGCAAGATATCTGGATTATTTAGCGTCTGGAAGGGGATGACACCGAAGTAACAGCCCAGTCCGGTCCGTGGGGACCCACAGACGGTCCACGTTTTTGAGCGGGAGCTCCTGGGAGCTGGGAGGGAGCAAAAATGTGGACTGTCTGGCAGGGAGCTGAGAAGAAGCAGAAACATGGACCGTATGTCGGTTCCCCAGGACTGGATTGGGTCACGTTGGCTTAAGGTGTGTGAGTCAGCTGTGTGCTGTAGTCTCAAGTACTCAGTGTTGTTTGATTCAGAGAGAGCAGGACAAAATGTACACAGCAAACAACTGTGGGCATTAATGAGCAATGACAGGTTCTGCTAAATGTCTCATGGTCCAAAATATTCAATATCTTTCTTTATAGGTACTTTTTGTGAAGAGGATATCGACGAATGTGAGCAGAACCCGTGCAAAAATGGCGGTTCATGTGTAAACAGTCATGGAGGTTACACATGCCAGTGCTCACAACAGAGCCAGGCTGGATTCCTGTACGGAGGCCTAAACTGCTCCGAGGCTCTGATTGGCTGTGAGGGTCGTGGGTGTCTAAACGGAGGCACGTGCTTTCCGTTCGTCAGCGAGGAGCAGCACGGGCACATCTGCATCTGCCCAGGGGGCTTCAGCGGCTCAAAGTGCCAGAAATCAACAACCTTCTCTTTTGAGGGGAGTGGCTACCTTCACTTGGTATCTCCTGCGAGTGACCCTGAGAACCTCTTTAACATGACATTGAGTTTCAGGACGGTGCTGGCCAGTGCTGTCCTGTTTCAGTGGGAGAATGGAGAGTTTCTAATCAGGCTGAAGCTGGACGATGGCCATTTACACCTTGAACTGCAGAGAAACGGTTCTCTGAATGGGGTCCTGAAGCTGCCGCACGACATGACGGATTTAGAATGGCACTCTGTGGAAGTCACACTCGGGGGAGAAACCCTGAAGATGAGGACGCTCGACGGGATGTGTCACCAACTTTGTGGGAAGGAGGTCTATATACAAGGCAGTCAGCTGGGCCTGAGCTCTGAGCTTCAGAGAACCTTCATCGGAGGGCTTGGAGTGGTGGGAACCAGCACTCAGCCAGCAGAGGCCACGCCTCCTCATTTCATTGGCTGTCTACGAGACGTGCGTCTGAACTCTCAGCTCTTACTTCCTGATACGTGGGACAGCGAAGTGGCAGTAAATGTGAGCCCCGGATGCAGAGACAGGCACGTGTGCAAGGACAGGCCATGTGAGGCTAGAGGCCGGTGCATGAAGCTGTGGCAGAACCGAGAGTGCGAGTGTTACAGGCCGTACGCGGCTCAGAACTGTTCTGAGGGTAAGATGTTGGCAAAGAAGCATGTATTTACTGACAAAACTGCCACTAAATAGATTCATGATATTTTTTCAATCTCAATTGATTGTTTATACTATAAATAGCTTGACTTGCTTTAGTACATATGCAGTCACTGGCTGTTAAAAGTACGTCATTTTTTTAGCACAGAAGGGATGGTTTAGCTGTTCATTAACGTGACGACTGAGTCCATCCATCTTTTGGTTACCGGGAATGTGGTTATTTAACACAAAGCTGAAGTTGCAATGTGAGGGAATTCTACAGTTAGGCTATAATTATAACTCCAAAGATACAAATCTTATCGTCACCATGCCATATTATATGCATACTATTATATGTAAATACTTTTCCGATTTCAATCGCATGGAGCAAGGGGGAGTAAACAAGGAAAAAGGAACAATAAAAGTAATAGAAAAAAACATATTTAAAGGTTTCCACCTTGCAATGGACTGGTGTCCCGTACAGCGTCTGTACCAATATTGCTTCTGTACAGCCTGCGAGAGGAAGCAGGTGTCACCGGCGTTTTGGAAAACGGATGTAAATTTTTAACTAAATACGTTCTTGTGAGTCTGGCCCACACACAATCTCGGAAAGCACAAGCTGTGCCGCTTATCTGGAATTCAGGAGTCATTTTCTCCTGATTGATCAGATATGTTCCCTCTGGCCAGTATCTCAACAGGTCATCTAACCAGCAGGTTACGCAAGTTAATAACGGTGGAGAAATGCTGACAGGAAGATATGCTGTATATGCTGGTGCCTGTATAACTGTCGTGGTTCACATGCAGCCGTGACGATCTTTGTTATATTATATAACATTGAATAAGCAGAAAAAAATATATGTTTACCAGACAGTGCACAACTGTACAGTGCACTGCACAGCTGCAATATGTTATCTCAATATTTCCAGTCCTAATTTCTTTGTGTCTTTTCCTTTTACTGCAGAAAACATCCCAGCTAGATTTGGAAATGAAAACTGGCCAAGCTACGCTGTTTTTACCGTTGACGACAATCCTGGCCCTAACAATGTCATCTCCATGTTCATTCGCACCATGGAACATTCAGGATTGCTACTGGTTATCGCAAACAGCACTAACCAGTACCTTAGGATCTGGTTGGACGGTGGATTTGTACAGGTTCAAGCCGACGATTCTGAGATGCTCCAAGGGGGGCAGTTTGTGAGTGACGGGGATTTCCATCTCGTGATCGTGGAAACAGAGGAGGACCGGATATCCCTTTTTCATTCTGGTCAGAAACATGGTATCACTACAGCGATACAAACCCTACAAATCCGATTCAAAGACAAGATCCACCTGGGCGGCTTGGTGGATCAAACTGCCTCCTCCTTGTTTGGCGGTTATTTTAAAGGCTGTATTCAGGATTTGCGCATAAATTCCAAGCACCTGCAGTTTTATCCAGTTGAAACACCAATAAGCTCCTACACTCTAGACACCATTGTTAATGTTACAAGTGGTTGCACCAGCGACAACATCTGCAATGTAAGACATGATCTTTCTTCTTATGTCCTCTCAAATTTAGCCCGAGAGCTCAGCAGTCCTGGAGTGGTCTGTGGCCCAGTATGTTAGGGGATTGTGCCCAGAAGGTCATGGGTTCGAATTAATATCTAATTTACTTAGTAGACACTTTTTATCGGAAATGACATAGACTTTAGAAGGTGGGGTTAGACAGACCCTGAAGCAACTGGGTGTTAAAGGTCTCAGTCGTTTCCGCCATTACTGCAGTACTATATCGAGCTGGTGGATATAGTGGAAGAGCAACTGAATAACTGCTGTCCCCTTGAATGAGACCTGGCTGCTCCCGGGCTGCTGTCCCTGCCCTCTGATCCCAACCTTTTTGTACCTCAGTTTTGACACAAGTATCTGCTAAGTAAATGTGTTTTTAAATTAGCTGGCAAGATTTTCCCTCTGGGATCAATAAAATGCATCTAATCAAATCTGTTTATTGAGCAAAATAATCCTCATAACTTATTAATTTGTTATTAAATTATTAATTCTTGGATAAACACGCCGTTCACTATAAATCAAGACATTGTGTAAAACAGAATACCAACCTTAAAAAAACATATTCTTTCTTTAATTTTTACCAGCTGTGTATTATGCAAGGCTCATTTTGAAATATACGAAATGTAATAAATTGTTTAACAAGAGTGTGTTGACTTCTTTCTTGACCAGAGAAAGCCTTGCCACAACGGGGGAACATGTCATTCCCTTTGGGAGGACTTCTCCTGCACCTGCCCACCACATGCCACCGGGAGGAGCTGTGAGCATGTGCGGTGGTGCCGCCTGGCACCGTGCCCCCCAGCGGCAGTCTGTCAGCTCCATGACGAGGGCTTCGACTGTGAGTGCTCCCCTACCTTCTGACAGCAAAGCTATGAAAAACATAAAATGTCCGAGAAAACGGGCTTCAGTTTACCGTACTGGGGAATCGATCTCGCTCTGTCTTTGCAGGTGTTATACATATGACTCCGTCGTTTTAAACCATTTTAAATCACGTCCCTCAGAAAAGATGATCTGGTCTTAGGTACCGACCGTCAGCCACACCAGAGAAAGAGTTGGGAGACTAGATGGGTCTGCATTGATTTCTTACACCTGTACTTCTTTCTCTGTGCTCTGGTGTTGGTGGTCTGTGACTCAGCAGTTTAAAAAGCTGTGCTTGTGAACAAAAGCTGCTGGTTCGAATGCTGTGGTTGGATGTCTGGCCATTAGATCTTTGACCAAGGCCATTAACCCCAAATTGCTCCCAGGACTGATTAAGCCTGTGTTCAATTGTATACTGCTCTAGATAAAAGTGTCTGCCTATTTTCTACCTTGAAAACCATGTCAGACCAAAACATCCACAAAACAGGCTGCAACTGCCACCTTCTTCTCGAGAGTTACACACTCCACCCTTTCCTCGAGAGTTACACACTCCACCCCTGTTCATAAACAATCTGTAAGCTCTGGTATGTTTAGAATAAAGATGTCCGGGGTCAGATACCAGTCCCCAGTAGGGCACTTCTACACGTAGGAAACACACACAAGCACATGTTTTCATGATTAAAATGTTTTCTTTTTTCTTAAAGGCATTTCCAATGCAACCTTTCGGGACGGCGGCAGTCTTGTGGTTTACAAAACCAATGGGAAAATTATTCGCAATCTGACAAATGTCTCCTTCAGCATTCGGACACGGACGTACAACGTAACCATTCTTCGTGCAGGAAAAGGGCCAGATTTTTTCACTGTATTTCTCCAAGATTCCTTCCTCTTCCTGGAGTTGCGCAGTGGCAGCAGCTCCTTTACACTGCGTTTGAGGAGTCAGTGTGTGATCGGCGATGGAGAATGGCACTCAGTGGAGCTCTCCATGGTGACTCCTTCGGCTCCGACCTCCCAGTGGTCCATGGTCATAGACAAAGGAAGGCACTCGACCATTTCTGGTGTCAGCGCTGGGAACCTGGACTTCCTGAAGGACGGGGCAGATGTTCTTCTGGGGGGATCAGGTCCAGATGCAGCTGGAAACTTGGTTGGGTGCCTGAGTACGGTAGAGATCGGCGGTATCGTGCTGCCCTACTATGGAGACTCTGAGCTGAACCATCCAAGGTTCCAGGAAGAGCAGTTCATTAAAACAACCAGTGAGCCGGTATCACGGGGCTGCTCACACTGGTGCCTCTCCAGCCCTTGTGTCCACGGCAACTGCAGCACCCTGTCTCTGGGATATGAATGTGCGTGTGAGGCAGGCTACACAGGAATCAACTGCGAGGGTGAACTGGACTTCTGTGAGGGGCACAAGTGTGCGCATGGTGCCACCTGCCTCCACGGTGCCCAGAACTACTCCTGTCTCTGTCCAGATGGCTACTATGGTCCTTACTGCACGTGAGTCTTGCCACAATCCAGCATCAGTGCCCAGAGGGGCTCAGCTTCTTGAGTTTACTTCTAAGCTTAGCGCATTTCCTGTTGTGGGTGGCAGGGTGACTCAGCAGGTGGCAGTGCAGCCGCATATCTCAAACGCTGGGGCTCCAAACCCAGCTCATGTTCTCCCCATGTTTATGTGGGCTTCCACCCACAGTCCAGAAACACATACTGGACAAAAGGTTATGGGAGATGGATGGGTCATTTTACAGACCATGAGGAATATCCAAAAAGCATTTCTCAGTCGACCTCAAAATAACAACAAAGGGGCTGATTATAAATAACTGAATGTTTTATGCTGCATCATTAGTGTAACAATCTGCTTTCATTTAATGGTATGATTTCTCAAAATGTCACTACCAAGTATTTTACCTTCTGAAGTGGCTTTGTTGACATCTGCCTGCGACATTCCGTCTCATAATCACACTGATAACTTGATCTACATTGCATCTTGAAGCCTCATCTAGGGATCATCTATGGCAGTTTCCTGTGAACCTGTCTGTCATACTAATGCTGTCTCACACTGCAAGCACAGGCCTTTCGCGAAAATGAACTGCATTGCCTTGTATGTAAGTAAATGTTCTGTCTTTCTGCTGTAGTGAGGCAGTTGAAGAGATTCCCTGGCATATAGTCCAAAATCAGTAAGTTTTCTTTGATTTTTTTTTTCTATATTTCTAACAGGAAAAGTGACTTAGTCACTTAGGTAAAGCTCCTCGTTAATGTGGTCAGCCTGCTCCTGGGACCTGTACATAATATAGTTATATCTAATACAGAGCAAAGGGTGGCATGGTGGTGCAGTGGTTAGCACTGTTGCCTCACACCTCTGGGACCCGGGTTCGAGTCTCCGCCTAGGTCACATGTGTGCGGAGTTTGCATGTTCTCCCCATGTCGTTGTGGGGTTTCCTCCGGGTACTCCGGTTTCCCCCCACAGTCCAAAAACATGCTGAGGCTAATTGGAGTTGCTAAATTGCCCGTAGGAGTGCATGTGTGAGTGAATGGTGTGTGAGTGTGCCCTGCGATGGGCTGGCCCCCCATCCTGGGCTGTTCCCTGCCTTGTGCCCATTGCTTCCGGGATAGGCTCCGGACCCCCCGCGACCCAGTAGGATAAGCGGTTTGGAAAATGGATGGATAATATAGAGCATGTAGACAGGATCAAGAGGTTCGGTTACCATTTGGCTAAACATTACAAGGGCTGTCAATTTTAAACAATTTAAACAATTTAAGCAATTTTAAACGTTATATGATGGCTGGGGCCAGACATGGTAGTTCCGGCACCTTAGAAACAGCCACCCTTCTCGGTTATTCACATACTGCAGTACCTAGAGTTTGCAGAGGATGGTGCGAGCAGCAGAAATCATCCAGCCAGGGGTAGCTCCTTGGCTGAAAAGAGCGAGGTTAGAGGAGGATTCGTTAAAGCCAGATTTGTTAAACCTAACAGGAAGGCCGCTAATGCAAAAAATACTAGCCCAGTGCAACAGCGGTGTTCAGATCACCTTTCCTGTGCACACAGCTCGTCTCTCTATGACGTGGTTCTGGTGGGGAAGTAGTTCCTACTGGGGACCTGCTATGTGTGCTTAATAAAAGCAGGTGTTCAGTACATTTCTAGCATACAATCATAACATTGGTAGTTTTTTTCAGGAACCTTGAAATGCACTGCAGCTTAAACAGGGACGTCATGCAAAGTTGAAGAAAAAAAAAAAAGCTTCAAACTTCCGTTTAGAAATTAAGGACAATTCAAAATGTAGATTTCAAAAAGCCCACATTTCTGTCCCCCTGCATCACTCCCTTACTTCACTCACCTTTGAAGGGAAGAGACCTCTGAAGGACGAACAGGTTATATAACACGCACTGTAACAGCCAGTGGCAGCAGGCAGCCGCGTAGTGATAAAGTCACTTTCAAACCTGACAAAGTGACACCCCCCGGAAGGGGGGGCCATTCTCAGAAGACTCACAGCTTTCTCTTAGCGCTCAAAGCCCCACGCCGTCCTGTGAATTCACTGTCGTCCCAGGCTGCCGGTGTCCATCTGCGGGGGCAAGCTGACGAACTACACCTGTTACAATGGTGGGAACTGCTCAGAGAGCAGGATGACGTGCGACTGCCTGCCGGGCTTCGTCGGGGACCGGTAAGGACGCTCTCTGATGTGTCCCTGGCGTGTACAGTCACTCGTAACCATCACTGCGATAATTATAATCGACATTCGATATCACCCTAAGGGGGGCATTGTGGCTCAGTGCCTAGAATCAGAAGGTGTCCAGTTCAAATCCCCGTGTCAGCAGAGTAATTTCAGTGTTGGGTTTTCCAGCGGTTTTCCAGCAAGGATCTTCACTCCCAGCTGCTCCAGGAACTTTTTCCACCATGTTTTCTCAAAAATATATCCCACTTTGAATAAAAGCATCTGCCAAATTAACAACACGTGAAATGAAGACTGTTGACGTTTTTGAAGCCGGACTCTAATCATGCTGGGAAGGGTTTAAACATAAGCCAGTACACAAGTGTTTTACGCTCCTAAACCACCCCCCCCCCCCTTTTTTTTTGGCAGATGTGAGGTGGAAATTAACGAGTGCGCATCCCTCCCCTGTGTAAATGGAGGGTTCTGCTTGAACATGATCAACAAGTTCTACTGCAACTGTCCCATCGACTTTGCTGGGGAGACGTGCCACATTCATGTAAGCCACATCTGCTTTTACACATCCATGCTTCTGCGGCGACATCTCTTCCAGCTGTTATCCTACCTGATGCTGTGGCTGGATGAGGGTAGGGAGGAGTTTGGGAGGCAGGTGACGTGCGTCAGGTAATGGGGGCCTTTTGATGCGGAATATCTAATTACAATCAAATGTGCAGCAACTGGGGCATCTGATAGGAACATTAAATATTACTGATAACCTTTAGCAATTCAGCTATATCAAATTTTTTATGTGTCAAACGAACATGATTTTTTTCATTTAAATAAATTAATAAACAAATTAATAGCATCCATTAAAACAGCTTTGTTACTTTTTTACTTTTGATTTTTTTCCATTAGGATTTTTTTTAGATTATGCAAGCAGTTTGTAAACAATGTAAATGTCTGCTTTATAAACTAATGGTAGAACTAAAAAATGTTTTAATTTCAGTAGGCTGTCTAAAATGCCTATCGAGTGTTTTACACAAAAGGGTGGTTTTTCTATCAAATTTCCGAAAGCCCATGTCACGTCAATGTGAGTAAATTTTGTTAAATAAGGTAAACGAATGCCCTTGAGACATTTGTGAATCATCAGAAATTAAAATATGTGTGTGCAGAAAACCTGTAGCTATGTGATGACAAGGCTCAGCGGGGGAGGGGGGAGGGGGGGGGGGGGATTGGGATAGGAAGGAGAGATGGAGGTGAAAAGCTCCAAGTTGCATATGAAAAGCTTTTCATCTACACCTTAAAAGCCACTGCTGGACATTTCACTAATGTTCATATACAGCTGTAATATCGCAGTGGCTGTACATGGCCATCGTCGGCAGAGGTGGATAGTAAAAAGTAAAAATCCAGACCAAGATTTTGTTTCAACCAACCAGTTCTATATAAAGAGTCACAGACACAAAGTACTCAACTGATTGGTTGAAACATAATCTTGGTCTGGATTTTTACTTTCTGGATCTGAACTATCCACTTCTGACCATAGAAAACAAATTATCTTTGCTATCCTGAGGCCCTAATGCATTTCAGGACTGTGCGTCTTAATTTTCATTAATTGCACTTCATTTGAGTTTTTGCATTTTATGTATCTATTTTTGCAAATTAACATGTGGCAAAATATGTGTAACTAAATTGTATGGAACTGGAATTTAACGTTGAATTGCGTCATTAAAAGCAGAACCATTATTTAAGGGCCATTATTTATTATATAGCAGTCAGCAGTTTCTGTGAGAGGACAGTATGGCAGCAAGTTTTTTTTATTATTATTATTATTAAAAGGCTAATTTAATACTTTGAACCTGGCATATCACAGATAAATGTGTTTAACTGGTTTCAAATGAAAGCAGGAAAAATGTACCTAAATCATCATAAAGGTAGCGTTTGCATGCAGAACCAATTTAAGTTAATTTGAGAACATTTTTTAAATAGCAAAGCTTTCCTTTATTGGAAATGAATGTCAAATCAATTTATTAATATTTCATTTACATTTCTTATTTATTCATTTAAATAACTTCAAGTAGCTTGAGATCTTATATTAACATGTAATTATGTTTTTGCCATTTATAGTTCATGTAGTTTTCTTAACTCGACAGCTACAGTGAGATGCTAATTCACTCGCATGATGGATGAATGAAGCGACATCATCATCACGATGCACAACCACCACGTCCCACGCATGTCTGCAGTCTTTCTTTCAGTCTGTGACTTTGTCCGTCCGGCTGTCCGGCTGTCCGGCTGTCTGGCTGTCTGTTACTCATGATGCACCTGTGAGAGCTTATCGCGATTGGCCAAATTCTCCGACGTCACTCCTCATCTTTGTACCATTTGTGTTTGTCATCAAAATAAACACCTGTCCATCTTTTCTGTTTCTGATGCGTCATTACACCCTGCTTGCACGCCAGTTATTTCAACCAGCAGGCATATGTAGATTCGCGGTCATTCGTCTAACACGCATGCCGACAGATTTTCTGATATGTGTCTCAAAGTTATTTTGAAGGTTAGCTCACTAGTGTAGGATGTTCTGCACCACAGCAAGTGTAACTAAGTAAATAATGTATCAGTAGAACTTGTCTTCAGAATCAGCTGTGATTCCATAAAACATTTTGGCCATATCTTATCACTGTACTAAAAGGGCTGAAGCATGAACCAGATGTTTAATATTTATGGCCTTCCCAAATCTAACATTTTAACCACCACACTCTAGGGGTGTAACAATGCTGTCTGCTCACAGTCTGGTAGGTCCTGTGTTATTGCGGTTTCTGTAAAAAATAAATAAATAAATAATCACCCTTCAATTAAATTGTTCAGTGAGCCATCTGCTGTTGATAATAATATTTAAGTTTTTTAGATGTATTTTTTGGGGAAAAACAGTGTTTAGTGCTGCTGCCTCACAGCCAGAAGGTCCTGGGTTCGGTCCCGGGTTAGAGTTCAGTCCTGGGTTAGGGTTCGGTCCTGGGTTAGGGTTCGGTCCTGGGTTAGGGTTCGGTCCTGGGTTAGGGTTCGGTCCTGGGTTAGGGTTCGGTCCCAGGTCCTTTCTGTGTGGAGCTCGCACGCTCTCCCCGTGTTTGTGTGGGTTTTCGCCAGAGGCTCCGATTTCCTCCCGCGGTCCAGAAGTGTACAGGATAGGTTGACTGGTGAGTCTAAATTGGCCCTCTAGTTGTGAGTGTTGGCAGGGTTGGATCCTGCCTGTACCCATTGTTCCTAGGATAGGCTCCAGTCCCCCCACAACCCCAGTTGGGATTAAGTGGTTTCAGAAGATGGATGGAAAAATATCCTTAAATATAAGGGTAAACATGCCATTACCGTGGCCCCAAAAGCACGATACATATCAAACCATGGGCATCCAGTATCGTTACACCCCTACCACACTGATTCTGTTGCATTATTATGGGATTGCACCCCTCTTGGGCTATTCCCTGCCTGTAGTCGCTGCTTCTGGGATTGGCTGCCTGTAACACATAAGCATAACAGACGTGGGCATGAAAAGTGAATGAAAGAATTAGTACTATATGTTAAAAAGTAAAAGGTACCAGTTATGTCTACTGCTACAGGGATGTGTTTCTCCCACCATCATCAGTCCAATATTGTTTGTTAATACAAGGAAAAAAAAAATACATATCAAGGTAAAAAAAAATACATTAAAAGAGGAGCAGACCTCTTTATGGATGGCCTGTTACATTAGTCTTATTTGAAGACAGTGAAATGATGAGTAGAGATTATGATATACCTTGTGAGTTTGTTTGGCCGTTAGTGTTGTTGATTAAATTAACGGCAGAAGGATGGTAAGAGAAGTAATCCACTTGTAAGTCGGCTGTAGTGCCATGTTTCATTTTAAAAGTATTTGTTTTTCATTTGTATGGCTTCTCTGAAAATAGGAGGAAAAATCTCCCGGTGTTAAACGTGGGGGTTGCTGGTTTGACTGGTGTGGCCTTCGCTGGTGTGTGTAATGCTCCTGCATGGAGTCTGAAAGTTTTTAGTCAGCAAAAGTTAAACACACACCTTCCTTCGGGGGACGGCAGGTAATAAAGCTGGCTGGTGTCTCTCTGGGCGATGAACGTGGGGCAAACAAGTTCAAGACGAGGTTATTAACTCGGAGGAATCCAGAACCTGAAGCGCGAGGCTTTTAAAGTTGTTTGTAGAGAATAGTTTTTATCTTTGGGCTTTGGTGTTTCTACAAGTGTCCTTTTGTTTCAACTCCTGGAAAAACTGACTCCAGCATGTTGTGGATTATTTATATTATTTTACTCATGCAAAGCCACTTCCTTTTAATAGAAGGTAATCAAGTCGCCATTCTTTATATTATATTATGCAAAACTGTTCCTTAAGAGCTTGGTTATGTTATTTTGTGAGTATTCTTAGAAATAGATTTTTTAGAACATGGTTACATTATTTTTCAGTTGCAATCTGCTGCTTTCATAAATTTAATCAAATGTGAAATATAAAAAGTTGAATTTTAAGAGGATAAAAATTAAAATATTAATTTATTTTTTTAATAATGTTACATTGACTGTTTTTGCCTCTAAGTCATGGTTAACTTAATCTTATCATAATATACAATGTCTCAACAGCTCAGATTGCCAATACCACAACACAAATCAGTACGACAATTGTAAGTGCTTAATATCCATCAATTACAATAGACATGCCTTCTTGAATGATATCATACTGCAAAATAACTTTCATGATTTTTACTAAACAATTGCTGTATATTAAATAAAAGTTCAGATTAGGTGAGATGCAGTCACATTGTAGGTATTATCCAGTTAATTGTTAGGGTTTATCATTAGGGAATTTATAAATAATGTAACACATCGACCTTTACAGTAATGTCAGCAGACACTGATCCATACACTGAAGTGGGCAGTTTAAGTTATGCTGGTCCTGTTTAAGATAAAAGGATAACAACTTCTTTGAATATTCTACACTAGGAGCAATACATGTTACAATGTTAGTATTATAGTAATTACTGCATAGGCAAGGACATTTTAATCTATTTATTGCTATGATTTATTTTTCATTACATTTCATTAGTCCTATGATAATGTCTATAAAACAGAAAAAGCATTAAATATAATTATTGTTGCCCCAACATATAATCATATTATTCTGTGTTACTTTGTGGTGGGCAAATATGATATTTTAGGGTTTTTAGAGTTGTGTTCATATCACTATCATTGTCCTAAATGAGGCATAGGTCTAGGCTGGAGATTTGAAATGTTGGTTGTTTTGGAGATGTTTGTTGGGGTTTAACGTCTCTTCCGTGTTTGTGATTTCCTGCAGCCTCGGCTCTCTCAGAACATGTCACCGGTAATAGCTATAATTGCGTCATGTGTCACCGGAGCTGTAATAATCATAATAGTGGCGACAGTCGTTACCTTCATCAAAATCCGCGAAAAGCGTCAGATTGAGGGATCACTGCGACCTCGGAGTCCGGAACAGCCAGCCGCGGTGGATGCGGGAAGCAGGGCGGTGAAGCCGCCCCAGGTGGAACGCCTCGTGTGAGGGCGGGGCGGAGCAAAGCCAGGTCTTGCTGTTTCAATGAAAGGAACGTTTTGGAGCAACAATTTTAGGTCATGCTACAGGTTTCACAAACATTTTAGAACAGATGTGTGTGTATGTATTTATAACACCCCCCCCCCCCAATAAATAAATAAATAAATAAGAAAAGTTATACTCTGCTTTAAAGCAGAAACGACACACGTGAGTACTACAGCTAACCTACTTTGGAAAGTAAAGTCTTCATTTTAAATTTTGTATAATGTACAGGACGTTCATGAGAATAACATGTGCAGTAACTGTAATGGTGGTTGAGTGGGGGGTCCTGCTGCCTCATATCTCCAGGGTTGGAGTTTTGAGTCCTACCTCTGCCCCATATGTGAAGTTTGCATGTTCTCCCTGTGTCATATGGATTTCACCCCAAAAAATGTGCAGTGAGGCTAATGTCTATAGTGTGTGAGCATGAATGTGCCCTTTGACCATCTGGCATGATGACCTGTTTAGAGCGTGCCTCAACCCTGAACCCTATGTTGCTGCCATTTGACCCTGACCAGGTTAGAAGAAAGATGGATAACTGTTCAGAGGCTAACAGATGCTAAATCATTAGTAACCGTGCTGACACAAGTTGATTTGCAACACCTTTCAGCTAAGCGGCGATGGTCTGGTGTCCCAGCTCCTGCTGTCTGCCTGCTCGGTCTTGGTGGCACTGCTCCTCGCCATTTCCCTGACTTTTGCTGCCCTCGCCGTGGTCGTGAAGCGAAGGGCATCCCATGGTGCCTACAGCCCCAGCAGGCAGGAGAAGGAGGGCTCCAGGGTAGAAATGTGGAACATGGTACAGCCTCCACCCATGGAGAGACTCATTTAAAAGGCTCCCACCCCCCGCCACTCCTAAGATGGTACAGCCTGCTGGGCAGATGCATCAAAGTGAGCGTCTGTTCTTCAGTATGGCCGGCAAGCTCTCAGGAAGTTCAGAAGCAGCCGGAACCACCAAAAGGGAATATGCAGCCAGGATGCGGACCCGATCTACAACAAAATTGCAAACGAACCGGATCATTCACCCAGGAACTACACCACAGATAAATGTATCTGAACAAACTGGAGAGGATACTAGACACCACAGTCTTGGATTAGTACAGTTTTTGTATTTGTTTAATGAGTCAAAATATCATTACTGATGGTACATTGCATTTGGGTTTAATGTAATACTTTACCTGTTATTACTTAAAAGGGATTGTGTTAAATTGTGTCATATTTTTCTCTGTGATTTAATTTATGATGTACTAGAAAAACAAAATGGGGCAGTGAGGGAAAGTATTTTAGCGAATTAGTTATATTTAGATATTTTTGTATTTGTAATTTATAAATATCTGTTCGCTCATTCTCCTGATTTACTGTTAGTGCCTTTTAATACACTTTGTCACCAACCCACATTTTCTTATTCTTTTGGAACTTTTTGGAAGATTAAAAGATTCCTGACATTAGCTCTGCATTTCCTACTCAAGGTATTAATCTCAACTAGATACAATTAATCAGGATTTCTGAGAGCAGACGGCCATTTATTCGAAACCAGAACCAACACGCCTGGCATCAACAAATACACTACATTCAAAATCTCTTAGCTGGTGCATCCTAGCTGTTCTAAAGCTTAGCAGAGCAGTTATATATATATATATATATATATTAGAGCCATTTTGTTCTGTGGTAACTAGCCATTTGTATTTTAGTCTGTAGTCCAGACTGACTGTTAGCGAGGAGGGAAAACAAACCAACAAACGTTGCATAAACATCCATATTTTGTTTTTATTTTTCCCACAGTGAGTAGCTACCAGATATTCAGTTGTTCTATTTGCTCAACAACACAATGTTTTGTCAGGTTGTATTACCATAGTTATTTCTGGAGGACATGCAAGTGTGAACCAAGTTATGCAGTAATTAAGAGGAACAGAACAGCCTTTGGAATGCTGGCTTTTGATGGGTGAATCGTCATTGTGTGTGTATATATGTGTCTGTGTGTATGTACACTCACAGTATAAACAACATTTTTTATCTGCCAGTACTGTCAATTTTTAAGGAATGAACCTTGCATCTCATGGATGTGGACACATGACTAACAACCATTAGGCAATATGGTCAGCATATACAATTAATATTCACAGTGGTTCTGATTCAACATCTGTACCGCAGTGCTCAATGATTGCAACCTCTTGTTAAAGTCAACATTTTAAATAAAATTTTAAATTATCTTGCAAGCGGCAAAAAAAAATGACAAAACAGTCTAGTGAGCATCACACAGTGTCACCAATGTTCTGTACAGCACTTGGAACATAACGCAAAGAGAACAATCTCTGTCCACAATGCATTATGTATCGTCCAAGAAGTTAAATTAATTTCTATAAGTAGTAAAATGTTCCTGGTGAATTACAAAGCCTTCTGCTGCTGCTGCTTTAAGTTTTAATGAGGAACCAATCATTTGAGGGAATGTTTACTGGCAAATAAAACCCTGTTATGGAAACATACTGAGAAATGAGGATCTTGCAGCGTCAGTAATAAAATTGCTTCACTCACTCTTTAAACGTCTTACCCTCACCCTCCACCCTAGAGGACCATGTGTTATTTCTGTAAATACGATGATCTGCAGCAACCAAACCAGAGTCCGAGCAAATGAAATGAACATGGAAATATACAAATGATGGTATGATGAACGACACATCAACAAAAAAAATTCACACACTACACGAGTAGATGCTGCATTAAGATACACCGTTATCAACTATTAACGTATAATATGAACATTAATTATAGGCATTAAAATTTACTGATTGGTGTAAACAAATATCAATATAGCGAAAAGAGCAGGACATATATTGTTGCAATTTTTTGACAGAGGAAAAAAAAGTATATAAAATACGTACATATATGGCAACCTGGTTAACTTGCAATGTAAACAATGACTGCTAATGATATGAATATGGGGTAAAAACTAATAACATGGACTGCTTCTGCATCATCATATCTTATATTTTTAATTTCTTAAAAGCAGCATCAGGAATATGCCACCAGAATATATTCAGGCAGATCAATTTTAAAAACGAAAAAAAAAAAAAAAAACTATAAAACACTGAAATTACTGCCTTTAAGAATAAGTCGGAAGCGCAATAAAACATTTTAGTTAATACTTATTTTGTGTTTATACACAAATTCTTCTGGCAGATTATCATTGGGGAACTGATTGGCAAACACTTGTTCTTGGTCAAGAAAAGCATGTATGTCAGGGCACGTCTCTCAGCCTGGAACTCAACACTTTACAGTATTCATGCTTTATACAGTATCGTTCACAAGTACAAAACACTTTAACACTCAAACATTACCCATTACTGCAATGTTTACAGACAAAAACTGCAACATTTACTACCATAAAAAGTCATTAGTGTAGCCACATATAAAAACAAAGCCAGGTACCAGTGGAATAAAACAGGCTTACTTTCCCGTGACCTACAGAGATGCTTAACATTTGATTGGTTATTATGCCAAATGACTTTCAAAACACCAAAGCTACTTATTTATAATACAGATGATTCCGCATTTTAATTTTGTCTCATTGTAACTTTTAAGATGGATGTTAAATAATTCATTTTGGTTCCTTTAGTCACACAAATTCATGTATGTCCATAAACATCAACACAATAATCTTGTTTCTATTATATTATATTATATTATATTATTATAAGTGGTGAGTGGGGGGGGGGTTGTAAAATATAGTTTCCTTTAACAAGATTACATTTTCATTACTTGAAAATACAGTCATTTTCTTGCGAGACAGTATACAGATGCGACAGTACTATTGTAAATGCTCATTGCTGGTGGCGATGAATAAGGTAGTGAACAACTGGGGAAAATAGTCCATCTGGTGATTAATCAGTTCAAATGAAGTCATTAGTGACACACTTATTGCTTTACGACCAGATCATTACTACAGCATAATAATGGCAAAAGCTACTCTTAAAGTGTCTTTCGAAACTAAATGTAATATAAAAGGTCAGACAGAGGGCCTCAGATGACCACGAACAGCGTGGGCTACATAGCTCTGGTGGATCAATACACTGCATAACATCCGCAATCACCGACTTTCGCTTTAGGTTGCATCCTCTCCATAGGAGAACTTCATAATTTTCCAAGACCACGTCCTTACCTGTGCAAGACATCCGGGTCATTTTAAACGTATTGCTTATCATGTTATATTCAAGCACTTAAACGTTTCCTAGCTGTAGGCAGAAGCTTGGAAAGTCATATAAGGGGTGTATCATTTGCAAAAGAAAGAAAAAGAAACCCACAGAACCAAGACTACAGCCGGCGTACCAAAAGACTAGCACAGCTATCCTCCCACGCTCCTGAGACACAGGAGAGTCCCACAAAGGGATTCTGCCTCGGCCCATATCCTTGGGGAGTTCGGATCGCGTCTGCATTTCCACGCCTACGTGGAAAACCCTACAGCCCACAGTGCAAAGCACGAATACAACCTGAGGAGAGACACTAAAATTACCTTCAAATAGAAACGTGATCAGATAGTCAATAAAAATGTCTTTACAAAAGGTTTGCCGCAGACGGGATGAGACGAAAATTTTACATTATGCACAAGTTTCAAATATTAAGTGATTAGTCGCTCCTTTGTTTCGGAACTGCTGCATATTAAGTGACAGTGATCTATTTAAGGCATTTACACGACTGCACAGGAACAGGACACAAGTTCTGACGCAAGACTCAAAGCCTGGTGAAGCTGTTACAGATGCTTTAAATGAATAATCTTGTGTCAAAAGCCTTCATTTGACTGCTCATTTGAACACAGTGATATATCTGTACCTTTGAAGTGACAACAGTACCCTACAGTGCAAGTACTACACGACGTAAACCAAAAGGGGAAAGAACAAAAATGAATCTGTACAATAACGACGTCAGTGACAGAAATCCCTTTTTAACCCTTTTAAACCGAAACAATATTTCCCTTTCTGCTGGAAGGTATCATCCCCCAAGTTTTACCCAAGACCTAATTTATTAGGGACATTAACATTTGGCCAGTGTAAGGACAGGAAATGAAATTAGCGCAAGCACCAGCATGCTCACACGCTTAATTAAAAACAAAAAACTTAAGTGATTAATTAAATAGAAAGGACAATGAAAGTGATCAAGAATAACCCTAACCCAAAGACCCCCCCCCCAACATTTTCAAGACTCGTGGAAGACATCACTCTTGACCTCAGAGGAGTGCAGACCAGTGCTGAGAGGTGCTTTATTCAGGTAGACGGCCTCCGTCTCCATCAGCAGCCCCTTCTCCACAGCCTCCACAGCCTGAGCAGGTGTATCGCCCTGCTCGCTTACATTCTCCCAGGCCACCAGCATGGACGGCTGTCGTGGCATCAACCGGGTTCCGTCCTCCTGCGGCACACGATCTTGGTACTGCTTCAGGGGGGTCCGCTTGGAGAGCACCCTCCGCCTCAGCAGGACCCCGCTCCCCCTCTGAAGCTCGGGGCCTGGGGGGTCCGACGTAGGATGTTCCTGGAGGCTATTTTCATGGGCCGCATCGGCTGAAGGTGGGGGCTCCACCAGAGGGATTGTGTCGCAAAAGTAACTGGCCCCCGCACTGGTATGCCTGCGAGGAGAGGGGGGCAGCTGCTTCCCGTGGATGGAGCTGTCGTCCTGCCCCAGGTTCCAGCTCTCTCGTTTACCACTATTGGGACACAGCTGAGCCAGGTTCCCCTCACTGGGGGGGTTGGACTTGTTCTGAACCAAAAAATAAAAAGCTTTAGTATC
This sequence comes from Brienomyrus brachyistius, assembly GCF_023856365.1. Lineage (NCBI taxonomy): Eukaryota > Metazoa > Chordata > Actinopteri > Osteoglossiformes > Mormyridae > Brienomyrus > Brienomyrus brachyistius. The sequence continues at coordinate 16,199,122 of NC_064547.1, read as the reverse complement.
TGAATGCATGCACTCACACAAATTTACCCCTGAACTTGAATAAGTTTACTCTACCAATCATGTACAAGTATCACAGTAGCTAAAATGTATATTTAATAAATACCACATCCTAATTACTAAATTGCGTTTTTCAAAAGGCATAATAAATGTATGGCTTGTCAAATTTTACTCTGCTGCAAAATTAGCAAAACCTGTGTATTTTTAGCATTTAATGAAGAGCCCATTAATGGTGCTGCAAGTGGGAAAGGAGGAAATGGGCTCACCGGCACCTTGTAGTCGAGGTCATCCATAGACCGGAAGAAATCTAGACTCTTGGCCCCAGACAGCCTGCCCTGGTCGAGGCTGGTGTTGCTCAGGGTGTCCAGAATCTCTTCCAGCAAGTTCATCTGACCGGAATCCTGCAAGTCAGAGCGGACCTCGTACGAGTCGTCACTGTCCTGTGAAGGAACGTCTGCACTATCCTCAGAGGAGATCCTGGGGAGCGTCAACGCAGGCAGAACGCCATGGTCGGTCATGCATTCCACAATTCACTTGCACAGTAATTACAAGCAAAAGTAACACGTGATGCTATCGTACTCAAAATCCAGCCTGTATCTGCATCTGTTACTGAATACATGCGAACACACCACTAGATGGCGACATTAGTTAAGTTTTTTTGACAAAGGAAACTATAAGGATTAAAAGTTTGTATTGAATGAATTTACAACCCCTAGAGGATACTTTAACAAACCAAAACTGATTTAATTTGTCAGTTTACAAGGCACTGGATATTAGATCATACATTGAGGTTAGAAATGTACTGCTGCAGTCCAACAGAATAAAAAACGCAACACTTGAGCAGAGAGTACTTTGCACGTCAATTGCGAAATTGCATATTTATGACCCTGCAATTTAACGTCAATTAAGTCAGACAGATTGTGATTTTTAGAGGCATATTAAAATAAGAATGTGGATTCTAATCTAGGTTTGTCAAACATCATCTGTGGAGTGAAAACCTTACAGCATATAAATATCGCACAGACATTCATGTCGTGATGCAGCTTCGCAACTGAAAGCGATCACTGGGACTTCACAACTGAAAGCGATCACTGGGACTTCACAACTGAAAGCGATCACTGGGACTTCACAACTGCACCCTCGCGGGGCTGCGAGACACTTACTTGCTGGCTGTGTCCAGTTCATCATCATCTAGGGCGAATTCGGAACAGCCCATGGGGAACTTCGAGTAATGCTGGGAAATTTGAAGGAGAAAAAACAGGGTGTGTCTTAAAAAAGTGAATCTGCCATTTTAAATATTTCAATAACAATAACAGATCCTTAGAAAACTCCAGCTTTATCAGTGCAGCACTAGAGACAGACGTGAGACGTCTGCCTGTAATTCATCCTCCACCACAGAAACATACGCTCCTATCATCAATACACCCAAGTAAGGGCAGCCACTAAACCAGCCCATAAACCGGTATTCAGCACACTGTCAAAAGCCATCACCAAATGTGGGCAGTTTCCAACCCCCGATCTGGGGACCACTGGGGAGGGGTGGGGGGGGTCCATTAAGAGCGATGCCAAGGGGCAAACGCCACGCCGGTCAGCCAACACTGAAACCCGGCCTTGAATGACATCCTGCCTCATGAGTGTCGGCCGCAGTAGCAAGCGGCGAAGACGGACTGCGGCATGCGCGGAGTGTGCCTTGTGTGAAGGGTTAACGGCGGTCCCCCCCATAAAAATAGCTGGGGGACGTGCGCACAGGGCACTCGCGGCTCTCGCCGCTCACGTAAACAATAACACATGTTCCAAACTCATTGGCAGTAGCTGGGAGCTATAATGAAAAGCGATTACGGGGGGTTTTAGAGTCCAGACCCCAGAATCGTTTTAATGGATTCCTGTGTCAGGACCATAACTCTCGGTTCCAAGCAGACGCTGGAAGTGCACCTGCGAAAAGCTGTCGGCTTCAATTAGCCAGAGGTCTTTCGCGACACTAACGGCGCGCACCGTTTACAGGCATTTACTCTCTTAACTTCTGGCCTGGGACACATGGCTCAGGCAGACACAAAGGGGACGGCATAGGGCTGGTCATTAAAAGGAGCCCCCTGTGTCCTTTTCATTAATGAAACTGTAAACCGTATTGTTCAAAGCATCATGTGACAATGAAGAGGATTACTCACACAGCCGCAGAGCGTTGTTTGTCATAAGCAGCACGAAGTCCTGATACATTCTCAGACACCATTACAGTTTCTAAAGCATTTTTTCATTAATGTGCAATGTTCTTTCTTTTATTCTAAATGTCATTCTTCTGAATAATACTATTTCATAGAGATTAGAGTGTATTTTTGGTTCTAATTACTTCAATATTATTTAATGAGATGACAAGCTTATTAACATCAACACACTGTACGAGTCTGAGAATAAGGCGGCCTAATCTCATTAGAAATTCCTCTCCTCTGTCGTCTTCTGCCCCATCTGATTTTCACTAGCACATAACATTAACGGTTATGCCAGTCTTAGGATGCCGTTCTCATTAAATCTTTATTAAGCGCTCTGGAGTAACTGGCAACGGCACGGTGTAAGAATACAGTCAACTGAAGTGAGCGAGGGCCCCTCTTTCATGCTAGGAGTAATTTAATGATGAATGGTGAAAATGGAAAAGTGACAGGAAATGAGGCCAAGGTACTAAAAAAACTTGGGGAAAAGAAAACCTGAAAATGTAAGACTGACAGTATAATTAAGAAGATCTAAGCCAGAGATATTGATTGATTCTGGTCATAATTTTAGCTTTACAATAAAATACACACTTTGATATGAAATATATATATATATATATATATATATATATATATATATATATATATATATATTAGCAAAATAAAAATACACAGAAACAATAGGTCTTAGTAAAGATGTACTACTGATCTGAGCATTCAGCTGGATCAGCAAACCAACCAACCAAAAGCTAACCTAGGAGACTGTGGGAAGCAGGTGTCACAGCATTTCACCCAAATCGCAGCCTGACAGTAGCTGGTTCAAGGTCAAGACACACCCATAAAGCAGTCAGGTCTGCAAGCGGTAAGACTTTTCAGTCACTTTGGGAAAAGAAACAACAACAGCAGCAGCAGCAGCAGCAGCAATTAGGGGTCCAGCATGGTGTAGTAAATTATGACTGCCTGCAGAGGGCAGTGTTGATACAAATCCGGAGTTGTTCTTAAAGCACCCGCCAAATCAAAAACGATAAACAGCCATCTAAATCCGTACGGCAAACAGACGTGCTACACAGATCATCGCTGCCTCGCAAGTGTGCGGCTTCAGGAAACATCTCCGACAACATTCTTGGAGCACTGGCACCAGAGGGCATTAAACACAGTTCAGATCTTCGTTTGTGTGGCAGCTTCCCGACACCCAGCTGACTCATCGCAGCAGTGACAGTCCTCCCAGGTCTATTTTGTGTCACAACACTCAGTCTGAACCCATCCCAGTTCTTCCTCGCAGTGCTGCGTCACCTCCTGAACACCCCTCGAACACCCCCCGGACACCTCCCGGACACCCCTCGAACACCCCCCGGACACCTCCCGGACACCTCCCGGACACCTCCCGGACACCCCTCGAACACCCCTCGAACACCCCCCGGACACCTCCCGGACACCTCCCGGACACCCCTTGAACACCCCCCGGACATCTCCCGGACACCGTCCGAACACCCCCCAAACACCCCCCAAACACCCCACCGAACACCCCCTCGGACACCATCCGAACACCGTCCGAACACCCCCTCGAACACCTCCCAGACACCCCCCGGACACCATCCGAACACCTCCCGGACACCCCACCAAACACCCCCCGGAACACCCCCCGGAACACCTCCTGAACAAAGCCCGCACACCCCCCCCCCCCCCCCGAACACCCCCCGAAACATCTCCTGTGACTAAAACACAGCTAATAACATGGCAATGCTGTTCAGCAACAAAAATTGGCCTCTACACCAAAAGCTCCCAATCCAGAATGCCTTAGGTATTAAGAAAGAACCAAAGCTTATGCTGTTGCATATACATCTTGCCAGTTCATAGGTAACAGGAGACAAGGATGAACTTACTTATTTTCAGAGTCAGAGAGTTTTATTGTCAATTCCTTTACATGTACTAGCCATATAAAGATATCGAGATTACGTTTCCCACTGTCCCTTGCGTACATTAGACAAACAATACAGGACGGGACGAACTATAAAGTGCACAGAACAACAACGTAACAACAACATAACCTGTGTTATACCAAAATTTTCTTAAATATGAAAACTGATAAGCTGTTAAGTAATGATTTTACACCCCATCCATCCATTTTGCAGAACCGCTCCAATGAATGAATTCAGACCCTCTGCCAGAAAGCATAGGGAACGAGACAGTCCATTATTGCTTCTGTACTACACATGCATGTTAAGCACATCACATGTACATGCAGATGCAAACAAGCATTCGTCTTTGTCCAATCAGTGGCACTACGAACTATTTTTAACGTAAAATATTTTCTTACTCCAAATTTCCTAAGATTTATCTCGCGTTTAATGATGGATATTCACAAACACAATTTACAGGATAGCTGGTCCATAGCTTAAGACCTCAGGTACCAAACGGTAACACTACACAAGTTGGTAAAAAGAAACTAAATAAGAGGTCAAACAAGCGGCATACAGCAAACAAATGGTGAATGAACAGCAAGCGTATGCTTTTTGTTTCCTGCTGCCGGACGATGCTTTGTACTCGGGGCAGGACACGGAATTTGTAGGAATTATAGTGAGCTGAGCGAGCTTATCGGCTTTAATATGCAGAGCTGGTATGCGGGCCCTGGCTCAGGGCGATCCATCTGTTGTTTTCAGACAGCGCCTCCGTGAAGCTGGAGTGGCCCACCGCGGCCGTCCCGCTCGGGCTCACATATTGCCGTTCCCCACGGGTGGTGCGGGACTAAAAGGAGCCCACTGGGATAATTTCATTAACAGGATTCAAATTTAGACGGCTCTCTCTATAAGAAAAGGCCCCGTGATCCAAACACTACTGCCAGTTCTGGGGGAGGGACACCAAAAGAATAAAAATAAAATAAATTATTTTCATAATTGAGGTCTTACCTCAGAACTTGGCAATAAGAAAGCATTTTGCAATTATAATATAATCTGAGCATATTTTGCAGGATCAAATGCTACATTATTTAAAAGCATGACTGCTTTTCTTTTAATAGATGGTGTACATCTGAAAAATGTCAACATGATTTTTTTTATTGGCAAACTTAGGCCTCACAGAGTATGCAAAATTAATTTTGAAAAAATTGTGCTCAACCATATATTGAAAGGGAATCTTCACAATGCTACAAAAACCTGCTTGTATTTATATTCAGTTGGGGAGGGGGGGGGGGGGGTGGCTACATCTGAAGGTAATCTCTCCGCCTTTTAAATTCCAGCTGCCTGTTGGGTCTATCAGGTTTGCCGCTGCAAGTCAAATAACAAAAGGTGACTCATTCAGGCAATTTCGATCCAAGTGGGGTTCTGCCATTGCCAGTAAACGCACCTAACACACCATGTACACAAAAACAGGGCCCTGGGAGCTGGGGATGGGATGGGATGGGAGACGCTCTCCGGCCGGAATCCCCAGGGCCCCGTTACCGCTACGTTTGGCCGCGATCTGTCGCAGCAGAGCATAAGCGAGAAGGGCTCAGGTCACCCAGTGAAAAGCCTAATTGGAAGACCTTTGCAGCTATGCTTTTTTTTGGCATTTATTTAAGCGCCATCAACAACAGAGGCAATAACGGGACTAATTAAGAGGGAAAACTTCTAGATCAGGGCAGCAAGAACGGCAGGGGGGGGGAGGGAATTGGTCATGTATCCAGAGAGAGAGCAACCCGGGCCAGAGAAGGCACACACACGCAACAAAGGAACGGCTACACTTAGGGCTCACTCCACTAAAATGGTGAAATAAAATAATGAGAACTAAATACTAATTCAGTACAAAGTACAATTTCTGCTGTGAGAGAGAATATACCACAGCAAAATAACCTGGGACAATAGCATCAAAGCACAGGAAATATCTAAGAGACAAGTCCAGTAATTCACTATGATACAACTGAAGGCTACAACTGGAGGAAACGCACAAACAAGACTCCTCCCTGCAATCCCCACGCGCTAAGCGAAGACTGCCCTGCAAACATCACCTCTGATCGAGAGCCTTTATTCATCCATAATTAATGCAGTCGTCCAAAGAGACACATATTACAAGCCTTTTAGCCAGCTAGTGGTGTTATTTTGTTTGCAAATAGACAACTAGTGTGGTTCCGGAAGAGGTTATTCAGATCCACTGATCTGTTTTCTGTTGCCTATTAAATCCTAAGGACAATGTATCTGTTAATTTAAATACTTCCAATAAAATATGGAACACTGCTTTAAATATGTCATTACCGTACATCTTCTATGCCATACACTCTACTAAGCGTTGTCTTGACAATCTCCTTTAGCTGCAACTATATTTCTGGCGTACCCAGACATTTGGGCCATATTCCTGAATTTGATTCTACCCGGAGAGCTGGGTTTATAACTACTGTCTTTGATACAAGTAAAGCTCCTGTCAGATCCCACTAAGGAAGAGACATCTTTCCGGTCAAGTCTATCCTACTGCCCAGCCCATACCTTTCATGTCAAAATACATCTGCTAACGTGTAGTGTTCCTATGGAGATTGTTTATTCGTGTCAATGTTACGGTTTTCTCCTGTCTCAGCATAACAGAACCAGCCTATTCCAAAAAACGGACAAAGCACAAGCGTAGTACTGCGAAAATACAAATATGCAAACACACCAATACCTGCATCCACAAACAGCGGTGCCCTGAACTACAACAAAGGTGAAAAGACAGCGACTCCAACAACACGCAGCGCTTTCAGGCTGCGTCGATGTTCGCGGGAGCTGAGAATTGGAATTATTTATGGAGATGGGGGGGTCCGTTCCCTAGTGCACGGTCACACCACAGCACCTTTTGTGGGGAGGGGCGTGACATCGAGAAAATTGCCAGAGAAGAACCGCGACATCGGGGCAGGACCAAGGGATCAGGCCATTAGCACTGGAGCACGGCTGACAGACAGAGCTACCCTCACCAGCCAGGACCAGCTGCACGGCACATGGGCAGTTTACAGGTGCAATTCAACCCGGCGTCGGCTTCTAACATCACACCCCGGATAAGCCAAGCAGGAAGTCGTGATCTCATACTATCCAGTTTACCGGATTTTAACTTCATCACACCTGCCTCCATGTTTCTGTCACACTTTGTGGGCAATTTTCTAGGGTTGAGCGCCATGTAGTCAAAAGTGAACTGAACTTCCACTTTGTAAACTCAGGGACTTAAGTCTTGATGCCAAGAGTCAAAATATTCAAACTGGTAAAACACATGAAAACAGCAGTTAAAGCACTATCAGCAAGTCTGTCTGTCAGGAACGACTACCTGTCTGTCAGGAATGACTACCTGTCTGTCATGTGAAACGCCACCCCTGAACATCCATCATGGCTCTGGAAGGCGTGGACCCCAGCCATCCGTACTAAGTGCCTGGGAGGCCAACCTACATCAGGCAGGGGTGGCCAGACAGCCACCTCAGCAGGAGCCGTCAGTCAGGCCGCCTCCCCAGGAAGGATTTAACTGCTGTTAAGCTCCAGCTGCTTTTTCAGCAGACAACTTGTTTCCCCTAAAACTTCTCGTGACATACGTGTCTTCTCTTCATCCTTTTATCTCCAGCTCTTTGTAAGCTCACCTTACTCCTCTTCTGCAGCCGCTTGGGCGAGAGGCTTCTTGTGCTGGTAGGAGAGCCTACACACACAGGACCATCGTCATCATCCTGCACAAACAGAGTTTAAAAGCTAGAGGTGAGGCCCTTCATCAGCATAAACCGCGTCTAGATCATGTCCAAGGTTAACATCATTCACAGTAGGAGTAGGAGTGATATGCCCTAAAAATTATACCAAATTGTCAGAGAAGTTCACAATATCCACATTTATCATGATATTCTAATATTCACATGTGGAACACACAAAATATGACAGGCGGTTTTGAGATTTTTTGACTATGATGACCAAATTGTCGCACTAATAATTACGGAGCACGGGACTGACAATGATAAATTATGCCAACAACTACTCAAATCTAAATGGAATTTGCATAAAAATACGGCATTATATTATCCAAGAAAACAAGTGTTTAGGTTATATCAAGATACTCACGACATTCAAACTGATGACATTATGAAGGTTCACAATCGTGATACTTTATCGATATAATCACCCAGTGGAATATTACAGGGAATGACAGGGAATATTAATTTAAGACAGTGATCTAATGTATCAAATGTTTGTATAATTTCTCTAATCTACAAGTAAAAATAAAATCAGTGATAAAAACTAAAGTTCCCACTTAAAAAAAAGTGTGCCTGTTTGTTTTTACAGTGAATCCAGGCAGCAAGTTCTTTTATTCCATGAAAGAAACTTCTGAGATCTTGCATTAAAGTGCCATTAAGTGTGGAAGGCAACCCTTTCACTTGGCAGTTTGAGCTGCAGTTGCCTTATCGAATGGTTCAGCCCTTTAAGAAAACCTGAGCTTTGAAAGAGCTGACAGCTCACTGATAAAATATGCAAACAATAAAAGGCCTTGCAGGGTCAGGACGACATGACAGACTACAGCCAGACGCCTACAATGCAGACAAAACAGCATTAAGCAAACTCCAAATGTGAAAGCCTGATTGCTTCACTATGCAAGTGTATGGTACGATGTAGGCGCCCTGGTACCCAGTTCGGCCCAAAAATGGTCTGATCTAAATGACTCACCCTTTGTTTCAGCCTGCTCTTCATTTCTTTTATTCCCTGCTTGGCGTGGCTCTTGGCCTTTGTTCCGATGAAAAGGAAATACACTTAGCTATGTCGAGGAAACAACAGAACCCAGGCTGGCGTGGCAGAGACTAGCAGAGGTACTTACGTATCGGTAAACAGTTTTTACAGCCGGACTGGCCTTTGTGACAGCAGTGTTTATGAGAGCGCCCCCTTTCTAAGGGACAGAAAAATGAAAAAAAAATAACATAATAATCTTACATCAGCTATTACAAGGTAACACAAGCCAGAGTTGGTAAAGCACAATCAAACCCCAGGATTTCTCTTTCAAATGGCAAATATATTGGAGACAAAGCCATGTTCACACCCCAGCAACACCTCTTACTGAAAACACTTTCTTACACACGTCTGTTTTACCACGGGAAGGGAACCTGTGAGTGAGAAGCTTGAGACCCAAGTGTGCCCTCGCTGTTTAACCATTAATCGAGGGATTATGCTTTTGTTTCAACAGAAGACCCACCTGCCTGTCAAGAGTATGTGCATATTTATGTCTGTGGTCGTAAAAGACCAAATCAATTGCTGAAGCACATTACAATATATGTGATATAATGTACTTTACAAATGTGCCTCAGACAATAAACAGAGTATTCATGTCAAAATGTATCACATTACTACACAATATGCATCAGGAAGGGTACCAAGCTAATACTAATCAGTAATTAAATACATACAAATAATAATACTTAATTAAAAAATTAACCTAATGTATAAATAAAACATGCAATATTTACCAAGACCAGACTGCTTACCTTCACCGTTTGCATCCATTGCTGATACGATCTTGAATTAGCTATAATGCAATTCATACAATTAAATATTGCTGCACAAAATATCGTTACACAAAATGTGAGAATGTCTGTGAACGGGACACCAAAAGCCACCCAGGAATTTGATAATGCAGTTTCATCTAACGGAATGAAATGGGTGTCTATGAAATGGCAGGATTAGGTGTTAATATTACGTTCAAAGCAGTAATTAGCAGTAATTTTTCTCTTTCGCCTTATTCTACTCATTTGTCCGTGTATCTTTTATAAATGTTTAGTTGCATGTTTAATTTGCTTATGTCATGATACCACCCACCCACACCAAAAGAAATTCCTCGTACTTCTCTGTACTTGGCAAATAAAAAAAAGATTCTGGTAAAAAAAAAAAAAAAAAAAAATTCTGATTTTGCAGTTATGTTACTACCCTGTCATCACATCGCAGTGTGCAGAGCAAATCCTTAATCGGTGAAAATCATGGAAATACTGGACTTTGGAAAGAACGAGTTCTTGGAGGGGAAAAAGGCAATGATACACTAAGGGGTAAAGGAAAAAAATCCAGGCTTGTGTGTTTCAAAGCAGCAGGAATGTGGTCACTCACACCCACAGAAGCCCCCGTCCGTGATCTCCTCCTCAAAGATGTCCGTAAAGCCTCGCCCTGCGTTCAATTTCGCCAGCCTGCCATCGATGAACTGCAGCCGTGAAACAAAATGAAGATCAATGTTATTGGGGGGGGGGGGGGGGTACTTTTCATTCTACCTGTACAACACACACTGAGGGGGTCCACACAGACACAGACATACACACATCAAAATTCACAACAGCTGCCAGTTTCGGGACATCGTTTCCAGACAGCCTGCCATGCATTCTGAGGCCTCATGTCCTCCTGTGCTATGAAGAGCTGACAAAACCACATGAAATAAACAAGATGTTACCGCTGAGGATTTCCCCCTTTAAAATGTAGACTCGCACATGGATTATTACACACTCATTGACCCGTTAACTTTTAATAAGACACTTTAATTGAAATGAAGCCTTACCACGGCAATAAAAAAAAAAAGCCCTTTCTGATTGGTGGCTGGGTATTACTATAATATGAAGAATGATTTGTTCTGCTGCAAGTCACAGGGTTAAACCTGGGACTGATAAACTTAAGGGTAATATAGAGCGGGCCGGTATAACCAGGGACAAGCCACTGCAGGCTCCCTCGCTGAAAACATTTACTAAAGTGAAAGACATCATTGATGGATGGTGGGGAAAAAAAACTGAAGAGGAAGTCAAACGGACTACATGGCACGTTTCTCTGGGAAAAACAGCCGCTGTTTCACAGCGCCACTGCCAGCGATCGCCGCGTGTCTGCAGGCTTATTGGAATGGCATAATTTGAGAGATACATGACCCACATGGACGGAGTCCAAGGTCAACTGCGCTTTAAAGGACAAAGAACACACACAAATAAAAATGAGCAGGGAAACGTGCATATCGCAGGCCGAAACGCTGAACAGGCCATAAAATAAAGCAACAATAGATGGCAGAGTTAGCTGTTTAACAGACATCACCAATGATCCCATTGGATCAGCAGAGTGACCAGCTTAATCTACGTAAGCTGGTCACAAGACATTAAGGACCCACTCAGGGTGTAACTACATGGCAATGTTTCATCCGTGTCTTTGGATTTACAAATATCTGTTTGATTATTTTATGCAAGAAAATCGGAATAAGAGGTTACAAATTATAACATAAAAAACCTGAAACATCAGTTTGGCCAATGGTGAGACTGTGGTGAAATGGTGCATCTATAACCAACTGCCATGCCGAAAGATGTCTCCTGACAATGTGAGCAAAGGTGAAATGGGGGGGGGGGGGGGGGCAAAGAAAGCAGACTGCTACTAGCGTGTCTATTTTGGGTAGGACTGCAGTTCATGATCAGACCGGTCTATGGTAACCAGGGGCCATGCTTCTCTCTTATAAAAATGAGAGGAAAAAAAACGGAGGCGGCAATGATAAACGAACCCTGAGCTACTGCAGAAGAAGGGGAGAGAAGGGATGTCTTTGAACTGCCGGTCACTATCTTCTCCGGGAAGGTTACGCCTGTGCTGAGTGTCAAAGCACAGCTTTATAAACTGCCGAATTCTTTCCCCGGCACAAAGGCGCATCTGGTGCACATCCGGTTTAAGGCTGCGCGCTTTACTAGGGGAAGAGCTCCTCAAAGCGTCAGCCTGCCAAGATGCACTGACGGCTGACATCCACAATCAGAGGCTGTTCCCACTGATAGCACATTTCCGAAGATGAGTCTAGAACTAAATGATATTACGGGAAATAATTGGCTGACTATGGCTCCATCAAAGCTATTACGCACTAGACCCCCCTCAAAGCCTTTAGCAAATATATCAAGCAGAAGTCCAGAACGTCAGCGTTACATTATGCAGATAGCTGTCAATGTTATTTTTAATCATTTTCCGTGTTACTCCTCACACCACCAGTACACAAATATAAACATGGAGTACTGTGAGAAAATCCAGTAAGAGATAAAAGTAAACACAGAGCTACGCATTTCCTTGACACACAACAAACAGTTATTCTCTACATTTAGATGTATATTACTTATGCACATACCTGTTTGAAAAGCTGGAGGTTGACGGCCATTTCCAGGAAGCATCTCAGAGTGCTGGAGCGATGTGCCACAAAGCTTTCTTCACAGAAGGTGATCGGTTCTCCCTGTTTTTTTTTTTTTGGAGGGGAGGGGGGGACAACAACAAAATCATTATAACAATCTAAATTTCAACATCAATTCCTCACACTCGTGATTAGGCGAAAGAATTTGCATTTCATGTCTGGCACTTTGTCTGGTCTTTTAAGTGTGCAGGTAGACTTCCACCATTCATATTTAATCAATTATTTACATATTTTACAGTTATTTGTATTCCCTTTTCCTAGGGGATAACTGAATTAAGTTTAAACAAGATTTACAAATCAGAAATCCGATAAAATGTTGACGCCCATGGAATATCAAACGGTGACGGACATGTGTACTGAATTACCAGCTAAACCTCAGATTTTCCGATCTGTGCTCGGCCCCTATGCACTGATTTTAGGCAGCTCAGAACTGATTCCTTCTTGTATTTCTAAACATCTACCTTACCGCAGTCATCAGGCTGTGGAAGCATGGAAAACCAGTACCTTCTGATAAATAGCAGCGACACGAGTGATGCCGCAGCATGGAACAGCTCAACAAAAACCTAGTACACTCAAGGAGACTTAGGAAAAGGTTGCCCTTGAAAATGCCCCTCATACTCAGAAATCGGACAAGAATGAATGTTAAAACATGTGGGGCAGAAAGTAAAAATACAGTAATCAAATCTCAGATTTTGCTGTCAGTTTTGTCAATACTGAATGACAATGACATCCAGGGGCAGAACTTAATGAGCAACAGTGAACGGAAATTACCCATGTCTTTATATGAACACATTATTCATTCCTTCGGCTGGATCTTAACTAGCCAATTTAAAGCGGAGCGCGTCTCCTTTTCATAAACAACAAAAGGATTATTAGAATAAATTCTACAGCAGAATATTGAGAAGGGAGCATCTCTCAACTTTGGCATCGGTTTGTGTCTCGTTTGACTGGTGAGGGATCGTCTCTCAAGCCTTGGTCTGACTGAGTACCTTATTAACTGTGTTTCTGGGCATATCTGATCTTCTTCCTCCGTGAGTCTTAGAGCTGGCCCTATTAAACCGAAACATTTGCATACCATGCTTGCCACTTAAAGGCATACTCCGAACTGCAGCTACGTAACTTATATCACCGGAAAAAAAAAAAAAAAAACATGCGAGCAAAACATTAATTCTAATTATGTGGTAAACCTGACATTTTCCATTACTGTGAAACAATATACTGAATACTAAGGAGGTATATGGTATTTTGCAATTTATAAACAGCTCCGAAAGACCTTCTGATACACTACATATCTTGACATTGAAACTGGACCATAGAGTTATTCCATATAGGTATTTAGAAAAGTGGCTGTCTGCCTTGTGCTGGAATCTCACGTGCCCTGGATCTCTGCTATGTACGTATGACTGGAGCCCAGGACCAGTAGTACCTACAATATTCCTGCCTGAACTGCCTTAATTCAGCTCCAACAAATGCATTCGTTGACTGACAGCAACCAGGTGAAATCTTACAGGTTTGTATCGCAGGGCATCTCGATAGGATCCGAAAAGGGCGGCCTGAGCCCGGAGAAAGGCCCGGGCCACCCCGTTGCCTGTCGCTGTCGACTGCTTTTTCAGCTTGCTCTTCAGCGTGGAGATCTGGGCCAACGACAGGGATGGGGACAGAGAGGTAGAAGAGAAAAGTTAAATTAACACCTTTGAAATTGGTGGAAAGACTCAAATCCCTATCGGGGTGTGAAGTGTCACATTTGCAGGTCAGCCAAAAAAGCCTCCCTCCTCCCTGATAGCTTATCCTTTGTGCTGCAGGGAGCACCTGCTGGTCTGTTAATTGAGGCAAAGTTGTGTGTGTATGTGTGTGTGTGTGTGTGTGTGTGTGTGTGTGTGTGTGTGTTGGAAGGGGGGAGGCTTGCAGTGCATTCGGTGGTGATGGGGAAGTGGGGAGGGCAGAGTCCATAGCACTTCTTCAAGGCGTCATAAATAACGTAAACGTAACTAACGTAACTAACGTAACGTAAATAAAGCACTAATTATAATGTCCGCCATTTGCCGCTCAAGTGCAGTCCGCCGCAGAATCAGTACTACAACAAAAGCAAGCACAGTACACAGAGAAGCGGCCCTCCTCGTTAGTAACAGAGGACTTCCTTCCTAGATGCTGGTGCTGTCAGACACTGCCTGTTACATAGCTTGTGCCTAGGCGGACAGCGAGTCTGGTTTGGTTGTGCTACCTTGGTAGCAAAAACAGTAGAGTCAGGTCCGAGGGGAAATAATGCAAATGATCGTTATAAGCACAAAAAGAAAGTTAAGGAATTATCTGCATAATGCAGAGGATTCACTTGCATAGATTTTCATGTGTAAAGTTTGCTAGGTCATATTAATCTGATTAGCGGACAGGCACCCCCAATTTTTAAATTTGGCTTAATTCGTCCCACTTTAATAAAGCGACCTTTGCATTTAAATTATTAAGCTGCCCCCCCTCCCGTCAAACTCTCTCCTATGCCCTTGAATCTGATCCAAGCCAGTCCACCATCAATTTGACCAGCATGGCTTTCAGACCATATGACTCTCACTGGAGGAGAGCTGATTGGACAACCAGTGCAAGTCACTTTCCAGTGGGGGTTAACCGTGAGCTGACAGGAGGAGACAAAAACACTAATAACTTCATGATTCATAATTAACACACCGAAAATACAGATGAATCTGTAATTATAGATCATCTGCATGCGTCTTTCAAAACTCGGGTTAAAAAAAGTGTAGCATCTCATTATATAGGGATCCCTGTTAATACGGAAGAAACTGGAAAACTGAAACGCACTTTAAGTGTGATACCAGCACCAGGGTTTGATTAGTGTGCACGCAGAGGCGAGGACCCGACCCGGAAATAAGATCCTCTGAAAGCCTTCGCTGACATCACAGTGCAGTTTGGCAAATATCAGAGTCACGTTACGGGAAGAAGGAGCGACGACAACAAAATTCACCAGTCAAAGTCACTGTAAAATAATCACACTGTAAAAAGAACACACTGCTTTTTGTGCAAACTGTTTTTTGAACAGAACCGACCACCAGGCAAGGAATAGAGACACATCATATACAGGTAAAGGTGGGCAGAAAGAAGACTTGTCTGAGGAAAAAAAAAGTACCCAATTAAAAACAGAGTGAAAAGTGACAAAACTGCAATACCACTGACATTTAAAAATCAAAACCAACAATTTGGCTCTGACAACGGCACGTGTATATTATCTGGCATGCAGTGCTACCGCCGGCACTGTTAATTAAATATTACCTTTTGAATAATACTAACAAGACACAAACGAGGCATCAGAGAGAAGCTTAGCACTACAGGTGATAAACCTATTTGGCAGTGACATTTTTTTAGTGTAAAGTCACATCAGCTATGATCTGATCAAAGAAAGATTCCCCCCATTGGGTCCAATTATAACTACGGTATTGAAGTGGGGGGGGGGGGAATCATTGAGTTATGATATTCATAATCTATGCAGGGAGGCCTTTCCAGTATAGGTCTTTTCCCCATAGCTGTGATCTTTTCAATTTACATCAAGGGAGGACGGAGCCAGATAAAAGCCTGCCGTCCAATTCGCTTAGCCCGTGGAGGGCATACACTGAGCCTCATTAAACTCTATTCCATTAACTTCTGAACAGGGTTTGAAGTGCACCACGTAAAGATCACAGGTCAGGGGTCGCTCAGAAAACAGATCTCCATTTAACTCACCAGCTGGAGATGATAATTAGCAGGTGCATCACTGTCATTTTAAAGGATATCGGGCATTTTTGCCGTGGGGTTTGACTAGACGTCAGCCGCTGCTTGATAGCGTTCTGAAAAGCAGCTACAGAAGGAAAGGAAGTAGCTGAATACAGCAGTGGGCTTTCCACTGAATCCAAACGCCCATTACACAAGCACACACCGGCAAAAAGCACATCAACAAATACCCCTTTCTGCATGTGCTTTAAAAAAATAAACAAAAAAAAAACAAGTGTCACATTTAAAAGTTCATGCAGGTTTGCCGATTTTTAAGCAATTTTAAACATTTTTAATTACGATCAAACACAAACCATTGGTTAACCTGGTTTGTTAATTGATCCAAGTTATTTACGGGATGCAAACGCCGCATATTTAGTCAATTTTTCCATTAATGCTAAAATGAAGAAGTCACACATTCTGAAACTCCTATACAGCCGTGAGGTTTATGTGGGGGACATGAGAGATAGGAGACTGCTGAATATGACCCACAGCATCCAGCAAACCGGGGAGGTCTATTTCCATATCAGCCTTGTGCAGAAACAGTGTACTCCATCTTGGCTGAACTCCACCGCATCCCCATCTATCCTACAACACTGATCAGTATTAAAAACGGATGGATATTCTCCTTCTCAATATTATCGCATATCCTCCATTTAGTTATTAATCTGTATACAGAACCTGACAGACTAGTGGACAGTTCCACCTTTGTAAACCCGTCACCTGCTGCAATGTGCTTATTCGGATCGGTGACTCATCGCTGTCTGTCAGTGGAAATGTCAACAGGCCAATAAGACAGCAGCTAGCGTGTCTTACTCAGACTGTATATCAGCTACGGCGTTAATTTGTGCTGCAGTATTTGCGGCGTTCGTGGATTTAGGAAGGAGCTGACGATGCACTTTTAGACACACCCACTTTCACAATTTAATCACCTCACCTTGATATCCTGTATTTATAACCAAATGAAACTGTGTTCATGCTATATAGCAAATATAACACATTCATCAAAAATGAGGTAAACATGGTTTAAAATGGTGGGAGAAACATGTACACAGTAAAAAAAACCGCTTGTGATTTCAACAGCAACAAAAATGCAAAGGAAGGAAATTATTCTTTACAATTCCAACATTTTCCTTCCTAACATTCTCTGATACTATTTCACCTTAAATCGCTATTTTAAGATAAAATGTTACAGAACAATCACAACACAAAGCTAAATAAATAAAGCTGAAAAATTAAATGACTACCGAAAATAAATAAGTATAAGCTGTAGATATGTTTCTATCCATCATCCAGTTGGTTCTCTAAACCCAATGTGCATGATCCTGCACATATACACTCATTTACAAAACTGTAAATGCACAAGTACTAAACCGCCAAATATTAACAATTGGTGTTTTTTTTAAAAAAAAATAGCTGATATATTGTAATTTGCTCTCTCACAGACACACACGCAAAAACTTGTACATAGACTTCTGGTGCCATATATGAATTTATGTTTGAAATTTACAACTGTCTATATTACAGTAATTAGAAGGAAGAAAAAGAGTTCTGCTCATGAAAACAAATCATTTTATTGCTTAGGGAGGCAAAATTTCAAGGCTTTTGAAATGGAGAAACTCAACGCTATTTTTGCCTTTCTGTATCAAAAGTGCACGATGGATATTAAAGCCCCACATTAACTAAGAAGAGTTGGCTTTTGCCGGATTTCCCATGCTGGATGTACGTGCTGCACATCGCCCAGACCAGAGATGTGCAACAGGTGAGGAAACCTTCAATGAAAGACGAAGCAACACGTCTAACTGCTGTTCCGCGTTCAGTTCAGCTTGCCAGAGAGCCTCGTCGTACCATTAGCCCGCTATCTGAGCAGATTGGCACAGCATCTTCCGAGCGGGTTCGTTTCCACACCGTCACTGGAAATAGAGAGAATGACGTTTTGCGTAGCGCCGACGAGCCGGGATGTTACACAAATACGACGTTTCGGTGCATTTCCGCTGTGAAGATGACAACTGAATTATGCGACCATTAAAAGCGATATGGGGATTCTGTGTATCTATGCATACATTCGCCAACTCCAACTCAAGGAACTAAACTAAACATGTGCATCTAAAGATGATTTAATACGTATTTCAGTTATGTACATTTAAATGTAAATATATTTTACATCCCGAGCGTTGGTACTGTTTTAGCCATGAGACCCATCTATAAAATCCATTTAAAACGCAAACTTTAGCCATTTAATAAGCATATCATGCATAATTCAAATTCGATCTGCAAGTTGCAGCAACACAAATACATTCGTCATGCACCGTGATCTGGACAATTTTTTAATCGTTTTAATAAATGCGATTGCGACATATTTTCACTTAATAATGGAAAGCTGTACTTTCGCTACTCAAACGACCAAAAACAAATAGCAAACAATATCATGTTATAATACATAACCTAAATACAACATTTTCACGAAGACTGCATAACCTTCGTTTACTGGATGTAACTGGATTAACCCAAGAATTACTGACTTGGAAGAAGAAATTAAATGATTTTCTTGTAGCCTACAATCATCAGGATCGCGCACAGTTAACTAAATGCTATAAATGCTATTGTTGCTATTATTGTTAAATAAATGCTATTTATGGTTTTCAATAATGATCAACCCCATGGCGGATTCTGACGGACATTTCATCACGGCCACTGTAATTAAAAACGTAACCTACACAGTTTTTCCTCACGCAGATCATTCTGCAATCCTCAGAGGAGTCTTGCCACAAAACTCGAGATCAACAAACGTGTATAAGTTTCTTTTCGTACAATTCAATAATGCTAAGAACTCAAATATGATTGAAATAGGTCTGTTAAAAATCTAAAATCAGTGGACAAAATACGCCTTAACATGGCTACGGGTTAGCCAGTATTAATTTTATAAGATTTTTTAAGACATTACACGCACAAAGCTTATAAATATTGATTAAATATATTTTATTCTCATTAACAGGAATGTCAATAATCAGCTGGACTCATTTACCTATTTGGATGTTCAGATGAGAAGGAACTGATTTTTTTATTATACCAAAAGTCATTGTACATGCATATATCTACATTGTACATTGCATACTATACAAATCTCAAGCTACCTTTAATTTTTGGGATTTCAGGAGATATACAAGCTATGTGTATATTTCATAATGAGACTACAAAAGCATAAAAAATGGAATCCGCTCAGAGTCAGTCTGGCAAGATGATTGCGGAACAAGTCAAATGCTAGTATTAATCTCTGTCGGACAAGGCAAGTTTGATGGCTTTCCATAAGAACACTGCTAACGTAATTGACTTGCCTACCATGAGAAGTATAATCCCGATTATCCCAATGCATCACCAACACACGGGCAATATACTTAAGTCACACTATTCATAAGAATGTGAAACTTCGACAAAATATTACAAAAAAATGAACAGACTATAAAATGATTGTTAAAATTAATTATATCACATCATTACATGGGTTCTACATTTTTTATATAAAAAATACAGCATAAAATACTAACACTAAAAAACCAGTTATATGAAATAACAAAATCTTAAGAAAAGTTCCTAAAACTTAGATACTATGAAGATTTTCTGCTTAAAAGCATCAGTTAAAAATAATACAGTGTGAAAGAATTATTTACATATTTCACAAAATAAGTTATGGATATTGCTGGCATTTTTTGTGTCGCCAAGTAAACTCCATTCTAACACCAATGCAAATAAATTTAAAACTACTCTTTCCCTAAAAGATTTACACAGATTATTTATTTACAGCTACTCTGAAGGTTTGACACTCTTAGAATGTGTACCAATACAAATTTCTAACAAAAAAAAATACAATTAGAAGTGTACTTAAACCATGTTGCATGCTCTGTTTCCAATAAAAAGAACCTCCGAAATAATTATCAAAAGGGGGCCGCATCCGTTTCCAGCTCAGACCAATTATTCTTCCTATTTGTAAATCTTGAGGATTTTGAAGAACGGAACCGCTACTGGCGTGGAAGCATTTCTAATAGTCAATAAATCTAAAATATTATGTGTGAATTTTGGAAAAATGGCCATTAAGCCTGGCACGCCGCAGCCTAGTGTAGGGACTTGCATTAAAAAGAAGGCACGTAATTCAGGACAACTGTGACCTCTGACCCTTCTAAAAGCAGGACCACTGGCCGGACCATCTTAATAACACAATCCACATGGAGAAGACCCTGCCCAGCCCATAATTAGCCCAATCTCAGAAGCTTTTACTTAAATTAATATATGGCCAAATTCTTTTTTTTCTTCCCTTTTCAAAAGCATAGAAATTGCTTCAGGGTCCAGTTTTGTCATTTTGTAGTTAGGAAGGAAAATGCTGGAATTGTAAAGAATAATTTCCTCCCAATATCATATTCTAAAAGGATCTTTTACAGCACTGGCCTTCGACTGAAAAAAAGCAACATCTTATTTAGGGCCAAAAGAAAGGAGTAGAGTAGAATATTACACACCACGTTCATTACAATTCAAATCGCAATTTAGGCATATAATAAAACTGATTAGCAACACCCTCTTTGGAAGCTAAGAAATAACCTTGCATTGCTCCTCGTTAGTAAGTTGTTAATTAACTTTACCTGAAAGCTGAAAAGGAATGTGCACAATCAGCTCAGCGCCTTTTTAAATGTGATGAGGTCTGACGATTTAACATGATGTGTATGTAAGGTACATTTTATCATTGCCTGGTGAATGATGCCGACCCAAGATCAAAGAACCCATTCGGCTGCTGCTTCATTCATTAAAATGGTGAAAATAAAAGATTCTTCCCTGGTTGGCTTCTCTTCCCTTTTCACAGCACAGTTTGCGAAATAGTTTATGAACAAAATCTAAGCTGGGCAGAGGCAGTGCGTTCGTAATAAATTCACGGGTGATCAATACAAGCAATCCATCCAAAAACACACACAGCAAAGAGTGTGTGTATGGGGAGGGGTGGGGGGGGGTCCTTTTTCATGTCTGTGCACGGATGACAGGCATTTTTTGACCCTAATGGTAGCACCATTTCCCATTCTACTGACCGGTGTCATCAGATCATTAATTAAAGGAAAAAGTGCTGGCAGGTGGCTGGAAAGCTAGAACTAGTAATTGGCTCCCTTCCTCCTCCTGTTTTCAGATTTCTGGCTCTTTTCTTCAGAGAGACAGGCCACTAGGCAGACAGAAATATGCCTACTTTGTTATATAATGATTAATATGAAGATGAAGAGATCGGCATTTCAGTGGCTTTGCTGGCTAATGAATACCACTGGCCTTTTAATGACATGCCACACAACTTCTAAGCACTGATTTGGAATGCGCTACTGATGTTGCGAGGCAGCGTTTTAATAGTAAGAAAAGGCGATATGCAGTCGACTGGATACCCCCCACCCCCCACCCTCATTTTTTTATAGGCAGCTGAATAGTGCTGGAGATGTTTTGGGGGAAACGCTGCTTAAATTTGTCAGCCCCACTTGCAGAGCTGGCCTTGGATGTATAAACAGCGTCTTGGACGGGAATCACACACAAATAAGCAGACCAAGTAAGCCATTCAAAAAGCTACTGCCTGTAACGTTTCCATCACGTTACATAATTCCTTTAAAGCACAGTAAGCTGTGTCCACCGTTTCAGAAGTCACTGAATTACTCTACAGTGGCATTTTTCCAAAAATGGTTCTTGCACTAAGTTAAGATTGGAAATGTACTTAGAAATAATGGTTTAACAGAATAACTGTAACATGAGTCGGTAAATATAAAAACAAATGTCATATTATTATTGCACCGTATACATTTATAATATTTAACCCCTATTACAGTGATGCAAAGCTGTCACTTAATGTCATACCCCCTGCATGAGTCACCACGCAGCTGTGTAGCCAGAGCTGTGTGTATTTTATGTAAGTAGATACACACATGCACACTGACTGTACACATATATACAGTATACATACAGTGCACACATATGCCATACATATCAGTGGAGTCTTGCATGAGAACCACTGAACAATATGAAATGTTGGATGAGCAGGAAAGATGACACATTCAAGGAACTTACCACATCACTTGGCAGGTTCTGTAGGTCATCCGTAGGGCTTTCCAGCATGTTTGTATCAACGTTTAAGATGACCACATCTTCCAGGGATCTACTCTTAACTCTCTGTAACAAGAATATAAGATTACTAAGCTGGTTTCTGTTCCTGTGCAATCACAACGTTTAGACCCAAGACTACCTTTGTCCACAACAAATATTCTCACTCTCAATGAAATTATAACATATACTTCAGGTTAAAAACAAAATTATTAATCCACTACCATCTGATAGCATAGCTTATATCAATCTGTTTTGCCAATTTAAATGTGTTGTGATGAAAGCTAAAGATAAATATTGAGAAAGATATAGAACAAACGCAGCCACAAAGCTGAAGAGTTCTATTCTCATTCATTCAAAGCAAAAATATTTCAATGCACCCAAGAAGAAGAAAAAAAATCATTATGTATTTATTCCTATAGCTACTAATCCAACAATTATTTTTTATACTGCAGGTGGAAGAAAGCAGAGTGCAAATTCCTCGCTTGACACTTCTGACAGTCACTGCTATGGAGACGTGCATGCAGATCTCATTTAATTATATGCACTCAGATAGGAGGACTGTCACTAATGGCACGTGGGATAAATACAGCCATCGCCAGCACTGTCAGGTGTATCAAATTCACATAAAGGACGGGGCCATAAATCAACTGCCAACCAATACACCGTCTCAAAATAATGAAACAATAGCATTTTTTGGAGGGGGGGGGGGCTTTGGTTCAATTCTAAACACATTTCATGGCCATGGAAACCTCATCATTCATTGTAAATATGTTTATAATTTTTTATGCATACAGTGATTTGCATTTTCACATTCAAGAATGGTTCTAAGGTTACAACAAAGAAATGAAAATGAGGTTTTGCTAAACGCTGTAATGAATAGCGTTCAACAGGCATGGCAGAGAGCATGCGAGGGCAGTGCCAAGCAGGGCGGAAAAATTCTCTGATAAGAAGAAATTGTTAAAAATTAAATATGGTGTAAAATGGCTACATACCTCCAACAAACTGAGATGGACTCCAACGAGATACGGCATGGGGGCACTGTGGGCAATTAAAAAAAATTATAAAAAATTAAGCTCTATAAATACGCTAATGACTACTTAAACCCGCTACTAATAAAAGAAACATATCAGAGCATGTTTCACTTAACTACATATTTTCTGTTATTCACAAAATCTCCTAGTGTACAAAATATTTAAACTCATGTGTTTCCTAGCATCTTAATGGGAAGACTGGGTTTTGTTATGGTAAAAAGCATTAGTGTATTTCAAGCCTATTCTTGATGGTGGAGGATTGGGAATGAGTAAATAAAACTACAGGCACTGAGAAAGAGCATATCCACTGACAGTAGCTGAACAAACAAAGCATGTGCATTCTGGGGGCAAAATGAATCATAACCAAGGGAGCCTGCAAAGTGAAATTTTGTTAGCCCACTGCAGTATTCCTAAAATCGTTATTTAACGCTCTAAATGCGATTAATTATAGAGCATTACTTCTCATGTTTGTGCGCAGAGGCTGCTGGACTCGGTAATTAGATGTGCCTTGTGTAGCCCAGTTGGTGTGGTAGCTGTTACCGTGGTTGTGCAATCAGGTTTCACTGTAAATAAGATGTGTACAAGTCCCTGGCAGCATCTGCGCAGCTGTGCACACAAAGGACCGTATTCAACGGCCTCCTTTGCCTAACCCTGCCATGAAATTTCTGAAATATCGGCAGCAATTCGGTTGCAAGGATATAGAAATTTAAATACCATTTGCTTATTCTATTTAATAATTTAATACTTTATTCTGAATTATTTTTATTTAAACTGGTTATTCTTGTTGAGCAGATTTATGCAATTATAAATGAATTCAAACACTTAGGGGTAATATAAAAGTGTATAAATATTTCACTTTGATACACAGTCATGGTGCACTGAGAAAGAGGAGCTTAAAAATCAAGCACTTAAATTGGCTAAAGAATCTGCCCCTTGTCATATCCACAACCAGTCTCGGTAGCTGTATCTGACATTACGTAGCTGTAGACGTCAACACTAATTGCAGTGAAGAACGGCGCATGTGGTGTGCATGTGATTTCATCAAGGTACTGTATGTTCCAAAACCAGCCTTCTAGAGACATGACTGATATTAAAAAAAAAAAAACCTTGAACGTTATGCTTTTCAAGTGCAAAAAAATTCAAGAAATACACTGACTTACATAACCAAAGTCTGTCCTTAAATGCACGGCAAGCTAGAGCAGGTATTAAGCACGTGGTTTAACAGTAACAGCTTGTGCAAAACGCATGAATTAAGATGAATATTTATAACGGGCCGTGAGATTTCTCCGGCGCGTCGCACAGTCATTGACTACGGGGCTCTGTTGGAGCGGCAGAGCGCGGCACGCGAAAGCCGCTGAGGAGGCAGCAGTGACCTTACCAGCAGTAATCCAGGAGATGTGGAGGAAGCACAGGGATGTAAATGTGTTGCCAGTACATTGGATACAGCATGGCAGCGGACCCGTGAACGCATGCAGTTAACTGAAGAATGGAAGCAAAAGAACAACAAAAAAAACGCTTGGAGAAGCAGCAACTTCTGGGTCAAAAAAGGAATGCAGTACAACATGAAACAGACTGCTTTAAGGGGAACTGGGCGCACGGAGAACAGCGGCAACAACAACACAATATACAGAACAAATGGGCCAGAACTTCATTCATAAGACAAAATTAAAATACCACATTTGCCTTCAAAATAAGAATATATCTATAAATGAGTTTAATGTTGATATACAAATAAACCCAGAGTTGTAAACCATGTCAGTGTGATCGATGATGCCTGTGCCTTGTCTGCAAATAAAGTATTCAGAGGGAGCTTTCCCCTCGCACTGTGGATCCTAATGACCAGCGCACTCCTGTTTGCTCATCTTCCAGATTAAAATAACATGATTAAATATGGAAAAAGAACAGAGGTCTGAAGGCTCCTCGGGGATATCATCAGGGCAAATTGCCAAAGAATGAAACATGAGCTCTCCGAGAGAGACTGGAAACTGGAATGATACCAGGGGACCAGTATGTTCGACAGTTGGAGCTCCGGTAATGTGCGAACTGCAGCTCGGGCTATCAGGAGACCCGGCTCTCCGACACGCACAATGTCACGATTGTCCAGCACGCTGGCCTAGCTAAATGCCTGTGCTGCAGCACGCAAAATATACCCTCGGCACCTGCCTGCACATTGGTGCTTATATTGAATATTTAAGGATGTTTTTTTTTTTTTTTTTTTTGGGGGGGGGGGGGGAATCACTCACTTTTGCTGCCATTGTCCAGGAAAAAACAGCTCCAGTCTCCTAATTGCTAAATATTTATGACGACTGATGTCTTTCTTCATATGCACACTTGTTACCTATGACACGTACTTTTGGGGCAATTTTCAAGCAAAGCTCATGTTCTGTTTTTTTTTTGTCATGTTAATAATACAGTCCTATATTAAATTCTAAACACAATTATATAAAAAACAGTGTACATGACATATCAGTAAAAAAAAATATTCCGAGTAAATAAAATAAATGTTTTATTTTTAATCCTGTGAAGGGCTCTGATCTTAAGAACACTGCAATTTAAGGAGAGAATAAAAACAAAGAAGGGAAAAGCTTCACACGTTCATCTTGCCAATGACATTGTAAACACTTTGCCTCTCATCTCTCAGAGGAAATAATTCAATGGTTGGTACCATGAAGTAACGGCCCACAACACTTACTAACACCAATTACTTCACCACGGCACCAAGGCTAGGCCAACTGGCTTGATTTATTCAGAGGTTTAAAGGGATTCTGGACTTCAGATAACGGGGTGGGGGTGTAACCGAGATACAGTTAAAAGCACATCATGCATTTGATTCCTTGACCCCCCCCCCCCCAAAAAAAACAAAAAAAAACCCTTTGCTTGAGGGTAAGGCTTTGGTTTGCAACACAAATAATTTCAATGAAGGTAACCAAATTCAACTGTGGCATTTTATTTAATTAGTAAAGCCTGAATCAAAAGACAAAAAGATAAGACAATCTGGTAACTCTCTGGCCCTCCGAACACATTTTCTAAAATCCAGTAGCACAAGTATCTCGACAAAGGATTTGCCAGACAAATAATGAATGTTGAAAGTCAAATAGCTTGTATGTTCCACAGAGAGAGATTCCTTTCAGTAAAGAACTATATAAACAATTCACTGGCACAACTGGCTAGATTTCACCTGCTGAGATGAGCATTCACATTAATGAGATGTCTGCACAAACTGATTGCTCTTCCGCCAAAACGGTACACAACTTACACTGAAAAAAATGACGAAAAATAAGCGATTAGGCTATCAAAAGCTTATGATCAATCCTACAGCACATCAGCTGCTTAAATACAAATACTGTTCTCTCATAAGCCTTGTATGATTATGCATATTGATATACAAATCTATATACCTACCACACTGAGCACAACAGATCCGTGACATGAAGGATATTACCTCACAAATGCTAACGTGAACATCAGAGGTAATTTTCTTTGGGAAATATTACGCTTTAAAATAGTTCCAAAGGAGCAAATCTTAATTATGATGGAGAAAGTATGCCACTCACACCTATTACGTGTTTTTCTGACATCTTCTGTAGTCAGATTAATAAACTATTTTGTGAAGGAGCAGAGTGGAGAGATTTGCTAGAAAATTAAGAGACAGGTGACTCATTCAATAAGAAGGGGAAATACACAAAACGTTGATCTACAAAATGGCATTCTTGGGTTTAAAAATGAGCAAAAAGGGAAAAAGAAATTCTTTGGATGAAAATGTAAAAAAAAAAAAAAAAAAAAGTAAATAGGAAGAATTCCTACCAATAGCTTTACCATATCGCAATCAAACAGGGCTTCAAGAGAGGCAAGACATTTCCACTTAGTCTTTTCTGAGGCTCCAATTACCACTGTTCTTTCTTGGCTGACGAATGCCTGCTTCTAGCCAGGTAACGACACAGGTGGGCCCAGTAACAAGTAGGTGGCATTAAAGCGACCAGGAGGAGGTGCGAGCCTGGGAACTCTGGGTTAGACGAGGCCACACACACACACACACACAGACACACACACACACACAAAAAGGGAAGAACCGCGAGCAAGGTGGCACAGATCGGAAAATAACCCAGATTCACAGGGGACCTCTGGGAAGAGATCGCAGCCCTGTAGACAGCACTCCGCAGGGAAGGGGGGAGAATGAAAAGGGGGTTTAAAGGGAAGAAAAAACAAAAAAAGTGAGAAGTCTGAAGCAGAGCAACCTCTACGGCTACCACTACAGGCCATGGAGGATCAGTTCTCGTTAGCATAACACTGACAGCATGATGAGAAGGCTGCTGTCAGACTCGAGCCCAGCCGGCCCACACCAGGAAAATGTGTGGCGGGCCCCAGTCGGCTAGTTAGGGGAAATCTGATGCAGTACAATTATACTGGCATACGAGAAGCCGGCACGCTTGGCTGCATCTGCAGCCGACGACACGTCTTTAAAAGGTGGTGTGCGAGTGTGTGTGTGTATGTGTGTATAAACAGAGTGGTAACTCCTCACCTCTGGTCACAGACCAGCAATAAGTCAACTGATGCATTGTTGTAAAATCATGATTTATGCCTCCGCTTTGAATGGGCGCAGCCGTGCAGTGATGTTCTGCTACACTGGCACAGCAGGTTCACCGGGGGCCTCGGCTTTGAGGTCCGGCCCACAGCATGCATAATAAATGCACTTTCTGCTATTTATTTTTTAAATTTCTCTCTTTTTTTTCCACATCCAGGGAACTCACTGGAACGACGGTGGCCTGTCCAGCTGGACAATGCAGCAGCCAGGACTGAATCCTCTTATACATCATTCACTTGGGAAACCAAGCCAAGGAGGGGGGGGGTATTCACAGCACTGCTTATTGCTTTACCTCACTGCGTACTTTATTGCCTAAGGAAAGTGCATGTATATGTATAGGTACAGATTACACACATCTAGATACACACATCTCAAGCTTACACACACAGACAGACACACACACCATATTCAAACCAATACAAAGCAAAGGTGGTTTTTCCAACAATGCATCTGTACATTAGCTTAATATAGCCATTATAATGTACCTGCATTAATATAAAATAACAGGAGGAGTATTTAAATGGCATACACTTTATACTCTATGCTCCCGTGTCATGGAATGTGCTGTATGGGTGCAGCAAATGTGAGAGGGATGAATTTCATAAACACCCCTCAGCATGGCATCGCCTTCGGGGAGTCCTCAGATCCTGCTGGACCGCAGCCTCTGCTCTGAGATAGTGAACTGGAACGGTATGAGATAGCGTGCGGATGACATCACTCGCTCGGCCCCCCCCCCCCGCCGCCGCAAACTGTCATAAACATTTGGACTGGAGCCAGTGTACGAGATAAGCGATGACTCCCTATGCAGGGAAAGCCAGCCTGGCACAAAACATAACTCCTCATTTAAGGGCTGCTAGATATAAAATAGTGCAGGTAAGAGACAAATAACCTCATTCAACCTTTGAGTAACGTGTATTTTTTATTAGCATAAATAAGAGCCGTCCCTTGTTCTGTTTTCGATCAATACACTGACTTTTCCTCTTCAATGAGTCGAAACTTAAATGAGCAAAAAAGACGCAACGAAAAACTCATGTTTCAAAATTTCTGCATACTGCACATTCAAAAGCCAGCTGACGTTCCTGAAGCACGTTAAAGGAGACAAAAGGTACCACTCAACATGCTTTTATTAGCAAGAAAAAAAAATGTAAATACATAATTAAACAAGAGGCTATCAAGAGAGGAGGTACTTACAGTGCTAAGCTTGCTTGAGGTAATAATTATTCGTCGTTCATGCAGCATACTGGCATAGAGTTGCAGCATATTATTCACATCCACAGCAACAAAGTATTCAGTCAGGTTTCTCTGTAACAGAAATGGGATAATATTTTACATGGATCGCTCCGGACACCACAGCACATGGGAGGAGAGACTGACACCATGGTAGAAGAATGATAAACAACAATATGAAAACAGGTAAATAAATAGGTAAATGAATGAAAAAACAAACCAACAATCAAATAATAAAATGCTTTTACTGGCTAATGAGGAATAAATGCGGGAAACTTTGGTAATGAGATTTTTCCAAACAGTTAAAGTTTTAAAAAGGAGCCAGACACCAAAGTACTCTGCTACCCAAAATGGGTTTTTAAAACCACGTATAAGTTAAAAGACAATGATTCTGGTAATTCATAATGTACCACTGAAACCCTTATGAATGAACGAACAAATGAACTAAAAAATAAATGAGTGTATTAAAATGTTATTTTATTACCAGAGTGATTTCATTGATTTATGAGGTTCTGTAATGGCAAGACTACTTACACTTTCAGGAATGGTAGGAAGTCCATTAATATCAGGAGCTATGAAGTACGAATGCTGGGGGAGGGGGGGAGAGAAAAATAAGAATGGAATAAATGGGCAGAAAAGGACCATCGCTGCATTCCAGACGTCTCATACTCCCCTGTCTCAAGGACCATATAACTTTATCATAGCTACACCTCTCATAAACTGACAAGAGGCCACACAGCCACAGTCTCTTCTGCAGGTTAAGGTGCGCCATACAAACAGGGCAACAGCTCCTGACAGCAACATATGTTTAAGTGCTTGGATCACCGCAGCGTAAGGCAGGACAGTCATGGTCCAAGTTGCCGATCCCCAAGCTAGGGCACCTTTTGTAGTGCGCCCACCAGTCCCGCACGTTGTCAAAGTCCGCTGCGCTACCATGTGTTCCTTTCCGTCTCTCTCCACAACCTTCCCCATTACACCAACACGAATGTCTATAACAAGCACAACAAGTATCCTGAAAACAAGAGAGCAACCAACCTCTGATCATGACCCCCCCCCCCCCCCCCCCCACACACACACACACACACACACACACACACACCTATTTTCTTCTGCACGACCAGAGTTGCATTAAAGGGGCAACAAAGCCTGTCTTTCGCAAACCAAAAACAGCAATAAGAATAACAACAAAGATGGCTTGTCATGCAGTTAGTGGCTGTCCCATAGCGTGTGAATGCCCACCACCTGGAAAGCAAGTGAAAGAGCACCAATGAAACGACCTGTCCCACGGCTGTCAATTATTAGAGAGGAGCAGGAGCTGCCCACAGCTGGGTTCAAGAGCAGCACAGCACACCTACACTTAGTAATCAACCAGCTCTCTGGGGGCACAAAAAGCCTTTTTATAGAAGCCTTAAACCTGGACTTATTTCATTCATTTTGGACTCCTGGAGAAATCACGTGAAGTCAAGGGCAACATTGCTTTACAGGAATATTAAACTATATAAACTCACTTTAAAATAAAACACAAGGCGTACTCTGATCACTCCTAAATCGCTGCTACTTCAATAACGGCATTGCCCGTTTTCCCTCGCCCATAAGACATTATTTCAGATCCTGCCTTATGCGATGCGACGTTAAATACGAGTCAAGCATCAAGGAGACTTGATAACTAAGACCGATTTCTCTCCCCTCCCCATTTACTGACGAAGTAAAGAAGCCCAGCATAATTCAGAAAGAGAATACAGCAGTCAGAACACCATCAATCATTAACGAAGCATGATTGTCTTCCGAAAAAACACAGGAGAGACAGACACCGAGACCCAGGACAGTTTGTTTTGTTATATTTAACAGACAGAGGCTGATTCGGGCAGCACTGGATGGGCCCTCGGCTCCCAAGTGAACAGAGCAGCACTTTCTGGATTTCTAAGGCGCTATCCGCACCCCGGACACCTCACTCACCGGCTTCGGGCTTCGGGGCTTGTTCACAACCTGCCCAGTGGCAATGTGCAACTGCTCGTTCTTTCACATTCAGGAAGAGAGCAAAACAAGGTTCATACTTAAAAGGGCAGAAATCTATTTCTAGTTGGCGTCATGAAATAGCAATAAGCTTCATAATATTCTAGTCTATCTATTATAAATCAAGCCTCCCCCCCCCAGTATACATTTAAATGTAATCCCAGTTTTTTTCCCCTCCTATAGTAACTTTACTGGGGAGAAACCATCTGCAATTTCTTCAAACACACACAACAGCTTGCATTTGGACTCTGAATCAACTTTAATCCCCCCCTGCCACCCCCCAGTTTTAAAATCCAGATAAAACACTCCCAGGGGAGAGACAGACACTACATTTAGGTCGTTAAGAGCTACGAAGTGGTCTCCACAAAAACTGGCTCACTCCCTAAGGGGCTCTTACAATATTACGATACCACAAAAGCCTTCAAACATGCTTAACTTTAAAATGATTTTAAATACGTTTTTTAAATACATATTTTAATATACGTTTTCATATCAATTACCGGCTTATTTTATTACAGCACACGTAACCAAAATGGGACTAGGTGTCTCTTCCTGTTACTACTAAAGGGAGGCTTTATTAAGAACAAAAAAATTCAGCTCCACTTTAACTGTATCCTTACATGCCAGAAATACACATTAAATGGCAGAGTCTACAAAACGAAGAAGCCCAGGGCAATTAACATTTCCCAGGGGTCAGAATCACTGCTGGCACAAAACATGAAACAAAGTAAAGAGACGGCAGTGCAGGGACACAAAGCAGAACCGGAGAAGTGGCCCTTCAGCTCATACCATCCTGCCAATGCTTAAAAACCATTTTGTTTGGACACAAAGTGACTGCTTTCATTTGCCCTAATAATAGCAATGATAATAATACTTACCACACTTAGACTGACGGGGCTGTTTGCCTTTGGCACTGGGAGGCAGTACAAAGATTTTAACATGTCGTTCAAGTCATTTTCCTGTGGAAAGGAACAAAGACAATATATCATTCCATGACCACTGCTCTCAACTACAAATTCTACAGCGTCCACATACACACATGGAAAACAACTCGCAGATCTATGTTTAACAAGAAATTCTGAGGTCAGAAATTGCACATTTGCCCTACGACAGTCACCCACTAATCTGGCAACTGGAATTCTCTGTACACGACTAACCAAACAAACATACTACAAAAATTAAGTGTCAAATGATGTAATTTTGCTGGGCCACAAAAGAAACAGACTCCAAGCGTATTTTTTTGGGTTACAGTTTATAATACTCTCGTTTATCAAAATTTGCACCTAAACAGTGGAACAAATTCCAAAAAGAACTTCGTTGCACGTACTCAATCCCATGCAATAATGTGCACTGGAATTTGTGATTTCATTGTAACTGAGAAGTACAATTTGTATTCGGACAGGAAGCATGCCAAAAATCCCGAGGATTCAAAAATATTTCTACTAATCTATGACTAACTTCAGCTCATTTCCAATTGACTGATGGTGGAGAACTTTTCCTCAAACACACTGGACATTTTTTGGGCTGCTGGCTTTGTCTAAGAGCACTTACACAGCACAGCCCCCATAATGCACAGCACAGCCCCCATAATGCACAGCACAGCCCCCATAATGTGACTTCCTAAATGCAAGCCCCAGCCACGGGCTCCCGATGCTCACACGCTTGGTCAATAACACATCCCGAGGAAACACTTAATTAACCCTGGCCTTAAACCGCGCTGGCTCACGTCTTCCCTCATCTATCAACATCACTTTTCTGTTAAAAAAAAAAAAATTGAAAGAGGAGGGGAAAATCTTCCAGTGCAACACTTGTCATAGACTATGGATTTAAGTCAGAATGAATCCTTTCATTTCTATGTGGCTCTAAATCAGTGTTTCTCAACCTGGTCTTTGGGGACCCCCAAATAGTCCATGTTTTTGCTCCCTCCCAGCTACCAGGAGCTGAAAGGGAGAAAAAAAAATTGGGACTGTCTGGCAGAGAGCTGGGATGGAGCAAAAATGTGGACCGTCTCGGGATCCCAGAGGATCGAGCTGAGAAATACTGCTCTAAATGATAAAAAAAAAATTGCATCCTACGTTATCGCATAGTACCTAAAAGCACTCCAGAGACTAAGAAACCGGCATTTTGCAGATGACACGTACCAATTTTGGAAGAATCATGACACCTCCGAAATTTTTTCTTAGGTATAACAACACTGTGGGCATTCTTAAACTTACACGAGGTAACAGAGGATTACACTACACTCTAATAACAGCAGGTATAAAGTGCGCAAGGTTCTCCCCCAAGCTGACAAATCACCAAATGCCATTTGTTTATAAATACAAGCAAACAGAAATTGTAAAGAGAACTAAAATGGACATTTGACATAACGCATTATTCAAAAGCAGCCCAGACAGCAAAACCAGATTAGTGCGTATCGGTAACATACTTTTTACACCTTCCAGCTGTATGTAAAAGAACCTCCCTTTGGGATCAATAAAGTATAGATTACCTTTTTCATATCACAAGCGAATGACGCTCCCAGCTGTGAACTTACAAAACACTTAAGTCGAAAAGCACTTAAAAAGTTACGCACTTTTGAGTTAACTGTATTCTTCCTTCATCATTGTGAACATCATCCGAAAAAGAAGGCGTGGCCACGCAAGAAGTATAATTAATACATCAAGCATGAAAAGGAGGTTACGCCCTCAATGGTCCTGGCAACAAGCAGAACGTGGAACACGGACTATTTCATTTACATTGTGATCCTAACTGAAATCCACAGAAAGACTTACTTTGGAAATGAAAGCAGGGCAGCATACCCTACTATGTCATTCTCCAAGACACGAGAATTCTTAGCCGAAACACAAAATGTAACAGTGCTTGAATTTTGTGCAG
Source organism: Brienomyrus brachyistius (assembly GCF_023856365.1). NCBI lineage: Eukaryota > Metazoa > Chordata > Actinopteri > Osteoglossiformes > Mormyridae > Brienomyrus > Brienomyrus brachyistius. Next base: position 16,165,205 of record NC_064547.1, on the reverse strand, counting down.
AGCAAATGACATACCCAATAAGTTAATGTAATTAAAATCTCCGAAATTTATAGCTCTGATTTAATGATTCCTTAAACTTTTTCCTCAAATACAGTATGGTTACAATTTTAAGATCAAACAACACAAAACTAGATAAAGTGCCATAAATTTTTCAACTTTACTGCATGTAACCCAAAACAGAGAAACCAATTAGTATAATAAAATGTACATTAATTTCTTCAATTATTCATTAAGAGCCATTAATTGTTAGTCACTGCCACTAAAAACCCACACCATCTAGCCCATTAAGTAGACTATAGCTGACTAGTGCCCTAGTCAGGTAACTCCGCTGGGAACCCGTCTTAATGTATGTAAGTGTGGGCTATGTATGAACTGTATGTAAGTGTGGGCTATGTATGAACTGTATGTAAGTGTGGGCTATGTATGAACTGTATGTAAGTGTGGGCTATGTATGAACTGTATGTAAGTGTGGGCTATGTATGAACTGTATGTAAGTGTGCAAAAATACAGGATGAAATGGAATTCAAAACAGTGTTTCACGATCCACCTGGAAACATATGATGCATTCAGTATGGGCCAGCTGAAGAACATCAAGATGAAGGGGTCTGTCTGCTCCACTCTCGCAGGGGTGCAGCTACATGCACTGCAGCTAATCACTGCAAGGACACGCTACTGCTTTTGAACCTCTCTCTCTCTTTTTTTTTTTTAACTCATTTTAATTGAAACAATTATTTTTTTTAATTCACCAGTGTTATTCACCTACTAGGCGTGTTGACAAGGCCAATGTCACTTGAATCATGCTTAATGGTCATATGTTTTGTATACGCTTCTATATTTCTATATATGCTGTTGCATTATATTATTCTTATGCAATTATGTAAATTATTCTTATACATTTTGAATTGTAGCATACATTTACAAACAAATGCTAGAAATGTTAGAAAGTTTTGTTACATGTTCAACTTCCTGAAAATGGCAATATTGTATTTCGCCAAGTAGAGGCACCTGGCTTAATACAGTTCTCCGGAGCATAACGGAAGTCAGTGGCAGGATGTGCTTCAGAGTCACTTACGGGCCACATGCCCATATTTTGGTGTTTCTCTGCCCAAAGCGTTTATCTACACTTAAACCCCACACTTTAATGATGGGATAACATGCTTAAGTCAAAAAAGTATGTATGTAAGCGCTTGTTTCACTGAAGTGCATGGGAGAATCCACCCGTCAGTCTACAAATGGGGTTTATAAAAAGGAAATGAAGCTCTTACTACACCCAGCACCTTTTATCATCAGGACATTTTATATATACAGTGCAGCTACATCACACACTACTCACACACAATCAGATTATTCCAGTTATACATTTCTTGTTATATGAAGAATAACAGAGCTGAATACAACTCCCCCCCCCTTGCAAAGTCAACACCACTGGTGACCTCACACGTGTATTTAGGCTCCACACAAACAGCAACAATCTGCACTTTTTAATTTTTCCCGCCTCTAAGTTGTCACATGAATATTTTTAATCACTCTTGCCACTCTAAGCCACACACTTTTGCAAAAAAACAACTCTAAATGGCAGCAGGTTTAGCAAAATCTAGACGGCATTATGGAATATGATATATGTAAAGAAATGTTTTCATTAAATTATATGTGCTTGCCGTGGGGTGGGGGTGGGCTGCAGTGGCATCACACAGAGCTACTATTACAAGGGAAGTTTACCTGCTGAATGGATAAACTGTACAGAGGCCAATTAAACCCATTCGTGTATCAAATGAACCTGAAAGTGCTCACCTGGTGTTTACATAAGTAGTCTGCCAGTGTGTTCAGCAGCTTATAGTAAATCTCAAACCATGGGAGATAACTGAGGAGAGAGAGAACATTTCGCATTCAGTTACACAAACACATACATTTAGCAATTTCTGTCTTTAAAACAAACAAAAAATCTTTTGACCTTTTGTTGGGTATGAGTTTAGTTCTCTCCATAAACACCTTGACACACCCTTGTGATTGCAATGGTATAGGACGACGAAAACGAAAACAGGAACAAACATATAATTATAAAAAAATACTGTATGAGAGCATCAACCCATTCCATAAATGTTCGACTCAAAACATCATCCTTCATTTGATATCTTGACGGTTTCACGGGCTTAGCTCGTATCTGTGCTGCTCTCCAATTTGGCCTGGTATCGGATCATTCCAGAGGAGTTACATCATACTGCTCCCGATTAATGTACAGTTAAATCAGTGGTATGGAAAAAAAAAATTCCTGTCATTTCTGTACATTTAATAGAGGAGCGGTTTGCTCTTGCAACAACACATAAGTAGGCCACTGTGCTCTGCAGTAAATGAGCACAGATTCTATTGTTTACAAGCATGTTGCTCCCAGATGTAACGGCACAAGGAGAGCACACTTGTGCATGACGCACTGATGAAAAAGGCTGGATTTCATTTATAAAACGCATTAAAACACTTCCCTCTTCATATTAAATTATTTTTTGAAATGCCCACAATATTACTGAATATTTTGTGCTGGGGAGGGTATTTTTCTATTTTTCAAGAGGAGCTGTTTTATTGCTGCTATTAAAATCTGATTAATTTGCTGTTTTATGTTAAGCAAAGTTTCATACCCACAATCAAGAAAATACAACTGATATTTTATTTAGCTATAGCATTTTATTTCAAATTTGTCTGGTGCACGTCTGTTCAGAAAGTCTGAATAAAATGTTAAAATAATGAAACTTGGTACACAATTTGGTACACAATTTGGTACACACATACACACAGTCATACACATACACGAGATGTTACATTACAACACAACAAAAGCGAACATTATTTCTAGGGAAAAATCACCCATAAAGGAAAAACTGAAACCACAAAAAAATATTCAAAATTTTGACATACATATTGTGATGACTATCAGTCGCATAGAGGCTTATGACAAATTCAATTTTGTTAAAAATCAGTGACGGTAAAATACGAAAATAAATGCAAAGATGCAGAGGCATCCAGATTCTTAGGGTTTGGAAAACGGACCCAGATCGTTATCTAGTCCCCGCCCCTCCCACATTTTAAATGCAAGGCTATTGAATCTTGAATTTAAATCCTTCATTTTTCATTTTGAGGGGGTCTTTAAGCAAGTCTTCCCCCCAACATAAGCTCACTAAGGCTCAAAGCCTTGAGTCATTATACTCCTAAATGAAGGGCTAGTAAATCTTTTGTTTTAAGGCCAAAACAAATGATAAATTACTGGAATATGAGCAGCGAACCTTAACTTAGCAAGATATCTACAGTGAAATATACTGTGGAGCTCTGTTCAAATGTAACATATTTCTTCCATAAGGCTTAAAAGTTCCAACACTCCTACTATTCACTTGTATCCACAAATCATGAACATTTATCATCTTGAAGTAGGTTTGGTGTCACAGTCCCTCCTGCACTTTCAAATACACACTGTTTCAGTACTACATAAAAACACACACACACACACGCACACACACACACACACACACACACATATCCAAATCTTTTTGTGGACCATTCATTTCCATAAGAAAATCCCTAATCCCAATCATGACAACCTTAGCCCCTACCCAGCCCCAACTTTAACTGTAATTAACCAAACAAATACAAGATTTTGATTTTTAGTTTTTTTTATTGCAGTAACCAATTTTTATAATATTGAGTTTCCCCTTGTGAGGACCCTATTGTGGTCCCCACAATGTCAATATAAGATTTTTATCACATTATGGGGACATAAGGTCCCCTCAATGTGATATATACATGACCCACATGCACACACAAACAGCTATCAGCCAATCAAAAAGGAGCTCACCCTATATCTCTCTGGGGGCCTGTCAGCCGCCTGATGATATCCTAAATTCCAAGTCACTCATTTAAAGTGGGGCTTTAAACTTCATGCATTTTAGCTTAAAAATGACCGAGCTGTTTTAATTTGTCATCCGATTCTCGGTGAAATTTCATAAGGCCTGGCATTATATATATCCGCCAACTTGAAAAAATGTATTTTAACCGAACAGAAGAGATTATATTTTTTCGCTTGAATTATGCATGTACAATAATACAGGCAAAAGCCTGCTAAATACTTAAAATACCTCAGTGTCAGTTTCACAGTATCGCAACTTTTACATATTCTATTATTTTTAGCATCCGGTACAACGTCATTATAAATTTTATAAATGTGACTTCTCCCCCTCCTTGAAACACAGTACTCAAAGTCTTTAACACAATATTATCTTTTACATCTTTCTTTTTTTTTCTTTAAAGAGGTTTTAAATCACTTGTTATAAAGGGACGTTTTCTGGTAGTCTGCTTGCACCTTGTTACCAATTCTGTCTCAGATCCGATTACACATTTTTTCCTCCCGGGTCAAAATGTTAAGCAAAGAAACTGAGGTGTTTTATGTGAAACTGCTACGGGACCACTTACAAAAAGATGATTTGTAACAGTTCTCCAAATCTTAGCAATCAAATAAAAATTGTTGGGGGGGGGGGGCATTGGGGGTCTTTTTCATCCACAAACTTAAAAATGTCTGGGGGCCTTTTCTTTCAGTGCAAAAGAATGACAGAAAAAAATACATATAAAGTGTGAAATGGAAACATTTGCCTTTTAAAGTGGTTTTGCCTAAAGGGACCCCAGCCTTTCAGCCTGCGGTCGAGGCGAACCACCACAAAGACCCGCCCATGTAAAAACTGTCCCTCTCATTAGGGCATTTCCTGGTGGAAGCACAGGTGACAAGTTCATAGTCCCCAGTGCTTCAACAATCAAACACGGAAGGACACTTTAATGGCTCACATTTACATTGCGCCGGATAAAAGTCTGTCTTTTTCATTTTGTTGGCAAAAGATTTTTTTGAGATTAAAATATACATTATCTGAATCAAAAGGAAAGAGGAATCGCACAGGATTTTCCTGCTGGTCCTCCCATCTCAGAGACGTTGCTGTATTTACAGGGCAATTAAATGGCATTTAAAGACTGGTACAAAACTGGCACAATTTATCTCACGAGTCATAATCAAAATTTGTGCAATTTTAGATTTCTTACATTATAAATACATATTTTATTGTTCGCTACATATTTTTTGTTAGTTTCCTTTTAGTAATCAGCTGTTTCTAAAAAATAACAGTTGATATTGTCAGCATATCCTTTTAAATGAATTCAATTAAAGACACACAACAAAAATAAAGAATCAGGGCAGGGGGGCATAAAATTCAATGCCTTTTTTAAAAAGCATTTTATAACTTGCATATTTTGATTTATTAATCTGGTAATCCTTGCAAGCTACTCAAAATGCATAATGCATTTTATACATCATATGTCAAATGAATTACCATGTAAAAAATCAGCGAGGGGGACCTTCTGCTAATTGGCAGCGAGACGCGCGCATAATTATCCTCGAACTGTCTCTACCACACTTGTGCCAGTAACCACATAACGAGGGAAAAATAAAAGGCTGTCTTGGCTGGACTTGGAAAAGGAATCTGGACAACAGTTCATCAAGAGAATGGGGGGGCATCTGTCTACCAGTAGTAAGCAATAATTTTATATGTTACATCTAGGCAAAACACTTAACCTTTTAACAATCTTTTAAAAATAAATGAATGAAGGAACAGACAGAAATGTCTATTTCTCTATATTCATTTTACACGTATGAAACAATTTTGCTACCAGCCTGCTATTTAATGTCAAGCAGCTGTCTTTGAGCTAGATATTGTATAACAGTCAGTCACACAGCATGCAGCGACTGTGTATAACTAGGGCTTTACAGAGAATTCTTGAATAATTTCCAGAAATGACAGTAGCACTTTCACAATTACATGCAAATTTACATTTCCCTGAATTGAAGTTTGACTAATTAAAGTGACTCATTCGTCTGCATACCTGAGAAGGCAAATGCACACCTTGCAGCCCGAGGTCAGACGGCAGAAGCCAAACCTTTGCTTGCTTTCAATGTCTGTCAGCACAAAGGTAAAGTTCTGGCCGACCTGATTTTGGGAAACCCTGGAAATATAGAAGAGAGCAACAGGAGGGGGGAGGAAAAGGAAAAAATTTACCTTTTTCCAATGTTTTTCAAATATCACACAACGACATATTAACCTCCTAACGCTCTTGATGGTCAGACCAAAGCATTAAACGTAACTGCAAAGTGTAGTATTAATTTTCCATTCATAATCCAATTCTCTTCATAACCCACATATAATTAATAAACTAGCAAAACTTCCCTATATTGACAAACATCCTAACGTTAGCAACTTTTTCAGAAACCTATTACTAGAAATACATCTTGAGAGTTGCGTGAATTTTCCTGCGCCCACTAGATGGCAGCAGTAAAGCTCCAGCAGAAAGCAATTCCCCGCCCCCCACAGAACGGCTAGTGGTACTAAAACGACTATTTACTATGTGACAAATGTACTCGGCAAAGCCTGTTTAGTACGCCAATAGAAGTAGTGTTTATGTTCGTAGACGTGCAGCCCCCCATGGCGGAACTACACGTGTTAAAAAAAAAGACTTTCCATTTTACTATACTAATTTATTGCAACTTATGTTGCCATATCTTAATGTCAAGTTCAGTTTTATTTGCAAAATCTCATTTAAACATAATTAAGCCTTGCATGGAACACCATTCAATAAAAATGGGGGGAAATACGGAGAGCATTCACTGACCACAATGCAATGACATTGCGGTTTTTAGTGAGATCTACATACACGAGGCATTTCATTTTACACGGCTAGCTAAACATGATCCGGGGCGGAGACTTACCGTTCAACGTCAAAAGGGAAGCAAAACTTGGGCACAGTCTGCAGCACTTCCTGCGGGGGGTGGGGGGAGAAAAATATTTAAACTGTAATTTGACAACCACGTGCGCAGTACAAATAATCATCGTAATAATAAAAGACTGATGGGAGTAAAAAGAGCAAGGTGCCATTTCTGTGGTATGAGTTTCAAAATAATTAGCCGGAATTAAGTTTGTGTGTCACACATGACGGTCAGAGCGGAAGACGACGGCGGTGATGCCAGATTGTGGTGACCATGTCTCGGCAGCGCCGGGAGTAAGAGGCCTAGCCTAAAGGGTATTACTTCCTAACACCTCCCTAGCGACACTCCCTTCAGCAGCAGCATATGGATTTTACAAGGAGCGCCTCACCATATGGGTTAGCTAAGTCTGCCGGTACTCGCACCGTAGCCTGGCCGCGGGGAATTTCGCCTGATCCCTTCTTGAGAAATAAATAAATTGAGCCACCAGAGTGAGAGAATCGGGGGGGATAGTGAAATAGGGATGAGTAAGGCAAATGAAACGGAGGGAGGCACTGAGAGGATTTCAGGGGCTGGTGACAATACTCAGCGGCACGGCGGTGCATCAGCGTCCCGCATGGCACGCTGGGTTACTGGGCGGCTGCTAAGCTGTCATACACACGCACGCATACTAGTCGATACTGTTATTAAAAACTATTACGCATGTGCTGCAAGATGTTCGCCGGCGCTATGCTCCTCGCGATACATATGGCCCAAGATCGGCTTCTGTATGAAAACAAGAAAAAAAACACACTCTGCCAGGATGAAAATCACAGTTTCTCTTTCACCATCAAAGCCATCCATTTGTTAACACTGAGCGCCGCCCTGGTGACGCCGCGCACACCGCGAGTGCTAGGGGATGCGGCCAGTCACGCGGCGTAGCTGCAAACGCAGTGTCGGCGTGCGCACAGTGCACACAGCTCCCTATGGCCGTTTGGCATTATCAGAGATATGAGATGTATAGTTTACAAAACTATAACATGCTGATAGGACTGTGAGGAAATTAGACACATGATTGTATGTAAAACGCGTGAATACTTAAAAGTATGAGTACTGCACTATTTTCAATGGGAAAAAAAGTTCCGAAATTGGTAACTCCATGCTTAAAAAGTACGCCAGACTTTCATTGGTCTGCGCCCCAGCTCGGTTATTAATTGCATTATCAACGAATTCATTTTAGCACTGCGTCACCTCAGCTGACGTTTCGAGTGTGAATCAGGCACTAATTAAGACGCCTTCCTCAAACCGGCAGCTTAAGGCGTAGGTGATCAAGCTGCCGATGCCGAGACGGGCGAACAGTGCAATCGATAGTCTTCCACTCCCGTGACCGCTGCAATTGCGTCCGTTTGTTTTTCCCTATCAATTTCCTTGAGAGGGGAAAAGGGATATCAGACGCTGAATAGATTTAGAGCTCACCAGAGGCTGAGGGCTAAGTATGAGGATTAATTATTTACTGTAGAGACAGGGGTATCACTCAGCAAGACAGCCGGCTCGTTCTGCGGAGCCCCCCACAGCCGAGGTCTGCAATCACAACCCCCTCCTGCCTTATTTATGTATTTAGACAAGGGACTTCCTCTGGAGATGCAGCAGCTCATATACCAGAGCTGTCTGGAGACTGTCCCCAGCACTGCAGTTTATCATCTTGAAATTGGGAAAGGTTACAAGCCACATGGAGAGGTCCCACACGATGAACACCACCCACTCTGAGCTCTATGGCCGGTAACTGAATATGTTATATAACGGGTTCCCTAAAACAAGCCGCAGTTCCGTTTTGAGTGTACACCCAGGGTAAGTGTTAGTCAGTTCATCATTCTGTCAAACGTGCTTGGGGGAGGTTGGCCTCCCTTCTCACCCCTCTCCCTACTGGCTAAAATCCTCCCCTGAGACTCCTGTCTTTAAACCTCTACTCTTTAAAATGCAAGCAGCCAGCAGGCCTATAGACTGCTGTATAATAGGTGTAGAGAGAAGAAGTAGAAAGGGAACACTCTGTCTGTCCCTCTGTCTGTCCGTTAGGTCCAAACAGACCAGCACCAGAATCTCTCTCCATCTCCAATTAGACAACACGCCTCCCCACATCCCAGACATTTCCTACCAATGCCAAGCACACTGTACAGACAATGACAACGAACCTACTTTACATGACATTTTGAAAGGCCACATGTTCAAACACAAAATGGAGGAAGCCACCCAACAAACCTACATACACAGTTCTACCCAAAGGATGAAAAAATGAGGATAAACATGGTCAATGCAATAATATTAATAACTATGTCAAACGTGTTGAATTTAGAACAATAATTTGTTACTATAGGGAGCAGGGAAACACGTGGTCTTTGGTTAAAAAAAAAAAGCTTTCAACTGGAGATACTGCAAATAGCTGACATGGCCATCAAAATAACATCTAGAAAGACGGAAAGAAAAGTATTAAGCTAGTTGCCCGAGCATCGGTTTGAAACTGCGGCATATCTCTCACTTCCCTGCTGCTGCAGAAATATGTAGTCCGCATCGCTGCACTGCTAAATGAATAAACAAAAGCACATTTTCATGTACAGCACTATCTTAACCTTTACTCTAGATGATCGTGCTGACAATGCATTGTCAGATGAGGAAAAGTCAAGTCCATTTTCAGTATGAATATGGAATCCGATCACCAGAAAAAAATCACCTTACTCATAGAGGAACGACACACTGGTAAGCAGGAAGTTTGACCTTGTTATATAACCATACTGGGAAAAGCAGCTCTTCCACTTACTCCTTACTTAAATAGACTTACTACTTTATCCTAACAATGTTAGAATAAATGTTATTAGAATATTCACAACACCTACTTACATAGTGTTTTTTCCTTGAATACGCACCTTTTTGTATTTATACATTTTTTTTATTAACAAAAGTTCTAACTAAACACTACCTCCGTACCTACAGGCCACAGATACCCTTCAAAGAGGAAAACGTTTTACAGATCTCAGTGGAATATGGTGAATGGAATACGACTGGTGTTTCTATAGGCCGAGATACAATTTCAGAGATACAAGATACAATTTCAACTTCAATTTCAACAGCCAAAAGTAATTAAACACCAAAAAACAGAATGGCGACATGGCTACTGGGGTTTTATCCATTTGGCATTAGGTGGGGTTCATTTGCAGCAAGTGCATAGCCTTGTGTTGGGGGGCCTTATCACAATATTGAGCTCCACACTGGTGCCACGATTACACATGACTTTCCTACTCAATTGCTTCTTTCCTCCATACCACACAATAGTGTCATGCATTCTCTGGAGTGTGACTAACATCACGTCACTAAATATAACCAGAATGTTGCAAAGAAATAAACAAGGATTCCCAAATGGAACCAATTGTGAGAAATTTTGTTTTTCCCAAAAACAATTTCGTCTTCAAGACGAACCAAATAAAAACCTTTCACATGCTTTCTACGCCCAAACATTCCCTGCACACATACTACCACTGATCACCCGTGATCACCTTCCATGAACAAGGCATCTCCACCAAGCATAAAGGTCGGTATGCCTACATGAGCTACACAGCGGGGTCACACTCCAAAGTGACCCAAATGCTTATACAAAACATGTTATTACACAAAAATCCAAATATGGCTGTCAGTGTGCACTGACACAACACATCTCCTACTTTAACATCACAACGTTTATTTTACGTGGGCCAGCCCACACTGCCACAATGAAAAGGATCAACATCGGCAGTCCTATTGTGTCCAAATCATTCTCCTTTTCATCCCAACTGTAACCTGCTGCACCATGGAGAGGAACCAATCAAGCTCAGTTCAACATGGGACCGGACTATGAAGCAGTGCCCCATACATCACAGTATTGACCACTTTCTCCAACATTATATAACCACAACTGATCAGTATGGGTAATGTAAACAAATTATGCGATATGGGAAATACAATGACAATGAACTTCCTGTTTGGTGCAAATGCAAAAAAGGAACTTCCTAGTACACAGGCCAAAACCAATTTTGCTTTAAGGGTAATCCATGATGATAAAATATGTGTTATAGTACTGTGAAACCTTATAGTGTGGTGTGGCCTTCACAGAGGTGGAAAATACATGCACACTCATACGTGTACGTGCACACACGCACATGCACACTCATACGTGTACGTGCACACACGCACATGCACACTCATACGTGTACGTGCACACACGCACATGCACTTTTCACCACAGATGCATGAAGAACTGTGTAGTTCACCCTAATCCACATAACGTGCAAAAATCTTATAAAACATAATCTGCACTGGCCAAGGTTCAGTCTTTCAACATGAGAAAGAGTGAAGATCCCATGGAGGGTTAAGAAATACTGTAGAGAGCGGCTTGAACACAGAGCAGGAAGGACGGGGGCCAGTAGCACTTTCACACCAAACAAAACAAAAATATCTTTGTATTTCTGTTCAATAAAAATTTTAAATATATCCACCACAGTCCAGGAGAAGCATTTGTAGGAGGTATGAACGATCGAGATAGCAATAAAAAAGAAAGAAAATGAATTTATCTACAACAGACCACACACACTGACCATTTTATTAATGTCAAATTTTGAAAAGATAGGATATTTGAAGGTACGGCTATCCCAGACAGAATATGTGTGTGTGTGTGTGTGTGTGTGTGTGTGTGTGTGTGTGTGAGATATATATATATATATATATATATATATATATATATATATATATATATATATATATATATATATATGAAAATATAAAAATAAAACACACACAGTGGGGATTTGACCCTACTGTCCGTCGGCAAGCACAACGTTATTCAGGGATTTTCTGATGTTTATGAAGGGATCTTAGAGGGAAGGGATGGATTTCCATCTGTCTGCTTCATTTGCAAGTTGCCCTGTCACAATTGAAACGTCTGCCTGCGCTTCTCCCGCACGGCAGCTGGGAGCGGCCAGCCCTTCGCCGCTCCTCCTTATTTCACATCCCGTCACCCCAACATTACAGTCCCCAGTCTGTTCTCCTTTGAGCCCCATCTCAACGGAGTAGGGAGTGCTGCTTATGTGTGTAAAAAAAAAAAAAAAAATCAATTCATATTTCCATAATCCACACTTCTGTCTCCCTCTCTCCATTCCCCAGGGTAAACTAACCCCTCCACCCCGATCTACGGCCTACAACTGTCATTACATTCAGCAACAATAACAAGACAAACAAAAGAGGGCTGCAGAGCCCAGGTCTGCTGCTGCCATATGCTGGCTAACTTAGGGAGAAAAGAGCTCTGCAGCTACAGAGGAGGCAGAGCCACAAGAAAAGGAGAAAAGGGAAAAGCGAGAAGCGGCATAATCCCGATAATGAGCCGAGCGGAGGGAGCCTTTATGTTCACACGCAAAAGGCCGATCCGTCCGTACAAAGCCATGCAAATGGCCACCTCGTCCCAAAACGATCTCGTCTAAAGTACGCCGGCTGCCCGCTTTTGGCCAGCCACAGCATGCGGCCATGGGGGCTTTTCACCAAGGGGACTATCTAGATGGGACATAAATGCAAAACCACAGAAATAAATATAAATAAACAGGGCTACTTAACAAGCCACCAAGAAAACAAACTATTAGTTATAATATATGTGAAGGAAAGGGCATTAAAAAAAATAAACCTTTAATATTGATCAGCTAAGCCTTCTCATTCTGTACTTTATTCCTATAAAAAGTTATTCTATATGCAGATCTTTCGAGTGCTTAAAAACAAACAGGATGCAATAAACTACGGTGACATTTAGCACTAAAATACTTCACGCAGCTAATGTAATAATAACTACACTGTAAGATAAAAGCACTGGGAAATTGAGTAGAACTGGGATTCCAATGGTTTTGTAATCATAATGTGTCTCTCTGATCAATATTTAATCATTGCATGCAAATTAACCCTCACAATAACAGATAGGAAGGTGCTTTTGTTTGCATCCAAAGTGAGTCAAAAGTGAACATGGTGCACAAATGCATCCCACGCTTCACCACCACCACCCCCAAAGCAGACAACATGACTCATACGAAGAATTTTATTTTATTAACAACCATCAACTTGCAAAACCAGGCATGAATAGACGTCTATATTTAGAGAGAAACCGGTAGACCAGTCAATGCAACGCAGACACCGTCCCATGTCCGACCATGGGGACCATGGAGAGTGGAAAGAGTGGGTACCCACACTTAAAAACACACGCACCACACTGCAAAGGGAGCGCCGTAACTGCAAGGGGACGCACGTTCCTGCCACGGCTGAGCCATAATTATCTGTACGTCAGTTACTGAAGACCCGCTTGATGCTTTTCATTAATGTCTGCCTTAGCATGGCTGGCTCAGAGGTGGGGGAGGAGGGGGAGTTTATTTTAACATAAAAAGAAAGTTCATTTTACGTTGCCAACCTGGTCTTCGAAGTCCTGGGGGAACTTCCACAACACCGCTGGATCTGTAAATAATTGACAGACAGCATTAATCAGCAGAACAACGCAGCACAATGAAGACATGAATATTAATGCTGAGGGTGGGGGCAGGGACGGATGCTGACGAGTCAATAAACCACAGCACAAACAGAAAAGGAAATGGGCTGCTCTCAAAATGTGCCTCATTATACAGGTTGAATTTAATTACACATATAGGTAAGATACCCAGACACTCAGGCAAGGCACGTGTACTTTCTAAAATAAGGGTTTTTTTTGCAGCAGGATCTTTCGTTAGAGAGGTTAGAGAAAATAAATAACAGAACGCCCGAAAGGTCAAAGCTTAAATGAAAGTTTCACAGAACTGCAACTGTCTGATGCACTGTACACAGAAATTCTCCCTGGAATTTACCCAGGAACATTTGTTTTAACCGAGCTTTCTATTACAGTTTTGGGAATTATTGTAGTAAAATGCCTTACAGCAACTCATGACCCCCCCGCCCCCCAGGTGTGTACAGAGAGGAGTCCTTATGAACACAAGCCACTCCCCCACGGCCCACTGCAGTCGCCTATCAGGTGTGAAGTGGGGGACGGGGGGGGGGGCCACGCTAATGCTAAATGCTAGCGACAATCACCGCTAGCTGCTGCAGTAAAGTTCATGCTCAGTCAGGCATTTAACTGCACCCAAGAAAGGAAAAATGTCCTGCCATCCATGTTCCCCATTGCAAGATGACATTGTGGCCTGCAGCCTGTCCCAATCAGAGCGGGCCTCTGAGTGGGCACAAAAACTCAAGTTAGAATGGCAGTCCCTCACACAAACTTAGGGGGCGTCTAGATTCAGATACTCGTTTCCTATGTAGTAGATGAAATATAACATGCCAAGTGAGCAGTTTGTCCGAATCCTCAGTATGGATCAGAAAGCAGACAAACGGTATCCAGATATCTGCGTACCTGCTCTATTCCAAATTGTGCAACCAATGGACAGTAGATCACTGAAGCTGCCACCTGAAACCTAAGAAACCCTTAATCCTGCAGGTATATGGTTACAGTGCCACCCACTGCTCCACTGTGTTGCCCTTGTCCACATCTATGCATAATAATAAATTATACCTGTATCTGCCTGCCAGTATGATTCATCATTTATGGAGCCAAAAGCATTCATTCATTGTCGTTTCTTCACCTCTGCACAACAATATGAAAGTGACAAGTTTAAAAACTTCCCCAAACATTTCAGAGACGGCCAATTCAAATTCACGTGTCTTTGCACTACTCTAATTCATGCAACATCCAGACAAATTCCAAGAATAAAAAAATAAATTCTCCTCAAACATCAGAGAGTTTAATCAGGACCGGTGAAGGTCGCAGCAATCCAGCTGTGTGTACATGGCCACATTAGCTGACTTTTGGCCTGCAGCACTGCAGCAAATCCTCAGCCCACACATTAGGAAAACACTGAACAACCCTTGCAAGAAGGGATCGTGTCAGACTCAAAAAGAAAACTGATATCACCACTGTTGTCAACTACAAGAAGCAAAAGGATGTTGATTTTTAAGGAACACAAGGCAAAGCTCAGTTGTGATAAAGGTTAAGATTTAGGCATGGACTATCCTACATTTCAAGTCAGCATGGGTCATTCCACTACGCTCCATCCAGATGGGCTGTGTCTTCCGGCTTTAACAGCAGGCCGATATCGCCACGCTCTCCCACAGCTATTTCTTTATGCTCCACATTTTTACCCATTTTCCTCTAAGGTGACGGTAACAGCAATCTGACCAGCAACCCCAAAATCAGAGAGTTTAAAAGGTGCTTAAAATTTCTGCACAATTTTACACTGCAATATGCTGCAAATATTTAGTTCATTGATGTATTGTAATCAGAGCCAGAACAAGGTCCCTCATGCTCAGCTCTGCAAGCAAGCAAGCAAAATTAAAAAGGGAAACATAAGCAGACAGGAAAATGAGCTTTGTTTTCGGGCGCTATAAGGTGTCAAGGCCAGAACAGAGAGTGGATGGAGAAGTACAGTTAGGTAGCAGGTCAGCCTTAAGTAATTTGCATATCGTATTTTTGCAGTTTACCCCCCAAGAAAAAAAATAAAAATAAAAATACTTAAATCACTTGTTTTTGCCAAAACAGAAATGAAGTGCAATTTTTGTTGCATGTGGGAGGGGGCATTACATAATGTGATTCCACAATTTCACACACTTCCATCTTAAAAGAATTACGAAGACTAAGTTCTCTTGGGGATTACTTCCTGGATATCCCGCCCCCCCCACTCCATGTGATCCTCCAGAGTTAGGTCAATTTTATGCTGATTTTATGGGTGAGGGGATGGGAATCACAGCAGACACCTACAGCACTCCGGTCCATAGCCAGCCCCTTTTGAAGGCTGGGAATTAAGGCTTGTCCATTCAGACATACCACAGGACACATGCGTATTCATACGGAGGAGGGGCACTCAAAGAACAACAGCCCCCGCGGGACGTCTCCTTTGTGACGGCTCACGCGGGGAGCACAAATTTAGGTGAACCCCGGACTGTGACCCGTATTACATCGGCTCGAATAGAAGTGTTTTGGTGCCGCGAGCTGGGGCCAGGGTTTTGGAAAAAAAAATCACCCACCCATCCCACTCTCTAGATACCCGACGCCCCACGCCTACTGCGGCCAGCGCCGGACACAAAGACGCGGCGCTTTTTTCACGTGCCTGGCGGCCCGTGTGCCTGTTGAGTCTAACTGCAGTAGTTGCAAGAACTGTGCAGTCAGAATGTCTGGGCACTAAAACTCCCTTGCTGTGTTCTAATAAGCTACAGAACACAGGAAATCAACTCCTGTACCATACGGCGCCTTGTACAGAACAGTCGTCTTGTACTGCCAGGCCAGCATATTTACACAGCACGCATCTGCCAGGCTACGCACATGTTCCTCTGTTCTTCGAAGGTGTCACACTCCCCTCGGAGGCTGCTGTAACTGGCCATTAGCTCACCGAGGGTTCACTCCAGTTCCCAAGAAAAAGAACCAAAGAACTGCCAGGCCAGCATGAAATTCCCAGAGGCTTTTCTGCAAGTTATTCTGAAGCTAATTATGTTTACTTTTTCTAAAATTTTATGAATAACTATAAAATTCCAGATAAATATTACATATTCCACCAAGTTTTATACATATAAAAAAACAATGTATATTGTAAATTGACGGACTTCTATGGTTACTGTGCAAATCCATGAAAGCGGTTTGCAGACACAAAAGGGATTAATAGGTTATGGCTGGAAGCTGAAGGTTACGAAGGTAAATCCAGGCCTGCTGTTCAGCCACGAGGCGGACGCCACCATGACAGACCGGGTATGGCTAATCCCCCACCTCGCGACACTTGCTTGGACAGACCCCCACTCAAGATCTACCTACCAAGCTCCATCCTGCTCCCAGCAGGTCCTATAAAGCCCGGAGATGTGTGGCAATAGCCCTCAAGCAGACAAGTGTGCACACGCATGCACACATACACGCACACAATCACTTTGTTTTCATATCTTTGTGGGGACTCTCCATTCATTTCTATGAGCAAAATTCTAATCCCAACAATGACAATCTTAACTCCTACGCAGCACTAACCTTAATCATAAGTAACCAAATACAGACAATCCACAGGTTAGATCCTTTCCATAAGTCTGTCTTTGAGCTGAATTTGCAGGCAAGTTGGAAAACTAATACCATCCACAGTAACAATACAAACAGTAATGCATACGGTACTGTATTGTACCTCAAGTCAAGGAATCACTAAAGCCTTCTTTAACTATCACTAAAGCATTCTTAACCCAGGGACTGTCTGTACAAGACTTTGGGCTGTGTGTTTTTTTTGCATTCAGTGATTTTTATAAAACTGAGTTTTCCCTTGTGGGGACCAGAAAATGTACCCACAATGTGATAAAAAAAAAAAAAAAAAACCTTATTTTTATCCTCACAATATAATACACACATAGGCACGCGTACACACACAAAAGTCGACATTTCATTTAATTGTTTTACTAATTCTCATGACACTTGACCAGGGGTTTAGGGAAGACAAAGCCTGGTGGTTCATATATGCATTAATGAATAAAATTCAGTATGTTGACCATTTCAAAAAAAAAAAAAAAAAGAAATTAATAGAAGATGACGTGAAAAATCACACACCCATTTGAGCATTTGATCTCTCCAGAAAAACAACACAGTAAATATTCATGCACACCCCAAATGTTCCTTATTATCTCACTGTGCTCCAAAACAACATGCACTCTATCACCATCAAATTTCATGTTTAAAGCTAACGGAAACAGCCCAGTTTGCTAAATTCTGTACTCTCCAACAATATTTCCCCAAGTTTTACTTCAATGGCAACAAATTTAAGATCAGATAGTGGCCGAAAAAGCCAGCATCCTATTACAACAGATATGTTTGATTGGGTTCCATAGCAATACACGTTTTGATGGTTCATTTTTGATTAAACGGTTTGATTATTACTGAAAACTAGACTGCCTATAGACCTCACCATTTACCAGGTTTAATAAACTGATGCTCCTTCTCACATAGAGAATGCAATTCATCTAAAACACTGCAAAGACAAAGGCAAAAAGAGTGAATACAAGAACCACATAGAATTATAGTTTAAAATACCTAAAAGGCTTAAGGAGATGTGTTTTATACACATCTACTTATGGGGAGGCAGACTCACACACATACACACACACAAAAAAAATAAAATATTCTGTGAGACATAGTAATTTGTAAGTAAAGCAAACAGGGCAAATGGGTGAGAATTGAATTGAAATCACCTCGCAGGAGTAAGTAATTTCTTTTCTTCGCACCCATATGAAGCTGTGAGTGATCACAGCTACAGGGGCCTGAGTGGTGAGGGGCCATCAGCCCCCCAAACCCTATCCACATCCCTGGGGTATGAACAGAGCAGAAACCTTTTGACAAAGACACCGCCGCCTGGCCAGACACCGCCACAGCGAGTGGCGACATGGGGCCTGTTGCAATTCAATGTTGTGATGATCCACAGACGCTTGTTTTTGAAGTGTCAACGCCTGAGCTTTGACGCATGAGGGGTAGGGTTAGGGTCAACAGGTAAGCAGGAGGTAGCCATATCAGGGTAACTCTTACGACTTTCTTTACGAAGTATCAGCAGACGCGAAGAGGAAGGGAAAAAAAAATGTGAGAAACAGATAAAACACCAATCAAAC
This sequence comes from Brienomyrus brachyistius, assembly GCF_023856365.1. Classification (NCBI taxonomy): domain Eukaryota; kingdom Metazoa; phylum Chordata; class Actinopteri; order Osteoglossiformes; family Mormyridae; genus Brienomyrus; species Brienomyrus brachyistius. The sequence goes on along the minus strand of NC_064547.1, from coordinate 16,146,760 downwards.
CGACGCAACCACTATACGGAAACGTCATGTGGTATCATCAGCCCATGACTACGGAGTGGAAGGACAACCTTCCCCATCAAGAGAGAAGGTCTGTCATTAAGGTCACATACACCTAACAGCACCTTCTGATGATGTCTGGGACTCGTTACCTCGTCTCATTTCAGATCATCAACAAAAATAGGAACATTTCAAAAATATCTAATGGTGTCTGATGTTTCTGTGACAAACCAACAGCACTTCATAAAAAGATACAAGCTACAAAAAAGCAATATGGCTGGGAACTTCAGCCATGATCTCTGTTATATGCGGGCACAACACACACAGTTTTTATCTATAAAAGCATGATGTCTAAATCAGAAGGGGAGGGGGAGGCCAAACAATACCCTCAAAAACCAGATCAAAACCTCTGACCATGAAATAAGTTCAACTGCAAAATCACCCAGCTGGGAAAAATCAAGTGAGCCAATCAAAAGGTACAATAATTACTAAACAGTGTATCAGTAACAAACACTAAAGCCAGAATAAAACTAGAAAGAGTCTGTGGTGGACCGGTCCCAAAATCATTTGTATTCACCGTTATTAGTACACTTGGCCGTTTGCTCAGGTATGTTAAAAAATAATGTAAGTGGAAGATCAGGACAATGGGTTAAATAACCTGATAACAGTGTGTGCAGTGCTTAGGGAGACGTCCTGCACCCTCCAGGTAAGCTGGAGCTGCATGAGAAGGTCGATTCCCCCGATCGCACACCTCTCACGTGCCACTGGAACTCCTGGGACCATTCACACCACTCCTTAAGATCCCCAGGATGAAGGACCTTGTCAGACTTGCCACTCCTTGTGTTTCTCTTTTCTTCTCCATCCTTTCCTTTGCCTCCCCCCTTCGTTTCTCCCTGCATTGGTCAGAGGTTAAACTGCTGAACTCTAACCTCCTTGGCAATGATTTCTCTTCTTATCTATGGAAGATTTATTTCACAGTATGTAGTGGTCTGGATTAGCCCCTCTTTCCCAGCACAAAGCCATTATCCTAGCACCAGCGGTTCGTGCAAAAAGCTGCCTCTGAGAGGAAGCTGCTTGTACTTAATGTTCACAATGACGGTATTGTCCGACTTTGGTAACGGGGCCTGTTTTTAAGGTGTCTAGACTTTGAGCTAGCTGGTCAAGAAATGGGGGAAAATCCTATCAAGCAGCCAAGTGAAAGTTAACTAAGGTAACCCGCTGTGAACCTGATGAAGATGTCAACCGAACATATGGCAGAAATTTCTATTGTTGAGCAAGATGCCCAGCCCCCCCAACTGAAGAACGGGTGGGGGGGGGGATTTACGAAGCCAAAAGCATGGAATAACTGCAGTCATCACTTTACTTCTGGATCAGTAAGTTTATTCTAGCTGCAAGGAGCTCCACCCCTGAAAAACTCACAATTAAAGGGGTAAGCAGATTAACGGGCATCTTTCAAGATCTGTTGAAAGAAAAAAGAAGCAAAAAAAAAAAAAATCTAAGAATCGTTTGAAAATGTTTTTTCCCTCCCGGCTGCAAGCCACAAATGGCATTACATTTCATGCTAATTTAGTAAGAAGGGGGTGATAAAGAATATAGTTCTTTCCACTGATATACCATTTAAAGTGTATCATTCCAATCATCGTCTATTTGTGTGACTCTTAAAAGTAAACCGAAGGGAACCATGTGATCATTTGTTTGCAGCCACCCGAAAACACGCATTTAATTATTGCTCTCATTTTTTTATTCCACGGCTCTCGAAACCCGTACAATAAAATTAAAAAACTAATTCAATAAATGTATTTTAAAAGACAAAACTTGAACGTGAAATGTGGTCTTTCAAAGCTTTTAAAATTAGTTTTAGTGGGTTATTATTATACAAATCATTAATAACATTAAATGCAATTTACATCACTTCATAAACCAGTATTTTATGTCAGTTTCCTACATTAACTATTAACTCTGACAGTATTTCATGACAATAGAACCTGGTACAACGCAAAGCAAATTTTTCCCTTCACTAATTGCACCGTAAGTTACAGATTCTTGCAAGATTTAGCATAGTGCAGCACGATTCCTGTCAACTACACAAGAAACTGCCTTCAAAGAGTCCTCGACAAGATCATTTCTGGAAAAACCCCATAAATTAATTTGAATCAAGGATACAGACACACACAAACTGTGCATCATTTTTTTTTTTTTTTTATGACAAATGCTTGCCTTTTAGTCCGATCCACAGGGGAGTAACTTTGCAGCACTATTTTTAGAATCATGTACCAGACAATGGACACAGAAAATCACAATCAGAATTTCCATAACGCTGATATACGATGCTGACAATCACATCGATGTCATCTATACATTCTATACAAAAATAACAGCCATAACCTAATTAACGATCGAGCAAAGCATCATTAAAACAATGACCTCACCCTCGCACTTTAAGAGAAACAACCCCAGGCATTTAGGTATAACATTTTATATTACATCTACAATACTGCATGAATTTGTGCTATAAACACTAACATTTCATTCATCCATTAATCCTCAATAGCACTTATTCATGACAATGTCACTGTGAACCTAAAGCTTACACCATGGAGTACTGGGCACAGGACTCCTTTTCACTCCTTAATAAATATATAAAAATAAGATTCAATATTTAGGATTCCAATTGTATGTCTCATATCCATGTCATTAACATCTTCTATTAGCTTATGCAGTCGAACAGGGTAAGGTAGCGAATTTAATATAGAAACGGATGCTATGATTTCGAATTTGAAGGTCAGAAACAGTTTGCAACTGGAGAAACACGAGACAGGAAAAAGCGTTACTTCAGGTACCCACAAGCTAAAAAGCCATATGTTCCTACCATCTGCTTCACACAACACCGGCACACAGGAGTAAAAGTCAATTATCTGTACAAAGACATGAAAATTGCCACCAAAATCCCTTTCTGAAGGGGTGGCATTGGCGAGGCAAGTACCACGCGACCTGGAAAAGATCTACTACACCCCAGGAGGCCAGAAGCAGGTTGTTGCTAAAACTTAAAGAAGAGGCCAGATATTTATGGAGCCTGGAGCTGCTGTCTAATGCAGACTCTGCACGGATGCATGTCAACCATCGGCAAAGCTGCTCTTACAGAAGTGGCATGTACGGTAAAGGAGCACAACTGCAAAGGAAAACATTAATATTTCAGGCTGGACACCCTAACGTTATCTATGAATTGTGTTACTACAACCAAAAACATTACTAGCAATTCTGTCATCGGAAATTTTTTTGGTCGTAGTAAAATAACAATAGCTATGCTGAAACTGGAAGAACCTCTGTATAGGGCTTCCCTTCTGTCAATGCAATACGAAATAATAAATAAATAAAACAGCACACGATGAGCAAACAGTAGGCTTTGGGAGAGGCTGTGGGACTAGCGGCATGATGTCCAGAGTCAAACGTCTACTGGGACTGATGTGCTGCAAAGAAAAGGGGGCCTGCAGCCTGCATACAAACAGGAAAGGTGCACAAAAAGCATGAAAAATTGTGCAGAAAATAATTCCTTAGAATCTGGATAAATATCATTAACATTTTCATTAATCTCCTATTGGATTTCGTAGTGGGGTTGTTTTGTTGTTTGTTTCGGAAAGCAGGCCGACTGAATCTCTGGATACAAAAAAAAATCTGTAAAATACACAGTGCAGCAGATACTGATTCAACTTCTAATGTGCAGTAAGGAAGATCTGGAGTTTTACTGAATACAGCGAGGACAGAATGGACAACTTTTTTTTTAATAATTTATATAATTGATGACATATGTTGAAGCATCTTCGGTTACATCACAAGTCTTGAGTACACCTGAAACAGAAGATATGCATTCTGCTTGCATGTCTGCTTCCCTGAAACTCCAAGATTCCCAAACAGCCAGACATTCTGGTCAGCTTCATAGAACAGTATGGGAAATTCACTATTAGACTTAAGTCTTAACAGACTCTTAGGACTTTATCCAGAGATAATAGATTAACAACTAATCAGATATAAAAAGGAAAAAAAAAACATCCATGAAAATCTGCAAAGTAGCTTAAACCTGGGTCCTAACATTAAAACAAGCAAATACCTCAAGCATCTGCTGATACAGATGAATGTAACTACTGTTACTTCCACAATGTACATAAAATATACTCCATAAAGCATTAAATTAGGCATAGAAAACCTTTAATGAGATGTAGTTGTGTGTTCCAGGGTTTAAATTATATGCAAAATAACTCTTTGCACAACCTCACAGTCGACACTGGAAGGCAAATAGCATATGTACCCAGAAGGCTGCTGGACAGCAGGAGCCAACAACCTCACCCACCATTCATAATTTTGAGGGCAGGCATGCAACCTAATGCACGATGCTCTGGTATGGGGGGGTGGGGTCCCAACTAGAAAAGACATGCGAACTAGAATGGTTCCAAGCCCTCTGTTCACGCCTCGATTGGTCGCTGGCAGCCCACTGAAAACCCTGAAGGTAGGAGCAGCAGCACGCTCTCTCAACCAGGAACCAAGAAGGTAAGTGGGAAGTTGACCCAAGCTGACACTTGCTGGCTGACTGGCTAGCTAACTAGCTGGAAATCAACTATGGAAGTCAAGAATAACCATCCATTACAGTAAAGGCATTCACGCTTTGTCCTATTTATTGGAAGCACTGGTGTATCTGTCACTATCCAACAGATGACGCAGAAAAAAAAATGAAAAAAATGTGTTTGTGTGGGAAGGGCGTGGCTTCTGTCAGCTTCAGGGCAGAGTCAGGTATCAGGGGGTTTATACCAGTAACTATTTTCCTTACTCCCTCCTGACCTGTTGTTTTTTTTTTTTTATTATTATTTCACCCGAAGGAACCTGAACCCCAACCAAGATACCAGTCTCAAGGAAATCAGACCCATTCGGCTTATTCTATCGCTGACGAGCCTGCTCAAATCTGTTCTCGTCGTCTGTCCACTGACAAAGCTCCTTCATTCTTCATGTCAGAAACTGTATTCGATTAACCCCTTCCAGCCCAGTAATCCTGGGTAGGAAACCCCAATAAGCTGGACTTCTCTTGCCCGATTCGTGTGTGATGCTGTTCCTTTTCTGTCTCTGACACTATCAGGAAAGTTTCATGAACATTCATGAAGTTTACAACATGTGCCTTCAGAAAGACGCCAGTGGACATGCCTCTCTGGTACGCTGCTTCAGACCGGAATGGTGACCTCCCTCAAGTTCGCCATTCCTCAAACCATGCCAGCCTCTGTCGCATGTGCCTATTAGCTGGCGTTTCCCTTGGCCTGCTGGCCCTGTGCAGTCAATTTCCAAGGGAAGGGGAGAAAGCACCTGAGGCTAGGACCCCCCCACCCCCCTGTTCGACCCCATCACTATTCATGAGCTTCAAGGGGACCTGGAGAGCTTCCAGGTCGCCTCATTCATGTGGCGGCCATTTGGCACTGGGCCCCGAGACGGCTACTGGCCAGAAACCAGTCTGGCTAGTACCTCCCCCCCCCCAAAACCCCCTCCATTGTTCCAGGGCTCGTTAGCGTGACGGACATGGGCACAGAATGCCACAGACCTCTCTTGGCACAGGGTTCTTTATAAACAGAAGAGAGCAGCCCACTGCCAGAGAACTGACAGTCTGACTGACACATACAAGAAAAAAATTAATATAATAACAATCCGATACAAAATAACATCATGTTCACTATGCCCTACCACTGTTAAACAAATTAGTGTTAGACATACTCAGATCCTTACAAAATAAAGTCACCTCATCCCAAAAAAGGTAAAATAGAAATGATACTGCTGTGGTTTGCACAAACAGCTAGCTTAGAAAAAAACATTTATGCAGATAAAATTACACAGAGAACTTCCTCTGAAATGAGGAAATATGGACTTCCCTCAACGTGTTTGATAAAGAGACAGAAGCTGTATGAGATACATACACTATACTAAAACAAAAATAACAGCCAGCCAATCTAGTGAAGGGTTTCGGCTTCAAGTGGCACAGATGACCAATCAACAGCAACATAGCACAGCACCAGATATTCCTCAAATTCTATTTGTGCTTCTAATGTTTGTAACAGAAATATGGTCTTCTTTCTATAACACTGCCCTCACATGCTACAAGACAAAATACATTTCGTGACGCTGACAGAACCTTTGGCGAGAGCAGTGAAAACACAGCCCAGAGAAGGCACAAAACAGCGATTCCTTCTCCAAAGCCAGCCAGCCACTGAGTTACCTGTCCGGACTCAGACACCAGCCAAGCGTAACAGAGGTAGGCTGCACGACGTTGTCTCTGCCAAGCTGATCGCTTTCTTTACGCATTACAAGTGGCACAGTACCCTCGCGTGGGAGCAGAGCCAACTGGAAGCCTGACGCATCTCGAGCTGCTAGTGACCACCAACCAGCAGGCATCTGACAGGTCTGGAGAAGGTGCTTAAACCCCATGTGGCAAAAGGAGTGCCAATTATGTTCCTGCATTCAGAAACTCCTGAGCTCAACGGTCACAAGGACACAGCTCAATCTAAATTACTAAATTACCCAACCACTGCAGAAGCACAAACACCTCCAGTGAAAGTAAGTAATACAATGAGTTTATTTATTCATGCTTTTGAAAATACACATTACCTAACTTCATGTGAGCAGTTCTACAATGTTACTCTTTTTCCGGGTATTTATGCACCTGACAATGCAGGAAAACCGACCCACTCCATAGATGCACGTGTCCTCCATGCCAGAGGAACATTCCTCCTAGCAAGTCCTTCTGATCACATCGTGGAATCTCATGCTATATACTTCCCCACCAAGGAAGGCTGTCATTGTCTGAAATGACAGTCTATGAAAACTGTAACTACCCCCTCCACAACCAAACAAACGGCATTTCAGATCAGTCCCAGAATAGTACACACATGTCACCAATTCCAGCGACTGATATAGTCAGAATAAAGGGGAACACTTCCTATTGACGTTTTCTTCCGTCATTATGTTTTATTTGTAACCAGGGTCATCTCCTCTCAGCTAACAGGGGTAAACTGCAACTTAGAGAAACGATTTCTTTTAAGGCACTGTTATTAGTGAACTTCAATTTACACCAGGGGTCTCATTTATCAAGGTTGCATAGGCAAAAGAACACGTCTTCAAACGCTTTTCTGTTTAAAGACATCTTTAAACGGTTTTTTGAACGCGTAGCTTTAAGCACGGTGTACTGTGACTACAGGGTAAAATGCTGTGTGAAGGTGTATTCTCTCTCATGGCTTATACCCCAGCGGCATTCCATACAGTAGCCCTTCCACTGTGCTTGGGAACTGTTTGTTCGGAACAAAAATTCACACGCTTGTGTTCTGTGGAACTTTAGCGGAGCATCTCTACCTGCCGAACCTTTGCTGTACTTTACGCTGAAAAAATAAAAAAGCAAAAGTGCAACGTAAGGCTAGTGCTGATTCCATTGACCCCGTTTAAGCCAAAGATTAAGCATTTGCCTTTGATAATTTAATTTGCAATTTCAAAGGCTAAGTCATGTCACCTCTTTCCTTGAATTAAAAATATCTGCTATTGTCACGAATTTCACTAAATGTGAATAAGGTGTCAGACGTGGATCAAGCATGCATGGATCAATTTATAAAAGGCGTTCTTGCTAATGCATATGTAAACAGAAGGCTTAGAAGGGAATGAGTTTCAATGGACCATAAAGGTTAGTTTTAATAATTTGATTACCGTTTGCACTGTGCATAATGTCTTTGGACTTTGTCGGTTTTACATTAAACGTATTATAGCGCCAGCAGGGGGTGAATGTCCCAGCATGCACCGCGTGTTATTGTAAATAGGCCTTGTTATATTGTTGCATCGTTGTAGTTAATACTTGCATTTCCCATTTGCGGCTTTGTACGTTTACCCGGTCTTGTGTGAACTCTGTTCCATCCTTGCGTGTCTCCAGTTATTGTGTAAATTACCCACCATTTGTGCACCTTCCAGCGTCTATCTTCCCCGATTTCGTATTCTGTTCTAGCAAGTGCCAGCTAAGTCCCGTTGAGGATTACGATAAAGATCATGTTCTGCCCTGGCAATCAAGTTTCCTCGTCCTTCGTTGCCGTCGCGATGCCTCGGTCCACCCGACGCTATAGTATGTTTCCCTATGCTGTAGCTGAACAGATAAAACGCAAAAACTACACTTGCAGCGACGTCCAAATTTCCATATTTAAATCTGGCACTGCGATAAGGGCAGCGCAAATCAAATCAAACTTTATCAAATTCACGACAATACAGTATACAGCAGTAAATGCAGACAATGTAATTAGTGCTACTTAAGCTACTTTTGTCAATCAGAAGTCATTTCATTCTATATGCGCAAGTTATCTGATGCCAACATGACGTTGACATTACCATTCATTCATTTTCAGTTCTGTGTACCATATCAGTACCCCCCCGACTGTTCTGGCACAGAACCGCATAATAGTGCATCCCTTATTATTAAACCAATATGCACATCGAAGTTTGAGGGCGAAAACATGGCTTTCCCCACATCCCAGTCACGGTGGTCCTGGGCACAGCAAATCAATTCTTTCAATCTTCAGATTTGACCACTTTTTTGGGAGTATTTTGTAGAGCCAACACAATTTGCAACCAGAAAGGCTTAATTTGCATATTATATGAGCATGCAGATTACTGGCATTGCCCATTTATGGTTGGGTGAGGGCCGCAACCAGAGGCCATCATGTGTGTAAAACACAAATGATGACCATTTGCAAGCTAAACATCTGCACCAAAAAGGCCAGGTTTGGGGAAACAAGTGAAGCTTTGCCTCTAGTTACACCAAAGGGGCAGAAATTAATGATGCTACCGTAGCATACTTTTACACTTACCCTACTTAGAATTACTCACACACCGCCCCCGCGTTCCCCACCACACTGTCAGCCTTACGCCAGCAACAAAAAAGAAACTGCCATCGCTCACAGGACATCACAAGACAAACAAGGGCGCAGCATTTCAGAAGGTCATTCACATCCGAATGTGAAGCGTGGGACTGCAAAGCCGAAACTTGAGAAATATACTTTATTGTTAACTTTGAAATAGCAAAAAAAACCTTTTGTAAAGTTGAGGTTTGGGGCCTCATACACCTCGCAAGCGGAATGCTGCTGCCTTCAGCCAAATCCTGCAAATCACCTTAGAGCATCATTGAGTTTTGGCAAAGCACATCACTACTGTAGGGCCAGCAAACACAGTGTGAAATGCACTTATGCATCTCACTACACTGGCGTGAGACAAGTGAACTGGTTAAAGAGGACATGCTAACCCTGTAATATTGTTACCCCGTTGCTAAGAAATCCTTCAGCAATTTCTGCTACAGAAGGGTGGTATGGAATATTCGGCAATGAAGAAGAAAAGAAAAAAAAACACAAAATATAGTACCCTGGAAGAAAATGTGATTATTCGGTTTCAAATAGAATATATGAAAACTGACACCCACTTAATTTTATCAGAAGCTGAGCAAAACAAACTAAACACCTGCAGCAGTATCAGATGATACAAATGGATTCATTAGCAAAGAACATACTTTGAAAAATGAAATGCTAGACGTGAAACACACTCATGCTTAATTAGAATTTTTAGCATACAGTATACGTCCATTTTCAAATTTAAAAAGCTAAAAATATTTTGCCTTTAACTTCTAACACCAGCACATTCAGGAAAAGGGCAACCAACTGATCTTCCGTGCTGTAAATATCAAACAGCCAGGAAGCATCACAGCAGTTGATTTATATTTACAAGATCAAATAAATATCAGGATGCAGTAGTCAGATACGATAGTTTAATGGTTGCACAATATCCTTTCGAATTGATAGTTACATATGCATGGCCAGCAGCCTTCAGAACTGCGGATAAAAGGCACAACTTGATATGCTGATCATGTCACATACAGGCAAGTCCAACACACATCAGCATTATGTTCACAGCTGTGGAGAGCCCTTCCAGCACCATTTCAGCTCCAGCTGGAAGACACTGAGCACTTTAAGTCGAACTTTCACTCAAAAAGTATGCAAGATACAGTTGTGGCATCATTAACACATTGAGATAAAATGTTTTCGCATGAATAATATTAGGTCTCAGAGTGCAAAAGTAACCAATTACCCAACCCAAAACTCCCATATAAAAGGAAAGGCCTCAGCCTTTCAATATTCATGGCATGTCTACATCTGCGTACTTTATTCAACCAAGCTAAAAAAGAAAAATGTTGCTGGCCCTAGGGCCAATGCCATTTTATTCTTAATGTCAGAGGCTGCTCGTTATATGCCATATCAAAATGACAGATCAGAAGCTAGGATTGTCATTTAAATGATAAACTACCACAGCAGCTACATATTCACAAAACTGGGGCGGCTAATTCGAAGGCTAACACATATCTGTGATGCTGGTAAACAGTTTCGCAACACTGCCGCGTCACTGCTGCACCCATTATGTGAAGTAGCCCTGGAAAAATGTTATATCACCACAATTCCGAAAACCCCAAGTAATCTGGAAAAGGACTACTTGAGGTTTGGACTTGGATGTTATAGTTTACACAAACATACAAGCATTCAGTTCTCCAGAGTCCAGGATTTAGTGTAATGGGCCCCAATTAAACAAGCCACACTGAAGTAAACGTCAAGTTTAATCAAGACAACTAAGTACAATTTCACAAGACATGTAGCAAGAAACATACAGTTTTACAAGTTCAGTGAGCTTAATTTTTCTTCCCCCGTCACCGGAGGAAAAAGTCGACACTAAAAAGGCCAAATAAAGTTCTTTGATACCTCACCCTGAATAACCTGTTGATCAAGGTGCAAATTCACCTTTAATTACAGATAATTAAGACAATACAGGTATAGTTCTTCCATCTACCCACCATAACACTTTGAAACATCTGAGACATCAATCTGTCCAGTTAGGAAGTATAAGCAATTGTGAATTAATTCCACCTGGTTTGGTGCAAATAAAAGCAACAAAGCCGCTCGTGTGCATGTATCTGACCAAACCATCAGAAATGGACTCCATGAGGACGGCGTGAGGTCTCAGACCTGTGCTCATAGCCCAGCACCGTGCAGTTCGGTTGGTATTCCCCAGAGAACGCCACAATTGGCAGGTTCACCTTTGGTGTCCCGTTCTCTTCATAGATTAGAGCAGACTCACACTGAGCACATGTGACAGACATGAAAGAGTCCGGAGACACTGTCGTGAATGTTATGCTCCCCACAACATCATCCAGCATGATCAGTTTGGCAGGGGGTCAGTGATGGTCTGGGGAGGCATACCCTTTGAGGGTCACACAGACCTTGTACTAGCCAACAGTACCCTGACTGCTATTAAGTACCTTGATGAGATCCTCAGACCCACTGCCACACCTCCCGGGGCAGGACAATGCCCAGCCTCATGTGGTGAGAGTGTGCAAGCAGTTCCTGGATGACGAAGGCATGAATGCTGACTGGCCGCTACATTCCAAAAGCCGCCAAGCAGTGCCACAGAATGTCCAGGAGCTCACTGATGCCCTGATCCAGATCTGGGAGGAGATGCCCCAAGACACCATCACCCACCTCATCAGGAGCATGCCCAGATGTTATCAGGAGTGCATTCAGGCATGCGAGGGCCATATACATTACTGAGCCTCATTATGAGTGGTTGTGATGAAAGTCTGTGATTTCAATTTTTTACTTTGATTTTCCGTGTGAATTTGAATCTAGCCCTCAGTGGGCTAATGACTTTGGTTTCTATTGACTGTGCTTATGTCATTTTGTTCTCAATGAATTACACAATGAATATTACTTGAATATTTTGTTCTTCAAGACCAGATGTGAGATTTAAACGTTCCCTTAATTGTTTTTAGCAGTGTAGTTCATTTTCAATTTCTAAATACTGCAACAACTTCAAATATCTCAATGAGAACTTTTCCCAGTATTGTTCAGCCCTACAAAACTCAATGTTAACTTAATAATAGTAACAATGAATACATAAATTAATAATCATAATAATAAATACTGTCATTATTATGCATCATACTATGTAAGATGATGTGGCTAAGTGATGGGGGTAACTTTCGTTTTAGCAGCTATTACTATATAGAGTCGTCGAAAGCAAATTAATAATTTAAGTCAACGTGATGATAAAGACCAGGCTACACCGTGAGACTAAATGACACATATCTGAGTAAAATGACATTATTTAGTGAGTCTGTCAAATCCGAATGTCTTCTTTTAAGAAATAATTGCATTGCAGTCCTTCTGTGATGATACGCAAGTTCTGCTTTGCAATACTGCATGTTCATTCACTTTTAATGTGAAATGCCTCCCCAGAAAAGATCCTTCTGCTTTTCACTATGACTCTCATTCACTATGTGCCGTCTTCCTTCCACCATACTGCCGAGTGATCGAGAAGGAAATTTGCGTTTTAATAATCCAGTAATCGTGTTTAATCAAGCATCATGACAGCTCTAGTTTATACATTTACTATAGTCTACGTTTATCACCATTTAGGGCAGGGGTGCCCAACTCCAGTCCCGGTCAGCCAGAGCCCAGCACATTTTTGGGTTTCCCCTCATTTAACACACCTGATTCAACTCCTTGTGCTACCACGTAGCTCTTGAGTTGAATCATTCATGGTGGAACAGGGAAAGAACTAAGCTACACGGGGTTCCGGCCCCCCAGGACTGGAGTTGGGCACCCCTGATTTAGAGTACACCATATAACCTAAGTAGGCTATGCTATCTAAGTCTATGATGTTCTCACAATGACAAAATCACCCAATAATGCATTTCTCATAACGTATCCCAGGCGTTAAGCAACACATGACTGTATTGATTCAGATAAGTGAAACTACACTGTACACAGAAGCAGTGTATTTATCATAACATTGCTGTTTCTACTATATATTTGTTTTATTTGGCATCATGTGCCATGTTATTTTTTGGGTCTAGGAACACCCATTTTTTTTTCCCATATAAATGAATAATAATTGCTTCTTCACTTTATGCCATTTTGGCTTACGAAAGGTTTCATAAGAACGCTCTACTTTCAGATAGTGTGGTAAACCTGTATTCAACATTTATTCCTGACTCTTAGTTACACCAAACACTCGGCTCACTCAAAGCATACACCATTAACACCGTATAAATATTTTCAAGGTCAATACAATCAGCACATGCAATAACAACAGTTTTTTTTGTAGCTAGTTCCGACAAGTTAAGAAGGTGAAGCCACATCCTCAACATGTCACAGGTTTCTCCAAAATTGTGCATTTATCTTCTTAGGGTTTTAAAAGATGATTCAAAACATCAATGCGGAAGATGAGCCAAAAGATGCCTGAATTTTCAGAAGGTTTTACAGACTGGAGAAGTACCATCCAAGGGGACTTCACCTCATTAGCCCAGGACTTGTGTGAATGTCAATAAAGTTCTACGGTTTTACACCACAAAAGAAAAATAAAGTGTTACTTCACTATTCAAGATATTCATACCTAATTATGCAATCTATTTCTATTACTGTGAATGTGAGGGATAACACGTGAAGAACACATGAATTTGCCAGGTCCCTTACCCACACATACCAAAGAAGATCTACCTTAAAATGATTGGATTAACCAAATCCCCCTTTAAGTTCTTACACTTCACCATACACATGGTTTTAAAGGAATGCACTATAGCTTTGAGCAAACAAATATAGAACAAATATCACTCCCAATACTGCAGTTTTAATATAGATATCTATCTGTGTCATTTTAACTACTTAATTTAAGTAATAAATACATGGTACATTTTTTCACATAACAAGGAAGCTTACAAACATACTGGCAGAACACAAGAAGACAGCACATTAAAACATTTTCACTATCACAGAATGAGGAACTGCAGCAAGTTATTTTCTCCCATATTTTAGGTACTAAAGGCGCTTGCATGAAACTAAGAGCAGTACACACTGCTGAAAGGCACAGAACTTAATGAATGGCACACCCACAGATCGACAGTGTTGTGAAAGTGGGAATGAGGAAAAACAGACTGTAGCATCTCCAGGATACTCTTGAGATTTAGAACACATACAGTATTCCAAGATGGAAGCCCTAATCAATCAGGCACTTTTATTTAAATTCAGTGTTTTTCTTTCTTCCTGCCTCCTCATTCCAACACAAAAAACAGACAGATACAAGAATATAAATACAAGAATCTCCAAAGTCATTATACACATATTTTACATACACAAGTGAGAGCACCAAATGAGAAATGTAGATGCAAATACTCATAAATAAACTTCCTAATATTTACTTCCTGATAAAGATCAATAATGAAGTAATTTGGCCAGTGAAGTCATTAAGAAACTGAGACCCCTCAAACTTTATTCTGTTATGCAACGGGTCAAGCAACATAGGTGAACTAGCCTGAATATAATCATGCAAGCGTTCGCTTTCAGCTAAGCTCAGATTTAGCTCACATAGCTGCAGGCCATTAGCAAAAACAGTGCACGTTTTCAAGCATGGATCATATGCTCATGTAGAGCTCAGCAAAAGGAAAACAAAATACAAATGATCCTAAGGATGCAAGAGTATGTTAAGAAGTACTGTAGAAATGAGGGGTACTGAAATACCTTGGCCTGATATACCTGTTCATATACATAGAGATACTGCAGGCAGAACAGTCCTTAGGGCTTTTAAAATACAGATGATTAACTGACCACAGGCCTGTCATTCTGATACACAATGACTGAACCGATACTACATAAGAGGACTTCCTGTTCAAAAGAACAAAAAAAAAACCTGAGGCAAGGCTTTCTTTCTCAGTTTTAAGTGGAAGCTCACGCCCAAGTCAACGATGTTGCCTTGGCAACGCCTAAATTAAGGGTATGATCCTATAGTGTTAGCGACTTGCACAAGCATCAAACAAAAACAGTTAAGTTGCATGATGCATATCGGTTAATGTATCGGTACTGGCCGATATTCCATATTCTTTAAACGTCAAGATACATTGCATTGGTCTGATGTGTCAGTCTTGGTAAATATTTACACTTTATTGATGTTCAAACCACAAATAAAAGACATAATTGCTAAAATAATAGAGACAATTGCACTGAATGATTTACGATGCATCTTTACATGCTCAAGACTCTATCATTTTCCAAATTAAAATCACAATGAACTATTACTCCTTACATGTGTACTGACTATTGTAGATGATGACTAGCAAATCAAACCATCTGTACCATACTACTGTATATTTCATAGTAATACTGCAGGGAAATAAAAATGATCAGAGTTAAACAGTATAAACATACTTTGCTAAGCTTTAGTAACATATCGACTTTGCCGCCTTATGTTTTAATAGCCAAGAGTAGCTTAGCAATTCTATCTATAGTTGACATATAACAGCAAAAGTGAAATCATCTCAGACTAGCAGTGACTACCCACTCAATGGCTGTCACACAACATTACATGAAAGGCCAATCTTTGGCAGTATACATATTACCCAACGTGATTAAGAGACGCTGAAGCATGAACCAGCTACTATAGTTAACAATCACTGAAAGCAGGTAAAAATAAAATAAAATAAAAAATAGAATACACAACTGTCTGGCATTTGTGATCTTTTGCCCAAGTCTACCACATCAACCAATATGCCCACCAGATACACCCCCAGTTTAGGAAATTTTAACTACAGAATGTCAATGCAAAAGAGTACTTCGAAATAAGGTAAACAAACAAGTCACCTATGCATTTTTACAACGTTTCTGCTCTGAGCATACCTACTGTACGACAAGGTTCCAAATGTTCACATATTACTACACAAATAGACCCGTCACAATTGATAAAAACTTGTGATTCACAAATGAAGACTGGCGTGATAAGGTGGGCGTCGTGTTAATTTATTTTAAGTTAAATGTGTAAAATTGCTAATCGTATCCTACCTTCATTTTCTGTAGCCGGACATCGCACCTGTAGAACCAGATCAAACGTCTTCCCTGGATTTTCGCTGCGGAAAAAAAGAGAAGGACGTTCAAAAGCTATTAAGACGACATCCGTCATTTAAAGGAGAAAAATAAATACATGCACTGGTACACACATGAAGTGTTTCTGCGTGCGGACAAACTGTACCGAAAACAGACATAAGAATCAAGCTAGCTGGCTAAGAGGCTAGCAAAGGCTGCCTTTACCCGGTACTGACAGCATTTAACAAGTCCATCATTCGCTTGCTGCAGGTATTTATGGGAACGGCTATGATAATTACGTTACACACAGTCGTAACTCCAGACACTTTGGAGTTTATTTTGTTATTTTAAGGCTTCCGGCCTACGTGTTGTGGGGTTTATCCAGAGCCAGCCCTGCTCAAAGTAAAATCAGAACCGGCTTGAACCCTTCCCAAGTCGCCTCAGGAAGAAAGCACTTGTCAGCGCACGTATGACCACCGACGTGTATCTCACAGACAGGCTCTCGGAGTCTTCTCGCGCATTTATTTGTAGCAAATGCTGTCATGCCCAGCTAAAAGACTTACTTTATTCTGCTGTCCATGGTTACAACATCTCGGCAGCTCCCTCGAAACCGGCTCTGACCGCTGTCCAAGATCGGGAGGACAGCCAACACTGGCAAACCGTCCACGGAGGTGAAGCGCGAGTTTTTTATATATACTTTTCGCTAGTCAGTCGCTTCCTCAATTTCAGTGCGCATTTCAGAGAGAGCCCACATGCCTCCTGCTGTCTGTATACACGTCTGTCTTTAAATATCTAGGCTTCCTCTCGCTCTCTGTCTCGTCCTACGGATTTCTTGACTGAGCGTGAAACCAGGAAGTCCACGAGACGACAATGTGACGTCATCAGCGCGCTCGCCACTTGCCTGCATGTGCGCGGTCAATGCTCTTCGCGAAGGTCGTCTTTCGCCGGCTGATGATGGGGGGTCTGAGGTTGCTCCGGACCAAGACGAATGACTGCTACTAACGAGGAGAATCTTGAGAAATAAGTAATGAGTCGGTGCTTACGTAACCCAGATGTGATGCAGCTGAGTCATGTGAACTGACGTTGCATAGGTGGGCTTGTCCCACACAAGGTGGAAGATGAAGGTGAAGTTGTGGGAGGAGGGGGTCCTGACTCCAGTGATGACAATATGGAATTTTTCTGGTTTCCAGACAATATTTACTTGAATGAGTAAATGACAAAAAATGAATGATGGTGAAAGCTAAAAGTTATTTGTTATATAGTGAGCAACACACGATAAGACATTTGATAAGACATTCATGATTCACATGCTGACTTGGGTAGTTCTACTGGGAAACATTGCACTGCATAACGTGGCTAGATTGTTGTTTGCTACTAAACATAACTTGAAGGGTAGGTTAAGGGTGGGCAGTGGTGGCTTAACGCTTAGATAAGCGCACTCGTAATTGAACAATTGCAGGTTCGAATCTCTGCCCAACAAGGCACCACTGAGGTACCCTGAGAAAGGCACCGCCCCCAGCACTGCTTCCCCGGGCTTTAGCTGCCCCCTGCTATGTCACATATGGGTTAAATGCAGAGAACACATTTCGTTGTTGTGCACTGTGTGTTGAGGTGTGTCAGCAATGACAACTCAATTCTAATTGAACCGGATATATAACAGACTTTAAGTAAAGAAGCCATCCACCCATTTTAATTTCCAGCCACTCATCCTATACTGGGTCATGGAAGGCTTGGAGCCTGTCCCAGGTAGCACAAGGCACAAAGCAGTGGAGTAACCTGGGCAGAATGTATAGAATGAGCTAAATACTAAAGATATCAAAGAAACATGACTGTAGCAAATTGAAGTACCGGAGTTTGGATACATATTTCCTGCTGAACGTAATTAATTTTAGGTGTCTCATGTCAAAGTGAGTATGAGGGCAAAGAATCCAAGTATCGGTTAAGCGAATGAAATCAAGTATGCCGAACAACTCACCACTGCAGGATAAAGCTTCTGACTTAATGCCAGAGTCATCCTCTGTTTTCCGTGTTATCTTAACTGTGTAATCAGCAGATGGCACTGCAAAGTTCCTACTTAATGCAAACTTTTAATGTTTGAATTGTATATTATTTCGTGTTGTCTTAAGAAGACAATGCTTCTTCTATAAGGTAACAAAAGATGGGATAACAAAGTCAACTATTTTAAATCATCCATTTGCAGTAGTCCCATTGGCATGTAGGGAGACAGTCATCCACAGGTAAATAACAAGCAGTATGTAGTTAGGCAAACTATGCTTGACCCGCAATATGACTCGCAGGTCCAATCCTGGTAAGAAGCTCAGAGGGACAATGTGCCTGCTCTCTATGCACAGAGAAATTCTGGAGGTTTGTTGAGATAATGCTGCTTGTTCAAGCCACTGACTTCCCAGGAAAGTCAGTTGCAGGAAAAAAAAACAGGTGTTTTCTGTTCCTGAATAATAATAATCGATACTTTATTGTCCCCGTAGGGAAATTGTCTTTATGCCTCCCACAACTTGCTCTTTTTTTTTTCATAGAGGAAGTTGTCTGCAAAGGGCTGCCACCCATAGCGTTGCCCAGGGAGCTGGGAGTTAAGGGCCTTGCCCAAGGACCCACAGTCTGAGGCGGGGTTTGAACCTGTAACCTTCTGATTACAGGCACACAGGCTTAGCCCACAGAGCTACACGCTGCTCCATACCATGTTTGCACACTGTTACTTTAATGTGCTGTTGTGATTTAAAGTGAAAATATTCCACAGCAAATTGATGATTGTATATTTGTTTATGAATGTAGTTATTATTGCAGTCATATAAATGATACCAGCTTCACGTTAGACAGTGTGGGGACTCAGAGGGTGCTCTCACACCTCAGGACATCACTTAAATTTCCAGCCCAGGCTGCATTTGCATGGATGGTGCACATTGATCATGTGTGTGTGTTTGTTCCAGCAGTCCAAAGCCATGTGGTTTAGGTGAGCTGGTGTCACTCAATAATTCCCATCCAGGGTTTTCGATGCCTTATGCCTTGTTTTTACTGACAGGTTCCAGGCTTACTACAGCCCATACTTGATATATAGAATGGAAAACAGAAGGATGACAAACAGAGCTAAGTCATCTAAATGAGTCTTTCTCCTAGGATACAACACCTCAGCCAGCATATTAAACAATTCAAATAAATTCAGTGAATAAATATTTATTGAACTGTTTGGTATTTGCACACAGCCATATGGTGGCTCAGTGGATGCATCTATGGTCTCATGCCTTCATGGTTTTGTCTTACTCTTGGGGGGTGGGGGTGTTCCACTGTGCAGGATTTCTTGCTTAGCCTTATAACTTGTTGGATTTAAAGTAGTCTGGGCTATGTTAGTTCACCCCCCCCCCCCGTCTGAAATTATGCAGTTTGAGTCTAGTGCCAGTTAAGCCTGACACAAACTCTGATTAGTATCAATCTAGCTGGACTGCAGACAGTTTTAAGCTGTAAACAAGAATATCTTGCTGCAGGTATCCATAGGAAATTGCAAAGGCCCCTGCTGTAACATAATGACAGTTTTAAAATCAGCATTATATATATATATACATAATATACACATATGTAATTTAGGCTCACATGCTTACATTAACTACTAAAAATGTTAGCTATGCTCTCCAAACATTTCTGTTTAAGTTAAAGCACTTAAATATATTTTAGTATATTTATTTCAACTGAATTATATATTCTCATGTGTTTAATATAAACGTGTACATCATACAGACATAAACATAATGCCGTAGCACCCAAAGTACTCATACGGTTAATACCTAAGCGCATAATCCAAAATCATTTGATCAGATATGCAGTCATAACTCAGTTGACAGGTTAAATGTGCAAAAGGAAAACAATCAAGATTTATGCAAATAGTCGTACGACTTCCATCTTCGCTTTTACTTGTTTTAATGTCTTTTTATGTAATGTGTAGAAAGTTATTGTTTAAGAAAAGGCGAGGTCGTTTCAAAGATATTAAACTACAAGCAGAGGAGGGGCAAAAGCGCGTGCTGCAATACCGACCTCGCGCGAATGGAACTCGAAGGCGCGCACGTGACAGCGAAAAGCAGCTGGAAATTGGAAGGACGTGAGTCGGTACCCGTCTCTCGCAACGAATAAGTCAATAATCCCGTATATGCCACATATTATTTAGGAATATGTATTCTATTAATATGTAATATGTAAGTATATGTATTATATCGCCCAAATAACCTGAACAAGGTCACTCGCGAGTAATAGTTTATTTTTTCCTCATGCAGGAATCTGATTAGATTAAATATACGAGAATCTCTGAAGCATGCTATCTCCGCATTTTCAGTCACTGAGGAATTTCAACAGAGTCGACGTATTTTTACATGGGAATCTGAAACGAAAGGTGATTATGTCGTCTTGCGAAAAATACTGTTACACTGAACAAGTAACAAACGCAGTACCACAAAATAACTCAAACAATGGTAGAAAAGAAGATACGGATACAAGAGAAATGCAATTGAACGAGAATGAAAGACAAATTGTGCTCCTTCACCAAATGGCATGCGAGGTAAGTCTGTTTGCGGTGTAGCAGTTAAAGGAAGCCGTACAGCGCCGTGCCCCTCCCACTTAGGTACCGGCCACGAAAAACTTGTTACTACCGCACATACAGTGTTTAGGCCTCTTATAAAATGCTTTTTAATGAAATAATTGAGATCAACAGTAATTTGTAAAGGCGATTTAAACCAAATTCAACAAATACGGACCTTATTTTGCTTTTAAGTTATTATTATATAAGTTATTAAGTTAAATTATGTTTTCAGGAGTTTACAATTGATTGTTATTTTAATAAAATGAACGATCCATATAATTTATGAATGTAAAGAATTTTGCATTATGTATCAATCTTTGTTTCCAAACCATTGGAAACAAAGATTTGGTACAAATTAGGCCGATAAAATACCTAGGTCCCTAAAATACCCCTCAAAATTGCTACCATAATGTGTTGTGAAGCATTCATGTTTTACAGCTAGTCTTTAGTTCTGGAGAGTTAAAGATTTCCAGTACACAGCCTGTGCCAGCTTCGCTATGGAAGAAAGAGACGCCATTTGAAATGACAAGTCATGTCATAAAAGCGCCTCTGGCTCTTCTTGTATAGTAGCTTTCCGAAGCTGAAACAAGTGGTCTTATCTTTTTGCACGAAGACTTGATAAAATAACTTTGTAAGGCCTAACAGGATCACATAGAGATGACAAGTTTATTTGTGAAGGTAGATGTCATGTGGATACAAGGCAGGGGTGGGGTGGGGGGGGGCACGTTCCCTCATGTGCAGTACTGCTGTCCCTGAGAAAAATTACGTCTATAACCTCCAGCCATTAGTCCTGCCGGGTCATGGATTTGTTCCATGTCTTCATTATGACTTGCATTTCCATATTCGTAGTCATATGGTGGTGCGTATATGCAGTATATAACAGTAAATGTTTTAGTTTATATCTCTGTGTTAGATTTTAAGTTGTGTATGAGCGTTTTCAGTTGAAACTGATTATTTGTTTCCAGGCTGAGGAGCAAATGTACATAGATCCGGCCACAGGATACAAAGTGTTCACAAGGTTCGCTCACCTTCAGAGGGGAAAGTGCTGTGGAAGTGCATGCAGACACGTAAGGATCGGTGCGTTTGTGTGTCACTCTGCCACGGATATTGTCCTTCGTCAAGTTCGGCCACTGGCACCAGAGTTAATGTTATGCCAGTATTAAGGGCATTAGTGTGGGGGGAGGGGGGCAGTCTTATCCAGAAAGGGCTGCTGTGTGGGCGGATTTTCGCTGCAACTCCTTAAATAGATCACCAATTAGAGAACTGAGTGGCTGAAGAGCCCTCAAACCTAGGTTTGAACAGCTGACCTAAAGGTTAGCCCAAAAACCTGCATACGCACCGGCCCTTTGTGGATAAGATTGCCCACCGCTGCATTAGTACGTAATTATTAATGTATGGCTGTTAATCAGTCATTATCGAATGTAAAGAAATACTAGCAAAATATTATAGTGACATGTTCATTTCATTCATGTGTGTATTATTTAGGAATTGTACTAAATGTGCTAAATGCCCACCCTGGTTCCATATGGGTGGAATGATCATGTTCTTCCTGTGTTGTCATGGGGATTCCTCATGGTTCTCCAGAATCCCACCCCCCAAGTCCTAAAAACATGTTACGGTGAATTGGACTTACCAAATTGTCTGTAGGTGTGAATGTGCGCGTACACCTTGTGATGGGTTGTTACCCCATCCGGGGATGCATTAACTTTATTGTCATTATGCTTGACAATAAAAGAAAAAGCTGGGTTTTTCCCTGCTTTCCAGGGCAGAGTCAGGACTCTGGACTCCGTGACCCTGCATAAGTGGATATGGAAAATGGACAGATGTACTAAATGTAAATCTTTTTGTTTCTCTGTTCTGTCAACAGTGTCCTTACGGCCAAGTGAACGTGAAAGACCCAGCTAAGAAGAAGAAATTCAATTCGGAGTTTTATGTGTAGAAGTTAGTGCAATGTACACCTCATTGCATACTGTCCAGTCACTGAAATTAACTTCTTTTACTGTCACACGCAGGGTGCCGTGTGACTTTAGGGCACGCGATGTACAGCGACAGTGTGTGATCTTTTTATATACGCGCTCAATCAAAAACAGAATGAGAAATCTCGCCTGAAAAAAACTGCTCTTTATTGAATTAATTGTCATCCTTACTTTCTTTTTACTGCACCGATCGCATTTTATTAGACCGCGAACCACATCTGCAGCAATAACACCTATCTGTATTGACATGTCGGAGGACCAGTGCATGATCCTGCTGGCTTCGTATGAGGTAGCTAAGCCGCAAAAGGGAGAAGGAGACGTCGGATGCCGCCAAAAGATTATATTCCAAAGACGGAGGTCAGAAACAGTGAATGTCATGGGTCAGATTCGGGCTGCTGGCTCTTCAAAGGAAAAGAGAATGCATTGTATTTGTATGGCATACAATGGCAGGGCTTCCTGAGAGGGCAGACCCCATTTACCTATCCTTTTCCACTGACATTTTCCCGTTATTGTTGTGGTTTGCAGGTAACACCATCCTCGCTGCTGCTTCTGTAATGAATGAGTACAGAATGGGTGTGGACAGTTATGCTGTTATTGTTCATTTGTCAAGCAGGGGCCTGCTATTCGCAAAGCAGCATTTCTCGTTTTTCTGTATGACTTGTTAGATTTAATGTGCACCAATTAGAATGGACTTTATCTTTGTTCACTTGCGTTTAGCCCAGACGACCTTAAATCTGACAAGTGATCCGGCTAAGCATGAAATCCTGCTCAGACCCTAGGACTTCTGGCTACATATAAACTGTATTGCTGTCGATATTAAAATGTTCGGCCCCTGTTTCCCTTTGGTCCATAATGCAAACTGCTGTAGCAAACAGAGCGTGTGTTTATTCTACATTGGCGGAGAGCAGCGCATGTTAAATCAAGTCGGGAAACATATAACCCTCTGTGACTTCATTGCACCATGGAGTTCGGTGTGTATCTGGAGCAAAACGATGATGGGTGGCTGTAAAAATACTCGAATTAGCAATGTGTTTTAAATTTCAATCTATGACTCTTGAACAGCACATAGTGCTCAGTCTTCCTTGAGTGGTAACACATCACTCTCCTTACAAACCTCCCTTTATTTTCCTATAGCATATCCTTGACTGGGTCGCCTGAAGCCTATTCCAGGTAGCATAGGTAATAAGACAGGGGAACTCCCTGGGCAAGGTGCCAGTCCAGTATAGGGCATATATGCCACAGGCAATTATCCATCATGCATGTATATGGAGTGTCAGGCAAAACGACCACAACATGGAAAGAGCATGCAATCTCCACACATAGAGAGCAGAGGTGGGAGTCGAACCTAAAACCCTGGAAGTTTTCGGCACCTGAGCCACCCCTCCTTCTGAAAATATATTTAATGCAATTGGATAGTTTCCCCGCATTCGCATTTGATTTACAGGGACAGCACAAAAACATAAATCTGCCTCCATCTGTGCTTCTCTTGTATGAATGTTTATAGGTGCCGTTGCGGAGTTGTTGTACAAACATTTCTCGTAAACCTTGGCAACAGCTATTTTACGGGTCCAGTGGTGCAAATGGAACTTGTGGCATGTTGTCCCAGCAGCGGGGCTCCGCTGCGCTGCTCGCAAACGGACACCGGCACTTCTGGTGACAGCCCGCAGAAGCTCCCGCGGCCAAGCGTCTGGATCCAGGAAGAGAAGTTAATATATGCTTTCATGATGACTCACGGCTATTTTCCAGCCGCGACCTCCTAGGCGACCTCGCACGAACATGTAGGATAACATGTTACTGTCAGCTGTCTTCTGCTTCTGTTTCTGTGTTTATTTATACTGAACAGTAAAAATGGACGAAACACCTTATACTTTTGCTGTTTGGTCGATGTTTTGGTCGACGTAGAGCACGCGTTGTTCTGAGTCATGTGTAACTCCTAAATGAAAAAAATATATATATATGTTTCTTTGCAACTACTAAGCTAAAACATTTAATAATGTTTAAAGAATACAAGCTGATGGCAAAAAATACTGGGAAGTAAATCAACGTGTCGCTAAATGTATCTACAGCAGAAAAATATCGTGAGCTGCGTTGCCAGATACGTAAATCAACATAGTTAGAAAAAGCCCGTTTTGCATTTGCGTAATATGATAAAATCAGGGACAAGATAACCGAATGGTGACGAACGGTGATAGCTATAAGCAGGGACAGACTTTAGTATATAACCTGGATTCACCTTGTGAAAAAATCAGCCTTTCCTGTAAAAGAAGTCGTATTTAATACAGCATTTCAAAAGCAGTTCAGAACAGTGTGTGTAAACTTATCTTGGTTATATACGGGATGCATGGTATTGTAGTTTATCAAGAAATGGTTTAAATGGAGGAAAAAGTTAAATAAATCCTCAGTGCATGTTATGACAATTTTGATGCAAAATGAATTATATTAAAAAATGATTGCTCGCTTCCTGTTTTGTAGCCACACCCCTTTTCCGAACTGGGTCCTTCCTGGCTGATAGAACAACTTCTCTCATTCTGAGTCAAATCCCTCCATGTCATGCGGGGCTTCTCATGTTTTGGTGTTTTAACGAGCCCAGCGTTTAAATCACGTGCCCAATGCACAACATTGCAAGAGCGCAGGAGAAATGTGTACAAAAACAGTGAGTGATGTGGGTTGCATGACCTTGAAGTGATGTCCCAATGAACAAGTGATGATAAAAAATGGAATAATTAAACTTTCAAAGTTGCTGTACTCCAAATGTCCCCGGGGTATGTTTCTGAAGTATTTAACAATGCAATCCCTTTCATTCCTTCAGAGTAAGACCTTTAGATCACATCCTGCCGCCATCAGCACAAAACCGACCAAAAACACGGTCATTATTAACCAGTGAGATCATCTGACTCCTAATGATTTTCTGCTGATAGCTGAAAATGTTGTGAAGGTTGCGGCATGTTATTTTTTAAAGGGTGGCAGTTATGTTTCTCAGCACCAGTACACACTGAAGATGTATAAAAATGTGTGTGCAAAATTGTGTCTCACAAATGTGGGTAGGACTATGCCCTCAGGCCACTGCTCAAACCTGCCACACACGTCCCGGCGCATCTGAATGAGCAGGCAGCGGAGACCGGATGCGGGAAGCGCCTCTGAGGGCCGAGTTCTGTCGCTCTGACGACTGTTTGGCTTGGTCGCAATTCGGCACCAGGCCGGTCACAAGGAAAAACTGCTTACTGATCAGGAGCGAAACCCCTGTGAGCATCTACAAGGAGATTCATGATCACAACAGTGCTGAGGAGGACAGGTCCGCAGGCGTGTGGTCGACAGGGATGAAAGGCAAATTTATTGTGGCCCGACTCTGAAGCAATGCAGCCAAGCGTGCAGGAATAACACCCTACCGAAATGGTCACGGTGTCATGCTCGTCAAGTACCTGGTCGGCTTGCAATGGGTTTGCTGCTCTTGCCTGGAGACCTATCTGTCACATTAAGGAGATGGATCGGCGTTTGGGGCCTCCCGTCCTGCAGCTGACCATGAAATAGGCCAACATTTACGTCCATCGCATTTCGGTTCCTGTTTTTGACTTAAGTGATGTGTTGCCTCGTTTTTTTATTTTTTTTCTGGTCAGAAACTCGTGACTGGAACACAAGCGACGCACAATGCAAGCCATCCCCTTGACAGGTTTCAGTGGACCCGATAAACGGAGAGGGCAGCTATTTTTTACACTAATGAGCTTCACCAGTGTTACATGTGTTTAGAACTCTAGGTCGATAGACTGCAAAACATTTGATATTTAGAAATTCAATGAAATGATCCGAAGAGTATTGAAAGTTTTCCCTATATGTCAGTGTTATGAGAGCATTTTTCAGTGTTTTACACTGTTATTAAACTGACTATCTTGATTATAATTTTGAAATATTTGATGTAAAGTCAATTTTGACAGTGGATCGCTGCTTTCTAGTGGCTCTCCAAATATAAATATTTCTCATTGTTGTCCAATATATCATGTGACACTTTTGGCATTTTGACATTCTGCTTGATTCTCGCCCTAAAATATTAAAGCGTGCAGAGCTTCCCATGAAAAATTTACTTACCGCTGATCCACTGTCACTGTCAAATGAATCAACAGATCCCCAAAAATATACAGTATGGAACAAAAACTGCAAGCTTTTACATGCTATCGACTCTGTGCACTGACCAGCCATTTCAATACGGTTACACTTTCTTGAGTTCTACAGAGTTTAAATGATCCATAAATGTTAAACAAACATTTCCAAAATATTGTATGAGATATATTAAAAACTAAGCAATTTTACTTGCCACAAACTGATCTAAAATTACCAATTCTTTAGTGTTTATATCATTCGATTTTTATATTGTTTAGTTAAGACAGACTTATAGCATGGAATGCTAACGTTTTTTTTGCAAAAATCGAATTTTTGTCGTTAATTTTCAATGGACGTTGCCGTGTCTTTTTCTTTAAAATGAAACTGAATCATACTAGAGAATTCAGCGTTAAGTCCTAAATCTACCGTAGCCAATTCAGCACGACCGGTTCTTCCCACAGATGAGAGACTAGGGGGGGGGGGACACTTGATGGTGTGGAATTCGCAAGCTGACCTTCAGACGGAGCATATGCTATGGAAGATCGCTGCTTCTCCACTTCAGAAGCAGCAGGAAAGACATCCGGTCGGAATTGCCGCTCCAGCCCAATCCAAGCCGGGCTGCCCTCTCCAGCTGCCACGAGGAACCGGTGACAGAATGGATGCAGAGCACCACAGCAGATCTCCTGCACTGGGCCAATATCCACCGTTGAGGAGAAGGTGACACGGAAGAGCCTCTCGCGGTAGCCCATCGAGGCGATGGCCCCAACATCTGGAGGGAAATAGGGGGCACATAGAGCTATGGACCCGCACTCGAGCGGCATCGGAGCAGCCGCTGTTTCGGTGTCTGGTCACGCAGTGGAAACAATGTCAGCCAGCCGCGGGCAGAGCTGCCGAAAGGTCCAGTGGTGGTCAGATGGGCTCCAAGCTCCTGTGGCTGCGTCTGGCAAAAACATCTCAAAGTGCAACTGAGTGACAGTCAGATAAACTGATTCCTTTGGACAGGCTTGAGAGCCGCCCTGCTGAGCAGGAGATTTCCAGAGCTGGTCAAATGAGTGAGCTTTAAAATCGAATATGCCAGCGGTCGGAATATTCCCAAAAGTTATCCCTAAGTGTGGCGACAGAACAGGAGGGTATTCAGGTGTTCCCTGGACTGTGGAGGATGGGGCGGGTGACTGGGTGGGGAGGAATCCCTCTCAGGAGGTCTGGCAGACGTGCTGATTAACCCCTGCCAGCACAAGGAGTATGATAACCAGGATTTTTTTTGTTTGTTAGATTTCTGCAGCAGCTGTTCAGCATACACATGGCGGCTGTGTCCAGTGCCACCGTGGATCCCTGTGGCTGGTACCAGTGAAGGACTGATCGTGTACACCACAGCCAGGGGAACGGGGCAGCTGCTATGGGTTTGAACCTCAATGCTAACCCGCTTGGCAGCAAGAGATCTGCTCAAAGAGGGCCTCCCGCTGAAAATGAGGAGTGGGGGTGGCAGCGTCAGTTTTTTGGGGGGGGGGAGGTGTGTGGGCTGAAGTCCAGTAGGACAGGGCTAGGGTCAGGTCAAAGGCTCAGAAGCTAAGGGAAGACTTTCAGAAGGGAGTTCAGTTTTCACTGCACACCCCATTTGAATAATATGTGCTTCCAAAGTGCTGAGAAAAAAAATTGAGTTGGAAGGTTGACGTGTCGTAAAAGCAGAGGATAAACTAACTGTTTGTTTGCATTTCAGGATGTTATAAGTGTCTCACAACTATGTCTCATATTTGTATCCATATTGTGTTTATGTATATTTTCGGCGAGATTTAACAGCCAGCTAGAATTAACAGGCGAGCCAAGCTATTTCCACTTGGCACCATGTTCATATTTTTCCGCCTTTGTCATTGTTTCCTTTAAGTGTCATGAAAGAAGGCGGTGCTTAGAGGGGAAGACTAAAGTGTGCGCTTGGCTTAATATGGAAATGGGTCTTTCGTCGGGAAAAATGTTTTTCACCTTTTTTTTCGGGTGTTTTTTAATCGAGATAATTAGGTGGAGTTATGCAATAGTTAAATGTGTGGCGTGACAGTTGACCACAGTCAAGATGACCACAGGTTTTCTGTGTAATCTGGAGAAAACAGTTGACCAATAATCATCTTCGCATGTAAATATGAAAATATCCCCTTTATCTTTCATGCTAAACACAGAGTCTAAATAGCGACGCATGGCAACCATCGATACAATGGCAAACAAGGAGGGCTGGTTTAATTATTTATACAAACCAGCAGAGCAGTTGTATAAGGATGCGCAAATTAAGACTCACTGACACAAAAGATTCACCTTTACTTCAGTTAATGTTTTGGATCCATACATCGTCAGGTCATACAATCCACATCTAATACATGTAGTTGTACTAACAGTTAGATGATTTTATAAAAGAAAATTTAATCTGCAACGAAACAGGCATTAATGGGTTTAATACTTCTGGCATCTCTCGGTTTATAATGCAGTTTCATTTGTTCCAGGTAAATTGTAAGTAATATGAAATATGAATAAAGATGGGCTCAACGTATCTACTTCATTGTTTTAATCAGCAAGACCTAAAATATTGCATATTTATAAATTTGAGAGAAATCGACTTGTGTGGGGGAAAAAATCATTATTAGTTCCTGTTTGTTTTATGATATTATAACACAGAATCGTCCAGTTGACAAAAGGTGAAATTGCAGCTTTGACCGTATTCTGAGAGTTTTATTGTACGTTCGCGTTGGTTCTTAAATTGATAATGTTTTTGTTATTCATTGCGAAAGCAGCACACATGCGCAAACACACGCAGGCCTATGCGTATTTATAATATACCTGCAATTTAAATGCAGGTTTTTTTTACAATAACTCAGTTTTAGTGTAATGCATGCTGAATAGGATTGTTATTGTTCAACGGTATTACAGAACATCGGTTCCTCCGATATTTAATATGAAATAGGAAATGTGTGTAAGAACAGGATATCAACGGAAAAAAATCATTTTAAAATCAAATCAAGAAATATGGTTTTCGACTAGATTGTCACTGAAGTTACCCAAGAGACACGAGATGAGACTGTTTAAATGTATTACTACTTTTTAAAAACATTTTGCTGTCGGTTTTACATTTGAATTTGTCTGTCTTATTTAATTTAAAGTTAGGCGGAAAGCGTTTATCTCGAATGTGCTCTTTTGAGGGCTAATTCATATTACCTCTTTGATTTTCACGTATATTTGCGTGCATGGCGAGAAAAGCTTCCCAGAACTTTACGCGATTCAATATCAGCTCAGAGACTCCTAGGACCCTTGTATAAGCGACTTTTTTTAAGATTAAAAGGGCATATTTCTGTTCACCAAGCAGCGGATATATTTCAATGAACAGCGGGGCTGCGAGAGATAAGGAACAACCCCCCATCTACTGGCAGACACGCTAACATCTTTTCTCCATCATTTATCCGCGTCTCTAACAACGGCGCCGTTAAGTGCGACGAGGCGTCAGTACAAGGTAAGCCTACGTCTCAGCATGGAGGACCCCGTTAATTGCTCAGAATATTTAGCTGTTCTATGAACTCGTGTTCGTAAAATTGTAAAAAAAAAAAAAAAGGAATAAAAATTAAATTGAATTTTAAATAAGAAGAATTCATTGGACATCAAAAATTATCTAAACACTAAGTTGCTGGAGAAGATTGTTGGATTTCTGCTTACCACAGGTAGTCTGTTTTTTTTTTTTTTTTTTTTTTTTTGCTACGTTTATTTATTTCTCCAGAGGTAGACAAGGTCTCTGAATAAGCAATTACGGATTGCCCCTTAGACGGAGCTCGTGCATCGCTTGCGTGTCATTTGCATGGTAAAATAGTGGAAATTAAGGAGAATGAATGATATATACATCGGAGGTAACATCCTGCATGCACATATTAACGGGAATATTACGAAAAATTAACAAAAAATAGTCGATCTGATTTCTTATTTCTATTTTTACAATATAGTGAGGGTTGTCGTTGTAGCTAACCGGTACTGTCTTAGTTACCACGTACGATATTGACTCAAATTGTGATTTATATTTAATGTAATGCATATTATAACACGACAAATTCTTTTCTCAAAACTGTTTTAATCTGCGCCTCATAATTTATTCATTTGAATCTAACATCACAATCCCTATACAGAAAATTCAGTGATGTAACTTATTAAATGTCGTGGTTAAATTAGAAAATAGCATTCAATAGAAGCTTTATCTCATCCGTTGCTGTTTGAAACGGTACATCAAATAAATGTAGTAAATAGGTATGAGTAAGACAGAGTAGGAGATTATTCGATTTAAACATTAATGAAGGCATTGTATTTAATTACTCAAAAAGGCCTGCTCGAATAGACTTTAGTTCGGCTATCTTCTCGATTGCGTCAGTAAAAACCCAGTTATTTAATTATTTAATATATACACAAATGCACCGATTCATTTATTATGACGACAATGAGAAAATGTCACCAAGTTCCACTTAAAATAAAGATTTCAGTTTATACGTCCCTACCAAAGCTGCCATTAACGATGACTGCTGCGATGGCTCGTTATTGGTTGTTTTTATGGAACTTGGAAATTATTAAGATTCTTAAACCGTTGAGGAGAAAACGGCATTTCAGGTAAGCGGGCGTTTATAAGTCATCTTTCGCACCTGAACCCCTACTGAACTTGACGAAGACTGTCAATCAGTCTACCAACAATAATGAGAGTATTTACATATTTCGCCCAAGACAATAAACACATAGTTTAATTGCGTACATTTATCGAATTGCATTTTGATTAAATTCGTTAACAGCTAATAATCTTCCCAGCACCGAATTGAAAAAGATTTAATCTTTACAATTATTTTTAAGGTATAAAATAGTATGTTTGATAGTACTAAATAGTAATACATTTTACAAGAGTCTATATTGTACCTGATTTTCAATTTCGTTAAGAAGTATTTAAAAGTTAAAATAATTTAGATGTAGTGAAAATAATTAAACTATTTTTCTAAAATTAAACAACACACGCTCTTCATAATACAGTTTGTACTTACGGTGAGGATAGCGGAAAAAGGTTTAATTGAAGGCTATTAATTTGTTTTCTAAAACGAATTACGAAGACAGCAGCCCCGCTTTTAGATCACCAAACTTGACCAAAAGTGGACAATTACTGTTTATTTCAGTTGATTAGGATTAATTTGGGCAATCAGCTCATTCAGCTGAGTCAGCAGTACGTAACGGGCTATCGATATATGGCATTTGTCGTAGGTGGCCGAAAGACATTCAAAGCATAATTGGTGTAATCAGATCACGTTTGGAGCATTTTTAACAACCCTTACGGCATGACAGTTAACTTTGACGGTATGGCAGTATAACGCACAACAGGGGCAGAGCGCGAATTTGAGCGGTTTTTTAAAAAGCCAGTTTCTTGATTTATAGACATTCATTAAAGAACAGCCCAAATGTCTACATATTCAAAATAACATTAGAATAACGCTTACACAATTAACCACCCGATAAAATGTGCACTTAGTACACGTCAAGTATGTGTTGGCATATATAGGCATTTAAACGTGGCTAAATTAAATTCCAGATACTAGCTCCAGTTTAGATGGGGATGTAAACGACCAATTACATTTAAACAAGCACTAGTGCATTATTGATCTTCCCGGGAAAAAACTCGCTCGGTACATGATGACAGCACAATAAATAAAAATGCTCTATGCCCCAGCAAAAAGATACATCATACGAGAAAGAACAGAGTAAACCATACGTATTTCATCGGGTAGTTTACATAACGACTTATAATATTAAAACGAAATCTTCGTCCATGTCTCTTCTATGTAATCGAAGTTTAAAAGGAGGAAAAGAATGTCAATACCAGGTCTCTCTCCCTGCTTGTGCTGCCCAACGCGGGGGGTTTGAGGAAAGAATGACAGGTCTTTGTTGGTGAATAGAAATCAGTGGCAATTCAGAGAGGGAGAACTCCTCCTACCAAATTATCCGAACTGGGCAGGCTTTTGCTCTCTTAACAAATAGGACACAGCTCTACGATTCAGGCAGTCCTACCCTGACCTTAAAGAACTCGGAACAGTGAAGGACGTCAGGAACTGTTGAAAACGCAAAATACCAACTTTCGCGACTATTACCAACCACCAGCTTCTAACTCCCGTTGCCTTATCATCTGGACTATACTTTTTTCCTGCAATACATGGTCGGAAAATAACTGGTGCGAATTATTTTCCCCCACACACAAATTTCCCTAGTATTGTAATTTCTCCACTCACTGGCACATGAACGGAGGCGAAGATTTGCATCTGTGTGGATCTCTCCTTCTAGATCTATTCGGATGATCTGAGGCTGCGGAGCTGTATATGGAAGTTGTGGGTTGCACAGCGGAAAAGAGCGGTTGTACATTGCGTCCATCAGCCATGCTTTTCCACGGAATCTCTGGAGAGCATATTCAAGGAATCATGGAGGAGATGGAAAGGCGATCTAAAACGGACTCTCGCCTAGCCAAAGGCGTTCAGATGAACGGAAGGGAGACGGTAATCAAATTATTCTATATTGCACGCTAAGTAAACGCAATTGCGTGATAATCATTCTTGGCTCTTGGCCTGTTATATCAGTATTCGTATTCAGTTTAGTTCAATATGTTTTATCCCTTGTGCTATAAAAAAAGAAACAATGCATGAAAGGGATTGTTTAAACAGCTTAAAACGCCCTTTAATAAAAGCGAACGAGTGTTTAGTTAAACTGACATGACATATGCTAACAAAAATTCCGCACTGGGCTTCTCGCATGTAAAATTCGAGAAAATTCCATTAAAAAAACTAAAGCAAACACAAAGGTCATCGCGCAAACGGCCCACGTTAATTCTTTTCTCGTCTACTCAACAATTGTTTTAAGAATTAGTGAAACCATATATGCAAGGCATTTTAAAATTATGCTTTGTTAACAAACAACAGCCTTATTATTAGAATATAGTTTGCATCTGTAGTCATAATACCACCATAAAGTTGTCATTTTATTACACAGTAAGAATAGTTTTCGCCTGTCTTGTTTCAATTATTTCTGTTAAATAGGCCTAAATTAAACACGCTTTCCGTGCATAAAATGTTCCATGTTTATTGTTTCACTCTGGTTTTATAATAAGCCAGTCATGTTATTATTATTAAGAATGCGTTACAGATTAACAATACCTATAGCTTTGCGAAATAGTCGCTTTTTAAATAAACCCGGTTAATATAGCGTATTTAAATGTTGTAGCTCAATTTAAACAATGGAAAACGTCGATCTTATTAAATCAATTGGTTAATAACAATAATAATAATTATTATAGTAATAATAATAATACAGCATAATTTAAACATTTGAATTGGTTATCTAAAATTTGCCTATATTCGGAAATTTAATTTTCATTTCGTTACAGCTTACTCTTAATTAGCGGTATAGGCAGCGGACCATTCATAATCCATTTTAATATTTTCCTCATTGACTTTGCAGAGCATGCCTTCAATGAACCAGGAGAAGCCGGCCCTGTGCGCCGGTTGCGGAGGTAAAATCTCCGACAGATACTATCTGCTGGCCGTGGACAAGCAGTGGCACCTGAGATGTCTTAAGTGTTCTGAATGTAAACTTGCCCTGGAGTCAGAGCTCACTTGTTTCGCAAAGGACGGCAGCATTTACTGCAAAGAGGATTACTACAGGTAAGGGGCGTTTAATGTGTGTAGCGGCTTCCTGGTTACGTTTTCCTTTAGATCAATATCTTGATTAGTAAATCTCATCATTTGCAGTCATAAATCTATCGAGCTCTTGTGTATAAACAGGTCCGAAAGTTTAAAAAATGGCACTTACTGTTACATAGATAGGTTATATTACTAAATTGTGCAAGTGAGTTGATTGGGAGTATTATTCATAAACGTCAAAAAGGCGGCACAAGCGAATGTGTCTTAAGCCGTTATTGTGGCGGTCCAGCGCTCTCGAAGAGATGGAGACCAAGAGGGATTTCATTGCGATCCAATTAGTTCGGCTCAATCTGAGCTGTATAGTTATACAGCAAATAGTAAAATATGTACGAAGAGAACTATATATAACAAAGAAATATGTGTATTTCTGAATGCACGTCTATGCTAATTTCACACACAATTATTGTATACACAGAGCTACAGACACACCGCGGTATTTATACAAATAGAATGTTATTGTAAAATTAAATGTTAATGAAGGACAGTCGCCAGTAAGAGTCGCTTATGTTTACAAATTATGGATCAACGCTTTAGGCCATACTTATATAAAGAACACCTACGAACTAAAATATATGCAGTGGAATATATTTAACTGAGGCACATATGACGAGTTGAGCTGCTGTATACATTTATATGCGATCGCCCTGTTTTTATGTCATTTTTAACGATTCTTTATTGTTTCAGAAGGTTCTCTGTGCAGAGATGTGCCCGCTGCCACCTCGGCATCTCGGCCTCGGAGATGGTGATGCGCGCCAGGGACTCTGTATACCACCTCAGCTGCTTCACTTGCACGACGTGCAGCAAGACCCTGACCACCGGCGACCACTTCGGCATGAAGGACAGCCTGGTGTACTGCAGGCTGCACTTCGAGAGCCTTATCCAGGGCGAGTTTCACTCTCAGATGAGCTACTCGGAGCTGGCAGCGAAAGGCGGCGGCGTGGCGCTGCCTTATTTCAACGGCACTGGGACGGTGCAGAAGGGGAGGCCGCGGAAGAGAAAGAGCCCCGAAATGGCCTTAGACATAGGGAATTACAGCTCCGGTAAGTACGTGAATATCGCTGTAGGCGTAGTGCGTCAGTATGCCCACAAGTAACAGAAAACGGCCGTATAACTTTTAAGATGCTACACCCAAATTATTACGAGTTATTTACGAATTAACCGAGTTCTGTAATTTACTTATAGTGTGGAACGTTTCTATTTCCTTGCTTATTAGGCCTACCCATATTAATTAGCCTATTATTATCTGGCGATTGGTCCGCCTTAAACATATGATTGGTCTGAGAAGGCATTTATACTTGTGATTCAATACAGATTTTTCCAAACTGAGCGCACAGTCCATAGTTTCGAAGTGTGCAAATAGAAGGTGTAAACTTTGAATAATTATTTATCGTAGATCTGTCTGTTTTCCATTATCTATTAAAGAAAATAAAATAAAATAAATATAGCCCTATATATGTATTATTTAAAAACAAATTTAATTTCTAGATATGAATTAAATATCTATATGGCAGGCCAATTTCTGTGCTATTTCTGTTAACATTCACAGTCTGTGGTAAATAAAGCCCGAGGCGGTCCATTTGTTATCGCTTTTATAATTATCATCTGGTTGAGAAAGTTGAGCTTTGTGTGCCAAGTCTGCGTTTTCTTCATGAATGGAGGAAAATAAGGGTAGTCGGCTCGTTAATTGTTCTCCGTTAATTGAAGGTGACGTAAGAATCTCGGCTTCCCACTAGTTTTGAATCACCCTCTTAATATCGCAGCGGTTCTCAGGAATAAATATATACGGCAACTGCTATAGAACAACATGCATAAAACATCAAATTAATATTCAGATGAATGCGTGCTTCTAACCGAAAGCCTGTAATTTATTATGCCTCATTACAAAATATTAGGGTACGATACGACGAAAATAATATGTAAAATACAATATTTTCTTGATATTAGAGTATATATTGCCTAGACTATATTTATTTATTTAAAAATGTCCATGGCCGTTTAATCCCGTTTGTGTTAATGGTGTATGTTCGCATAAGCAAAACACATTTTATGTTGCTTCGCCAAATAATCGATTTGGCATGCAATATTTGAAATGCAAAACAAAAATTAAAGAATTGTCAATTTTAAGCGATTGCTGTGCTTATGAGCAAAACAGCGTTTTGTTAATTCATCTTGCAAATCTGTGTTACTAGTTTCAATGTTAACTGATAAATGTAATAAATTAACTTCATAGGTAAGTCTTATTCACTGCCCAGAACATATTGATCCTTAAATAAAGCAGTCTGCAAAGACGACTGTTTTCCGTGAGAAGCCTTTATTATTCGGCGACAGCCATGTAATAAAGAACTGAGTTTGCCACATTAATTGGTTGCTTTACGTCCAGCCAATTCGCATTCAGTTTAGGTAGTCTGTGTAGACTGCGGACGTACGTCGATGATGTAGAGACCCCTGGTGGACATTCGATTACTGAAGGGTTTAAACAAAAAAAGCAATGCAAATTAATTGTATATGACATCTGCACGACACACAGGAACGGAAGCCTAAGTAATATGCGTGTGTGTGTGTGTGTGTGTGTGGAAATAGCTCTGAAGACATATCCTGTACTTCAGTTAGGCCTATATATATACTCATTTTCCGCGCAGCTGTTGAATTTACTGCCGATGGCAAAGCAATTCAGATACTTCAGCTTTTAAAAATCATCAAAGATAGCCGATGTGCTTAAATTGTATCGGCAATAATACAATTTTTAACAAGAGTTAAAAAAATGTATTTTTTGGGACATATAAAAAACTGCAAAGATTCATTACCGTTGCCCATATGCTCAAATTGTATTACTTGCTTTTATTTTTTTATTTGAAATATAGGCCTATACTAGTTTTATTTAACAAATTCAGCTAAGGTTGACGTCCAATTCTTTGAATTCTTAACAAAAAACTGAGATTATTGTCCTCGTCCTATATATTTCACCTATTTCGAAAATAAAAGCAATTCAGCAACTGCATATTTAATATTGGCTAAAATAGTGCGTCTGTTACTTTTTGACTACAGTTTTCGGTTGTAGGTTACGGATTCCTTCGGATGGACATCGTCACCATCGTTAATTAACGTACAAATGTTTTTGTAAATAATTGGTGACTCATAGATGAGGTGACAGACTAGTTACTATTTTACCTTTAACTCAACACAATAATTTAACGATGTCTTAGTCAGGTAATTTAAAACAAGTGTTTTTAAAAAGACAACTTGCGTTTACTCTTTTCCCTTTATCGCCATTAGTAAGACTTTCCAGGATACTTTCCGCATTTTGGGAATACTCAGCTTATGAAGTAAATGTTTTTATCATTTTATTCCGCATTAATTTTTATTCCTGGAAAACATAGGGACATAGACGTACACAGGCTACGTCACAGGACATTTTCCGGTATTTGTCATTTAAAAGATGGAGCTACCAGTGAGTATCAAAAACAATGCTACAATGGAACAAAGAACGCGAACATATGCGTCATGTAAACATTAACGTTGGGAAAGAAAAACCTACAGCAATTCTCATAATCGCAATTTAAGGAAGCTACAAAATACTTGCAGGATTTCGGGGAGATCTTCAAATCCAACAGATAATATTGAGTCTCCTGTGTCGTTCTGCTCATGGCAAAAAGAAATAAATTAGCAATTGCTCAGGCCTCTGCAGGCCACGTGATTTTCATCTTGTTACAAAGTTCTGATTTCGTTCTTGGTTCTTACTGTTGCTCAGGTTGCAATGAAAACGAAGCTGATCACCTTGACCGGGACCAGCAGCCTTACCCGCCCTCTCAGAAGACCAAACGTATGCGTACGTCCTTCAAACATCATCAGCTCCGCACCATGAAGTCCTACTTTGCCATTAATCATAACCCTGATGCAAAGGACCTAAAGCAGCTTGCCCAGAAGACTGGGCTGACCAAAAGAGTTCTTCAGGTAAGGATCCATGTCGTTTGCTACATATTCGGCTTAATATTCGGCTATTTCTTACTCTGAATGATCACTGACAGAAAAAGTGAGCTTGCAACTTGTTAAACAGGATAAGCGAGTAAACAGCTTTATTTACGCATCTACGTTTCATCCACTGCTTGATAACTCAGTGTTAGTAAGAATCAATTAAGTTAAAGGCAAAATTGTATGAAATATTGAGGATTATCTTTTCTCTTTGAGGCACAACGTGGAGCATTTAAAACATATGAATATACTATTATTAAAACACATTAAATAATAAATATCATTTATTATTTATTAAAAATATTCATACTCTTATGTTTTAGCTATAGTCTTGGTGGATGGAACAATATTTCCAGCAGCTCCTAATTTTTGTTTTTGAATTTCTATAATTCCCTGAATCTGAAAAAAAAATCTGGTTATATTATCCAAATCTGCCCCCCCCCCCCATTTCCTACCCATGATTCAAACTTTGTTCTGTGGCAGTACGATTGTGGTGTAAAAGTGAACGAACATTTTAGATTTTTTTTTTCTTTTAATTAATAAACTGACAGACGAAGGCAAAGAGAAGTAAAGCCGTTGGAATTGGTTTGCAGGTTTGGTTCCAAAACGCAAGAGCGAAATTCAGAAGGAACGTTTTGCGACAGGAGAATGGGGGTGTTGATAAGGCCGACGGCTCCTCACTTCCTCCGCCCCCATCCGACAGCGGCGCTCTCACCCCCCCCAGCACTGCGACCACACTAACAGATCTGACCGATCCCTCAATCACTGTAGTGACTTCAGTAACCTCTAGTCTGGACAGTCATGAATCTGGGAGTCCCTCGCAAACTACCTTGACAAACCTTTTCTAACATTTTTTGTTTGTTTGTTTGTTTGTTTTTTGTTTGTGTTTTTTTTACAATCATGGACAGATCTTGTGAGAGCAAATAAATAAAACAGACATACAAAACAAGAATTCTGGTGTGTAGCATTTGCGACCACTTGGCAGCTGAGTTCGTAGCTAATTCATTTGTCGATAAATTGGCAGCATAAGGAAGAATAACTTCTCTACGCCACCACAGACGTCTAAAAAGGAAAATTCATATGCTTAGGTATTGTATTTGTAAATTTGACTTTTATTATAGATAGACACAGGCTATTTCCAGAATAGATAAAAAAAATGTACAAGAATAACATCTTATTCTGATATGCGATTATGTGAAACATTGTTTATCTTGGAACTTTTAAAAACTTGTGTGTATGCAGTACCTGTTCTGCAGTACCTCAGCATTAACGTGAAAGAATGTTATATATTAAGCTGCGGTGGAATATTATATTGATTTTCAAGCCATTCTGTGTTTCTGTCATGGACTGGGAATTCACAGAATTAAAGAGCCTCCGTATGCAGGCAATCAAGCTGTTGTCTATACATTTAGCCTGAATTCTACTAGATAATGACAGGCTATTGTAAAACTGCAAGGCAAAGGAATATTAACAAACTTCATTCGAAATTTGAAAACTCACTTAGGTGTTACACAACCGTAATTTTAAACTCAAACGCCAGGTGGATTGCTAACTTACATTATGTCTTGACGGGAAGGTAGGAGTATTTATCTGTCTGTGCAGTGGTAATTGTTCAACAGATTAAAAAAACTTCACACCTGACATCATGAATAGTTCAATTGCATTGAAAATCACTCACCATAATTCTAATTGGAGGTCTCAGATTTCAGAAGGGGGGGGGTGGGACAGAGGCTGGGCTGTGTTGATTTGAGGTCTCGTGTTGGTTGTTTTTATGTTAGTGCCCTTTTATGGATTTGCTGACCTCATTATAGTACAAAAAAGTCGTGGTGAAGTTATCTGAGTTTCGATTGCCAGTGGTCTTACTCTGACGCTCTGTTGCACAGAGACAAATATACTGCCCATGTGAAAGTGCATTATTATCATTTTGCTCAGGGTGTTTAATAACAAAGCATAAAAAAGGTGGAGGAAGCTGTAGTCATTTAGGGTGTAGAACTTATAATGACTCCAGAGAGTCAGACAGCTTTCCGTGAGCCAGTTGGAAAAAAGATCATCCACATTCTATGTTTTTGGACATAATTCTTTCACGGACACTTGCCACTGAACAGACCAAAAACATGCTTCTTCTGGCTAATGGTTTAACAGAACCTTTCATTGTAAGTGTCAAACTTTGTTCTTTTGCGGAACAAAATGGTACTATAGATCTACTTCATGAAGTAGAAGCCTATCTCAGTTCTACGATGTGCCTTATGCCTAACTTGGAGGGAAGTTTGTGAAATTCAGGACACACGGTGTTATTTGTCAGCTGATACACATCCTTTTAATGCCTCACTAGTTTTGTACCATTTTAATTACTTACTTTTTATGGTATATCCTGTTAAAAGGGGACAGCGATGTCATAGAAAGCAGTTGTGCACTCTGAGATATAGTTGGTTAATCCAAGAATCTTATATATTGCCCTTTGTGTTTATAGTACAGTATTGTTCTAACAAGATTGTCCATGTTTCTTTGTTTCTTGGTAAAAAATGGTGTATAGAAACTATTCCCCCGTAAATATTTATGGACCAAACGGTTGTTACATATTACATTTGTGTGAATAAAATACTTTGCTTTAAAAGAGTTTTAATTTGGATCCTGTTTGCAGTTTTTGTGCAGCGTAACCGTTCCCAGTTTTTTTTCAGGTTGCTACATTTCTTCTTATGATCCCCAATATTATGTTAGATGTTAGGTATTAATTTCATCCAGTAATGCCCCATGCATTAGCAATAAGTCTCCTAAAGCCTTTATCAAAATTCAGTGGTTGCATTTTAATGCATGAATGTGGCTTCCCATTTTTTCAAATGATATCAAATGATAGGTAAAACGTACATTGATAGTCTATAAATTACATCCCCCTTTAAAGCCAGGTTGCTCTGTAGTTTAATACATTGTTACTTTCTTTCAGGGAGAACAAATCTCGGGGCATTACAGCCACACTTCCCGACGTTTGAAAATCCCATAAAGTATTAAGAGAAGGGGAAAGCTTTGCTCGGAATTCCTCACCATTGAAGACAAAGGCAATTTAGAATGAGAGACTAGTTTATTAAAATCACTTTAGCAAAAAAAAAAATGCAAAAACACAATAAAAATGTGTTTTCTGAATGGTTGATCCTACTCAAGAAGGAGACTCTATTGTACATATACTGTTCTTAAAGAATTGTGAAACCAAACTTTAAATATTCTTTGCAGTGGGATGAAGTTCACACATAAATTAAAAAAAAATAAAAACTTGCAGAAAATATATTGCTAGATTCAGCAGAGCAACCCGGCAGGAAACAACTGGTAAAACCGTGTAATGATGAGAGAGGAAACATCCGGAATAAGTAAAAGAGTCTCATCCGGATACAAACACACACACACATACACACACTGATACGATCTACTTCATAATGTCGCTAAAAGGTGTCTTTGTCACAAACGGCCTTCTTGAAACTCACAGAACAGAATGTCCATCAAACAGCATCTGAACAGGAAGACCGCGGATCTGGCGTTCTGCCATCTGGTTGTGCTGAAATTTTTATTTTTTTCTCGAAAGAGTGAGAAGATAAAGAAGATCCTAACTTTGCATGGACCTTTACATCCTGTTAACATTTCCTCAGTGTGTGTACTTCTGCCTTTGATGGACTCCTTTACTGCCAA
Source organism: Brienomyrus brachyistius (assembly GCF_023856365.1). Classification (NCBI taxonomy): domain Eukaryota; kingdom Metazoa; phylum Chordata; class Actinopteri; order Osteoglossiformes; family Mormyridae; genus Brienomyrus; species Brienomyrus brachyistius. Next base: position 16,104,798 of record NC_064547.1, on the reverse strand, counting down.
CTGTAAAATGCACAGTAATCTGAAATTCCTTTCTAGGTACCAGTGATTTTGCAGTGGAAAAACAGATGTCATAGTAAAGACTACAGATCTACACATCAAGTCAAGAACGTAGCCCCCCCCCCACCCCCTCAACCCCCTGCAATTTTAGCACATTACGCAAAAAAATAATTTAATTGTCGGAAGGGACTTTTTAAGGATAACTTTGTTAGGATAACAATTTACTGGGATAGATTGTTATTCATAATCACTAATACTTTGGATGCATCAGACGGGGTGTCCAGCTAAAGGAAATTAACCGTCTCATTTTACCTCTTCTGATGTAATGTGGAGCATCTTAACCAGTTCATCTATTGTACTGACATATTTCATGCTTGTCGCTTTGTTTTATAAATATGAACATTTGGTAAACTGTTCCATGATGGCAAATATTTCAGTGCATCAATGTGTCACAATATTTAAAGGGTTTGCCACACCGATAAAATCCATAAACTGTATCCTTTCAGCTGCGAGGAGAAAATATGTTCTTACTTTTCCCCATAAATACTGTTCAGTGTACATTTGTAAGTCATGATATGAGGAAGGAAAATAAACAATCGTGATATTTTTGATTTCATATTATTTCTGATTTTTCTGAAGCATTTGACACAATTATGTCACAATAGCACTTCATTGTCTGGACGAGTAATTATACGTAAAAGACAGCAAAAATCAGGTTTCTCAAATTAAGGTAGTTATGTCTCGAAGTGGGTGTCCTTGGCAATGCAGTAGCTGTGTTTTAATGAGAAACAGGAATTGGTTTTTGTCGAAATGCAAAAAAAGCTTTAGTGCGACATTAAAAATCACAGCACCAAACACAGATTTACTAACACGTGGTTCCTAGATTTCCAAGTGCGTGTCTTGATTTGTAACATCACAAAATGGCTATTATGGATCCTAGTGCATGCGATGGAAAGGTAGGTGCATTATATCTTACCACCTGTGAGATGAAGTGCAGACCGAGAGCAGAGGCCCCCTGACTGGTTCAACCTGATATAACCATCGTTTCCCCTTTGGGCCAGCTACCTTCCACTGCTGAATAACTCACAGAAATGTTTGGCATAAAGCACAGCTCACAGTAACACCATGGGCTCAATTATAGGCCATGACCTGGGGGCAGGGGCCAAAATTCTGGGCCCCAAGAAAAAATCGTTACCTTGGGACCCCTCCCCTTTGGATTGGCATTTTCAGTCTGAAGAAATACAGGCCTCATGGTAGATAGAATATGCTGAGTCGGGGGGGGGCAGTAGATTTGGGCCTCTATAAAGTGCTGGACCCTCTGAATCTACCACAGTATCCATGCCACTCCAGTGCCATCGACTGGGAGCATGACTTACTGCGCCTGACCCTTTCCAGCTATGCACTGGCCCGTACGTTGGCTGCTTGAGTAGCACTGTTGATGTGCGTGTCTGGGCCTGGTCGATGCCTTCAGTCGCCCTACTTTCCTTCCAAAGTCTCAGGACATGCTGCCTTTAAGCGGAGGCTCACAACTGCTCACTGTTGATGCACTGTACAGGATGCACAATGGCTTAGGGCTCATGTTCCAGTTCACTGTTCACCGTTCACCGTCGTCCGTCAGGTAAATCTATATCTATATGCACATTATGTGGCATATTATCCATAATTGATTTTCCTTTTATTTAACTGCGTTCCATAACAAGTTATTAATCTGCATTTTAATTTGCGGGATTGACGGAAGTCTCTATTTTTGTATTTATTTTTTTCCCTTTGTCCCGTCCGGGTCTGAGTCATGGTCTGAATGCCCTGCTCTGCCAAACATGTCTGCTTTACCATGAGGGGCTCTATAAACTCTGTATGGGCCCCTCATGTTGGACGATTTATTTTTATTTTATTGATTTATTTCATTTTTAGCACATGTAAAATATCGCAGTGGCTGAGCTGGCCGAAGAGGAGGGACAGATTAGGAGGAGGAAGAAAAAGGAATAAAAGAAAAGAACAAAAAAAACAAAAGAAATGGAGTAAGTGAGCTTCACCTTGAGATGAGTGATGTGAGTAGAGTAGAAAACAGAATCTCCGATTGCTGTACCTGTAAAGATGGAAGTTGTCTTGAGGTGCCGTTCAGGACTCCTGAGGTTCTTCACAGAGCACCGGACATTTCTACTCGATTCAGTCATTATCAACAGCTTATAACGTGTCTGTTCTGCAGTTTACGGTGTGGAACTTGCTTATATCCTTATCGGAGCGAGAGACATATTGCTGCTATTACAATTCATCTGTGGCTTGATTGGGCCATATGTTTAATTTCTGAGCATTTTTCAAAGTAGTTTAAGATTTGGCAGACGGCAGAGAAAGTGGGTTACGTTCTATAACTGAGCCCAAGGCTTTACTATGAGCTGTGTTACATGTAACATGGGCTCCGCAGCGGCACAAAGTAACTGGCACAATTCTGCAGGGGAAGAGGGGTTAAATCAGTCAGGATACTTCTGCTGCCTGCAGCACTTTGTCGCTGACGTGGTAAGATACGGCGTACCTGCCTTTCCAATGCGTGCACTGGGGTTAACACTTGCCTGGGATGCAGATATTAGTTAAGTTGATAAAAATATAATACAGAAGGCAAATAACAAACAGTTTATTGTCATATTTTTTTATTTTACATCCAAAATATGTGTTTTCTATAATTGTGCTGGTTTTACCTTGCAGGGTACACAGGGGCCTGGTGCTCTGTACTGCTTGGCAGTGGATGGATGGATGGATGGATGGATAGATTTATGGATGGATGTTTGGGCTATGTCAGATACTAATGTTTTAAGATAGATTTTACTATTATACTTTGAACAGTGAAATAAAAATGATTTCACGGAGTCTTAGAAAGGGAAAACCGAAGACGTGGGAAGTCGCAGCGAATGTCCGGCTGGATTCGGTCACCGCCTGGCTAAACATGAGGAACTCGCCCTACTCTCAGAGTGTCTCACCGGCAGCTACCGAGGGTTCAGATGGAGCACCAGAGGAAGACCACTGGTCCAGTGGAGTAGAAGCAGTGCTATTTCCCGGCACTCTGTTAAATATAAACTAGCGGGGGGAGTGGAGGTATGATATGTCTGAACTGCATGTCTGATTGTCAGAAACAGGACATACTTAAGAGCACTTAATACTCAGCCTACAAAAAGGAGACAAGAGTTACTATTTTCGGGGGATATTAATGTTACTTTACCTCAATGTGCCATTTTTTTTAAAGAAAATATATATTTTTTCTGCATTTGAAACAACCCAATAATGGCAATAGTGACCTTTTTAAGTTCAGAAAAGACAAAGAAAAATGCTTTGCTGGAAGCATAAAAATTAAGCTAAGAGAAACTCAGGAAATCCAGGCAGCAGCTGCATGTGTAGAAAAAAGGAGAAGTAAGGCGTTCCCTGCAAAGGGAAATTGGCAGACCTGGGCGGCTTGCTGAGCACCGTCAGTCGTGTGCCGAACCCTGGTACAGTGTCAGGTCCTCCAGCACTGCTGCTTCTGGGCCAGTGCTTCTCCCTGTCGGAATGTTACCGGAATGTTATCGTCAGTCGCGTATCTTAGCCTTCGTGTACAAGTCACCATACATTTGTGTCGTAAGCGAAAAGCACCAGATGAAAGGTCCCCCCCCCCCCCACACACACGCACACCCCCCCCCCCCCGTGTTCCTGGTATAACACAGGAAATAAGTTGCAACAGAGGTCACAGCAACTGGCCAGTCTTTTATCATGCTGTCATGGCAGATTGTCCTGAGCATGAATCTGTGAGCTTTGCAGGGTTTCTTCCTCGCACAAAAGTCAGTCAGTTTTGCTCCAGCGCGATTTATATAATGTTACCGCACATAATGGAATAAGCTCATTAACATTTGCACGTTGGTAAGCTACTAATTATAAAACCCAATCTTACGAATGCGTTTAAAAAGAAAGCTGCTTCTCGCGGGTCATTTCCATAACCTTTTGAATCCTATGCATTGATCACAGCATGACAACAGAAATGTTATCATAATAGGTCACCTTATTTAATTATTCAGTCCCACCAGCTTCTGTATTCTTTGGAGTTTTGACCATGGAGACTTAAAATCCAGTTTGGTGCTTTTTTTACTGTAGCCCAGAGCAACCCTGAAACATTTAAAAGGAGAAAACATGTTTTTTTTTTTTTCTTTTCTTTGTTTTTTAACAAGAAGGCTGATGCTGTTTGAGTTGCATTTTATGGACAGAAAAACTACACAGTTTTTTACTTTCTCTTCATTTCTTCCAAATCAAAGACAAGTGTTTGAACAATGAGGGCGTATCACCCAAAAGGACCGATTATTTCAGATAATCCTCAACGAAGACAGATAAACGAACAGAGTTGTGGTAATTAAATAGTTCCCATTGGTGAACGATGCGTCTTTATAAATATCATACATTTTAATATATAACATGTAACATTTTTAATGCTGCACATTCAATAATGTACTAAATATGCATGATAATGATTAGATATTTGTAAAAATAAATGAAACCTAACAAAAAAAGAATACGGTAATACAGGGGGAAAAACTGAGAAAAAAATATATTATGGGTAAATAATTTTTGTCAGTCTGACTACTGAGCGAACGTCTTCCATCCATCCATCCATTTTCCAAACCGCTTATCCTATTGGGTCGCGGGGGGTCCGGAGCCTATCCCGGAAGCAATGGGCACGAGGCTGGGAACAACCCAGGATGGGGGGCCAGCCCATCACAGGGCACACTCACACACCATTCACTCTCACATGCATTCCTACGGGCAATTTAACAACTCCAATTAGCCTCAGCATGTTTTTGGACTGTGGGGGGAAACCAGAGTACCCGGAGGAAACCCCACGACGACATGGGGAGAACATGCAAACTCCACACACATGTGACCCAGGCGGAGACTCGAACCCGGGTCCCAGAGGTGTGAGGCAACAGTGCTAACCACTGCACCACCATGCCACCCCTGAGCGAACGTCTTAAATGTGATTAATGAATAGTGTAATACGTGGTAATTAAGCATCTTACATTGGGTCATACATGTTTCTGACAAAATAAGAATTGTTGACACGTATGAAGAATCCTGAGTGAGCACAAAAATCAGTGTAACGCTAATTTCAAACACTATAAATTAGAATTTACATAGCTTTGTATACCGGCCTTTATTCTTTATTACATGAACAGAATCAAACCTGAATTTAAAGCACGGGGTGCCAAAAAAACATCCCATCCATCCATCCATCCATCCATCCGTAATGAATGCCTTACATTTAAGGAGAAGGATGATTGAATCTGTAAATATTCACAGATTTTGTGCACTGCGAGGCAGCTGGAAGCTGATTAGACAGTGACCGAAAAACCACAGGGCAGGAAAGCAGACAACGGAAATTTCTGACACTGGAGGAAAAGCATTGAAGACGACTGGGATTGTGGAAATGTGGCTCTTTTAAAAGGGCGGATACGATTTCTCTGAGGGTAATTTGAGCAGTTTTCGGGGTGATCCTGCTGATGCAACTGCCGTTCAGTTGTGGAAAAGGAAGGGAACCTGATTCTGTAGGCGAACTTCGGAAGATTTTGGCTTCAGCAATATTACCTGCATATTTTATCTTATTGTTCAACTCATGCATCAAGAAAGTGCATCTCAAGGTGAAGCTGAGTCTGTACTTAACTGGCAAAATCTAGAGTTTTGGAAAGTTCATGCCTAGTGTAAGACTAATATATTTAGAACATTTATATGCACTAGTATCCCAGTCCTGTGGTACATTGATTACAAGCCTTTAAATAATGTATCATCAATATATCTATTCATTTTCTATACCCACTGGTCCTATACAGGGTCATAGGGGTATGGATCCTATCCTGGAAGCTATGGACACAAGACAGGGAATAAGCCAGGATGGGGGGGGGGGGGCAGCCATAGCAAGAGCATTTTAAGCAAAATATTTCGAGCCACAAATATTAAATATGAGATGTTTCAATCTTATTGTTAGACGTCGGCCGTCTGATGTCAGCATTGATGAAAAGGCATCATCAGTTGTCACATCTGGGCAATGTCCTTGTTGTTGGATCGAAGACCGCAGGGCTAGTCTGACATCACAGATATTGCACTCAGATACACTGCATTGTCAAGCAGAATGAAAGAGGTTTACAGAATTGCAGAAAAATGTCTTTGGATTCCACTGACAAAATCGTACCTGTACTGTACGACAGTCACGCGACGTCTTCCTGATAAAAACATGAATGCATCTGCAAACCTCGTATTTTTTGCATCGCTTTATATGAAACTGTGTAATGTGAGGAATGTGGCTAAATCTAAAGAATTACTGTGTTACTGAGATTTTTTCCTTATAAATTCGCTGAGCTCAAGAAAAGGACATGCAATGGTGGTACACAGGTTTCCAGAGCAACAGGCAAAGTGATCCGCAGCTTATCTCTTACAGCATATACACACGTGAATTCAGTCAGAAATGGGGGAATATCGACACATGGTATGTGTGTGCTTGACACCAACTTGAATTTTAGTACCTGCTGACGGGCAGCAGGAAGAAGTCGAGGGGATTCGGGTACCTTAGACAGTTACTTTAAAAAGTGGTGGTGGAGCAGGAAGTAGAGTCAGAGAGTGACATTAAAAATCAGCTAGATTTGGGAAGCCACCATAGACTCTTACTGGGAGCTCCTACCTGCAGCAGCATTTTCACCGTAAAGTTTTAATACACCATGAAACCTGGGTGACATTCATTTTATTTGCAATATATAAGATGGCAGCTTGTATTATTTTAGGTTGAAGCACACTGGCTTGAACCAACCAGAAAACGCAAAGGTTTTGTATAAACAATGAGGGAATGGCATGTTGACGGTCTAACTATTCAGTGATAAATGCGAACAGAATAACAGAAATGAAACAAAGACATTGGCAACATTAGACAATTTGTAACATTTCGAGATGCAAATGTCCAGGGAAATAAGCTTTTTTTTTCTACATGATAAATTATGTCGGGGCTGACTAATTCTTGAATTGCAAAAATCCTTATATACATGAATAATTCATCAGAGGGCAGCACATGTCTTGATCGGGGGCTCTGGTGCCTTTACACCTCCAGGGTTGAGTTTTCGAAATCCTGCCCCCACTCTGTATATGTGGAGTTCGCACGGTCCCCCCATGTCATGTGGGTTTCTTGCCACAGTCTTAAGATATGCGGCTAAGGTAATTGGCATCTCTAAATTGCCAGTAGTGTGAGGGCATGTATGGCCTGCGATGGACTGGCATCTCGTCCAAGGTGGTCCTCTGCCTTGTGCGATATCCTGCCTGGAATAGGCTCCGGGCTCCCCTCCTTTTCAGTTCAGCAGCTGGAAGATGAATGGACAGATAAGTCATTAAAAAAGGCTCACGTGTTCTCCCGCCAAAAACATGCAATTAAGCACATTTGTGGCTAAATTTCTTGCAAGGCGTGATATGGTCTATATGTGAGTCTGTGCTCTGCAATGCACTGAGACCTCGCCAGTGTATTCCCAGCCTCTTTCCTTGTACTTCCTGGGATAGACTCAGGCCTCACTTCATCTCTGTACTGCATAAGCAGTAATGAAGATAGATGGATATATTTCATTTGCTGTTATACAGTTACAGTGCTGTGTTACAGTTATAGTTTCGCGCAGAGGCCTCATTCATCAGGAGAGTGTTTTAATTTAATTTTATGTAGCATATTGAAAACAACAACGAACAGTAGAGTGCATTCCCCTGACACTGATAAAGTGATAATTAATTTTCTGCAGTCAGAATATAACACAGGACGGGGAATTGTCCTATTTGATTTCATGAGTGCAACTCCAAATCACCATTTAATAATGAAATGTATTATTTAACCATCTGAGAGCATTGTACTAGAGAGCATAAATATTGGACTGACAAAGGATCATAAGTGAAGGAATCATAAATGAATTATTCCTTAAAAACCTTGAATCTACTTCACCACTGTGAAGAATAAATTGCAAGTGGGTTCAAAATGTGCTTTACTTTTAAGAGAGACACACTATCATTAAACAGATTTGAACAAAACAGACTGGCTTGTTGAACCAGAGGATCTCTCAGCAGATCATTTTTTTCTCGCACTGTGATATATTGTTTTTTTTTTTCTTCACGTACCCTTATAATTATTCCCTTAGAAACCAGAAATTCGAAGATACTTACGAAAGTCCCTATCTGTCGCCAAGCAGCATTGATCTCATCGAAAGGATACGTGGGTGTTTGGGAAACCCAATATAACTCGCGCCGTTAAATGGCACGAGGCGTTATTCATCATCGGCATTGACAGATTTCCCAGAGATGTTTCCTGTAATCTTCAGCTGTTTGTGATACTCCTCAAGGCAGGCTGGGGAACAGCACAGCTTAGGGAAAATAAATCATTAAGCTACATGTACACAAATGCCTATTATCATTTTCTGTTTTTCCTATCAAAGCACCTTCATTTCAATAATATTGTTAAGTGTGTTTTAGAAAGTGTCGCTGATAAAAATTTCCTGGGGTTAATGTCATCGTTGCAGTATTTCATTATTTAGTGATGAAAGGTGTTGCAATATCATTTTATAGATTTTTTACATGCAGTGCAATAGGTTCCTTCTTCACACTGTCCCTGCACTGGCAAAAGGAATGCAAATGAACCTCTAAAAATTATAGCTTTGTGATCACATTATAGTGATACCCTATAGTGTGACTAACCATAGACATAACAGCACTTGCGTGACTTCCTGCAAAGTCTATTTCACATAGGCATTCTGGCGGAACTGTCAGATATCTGGAAGAGCAGCCCATGCCCTTGTCTACAAATGATGAACCAAAATAACAGCATTAGCATGTGACTCTAATCACATACAAATGTGGACAAATTTGTTGGTATCCTTCCACAAAAAAAAAAACAAAACAGAAAACAACTCTCCCTGACATAACTTGAAACGTTGTTGATTCATTAACACAAATCAGACTTTGCTTTTGATTATTGATTCAGTTGAATATTTTATATAATTAAACAAATGAAAATGGCACGGACAAAAAAGATGGCACCCTTAACTGAATGTTTCGTGGCATCACCTTTCGCCACAATCACTGCCAGCAAGGCATGTCTGTACTTCACAATAAGACCTCCGCATTTTCCAAAAGGTAGTCTGGCCCTCTCTTCCTCAGCAAACTGCTCAAGCTGCCTCAAGTTTGTAGGGTGGTCTTTCCACACTGCACTTTTCAGATCTTTCCATAGATAAACACTTAAACATGACTATAATGCACGGATAAATAGTCTCTTTAGGGCTACCAAAAATATCTTTGTAAAATCCATCCATCCATCCATTTTCCAAACCGCTTATCCTATTGGGTCGCAGGGGGTCTGGAGCCTATCCCGGAAGCAATGGGCACAAGGCAGGATGGGGGGCCAGCCCATCGCAGGGCACACTCACACACCATTCACTTACACATGCACACCTACGGGCAATTTAGCAACTCCAATTAGCCTCAGCATGTTTTTGGACTGTGGGGGGAAACTGGAGTACCCGGAGGAAACCCCACGACGACATGGGGAGAACATGCAAACTCCACACACATGTGACCCAGGCGGAGCCTCGAACCTGGGTCCCAGAGGTGTGAGGCAACAGTGCTAACCACCGCACCACCATGCCGCTAGCAGAACAATACATTCACAGTAATTAGTTCTATTAGAAAACTAATTTAAAAATCAATTTGTGAAAGGTTTCCAGGAAAAATAAAAACTGAAAATCTAATACATTATAAAAATACTACATTAGCAAACAAGATGCTCAATGAAAATACATACGTGGTTTTAATAAGTTTTGGTTACTTAAGATCTGAACTCAGTGAAGTCATTTGGAATTGTGTTAACAGAATTTTATTGGATAAACATGCATAAGGTCTATGAATGTTTGATGGGAAACCCCCAGGGAGACCACTTCAGGAGATACCCCTGTGATACTGCTGACAGTGGGAGGCTTTGTACAGCGGCACCGTCTTCCTTAAAAACAGCAAGATGTTGCATTATGATGCTGAACCCCTGGCTGTATCGATCCAGTTGGATGCCCAGAGAAAATGACCGTTTCTCTGAGGGCTAGGTGACATAGCCCCGGCCGTGGGAGGACCCTGGGTATTTCACACGAGTGATCAGTGCAGCACATGTTCTTCAGTCTGTTCTTATGACTGAGCGCGTGTGAGCCAATCACATGAATAATTCAGGAGGCCCCGGCCTGTTGGCCCGGAGATGGTTCAGCGTAGCATCCATGCATTGTGTGAAGGTGCAACATGCTAACAAGGTGAATATGAAAGCTCTATGTGCAGGAGCAAGTTGAAGACACTGAGACTGTGAACTGTCACCAGGGATATGGAAGTTAGCATCACTGAGGTCCACACCTGTGAGTCAGTCTCCTAAGTGCACAGACTGGGGGATTTGTCCGACTTAGCACGTCCTGAACTGTAACATGTATCCCATGGACCTCTGGTGCGAGCTCACCACATCGCCGTTTAGAGCGGTGACTTCGAGTGTCAGTGAAATTGGAGATTAACAGTTGCAGCCACACAAGGTCTCAGGCCCCCTCAGGGCAAGGCCATCTGCTATTTCTAAAGGACCATGACAGAAGATTAAGGCCCTGGGTCTGATTCCCTTGGACCACAGGCGTGGGAGATGCTGGCTACTAGGAATAGGGGATGCGGCCTTACTGGTCCTAATCAAGGACTTTTAGCCAGTGGAGGTTTAATGAGAACCTATTTCTCGGACTCCCTTGACTACTATCTGATGTATACTTGCCGCACTAGGCCAAGACACAAGGGGACCAGGGCAGCTTCATAGGAGACTTTATTTGTCTCCGTCTGAAAGAGCAAGCCAGACAAGCCACAAATGACACCCGGCCAAGCAGCTGAGACGGAGTGACATTTGTCAGCAGAACCTTTTTGTGTGTGTGTTTCAGAAGCCTTTTTACGGTTTTGCAGAAGCCCTGAGGGGTAGATTGGCAGAAAAGGAAGAGTAGCACAAACACACACACACACACACACACACACAATTCCTGAGGTGCTTATCTACAGCGCTTCTTATTATTTACAGGTTGCAAAACCGAGGCCATCACTGAATCAACCCCTTACTGCAGCGAGGGCAATTCATGGGTGAGAGGTCAACATGGTCAATATCACATATGTCTGAAACTGACACCATGCCCATTGAATATCATTGCGGGGGGGAAAGGGGGGGCATCATCTCTACCTGGAGCAGATGCTGTAGCCACTGGCTTGAAAACTGAGTCTGAAGTTGCATCATATATGTCTAATAATATTCTTTACCCAATAGCAATGGATCTTAAAAATCTCCAGAGGGACTTCCTGCCAAACCATGAATTTCCAATGCTCGTCTCCATCACACAAATACAAGTCATCGCCTGCCTGTCGAGCCCTTTATATGTCCCCAAAGAGTGGTCAGAGACCACCTTACCCGACGATAACATCGGGCCTCATTCATCGACCGTTCTTAAGAAGAAATTCATTGAAGATTATGATGTTCATCTATGTTTCCTTATTTGAGACTTGTTCTTAGGTGAGAATTGAATCTACGCATTCACAAGGGCCCCACAAAGTGTAGCTGTTCTACGCTGGGGCTGCAGAGGGCACAAATACTTCAAGGGATGGCCCACATTGCATAGCTGTTCTGTGCTGGCAGTACAGAGGGTGCATGAGAGAGTACTTCTAGGGGTGCGGCCTCCTAATTTTACTATACATCGTCCAAGACAAAGTGTGCTTCAGAAATCTAATAGTTTGCTGTGTAGTAGGTGAAATGTAATATGTAAAATGAACATCATGTACTAATCCTTAGTATCGGTAAGATAATAGGTGAACAGTAGCCAGACGACCTACTACATACATGCTATGCCATCCCACAAGGCCATGGAGCTACAACCACAGATGAAATATGTCGCTTGCTCAGGTATTTGTGTCAAGTTAGTAGGAGGAAATTCTAGCTATGTACAAATGTACAAGTATAGAAAACAATACCCATGCACAAAAGTTGACTGAAGTATGAATTTTTTCATTGATAGTTTTGAACAATTTTTAACATTCATGAGTGCTAATATACGTCATTGGTACACATCCAGGTCAGGTAATGTGCAAAATGACGACTGCAGAATGTTCAAATGCACTTGGATTATTCTCATGCATGCATACAGTATGTGTTACATTAATGGTAGAGTCAGGGCCAGTCAATCCTATAGCTGACATAGGTGGACATCTAGGGTGCTAACTTCTTAGGGGGTCTTGCCAGCCAATGTCACTTTGCCTTGGATGGGGGGTGGCGGGGTGGGGTGGCACCATAGGTTAAGCTCGCTTAAGAGTCCACATCGGCTATGACCCTTACTAGGTCGAGTAGTAGGCTTGTAACATAATTCAGTACTTACTGTGTAAATATGCAATTTAGAACTTTGCCTTGGGTGATGTATGCCTCACCATGTGAAACTGGCTAACTTAGCTGGTGCTGGCATTGGAGGTGGCCGCCTACAGGATTCACTGGCCCTGGTCGTAGGGCGAGATGTAGCCTGTCCTAGGGAAAAGGCACAGGCATCTTCTACAGGATGCCAGGCTATCCCATGCGGGTAGTTCAAATAACTTTAAACCTATGGACGACTGAAAGAAACTGCAGTCCTACAGATCAGAGATTGAATGAAACGTCCTTCAACAGCAGTGGCACGTCTACTTCTACACTGTCGTCTATTCAAAAAGAGGATTTAAGAAAACTACTTTGTCAAATGTTCCAAACATCATCGCACGCAAATCGACGGCGGGGTCACTCTTAATAACTTAGACGTTGCACCAGAGTTAAGTTCAGTGTCGTTCAATGCAAACCTCTACTGTCAGTCACTTCGGTGCGGCCGACGCCACGCCCCCGCCCAGCGCCACGCCCCCTTTCCCAGGGAATTCTGGGATGTTTACATTGAACAAGCTAGCAGTGGGATGGCGGAGGACGCGCCGGAGCCTGTGGGACGACGGTTACATCTTGTACGGCGCTGTTGGTAACCTCTCCCTGCCCGTGTGCTACGAAGCGGCGCAGAGCAGGCTTTCAAAAATAAGCTGCTAATCGGACTGAGCGTTTTATTTTGAAAGTTAAATAAAAGAGACATTCATTACGCCATCAACAACCGCCATCACCAGAAAGCCTAGTCGCTCAAGTGTCGAGGCTGCCACTTCCTGGTAAGACTAAATCCTCCACGGATATGCTCCTGAAGCCGTCTTTGCCTTTTAACGCATCGCACAAAGTTGTTTTAAGGTATCACTTTGTAAACGACCTTGAATAGCTGGACTTCTGTCAAAGATAACTCCCCGAGAAAAGTTATAACGCCGAGTTTTCCCTCGAGCTCTTCGGTTTACCAGCACAGTTACAGTCCCAGTTTATGGAGAATCATTACTTAAGTACAGCTAACACCGTACTGGGTATTACGGATCAGCGAACCTTTTCTCCCCAGTCTGACAGCACATAATCACACTCCTTTAGGTTTACTAAGCATGATAAATTTACAACGGCTAGATAATTCACGAAGGCCGTGCTCTCCTGGGTGCACCAATAACACTAATAATCACAATATACGTGCTGTACCACATTTCTGATTAGTGTTTTATCTTTGCACACTGTTGAACCCACCGAGTCATTTTCGGTTTTTAATCTTGGAAATCCCCTCCTGCATGTTTTATGATTAGCATTAAATTCGCGAGCATCTGTTTATGAAATGTTGGCAGCAGAACTCACCCTGGCTGTTACAGGCTCTGCTGTAGGGGAAGGTTTTTCACTTGAACTTTCTAAGGCAAACTTTCTCAAACATGTGATCCACCATGATCATTTTTGGAATAGCGAAGGGCATCTCGTGAAAGCATCCAGCCGATGTCATCTACAAATTTCCTGTGATGTTTAGGTAGTTATTCAGTAACGGTGTGTTCACTGTGTCGGTACTTGTCCAATTTTCTATTGGGCACAGCAGCTGTGAGGAGATTGTCCTGACATGAAGTTTAATCGTAGCCACAGGTGTCAGCATTGCAGATTGCTCAGGGTAATGTAATGGGCAATTTAGCATCATTTACTTTCTACAGTTTTGAGCAGTCTGAGGCAGGGGCCTAGGATATGCATGCATATGCTGTAGGTTTGTGTGGGAGGAGTTGGGACTAGAGGTAGACTGGTTATTTTGCTAACGATTCCAGGCTAATGTCTGTAATTTGAGTCACATGCTAATACTTTTGTTTTGGTTCACCGAAGAACATGGGTTTAGCTAATGACATGATGTGTCATACTTGTCTCTATATAACATATTGTTTTCTTGCATGTATTTTTAAAAATCCTTTGTATATGAGCACTGTAACACACTAGTGCTTTTGACTTAGGCACTCCATAAATAGAAACAGCGATTTTTCTCAAAACCCATCACACACCTTCCCCAGCAGGGATCGTAACAGTGTGCCTTGAAAAATCGTTCGCTTTGGTTTTTGTACCGCGCTGGATTTTGCAGAGATCTTTAGGAATGCCCGGGTACACCAAGGTTAACTTCATGTCAACATTTTATTTTTTGATGTTCCATGTGTTTCCATAGTTCAAAGATCATTAAAACACTGTTAAGCATTATTAGTTAATAAACTGATGAACTGAAGGAGGAGGAATCAAACATACAGTTTTTAAAATGAAGATGAACCTACTTTTATTTCTTTTTTGTTAAAGGCACCTCTAAAGAGTAGAAATTATCGGAAGGCAGGCCGCACTGATGTAATTTACATAGATGCAATTTACAATGATTGTGTTAATTAGGACTTTCTTGACTTTTGAGTTTGTTACAAGTACATGTGTGATGTTGCAGGTCCATATTATGCAGTTACATTGCTTTTCTTTGCGTCTTTCATCACATTTAAACTTGGACTTTGATATGGATACATGTGGACCCCAAATACAGATGCTCTTAGCCTTACGATTGTTCAGATTACGATATTTTGACTTAAAGATGGTGCGGTAGCGATGCACATTCAGCAGTCAACTTTGAATTTTATACTGTGTGATACTGCCTACTGACTGCGGACAATGGCAGCATCCTCCAGTCATGCTTCCAGTCTCTGTTACAGTTGTGAACATAAACGTCTCGTACAGCATTTAATAATGTATTGGTGTTTTTTTTTCCTCCTGTCCTTAATCAAATGAACTTGTGTATTATTAAACTAGGCTAGCTAATCTTAGTTTAGTAATACACATTATGATTAGCTAAGTAATAAAATGAACAGAAAAGGCATTCAAATTAAATTGTCTTCAAGTAATATTTCATGATTGTGACAGCATATCTTAAGTCAGTGAACACCTGTCCGAAAAAGTTTTGCAGTAGAAAGGAGAGTTTGTACATGTGATGTCTCAGCGCTCTAGATTAGGCTTGATGTGTCTAATATTTCTCATATGAATTCTCTTGTTTGTTTTAGAAGGCAACCTGAGTGCTATATTTTAATATACTAATTAATGTAAAGTGTTTGAGCTTGCTAAAGCCGCCTCAGTTTGGTACTGTAGGCCAGTTGGCCTCTGTCTGTTTCGCTCTCCCAATCAGCGGCCCCCAGATACAAGCAGCTTGTTGGAAGCTGCCAGAGAGGGGGGGGGAGATCGCTCTCTCAGATGTGAAGCCAAATTGGACTGGGAGACCTTTGCCAGTGTTGTTGTGGGAAACGAATAAAAATAGTTTACAGATGTCTGAAGATGTATGGGGGTGGATATAACAAAAAAATACCCGGAATTGAATAAAGGCATATAAAAAAATTCAGTTGTATAATGGCATGTTTATTTAATACGATGAGTCAAATGTAAATAATCCAAATTAAATCAACACATCCTCAATTCCAAATAGCGCAAATTATATTCAGATTAATGATCCCCCTCCCGGGTGACTTTAATCTAAGCCTTTGTGTTTTTGTTTGAGTTTAGTTTTGAATTTGTTTGCGTTTTCATGCTTTTGCTTGAGATGTCTTACTTTCCTTTGAATGGAAAGATTTTGATTGGTGGTTTTCCAAGACATGCTTTCATGTCTTGCAAATTCTGTGAATTGGCCCAGAATAATAAATACTTTTATTGAAATCAGCAACTACAGATATTTGTAAAAGATATTTAGTGGCATTTTGTTAATGTTCGGTATGAGTCTGCTGGCTAGCTTTTAACCTATAAAACAAGTTTTCGATTTCCGAAGCTGAACATCAGGGTCAAATATATTGGACAAAAGTATTGGGACACACCTCTTAATCATTGAATTCAAGTGTCTCATTCAGACTTATTGCCACGGGTGTATAAAATCATGCACCTAACATGCAGTCAAGTTTACAAACATTTGTGAAAGAATCGGTCATTCCGAAGAACTCGGTGAATTCAAGTGCAGTACTGACATAGGATGCAATCTTTGCAGTAAGTCAGTTTGGGATTTTTTTTCCTCCTATATATTCCGCAGTCAACTGTAAGTGGTATTTTTGCAAAGTGGAAGCATTTAGGAACAACAGAAACTCAGCCATGAAGTGGCAGACCATGTAAAGTAACAGAGCGGGGTCACCGGGTGCTGAGGTGCATTAAAGTAAAAGTAACTTGGTAACTGCAGAGTTCCAAACTTCCTCTGTCATTAACCCCAAACCGATGGATGAGTCTGGATTTGGCTGATGCCAGGAGAACTTTACCTGCCTGACTGCTTTGTGCCGACTGTAAAGTTTGGTGGAGGAGGGATGATGGTATGAGGTAGATTTTCAGGGGTTGGGCTAGGCTCTTTAGTTCCAGTGAATCGAGCTCTTAATGCTTAAGCATACAACGACATTTTGGACAATTGTATGCTTCCTGTGGGAACCGTTTGTGGAAGGCTCTTTTCTGTTCCAGCATGACTGTGCCCCGGTGCACAAAGGAAGGTCCATGAAGACATGGTTGGGTGAGTTTGGTGTGAAAGAACTTGATTGGCCCACACAGAGCCCTGACCTCAGCCCCATCAAACACCTTTGGGATGAACTTGAATGGAGAGCGCGAGCCAGGCCTTTATGTCCAGCATCAGTGCCTGGCAATATTCTGAATGCATAAAACTAGTTAGCTGTTCAACAAGAAAGCTTACTATAATTACTACAGAAAAACAAATCAAGGCTGGTAAATACTGTACAAACCTCAGGCATCCAAATAATGTGTTGAAGTGTTATTAATGAGCACAGTATGAAAGATTTCTCATATAGCAATCTGGATCCAACTGCTTAATAGTATTCAAATAAAACTCACAAAAACCTGATTCATCCATCTATCTATCCATTTTCCAAACTGCTTATCCTACTGGGTCACGGGGGATCTGGAGCCCATCCCGGATGCAATGGGCACGAGGCAGGGAACAACCCAGGATGGGGGGCTACTCCTACGGGCAGTTTAATAACTCCAATCTGCCTCAGCATGTTTTTGGACTGTGGGGGAAACCGGAGTACCCGGAGGAAACCCCACGACAACAAGGGGAGAACATGCAAACTCCACACACATGTGACCCAGGCGGAGACTCGAACCCGGGTCCCAGAGGTGTGAGGTAACAGTGCTAACCACTGCACCACCATGCCGCCCCAACTGTGCTTAATCTGTTTAAGAAATGATAAATCGCCAAATTTAATCTCCTATAGCAACTTCATAAAATAAAAAACATTAAGTAATGTACAAACTCGCAGGCATACATTTTGTTCACTTTTGGTTTTAAGCATCGCGAATTTGACATAAGAACACAGACGATGTTTAAAAAACAAAATGTTTTGTGAAAATCCAGAATAACTGTTCAGTAAATTATAGTTATAAATAAATGAGCACTGCATTAGGTTTTTTGGATCTTGCGATATTCTCCGGTTTTTTGGATTCTTGCGATATCTACTCGAACTCGCAAGAGTTCGGATGTTTGTTTCAGTCGTACTGCAGGTGTATTGGTCAGGTGCCCCAATACCTTACTGTAGTCTGTATGTCAGGCCAGTTAAAGCCATGTGAGAAGAAGAAAATGTTTGACATTTTGAGAGAAACGCATTAACTTGAGAAAGAGAATTTCTATTGGACCAGTGACATGCATCTGAATCCCCTTCACTGCTTCCTATGTCAGCAGAAATAGTATTATGACTATCCTGTATTACAGACCAAGGACACTTGTTTGCCTTGGAGGTGTACTTCCATAATGGAGAGAAAAGGCTATTGTCGTAACCATTAATTAGACTGTTTAATGAATTGGTAATGTATGGTAAGGGGCTATGTGTGTCTACCTCTGATTGGACAGTTGCTTGCCCCAGTAATCACATGTGTGCTGGGCGCTTGAACGAGGCCTTACACCCTCAAAAATACTCTAGGGGCACTGTGTAAATGACTGACCCTACACTGAAACGCCATGCTTTGCTCTCGACTGCGTTTGCGTGTGCCTTTGTCTCAAAAGGAGAGCCAGACGGGAAATGTGTAAAGTATTCCAGTGTACCTGTACTCACACTTGTGCAGATGGCAAGCAAAGCATCATTTCATCACTGATGTTTGTCTGAAATCCACCTGTTCGGTTCATTATATCAGGTCGCGGCTCCATTCTCTGACAACTGGGTTTTTCTTTGATAGTCAGTTACTTCACCTATTCTTACAGGTGTGTGGCAAGTGCTAATTGGAAAGGGTCTGAAAGAGCTGTAGGATGTGGTCCCCTTCACATTCACAGATTTTCATTTTGAGAACTTTTTGAGTTTCTGTGGAAAACCCTTCAAATTATAATTTGAGTAGGCTTTTTGTTTATTATATGTAATGTTATGTTTAACCAACCTAATGTTAACTGGGTCTAATCTTGAAATGGATTCATCCATTTAATCAAATGGAAACTGGGTAAATGCTTAAAGATTTGAAATCATAAAATACAAACTCACCAGGAATACATATTATTTACTTATGATTTCATACATTACATATTTCGGATAAGAACTTGCATAGACGATGTTTAAAACACAAAATGTTTTGGAAAATGTAGAATAATGAATATGTAAATTATAATTCTAAATGAATGAACACTGCATTAGGCTCACAAACCCTATGATATTTTCGGGGGCGAATATTCGTGCTCGAATTTTAAGCGCGGTTCGCTAACTCCGAGTTTGGATGTTCATTACTGTACTACTGTAGGTGTGATAGCCAGGTGCTCCAATACTTTTGTTCATGTGGCGTGTGTATGTCAGGCCAGTTAAAGCCATGTGGATAGAAGAAAATGTGTTTGATATTTTGAGACACCCCCTGTGGAATGAGGGAAACGCATTAACACTTTAACTGCCTAAATGGTTAAAGATTTATTTCACTCCTTGCTGTGGGTCGTGTGTGGCTCACTCAGTTAGGACTCTGCCAGTGATGGGAAGCTCATTGATTTAGGTCCCATGGTTGGAAGAACGATTTCACTGCTGGTACTTTAAGCGAAACGTAACCCCAGCTGCTCCAGGGTTGTTGGCTGACCCTGTTTTCCATCCTTTCTTGTATGTTGATGTGGATAAATGCATCTGCTAAATAAATGTAATAAAAACTAATAAATAGAAAAACATGGGAATCACCTTTTGTAAAAACCCCAAAATGTCTAAATAAGAGTGAGGTTGTTTTCACTGCGGTGTGGCGACTGTACAGGTGATGTGGTCCTGAGTCTTTGGCGATTTCTGGCTGGAGGCCTCTCCGATCTCGCCGATGTCTCCGGCCTCTCCGATCTCGCCGATGTCTCCGGCCTCTCCGATCTCGCCGATGTCTCCGGCCTCTCCGATCTCGCCGATGTCTCCGGCCTCTCCGATCTCGCCGATGTCTCCGGCCTCTCCGATCTCGCCGATGTCTCCGGCCTCTCCGATCTCGCCGATGTCTCCGGCCTCTCCGATCTCGCCGATGTCTCCGGCCTCTCCCGCCTCTCCCGCCTCTCCGATCTCGCCGATGTCTCCGGCCTCTGCGGTCGCTCCAGCCTCTCGACTGTGGCACAGCCGCAACAATGAAGGAAATGTCAGCCATAAAAACAGCCTGCAGCTAGTCTGTGAATTCTGTTAGCTGGCAGTGGCTCGATAACTGATATATACTAAAATGGAAAATAACAAATACAATTAATGTAACCTATATGTTATATTTATTTAACAGATGCTTTTAATCAAAGCAATATGCAATTGAGAAAGCTGGGTCAGTCAGTCCCTGCGGTAGCTGGGGTGGAGGGTCCTGCTCATGGGCCCAATAGTGAAAATCATTCAGCTGCCTGCAGCGTCTGAAGCAGTGACCTTTCGATCACAGGCCCAGCATCTTCACCCACAGAGCCACACGCAGCCACCCACAGTTGTATTTAAGCCTAAATCTTTAGGTCTTGGGATTCATGCATCTGATTTTATATTCATGCATGTTATTCACGTTGGAATATTAATACTTGCACACCAGCTGACTTGTTGCCAGCAACAAGCTCTAGTACTTATTTATGAGAGAAGATGATGTCTGTAAAGTGTGGGAGGAGACCCCAGGGAAGACCCATGACACGCTGGAGAGACTGTGTCTCTCGGCTGGCCTGGGAACGCCTCGGGATCCCCCCAGAGGAGCTGGATGAAGTGGCCGGGGAGAGGGACGTCTGGGCCTCCCTGCTGAGACTGCTGCCCCCGCGACCCAACCTCGGATTAAGCGGGAGATGATGGATGGATGGATGATGTCTGTAAGGTGTTCTTTACATATGAGTACATATGGGTTAAGCACCGGTCTGCTGACACTGACCCTTTGGCATGCAAGCCAAAAACTCAGAAATCATTTCATAGATCTTTAAAAAAAATTTGCAGAGGCATCGTATGGGTCGGGAGGCACAACTGATTAAATGTTAACATGGATCGCCGCAAAACTGAAGCAGCGCTGCATAAAAGGGCAGTTTTGATGCTTGATCCTGTTAAGACGATAACTCAATAACCGTCTGACAAGGGCTAAGCGACATATCAGTAAAATATCGTATTGTGATTATGAATATTGATAATAGTCATCATTTTGAACATTGTGTAATGATATAGCCTAAACACCTGTTTTCTTCCAAAATTAAGAGAGAAAGTGCTTTTTGTTACACAAATTCTATCAAGGTATGAGTCTGATTTTGGTGTTTGGTATCATTATTCCTGTCACATTCATAATTATTAGTAAAACAATTTGGCCATAATCATAAAAACTCTAAACTATTTTACTGCTTTCTACATATGAATTTTAGAATATCGTAATAAATATCGACATCTTGAAAATCTCTGAAAGTGTCTTGATGTCCAGGAAATACAATGCTGTAATTTTCGAGATCACCAAATTTAGTTTTAACATGCTTCTAGTCCCTCTTGGGGGGAAAAACTGTATGAACAAACCCTTCATGAAAATATTTTTGAAAAATGGAGACAGGTGTTAATGCTACAAGCAATTTGGCTTATTGGTGACCATTTCTGCTCCTTTGTCGCTCTGTGCCAATTGGGACAGATGTTGAAAAATGAATTGTGCTTGCTGCCGCTCCATTTGGTAGTTAATTTGATGAGGTAGCCTGAATTGTGGGCTGGTGTGAGAATTCGGGCCATTTGACGGGAATTGCGGACAGGGACATACTAGAATTTGCTTCTCGGGTTTGTGTGTTAACAATGAAAGCTCTGGTCGAGTATGTACAGGTCTATGCAAAGGAGAGTTTAGCGTCTGGCATTTTGAACCCATATCTTAAGGGATATGGGGTTCGATGCATGTACCAGGGTTTTATGGGTGTTTTTTGGCTTTGCTCTTTCCTTAGTCCTTTGTGTGAGGTTTCAGTTTAAATTGACCTATGATTGACTGGTATCCTGTCAGTGTTCTCTGCCTTGTGTCCTGGGATTGGCTCCAGGCTCTTTGTAACCCTGCACTTCAGGCTGGGTGATATGAACCAAAAACCATATCTCTATTTTTAGGCACATAATGCATATCTCAGTATTTTATACATGTCTGTGCATCTGTTAATCCTCCACACACACGTGTGCATGTATGTACTGTATATCATATGATTTTTCTTTGGGTACAATGATTATGGCTGCTACGTTTCAGTTCGCTGTTTCAGAAGCTGCGAGGCTATTTCTGTGCCTGTTCGCCTCACATCTGATCGTTTAAGCAGCTGGCTGCTGCCAGCAAGACTCCGCTTTGCGGGCTTTTCACTTCGCTTTCGACGCCATGCGCGCCAACGCACTTATAACGCCATGGTTTATTTTATGACTTTTTGGAACCCCGGCGATAGCGTGTGGGGAAGCCAAACCATAGGGTTCCATAAAAGCTCTTTTTTTATTGAAATGTCCAGCAGACTTGAGGGTTTCCCGTCTGTTTTGTGTAGGGGGGAGGGGGGTCTCACCACTCACCCGCCCCCACCCACCATGGCAGAGATGGCACTCATTTCACAGGGCCGTGGGTCCTCCATGCTCTGCAGGAGCGGTGACGGGGGCCAGGTCTCTCTAGGACACCTGAAGCCCCATCCATAATGCGACTGACCTCTCACTGAGAGAGACCTTCTTCCCAGGCTCTTCCACGAATCGCAGCTCGGGGCTGTTGCGTGTCTGGAAAAGCCAACGTTAGTTGCAGCTATCGAAATAAAAGCTGTACAAAGAAATGTAGGCTGTACATATATATCAACAGGACACTAAGGACTCAAATGAACTCATTTAAATTGCTGACACGGACGATACTTATTAAATACTAGACCTGTTACAGCACCTTTGTTTGTGGGCGTAAAGGTCTTTAATGGAAGGTCATTCTCTGTGAAAGTGAGATGGGTGATTCTGGATTCCACATGTAATCCTGTCTGTGTTATTGTTCTGTCTCAGTGGCAGGGGAGCAGGGGGGTGCTTAAGGTTTTGTTGCGTTCTTATGATATTCTGGGTTAAGCTCTGATTGCAGTTGAGCTTCCCGCTATAGAGCTCTTTTGGGATTAACGGCGACTGAGCGAAACCCTTGAGGCGGTGGGAGTCTGTGAGTTGAGAAGCACAGCAGGTCGTATTTTTCCGGATGGCCTCCGGAGGGGGGGGTGGGGGTACGGATGCGTCAGGGCATCCCCGGAACCAGGCCGCCCCGGAACCAGGCCGCCCATTTCTGGGTCTGGGGACGAGGAGAGAGAGTGGAAGTGCGGCCGAGGGCGGAGCTTGACGTCGCGCCACACCCGACGTTTTGAGGCCAGCGTGGTGCATCGTGGGAAGGCGCCGGCGCTGTAGGGCCCAACCTGAGGCTCATGTGTGCCTGGCAGTTGGCGCCGCGGCGTGAAATAATAATGACCCTCGAAGACATAAAAGGGAAGAATGTAAAGCAGGTCTATAAATAGAGAGACACGGACTGCCAGTTTGTCTGCCTGCAGGCTGCAGAGTTTCCCTCTGGATTTCATCGTCTCTCTGCCCACTTTGTTTACGGACTGATAATAAATACGCTTTTTTGTTTCCCTGATTGGCTTAAAGACTTGCATTGTGTTACTGCTTTCAAGATGCACTATGTAGATTATTTTTCCAAGCATTTACGAAGTTATTAAAACTGATATCAATTTGATGTTGAAGTTTCATGCCAATGATGTTAGGAATCACTGTTGTTTGATATTATTAATTTAGCTATTTCTATTGAACTGCACCGGTACGCATATTTCCGTTTTGATTTTTTTTTTTTCTGGTGCCAGTATTGAAATTTGTAAAGGATGAAGTTTGTGGCGTTGAATGATTTGCTTTGTCTGGATATGGGCACCCAACCTTGGACGGCCTTCTGTTAGCTCTATAGGTATCATTTACTTGTTGGATTCACTCTCGGATGGGTGTGGAGGGCAGGGGGTGATAATTGGAAGCCCTAACTGCTGAGAAATGATCATCACTTCAAGTGTATCCTTATCAGTTACCTCTTTCCTGGAGGGAAAAGGGCAGGGTTTCAGGGAATGGACCAGCTGTCACATGTTTATAGACACACGTGGTCAACACGCCGCCTGGGGAATTGCATGCTATGTTGTGGGCATGGGGGCTGTTGTATTACCGCCATTGGCATTAAAGCCTTGCATGCAGCTGTTATTTCCGTCCATGTTTTCTGGCAAAACACCGAGTCACACTGTGCAGCAGTGCATCAGGTTGACCTTTCACCTTTAGTTATCACCTTCAGGAAATATAATACTCTGAAAATTCATTGCCTGGGCGTATCGAGAAACTTGACACGAATGAAACATGTCCTGTTTCACTTTGGCCTGTTCATGTGAGTTTGAGGCACGATCCTTCTGATGAGGAGAGACAGAGCTTAACCGAAGGCGGAGTCCCCGTTGTCGGACTCTTTGCTGCCGGAGTTTAATTACCCCGAGACCTTTGTGGCAGAGTGTCAGAGCAGCTCTTTTGTAAATAAAGCGATTAAGAAAAAGGACTCTGTGTGTGTTTGTGGGGGGAGGTGGGGGGTTATTCTGAGGAACATCCTTGAGATTCAAAGCAGCATCCAGCCTGGAGTGGAACGTCAGTGTGAGGCTCACTTTATTTTTTTTGTAAACCATTTCTACAAGCAGCTGTTCGTCAGAACTGTGCGCAAAAGACACGGAATGTCAGCAACGACTGGCGTGCGTCCATCAGCGGGAGCGGCTCCCGTCAGACTCTCGGTGATCGTTTAGGCTGACGGGTTTTGGGAGAGGTCGTCAGGGCTTATGTTCCCGGCATCAAAGCCAGCTTTTGCGACCGGGCCCTTCCTCCGAAGGCTGTGATGCCGCGATTCTTAGCGGCATGGAATAGAAACAAACACAGCTGAAACAGACGCTGCAGTTGATGTCCTGTGAAGAGCCTGCTACACTACCTTAATCTAACATGCCCCCATCTCCCCGGGCCAAGATGACTCGGGCATGTGTGACTTGTAGACAGATATGGTTGGGCAGGTATATTTGGGTGTAATGCAGCAGAAAATGTGCAGATCCAGCCGCATGGCCAGTCGGGTCGGGTGCTAAAGTAGCTGAGACCCAAAGACCCAAAGTGTCAGATGATCGTCTGATGTAACAGCTCTCAAAATGAGGAAACCCTTATGAGGGATTTTAAAATGGGCGCTATGCAGTCACATAAGGTGCCACTTAATGATCACTTCTGTTGATGTCTAGGCCTAATTGTTTTTTAAAAATTATTGTTTTCTTCCCACAGTAGATATTAACAGGCTGTGCAGCTGCAATGGGATACCATGGGAATTGTGTGCTGGAGAACTTTCAGGCTTCTAACACGACAAAATGAAATTTAGTGAAAATTTAAGACGGGAATTATAAACAGAATAGGTGTTTCCACTCAGTATAATAAGCCATTGTTGTACCATGTGGGAGCTTTGGGTAACAAGGCTTTGAGGGAGTGCAAAAGTCCATTTTACATGGTTTTAAGAAAATCAATATTTGTCTGGCAGCAAAGCTTGCACTGAGAAACTTATGACCGAGTAAATAAGTGTTCCACGTTTTTAACGATGTGTGTCGTAATTATCTGCTTTTTCTCCATTTCGTTACATTGAAATAACATCGCTTGCGTTCATGTCGGGTCAAGGCGTATTGAAACATGCCAGATTTTATGAAGCAACGACGGCTGAAGGTCTTGTCAGCAGTGCCGCGAAGATTGTTACCATAACATTTCCTTTGTTTACTTCAATCTTGAATGTGATCTAATTTGTTATGGCACAAGATGTTCACTTTTAGTGTGTTTTCACCTTCGTAATTATTTGTTTATTGGACATGTGTATTTGACTGCTAGGCTTAATTTTTCTGTGTGAAGCCCATGTATGACATGTCAGGGTGTTAGATATGATTTCGAAATCATGGAAATGCAATAAACTGAAAAATCTTTGCATATATAGAAGATGCGTAAATTGGCTTAGATTTGCAACCAGCGTCTTTGGTAAATTTTTGATGGTGCAAGACTAATGATTTTAACGGCAATTGGATGACACCCGCAAAGGTGGCTGCTCTGTTTCCCTGGCCTTCCGTGTCGTTAAAGCTTTCGCCATTGAAAGAGCGTTGGGACAGGATGATCAGATAGTAGATCCCGCTTTCATGAGAATTCAAAGGACTTTTCCGGTCTTTTTAATCATTTGCGCACCCCGTCTTGCGTCCCGCTGCTCGGAAAAGGGAAGCGGGTTCTTTTGATTTGCTGAGTTCTGAGTCACGTGTTGATATTGTGAGGATTCAGACGACTAGACCCTAAAGGTCCACGTCAAATTTCATCGATTTATTTATTTTTTTTTAAATATATATATATATATTTTTTTTTTGCCTGCCTGCCCCCAACTAATGAAATGTGAGCTGTGCGGAGAGTGTTATCGTGTCACTGGTTTAGCTACAAAACCTTTCTGCTGGGGTCCCAGTGTCAGGTTCGCTCTTTCTTTCTCTTGTCTTTGAAATTAATAATGCATAAGAGGGGAAGTTGGATGTAAAATAAAGGCCGTCCAGCTCCCTTTGGCTTCCTTGGGGATCGGGGAGAGTGGAGTGCCAAAGCGCTGCTCTGGATCTTCAGTCAGTAAGTCGCACACTGTGCTAATGAATCATGTCGTGGTTTAAGCATCTGGCCGAGATCCAGCTTAGACAAATGGGTTGTTTTACTCGGTTTGAGTCAAACTTAACAAAAGTTTTCCGGAATCTGCCGAATGAAATTAAAAATATGCTACTAATTTTAATTCCTAAACTTCCGACCTGATTTAATTCTATAGTTTAAAAAAAAAAGTCAGGAGTTAGTTGGGTTCACGGTAGTGTAAATATCTGTCACCTACTATATATGTTCATTAAAAAAAAACAACAAAAAGATTGTTGCCCAGTATTTAATGAGTTCAGGTTCCTTGCTTTCTATACATTGTTGTATCTGATCTCATTAATGTGGTCCATGAACAAACGTCACATTCGTGAGAACCCCATTTGCAAAATGAGTTTAATTTTAATAAAAATAAAAAGTACTTGGTAAATTTCATTTTAGGTAGGTAAAAGGTAAAATTTAATATTTATCAACCTTTTATTTCCTGGCTCTGATACCTTGTGTTTACAGTATTGACGCATCTAAAACTTGCTTCTGTGTATAAGTTTAATAGGGTGAATTATTCACATTTGAGTTAAAATGCAAATGTACAGACAGTTTAACATTTTTGTTTGGTTGGTCTCTGTCACTTTGCATTTTCTTTGTAAAACAACATCAGTCCATGTTCTCGATTTTCTCTGCCCAGGAAACACCTTATCATACGTCACTGTATGGGATGTGGGGTTTAGGGAGGGTCTTGCTGAAATGTTAACCGCTCTGTATTTCTTAGGGGCGTAAAGGACACAGCTGCTCTTCCCCATGGATGCCCAGCTGCAAAACCAGCATGTACCAACGCCTTTGGTCCAACCTCAGGTACGCGTACAAGCCGGAGTCACCAGTCTTGAAAGCGATAACCCTACAGTGTGTGTTCCCTTGGTTTGTTTTTTTTCTCTGCTTTAACTTTTCCCAACCTACTTCCCCCCTCCATCTTCACGGCTCACAGTCTAAAATTCTCTGCCTTTGCATTTTACCCTGGCTGTGTGGTATGCTCTGTGCTTTTTGGTTGCCTCCTACAATTCCTTACAGCTTCCTGTGTGGGGCTCTCTGTCAGTCTGCCACAGGGAGTGTTTGTGGGCTCTGCACAGATGCAGTCTCCAGTTGACTGGATCGCCTCTCTTTCCCCATAGTCGCTCTCAGGTGCCGAGCAGGGGGTGGTAATAGTGTTCCGTGCGTCGATGCGCCCCATGATGCTGTGGCACTCTGTGCGCTCTGTTTATTTTTTCTCTCAGTGGATTCTGCTCACTTCTTGAGAGGCTCAGGGTATAGAGAGCAGGTATACTAACTCAGGCATGTGTGGAATCTATTTACCCATTCGTGTAGGGTTTTGCGTTTTGAAACTTTGTTTGCTGTGTAGTCTTTAAGATTTATCTCTGTATGGCTTAAATATGTCTTGTATGCCCGATGTTTTTAAATGCAGGAATATGATGGTGATATTATTGAATTATCAACTCCACAAAGAAACTTTAAGAAAAATCCTTTTCGGGTGAAAAAATATTATTAGCTTATGCGCAAATGGTGATGTCTTATGTCGCTTGAGAAATTGGGTTGGGTTTAATTAAGTTAACATTCGATAAAGAAACAGCAAATACAAAATGTATTGTAATGTTAAGACTTGTGTGAGTGTGCCCTGCGATGGGCTGGCCCCCCATCCTGGGTTGTTCCCTGCCTCGTGCCCATTGCTTCCGGGATAAGCTAGGGACTCCCCGCGACCCAGTAGGATAAGCGGTTTGGAAAATGGATGGATAGATGTTAAGACTTAATTCACCTAGTCAAATGTGGGCAGTGAAGCCAACAGTTTCTAAACCAGGAAAGCAAACCCCATAAAATGTAGTTTCCCTTGGAAGGCTAGTTTTAATTGTTCAAGGTGGGGGGGTGTCTAACCGGTGATTAGCGTTAAATATTAAGATGGTTATCTAGCTGTAATAATTTGACCTTAAGATTCCATACATAATTGTAGGACAGGACAGCTGTTAGCTGTGTGCTGACTAGAAGATGTTTTGGAAGTTTTAGGAAAAGGGAAGATACCTTATAATTATTTTTAGGGTTCCTTTGCAATCTTCAGTTACTGACACTAAGTGGCATTGTTGCACTTGTCGCCCTCAGTACTTGGTGAGTCTTTGCCCACCCATCCGCCCAGCATCCCTGTCCCCCGCCGTTGCGTCCTTTCCCTCGCCAGTCCACTTCCACATCTCATTGGCCGCTTCTCTCAACAAGCTGTTCCTTCCTGCGTGGGAAAAACAAAATGGAGAAGCTGCTGTTGGACTTACGAGATGTTACCATCTCGAGCTCCTTTCCTTTTGGGAAACCACCCATATTCATTTCCCCTATATGCTGCCACAGTCCCGACCTACTCCCGACAGACGTTTGCGGAAGTGCTGCGTTATTTCACTCTGCATTTCCCGAGTGTGGAAGGGTGTTCCCTTTGCCTCACCTTTACTCAGCCCCCCACCCAATAAACTGTGATTCGTGCAGACTGCCCCTAGTCATTGGGGACTGAAACCTGCCACTCATCCTGTCAGCCCGTGAATCTGAACGGTGCGGCAGGATGGAGCGGCGGATGAGGTGAGCCGTCAGTCAGACCCATCGCTGTTTTGGGGGTGGGCGGCTCTCACGGGGTGAAAAGGTGCCACAAATGAGCTGTGAAGTTTACATACAGTGCCCACTGTTAAACAGATTAGCTCTAATGAAGTGTCTAATGCTCAGAGCGCCGATGCCTAATCCTCACTGGCAGCCCCTCCCCAGCTGCCGGGAAAGCCGCCGCCCTCCGGCCGTCTCCCGCCACGGACGGGCCGCGCGGTTCGGGGAGGCGGCACGCCGCTAATGCGCTGAGACGGCGCACGGGCCTGACATGCAAATGTAGGTCATTGCATATGTAAATGTGCGATTACAGAGCTGCATGCCAGGACGCATTAGCGCCACTGAGCGCCCAGCATGTGGTTGTCATGCCGCCTCAGAGACGCACGCTAGCGTTTTGTCGGCGGACCGTGCGGCCGCTAAGGGTGGATCACTCCCTGAAGCTCATTCGGCCACGTGGATACCTGCCTGAACCCCCCCCCGCCCCTCCCACCCTACACGTCTTATTAAACATCAGCGTTTGTGAATTTTGAGCTGCAAAATGACTTTCTCCGCTGCTACGTAACTCTGGTTTTTCATCTCTACCCACGTTTGCTTCTGTCTGGACCCAAACTCACTCGAGCTTTCAGGTCAGTCTTAGATTATCCTCGGACAGCAGTGGGGGGGGTGGGGGGGGGTCTCTGCACCCGCACACTAGATTATGCCTCCGTGTTGTCAGTTTTAATGGGATGCTTCTTTCCCTCACCACTTATTATAATAAAAAAACTGTCAGCTGACACAGCAAAACACTGAGATTGACTGCGCCTTGATCTCCCCGCCCCTCTGTGTTTGGCTGCCCGGATTATTGTGATTTTGTAGAAATGTAGGTGTAAAATTGCATTTTTTATTTTATTTTGTGTTTATTTAGTCCTGTTGTCCATGGTAGCTGTGTTGATCAGTTATTTCTTGGCTTTTTAAACTTTCCCCTGTGTTGATGTTTCCTTCATGGGCTATTTTATATGAACAGGTTTTTTTTTTTTTAATCAGTCAGCCATTTTTGGTGGGGTGGTACTTTTATAGGTATGACGTTCATTCATATCCCATTCATACTCTGTTTTACCCAGTCCATATCCCGTATGCTACTGTTCTAATGTTTGCTTTGTTTAACCACAATTAAAATAGAGCCAAATGGATGTAATCCCATTTGTATGTCTGTGCATTTTTATGTTTTTATTTTTAATTAGTATTATTTCTTGAGTTGGCTGCCCTTAAGGGTGCCCCATGGCTGTTTTCTGTGATGAAATGTGTCATCATCATATGTCAGTTTCTTGCCACTTTTGATTTAAAGGATGTAAAGGTCATTAGTTACCGTTATAGCATATATGAAGGGGTAACTACACAATTCATCGTGTTAGCTTTTCGTGGGGTGGCATACAGTCTGAATAACGGAATGTTGTGCTCTTGCAGCATGCAGAGGTAGATATTGGGACTGGAAAGTTCATACGAAGTTCATTTTTAATCCTCTTTACGCTGCCTGCATTTCTTTAGCATTTTAGTTTTTCGCAGTTTTATGAGAGAGTGATTTGTTGTTTTTTTTTTTATTTTATTTTATTTTTGTCATCGTCTGTATTCACAGAAGCCTCTACAGCCCGACATGGGGTACAACTGCCTAGCCAACTTTCATGTTGAGAAGAAAATCGGAAGAGGACAGTTTAGCGAAGTGTACCGGGCCAAGTACTGGCTAGACAACACGTCCGTAGCTTTGAAAAGAGTTAAGGTGAGTTAAATGCTAATATACTCTACAATATTAAATAAGTCGTGTATAAGTAATACAAATTTAATAGGTGAAATGTATTATTCTGAGGCATTTTCCTTGTATAATTTCACTGTATATTTTGATACATTTTAATATTTTGCCTTTTGCATTCAAACCTGCTGGTGGTTGTGTGTTTTGAATGTAATGGTCCTGCATCATCATCTTCACCTGTATCAACTTACTCCTCTCCCATAATTGCTTGGCCAGGGCAGGGTATCTTTGAGCCTGAAACTTCTCCTGGGTGGCAGAGCTTGCTGTATCAGATGCCAGTCAATCAGAGTACACCCTCACCCAATCACACACTGTGTAACACTTTGGAGAGATGAATTCTCGTCAAGTTTTTAGACTATGTAAAGAATCCACATGACCTGAAGGAATTTTTTAATGTTTTAATATTACATTAAAATGTATTATTGGCTAAATTATATGTTCTGGAAGTCAGTAATATTAGATGTAATTAAGGAGCGACCTCTGGTATAATAATTTGTGGCTGGAGGGTCAATGGGTTGATTTTCTGTTTTACACCCAAACTAGTTTGATGAAAAGAATTTCATGTTATTGAAATCATCTGCTCCTATTCATGAGTCAAATTCATACAAACATCTGCTTTCCTCAAACCCAAAGTGTCTCAAGTTGAAAACGGTGCTCTGCATATTCATTTGCATTTCTCCTGCCATCCGCTGTCACCTCTCGCTTTCGGCGATGCTTTCTTGTAGGTTAGGGTTCCTGAGGAAACAAAACGCAAAGCACTCGAGATGGGCGGCATGAAACGACGGATCGCACCCCGAAGTCCTCTGTCACAGAGGGGCGAGAGAGTAAATAAGCAGTTAGAACTACCAAATAGTTTCCAGATTAATTTTTACGTAATTAATCATCATTTAGCATTTAGCAAATTAAGTTAAATGCATATTATTGTCTAATTTTTAAAGTGCGTTCATTAACTTTAAAAAAAAAATAAAAAATTTAGTGAATAGCCGACACTGGGAATGCATGGTATATAAGTTAACATATCGGTATCCGCTGATGTTCGTTAAAAATCATGATATTGGTATTGGTCTAATGTGTTAGTCTAGGTCAGTATTGCTAGCTGATATTTAAAAAATGTGAAATATTTATATTAAAAGTTAGCATCACAGCTAAAGACTTTGCTGAAATAATCAAGATGATTCGCACAATCAGACAATTGACTATTTTCTGGTGGGAGATGATGGGTGTTGTCGACTCATCAAACACTTAGAAATAAGTGAATCAGCATCTTTTTTAAAGGAAAAGACAGATAGAAAATACATATGAAGTCACTCTGCTGTTTTTTTAGAGGTAGGAAGGAAACTTTTCATAGTCGTGGCTTGAGATGCTTGAAAGGTTACACTTGTCCTCATTGCTAATTAAAACTTCAAAATGAAACCGACTGCTTGAGATGGGAAATGCTTGGTCTGCTCATAAGGAAAGTTTGTTGCGAAAGAATATGATTCTCAGCATTGCTGTGCTCAGCATAATACAGATGTAACAAAAATTAGTTTCAGATTCCCGGCGTTGCAGGAACGCAGCGTTTCTATGTTTCTACTACTATGCAGTCATGCGAACATGCAGTGCATCCCTGAAAGGCATTCAAGGCAGAAAACACGGCTGAAACCATGGCATCTCTATCCCCCCTCTCACTGATCCAGAATCTGTGATTCTCAGTGCTGTGTCAAGCGGTAAACTAAGCAGTATTATGAACGAGAGGCCCTTTTGCCTCTTAGCTTCCAGTGAGTGCATTGAGGTGACCAGATTCTGATCTGCAAATGGGAAATCGGTAAATCGTATGATGCACATGCAGTACTTTGGATAATCGTTAAAACTGAGAGAGAGGCTATGAATGGGAAAATAACTGGAAGAGTGGTGTGAAGAATGTCTCCTCTACCCTTGAGGTAGGTTGTGGAAGCAAAAGGGAGTCTCAGCACTAGCTAGGTGTATATAATAAAGTGTATCCCGTTGGACGGCTGAACATAACCCCACTCTTTGACAGATTTAATCTGCACCTGAAGGGTGGAAATAAACCTGTTTTTGACTTATAGTCATGTTTATGGTTTTTGGGGGAAAAAGAACCTCTTCTGTGATCGGCTAACGAAGGTGGATTTAACACGCCTGTCCGCGTGCACCGGGCTGCGCCCGGAAGCGTCGTCATGAGATGTCGTTTGGCAGGCACTCGACCGATGCGGAAACCCTACAGCCAAAGTCCGGACAGCGATGTGGGGATTCCGGCCTCTTTCCGAACCACCTGAGCTGCTGAAGGAGCCGCGCTATTCGCAGTCCAACCTCCGGAAAAGTACGCTGAGAATTACCTGCTGGAAACGAGTGCTGTTTCCCCAACACAGGGGGGGCCGTGCTCCCTCCCTGACCAGCGTGCTTGGAAGCCTGCACGTTTGTAAATGCAATTCCTCCACAAATAAGCACGTCAGATCGAATTAGAGGCACAGGCTGACGAACAAACCGCTGTTCCTCCTCGTGCACGTTTCCTGTGCCAGATTCGATGCCAACGTGCTTTTTATTGAGCACGGAGAACCATGCAGATTTCATTGATGGAGCTTGTGGTTTCCCACAGTTTAAGACCCCAAGGCCCTAGGCTGAGTCCATGTTTGCTTGGCTGAGAGAAGTTGACAGATCCCCATTACAAATGTGAAACGTGTTATTTTGGCTACTTGGGCTTTTTTTTTGCTCTTGTTTAAAAAAGCACAACTACTGGAAAATACGACAGTCTGACCACTTTTGTGGGTCATGGGAGTGTTGTGGAATTTTCCAGAATTGTTCTAGAAATGCAGCACTGCGTGGTGAAGATGAAAGACGGATTTGAAAATTTGAAAGTCAAGAATTAGGTTAATAGAAACTCGTTGCCCTGATTTATTTTAACGTGGTAGGTTGTATAGCTGATTATTTAGGACAAGATGAACGGAAAGTGGTGATCTTTGCTGGCCTAAATGATATTTTACTGGATGCCTGTGGTGGGAGGGGCCACCCAGCCCCTTTAGTCATGCATAAATCACCTGTCCCCACCAAGCAATGAATTTGTTTGTCATTGGCTTAAACAATGGGGCAGTGTCACATCATCAGTGCATGGCAGTTTCTCTGTAGGTTGCAGTGAGATACCACAGCCCAAATGTTAGCTGTTCAACCTATAGGTTAAACAGGATAAATACGGCTTTCACTGCTTAACTTTCTTCCTGCTTGATACTGATTTAGCGTTTAATGTTTGCCTGCTATTAATAGTTCTATTTTTGTTTTCGTGTTTTGAGCGCTATGTTGATTTGGTTTTCACAGTCATGGCTTACGTCGTGGAAATGTCCCTGCAAAGATGTATAGTGTGAGGAGTGTGCATCAGCGAAACGGACGCTCGAGTGCAAAGTTTCCGCCATATGTCGGGTCGCTCTTGGGGTGACTGGTCTGACAACCGCGCGCGCTAGTTTGTGGAAGTGTCCCATTTTGCGGCGCCACACAACTGGGTTCCAGGTGTTGGGATGCGTTTCCACAGCTGGCAGTTTTGCTTTCCATCAGAAGGATCCACAAAGACGTTGTTCGCTGTCAGTTCTCGTGACACCAAGACTGAGAAGCTTGTGCAAAGATGAGGGTTTGAAGGAGTTGCAGGGAAATGTTACCCGACTATGTTTAAAGGAAAATAATGACAGAAATATGTCTCTTTTTTTCTTCCCCCACACTGAATTACAGCACGGAAAAAAATATTAATTTTGTATTTGTTTTTTTGTTTAATCCTGGACATGCTGTTTAGCCTGAGCTCATAAATCTGAGACTGTAGCTTCCTCTAGTGAATTTTACTCTTTGTTTACGAGCTTTCAGCATTTGATGCATTCAGGCAGCATCGTTCCTTAGCATTATCGGATTTCCTTCTTGTTTCATTTGTGGTTTTGTCTGAACGCACAAAGACAGAGGCTGTGAAGCTGAGATTAGTCTGTCCCACAGTATCCAACAAGTGCCCAACCTGGAGTGACACGCTCACCCTTTCCCACCCAGGTGTGCTCGACAGCTACCCTCTCTGTACATGCCCACTCCCTGTGCACTGCCTTCAGAAATACCAAAACTCCTTGTCTCCCTCCCTCCTTCTTCTGCTTTTGATCTCTTGACAGATATTCGAGTTGATGGATGCCAAAGTCCGGCAAGATTGCATCAAAGAAATAGATCTCCTTAAGGTAAAAGAAGGAAAAGCCGAACCCGAAAAGACAGAAAGCAGCAGCGTCACGCGTTGTATTATGTTTTCTAAAGGTTCCTCTGCTGAGACCCGATTCCACAGAAAACAATTGATCTGCAGCCGGATTTTTCATGTGAGGGGAGCAGGGATCACTCGTGTTGTGTGTGTCATTCCTCGAGGCTCAGATTGACTTTTTTTTAAATGCCAAAAACTATAGTTTTTATCTTCCTCAGTAATATTTAGAAGGGGACCAGAGTGCATTGCAGGTCTGCACCTCTTTTCCATCTGAAAATTTTGGGTTTTTTTTCCCTTCCCATGTTCTTTGTTGTTCTTTTTAAGCAATTTTATATATCAAACTATCTTATACGGGATTGTGTGGTCATCAGACTAATATACAACAAAGTGACTGTTTCAACGCATAAGACTCCTTGAACAGTGGAAATCTTTCTCAGTTTGATCGTGTTCAGCTGTTTGCTGTTCCTGGTTTGTTCAGATTGCCGTGCTAATTGCTCAGATTCCTATCACTTTTTTTTTTTTTTTTTAGGGCAGGGAGGTTGATTTTTCCATGTCTACTTACACTAATCACTAATAACACCGGCATGCCGTTCGCCAAGGTGTCTCATGTGAGACAGCCTAATTGGTAGCGGTGTAAGTACGCGCGTGTATGGGGGATTGCTCTAGGTGGGAGTGTGCAGGGAGGTGGAAATTACCAGGCGCGGGAGACGGCCTCCAGGAGCAGGTCACAGTGCAGACGAGAAGCTCCGTCACACATCTGCTCAATTAGCCGCTTAGATACACTCTCGAAAACAAGTCGCCATCCCTCACCGGGGTCAGCAGGCTGATGCAGCAGCCTCCCCTGATCGCCCCCCCGGCATCCCACACGAATCGGAGGCTAATGAATTTGGCTAACGAGCTGCCATGCGAAACTGGGAGTCCTGCATTGTACCACAGTACGTGTACGTGGTCACAGATGGAAATAATGAGACTATTTGTTTTATTTGCCCTTATCTGAGATGTATTCCAGGCTTATGTTACACACTATGTACTCGAGCCTTTGGTGCAAATGTCTTTGACGATTTATCCCAGGGAATTAAGTATGTGGCACTATACTTTTCCATTCCTGTAAGAGATACTGCGATCGCCCATGCTAATCACTGTCGGATGGTTTGTCGCAAGAATGTTCCTGCATTGGGAAAATTCCACCCAGCCAGTTTCACACTATATTAGTAGGTTTGACCTCTTCTATTGACTAGAAGCAGTTCACTATAGGGGTGGGGCCCACTGAGTGAGATGAGCCTAACTTAATTAAATGAATGATTGTGCAGTTCAAGCATTAAGCAAGACTTGGGAAAATGAGTTGATGTTTTCAAGACCATATTTTTGCATTGCAGTCTTGGCCCCAAGCATGCTTTATCAAATTCATGTGTGTGCATTGGGTCTGTGCCTTTTCGTGTCAGCACTTAATGGACATTTCTTTAATAATTTTCTCAACCTACCACATGTCAAGGCCCTACTTGTCTTAACTGTACCATGGCACTGACTTCTGTTTGATCTTAGGTTGGATTAATGTTTATTTTTATTCTTTTCTTATGTAGCTGTATCACTTGTTGACTAGTTATCCGACGGGGGAATTTAGCATCTTTAACAGAAATTATAATGTTTACCTAACATGCCAACTGAATTCTTTGATTTCAGTTTGCATTGATGTCTTTGTATTTTACGGAAAACCCCTGTGTTTTTTTTTTTTTTTTGCAGCAATTGAACCACCCCAACGTAATTAAGTACTATGCATCGTTCATTGAAGAGAATGAACTGAACATAGTTCTGGAGCTTGCTGACGCTGGGGACCTTTCGCAGATGATAAAGGTGGGGGGCCGGCCTTACATCTCAAACGACTGCGTTTTCAGCTCTGTGTTCTCAGGCATTGGATAGGTTGCCCGCAACACGTACATTGAAACCAGCTCCGCCCACGAAGTCTTTGTCTTTTCGATGATATTGCTTAGGGCTACACAGTATTTTCTAGTATCACGATCGCCACAATTTTTGTGATTAAATATTGCGATATTTATAAAGCAAAAAAAGAGCTGAGAATTGACCCAAAATAAACTATAATCAAATACAACTTATTGGCCAAAACAGTCTGTCAGAGAAGTTGGTGATGTTTCTGCGTGTTTTGTCGTCACAAAGCCATGCCTACAATTTACTCACTTTTGCTGATTACTGTCTCTATGGAGTCCATGTATTTCCACACAGCAGAAGACTAGCGTCTTTTGCTGAGCAGTTCTTATTTGTTCGTCACTCATTAATGTAAAAATTTGCACAAAAGTACCTCATTGCTTATGAGCCCAACCACAAGGACAAAATGATTATAATTCCCTCAGAGAGCTCATTCAGTGGTCATGTAAAAGCAGTGGCAAACTTTTCATATTTTAACATTTACTAGACAAGCTTGAAAATGGAACAAATCATTTAAACTGCAACATTTACTTTCCTATAACAAAGTAAAAATGCATCTGTCAACCTGAGATTTCGTCTGTTGCTGATATTAGTGTACTTGGGTATTCTCTGCATGCATCTGTGTGACATATCAGAATATGTTTTTAGTGTTGCGTTTGGCAGTATCGCAAAACAAAATAGTATCTGAAATGTAGTCTTTAAGACATTGCATAGCTTATTTCCTGCCCACCATCCTGCTCTCACTTTTCATAGTTGAACAAACAGCCAACCAGGTCTTTGGGTTACCATAAGTGCTTCACATTTAGCATTAAAAACACACTGGGCTTTACCGTAAAGACAGACACCTACCCGCATTCTGTGAAATAACTGGGATGCCCTAGGGCTGTCAAAGGGAATTGTTCAAATATATTAAAGTTTGTGTATACATGCATCACCAGTGTTCATCATAGGAAAATGTGGGAAATCATATGATACAGGCACTATGCCACTTTTTTTTACTACTTCTGTTGTCTAGGTGAAGTGATATATTTATGTTATAAAGCCCAGTCAGTTTCTGATTATACCTTAAGAAATTTAACTCATTACTTATCTAGTTACCTAGCTATCTTGGCATTAGGGTTAGTGTGTGAAGTGTAGAAAAACCACAGTTAGCTTGTTCTGTAACTCAGTGGTCTCTAGGACCTCAGTGAAACATCATGTCATCTTTCAGTGCCCATGAAATAGAAGGTTTCTGAGTTCACAGATGAATAGAGAACATCATTCAATATATTGCTACCCATTTTCATAAATAATGAACATGTAGGAGAATTAATAATTTGGAAACTTAATTTCTATAGCATTTTACATAACATCTTGTAAAATGTCCTTACACATCTCAGCCAAAGCCCTGGTACTTGTATTTTTAGTGCACTTGTTTTGTATTTATAAGATTGCTGATTAAAACAGTACATTTAATATTGCATTATAAAGAAACATCAGAGGTTGTTTAATATTCGCACCAAAGGCTTTTTTATATAGAAAAATCAAAATAATCCCACGCACTGTTATAACCTTTACGAATTTATAATTTTTCCAGCTTTGGAACTTCTGATTAGAGTACACAACATGTCCCGTGTGTAAACTTCACATAACAGAAGTGTCTGCTAATAACGTAAACCCTTGGGTTCATGTTCGTGAACCACTTAGGGGTGTGATGATCTGGGAGTATCTTCCAATTAGTGGAAGGATGCACACGCAGAGTCACCATTTTGGTCACATGGCCAGTATAGAATTACCTGTTAACCCAACGGGCATGTTGCTGAATGGTTTGAGAACTTTGAGGAATCCAGTGGGAATGTTAGGAGAACAGGCAAACTCCAGGGGATTGAGCTCACACTTCTAGAACGACGACTTTCATTATGATGCATTAACTAAATTTGTAAACATTCAGTTCTTGCTATTGACAGGGGTATCATGTTGATAACTGGAATGTTTGTTGTTTATCTTTAATAATGTATATTTATATCCAGTTATATTCATTAGGTACAGTTAGTAAATATTATTAGGCTCCTTTGGCAGTTAAAAGCGTGGCATCCTAAAGGTACAAATCAAGATGAAGCTGCTCATTATGAAATAAATATGAGTGCATGGCTTGTGTGAAACTGCCGTCTAAATGCATGAATTTAACATTTTTATTCTTTTTGATTCCTGACCATTTCAGAATTCAAATGAAATGCAGTGGCCCTTCATTTGCATACTCTTACAGAATATTGCATGTGCAGTGTTTGCTTTTAAAGGCATAGAGGCCCCATACATACCCCATTGACATCAAACAACCCTCTGATATGCAAATGAGATGGGGTGGGGTGGGTTGGGCTGCGGGGGGGTTGGGGAAGAATAGATCCACAAGCTTTGTTTGGATGTGGGCCAGGGCTTCTTCGGTTGAATACCACATTCGAAATTTCGCCAAAAAGGGGTAGAATAGGTGAAAGTGGGTTCATAAGGCATCATGTGATCCTGGCAGGTCATTTGCCTTTAACAACGGGGCAATGCTCTCTGCCTCGCGGGGAAATTAATGGTTTGCTGTTTGGAGCATTTGATCGTCAGCCTGGCAGGTTCTACCCATATAATTAATTCTGTAATTACTGCCCTCCAACAGCTCATCGTTAACCAGGTAATTAAGAGAACAATTAAAGGTCTGTTAATGTTCTGTAATGAGTTTATTGAAAGCAAGTTTCCCCACAACCATATGTTATGGGGGAAACCAATATTTTTGGTAATTGGTTAAATATAGAATGAATGGTCCAGGGCTAGTGTCCTGTTTAACAATTGATGGTATTACAGCACTAACTTTTTTTCTTTAGTGATATTAATGCCTGTCAAAATGTATTGTTATTCTTGTAAAAGGTACTTGTCAAATTATATTATTATTATAGCTATCCATTTTCAATGGCCTTTTATCCAGTTTTGAGTTGATGGTGAGCTTGAAGCCTATTCCAGGAAGGCGAGAGCACAAGGCAGGAACAATCCAGAGAGCCTGGCAGTCCATTACAGGATGGACACACGGGCACGTGCACACACACACACGCGCACACACACACGTTTTCATGCACAGCTAAGTTGAGCCATTTAATTTAGTACCAAAAGTACGGTACTTGGTGTGGTGTAAAACTGCCCTTTGGTTGAGCAGTGAATCGGACAGCTTTTCAGTGCCGTGCGCGTCGTACGTGTTGTACATCCTCTGCTTTGCTCCAAGCTTCTTGTGTTACTTCCGAGTCAAAACCCGGGGGGTAACTGTGGAGCGTGCGCATAACGCCTAGGCCAGTTTGAGTCCGACTGAACATGCACGAGTAAATCGACTTATGTGTGTATCTTAGTCCAACTAAGAGAAATTGCATTTAGTATGATTTCAGTTAGACTAACAAGTTTACATGTAGTTTAAAAGTCCGGTTTTATAATTCAGTTTTCTTAGCGTGCATGTAAATGTAGCGAGTGACTCACTATAGGTAGAATGACCTAAGTTACATGTGATTTGCACTGCAGGGGGTGACTCACGGCAAAAAGGAGTTGAACATGCCAACCTTCACACACGCAAAGCTGGGGGGAGAGGATTTGAACCGATGTGTGACCACAGTGCTACCTAATGAGTCGCCAGTGATATTAATATTACAGGCATAAAAATCAGATCAACGTCATATCAAGTTACAAAGTTAAAATTAAGAAGTGTGGGGGGGGAGGGGGGGTTGATGTTCTGGGTCCATTTATGTGTTTAAGCACTTTATGCCAGATGTGGGCATTTAACCCAAAATGGACCCCGAACCCTCCTGCCTTCTGGAAATGCATGCAGTTTTAATTGCGACATTTTAAGACTCCGCAAAGGTCAGTGCCTGCGTCGGATTAAAGCACCGCCTTCGACGTGAGCCGCAACGTTGGCGAGTTGCGTTCATCTCGGAAGAAGCATTGGAAGGAACCTTGGTGCCGTTTGTCAGGATGACGGTCTGCACGGGGACTCCAGCTCAGAACCGCAACACCTTTCGTACAGGGAGCACCACTGCGGCGGTCCAGGAAAAGCAACATATAATGAGGCATTTATTTATAAATGGTATCACTCGGCATGGGAGTCTCACGAACCTATTAGTTAACCTCTTTGCTGCTCCTTCAGGAAATAATAATTGCATTAGGAGGAAAAGCCATAGTCATACGCGCGTTTCAGTCTCAGGGGAGATGCATGTGATGTATATATGTGTCTGTGTGCTAATTGTTCTCCTCTGAATGGCTGGTGTGTTAAGAGGCTTTTCTCTGCCTCTTTCCACAGCACTTCAAGAAGCGGAAGAGGCTGATCCCTGAGCGGACTGTCTGGAAGTACTTTGTCCAGTTGTGCAGCGCCCTGAAGCACATGCACTCATGTCGCATTATGCACAGAGGTACCTCCCCTCCCTCCCGCTGCTCCTCCTCCTCCTCTTTCTCCTCTCTGCATTCCAAGCCCAAATGCTCTCCAGCCATGTTGCTGTTAACGCAAAAAGTGCTATACCCAAATAACCATTCCCGAAGCGCACATATCCCCCATGAAGCTACGCAGTACATGTACACAAATTGTTTTCCCATTTGACTCAATTGGGGTGGGGGGTGCGGGGGAGAGTTATTTGCACTTTGGCTCATTAAATATGCATGACGCTTGGGATCCTGGGAAATGACTTGTCACAATGAGTGCCATTTTATGCAAAAAATGATTGTTTTAACGTATTGTTGTCAACTTAAAACGGGAGAGTCCTGTGATGTGACTTGAATTTGTTACACATTGGGCATATATGCTTGATGTATATCTATTTAGGAGTTAAGAGCTGCCAATATGTTTTTTGAAATCTGAATGATGACAACAAGCTTCGCTTCTGTGAAACCTCTGTATACCTGTGGTACACGGAAAAGAGACCGTCATAAGAGAGCAGGCTGCCGGTCATGGGGAAATGGCCTAAATAAATTGGCTTATTGGAGAACAAACAAACAGCTTCTCTGATGCTTGTTTGTGCTGTGAAACCATTTTCCGTTTGGAGTACCAGATTTTACTGACAGGTCAGCGTGTGACATTTTCCAAAGTTGCATGACTAACCTATGAATTGAAGCTGCTTGTCTCCTACTAATCTGCTATTGTGTCATTTTGTAATTTTCCAACTGTCTGAACATTCCAGTATGTATGGTTCCTGGGATGATCCTCATTGTTGTAACATTGTTTTTGCTTTGCATGAAACTAACATGAATTAATCATTAAAATACTGATTTCCTGACTTACTATGTATTTTCCCAGTACCTGAGATGGGTCATGTTAACCAAAACATTTGGTTAAGTGTGGAAGCCTAAAACATGGGAAGACAGGCTGGTTGAAGGTGTGGAGATGGACGCTGGTAGTGTGACGCATTTTGTGAACCGTCCCACTGTGGCGTCCCGCATGCACATGGCCCGCTGAGAAACACTACCCCTCATAATCTGTGGGAGTGCTGTCCTTGGTGTAAAATCACCGGTACCTCTCACTCCATGAAGACGTGAAACATTCGACTAGTACTCTCGCTTCCTTACGTACCGCTGCTCTTTCCTCCGTCGTGTTTCTGGAACGAGATTCACCCACAATATGGGGCATTTTTCAGCTCCACCTCGCCTCTGTTGAACTCCCAGTCGGACTGCACTAAATAAGACGCTCCCATTGACAATAGCGCATTAATCATAGAGGAGGTATAGCTTGTATCGCAAGTTTTTAGCGATGGGCTACTTTTTTACTGGTGATTTTATGTTCCATAAATACATTTCTACTTAAAGAATTCTTTATACATCAAGCTTTGGAAAAGCAGAAAACTGATGCTGTCACACTAAAAAACTGATCTCATTACAAAAGGCTCACAGATTTAAGTCTGTGTTAGATATATGTTGCATTCAGAAATTATTTGACATATGTTTAAAAACAAAGTTTGATGTTTTTTTTAAATGCTAAATACCTATGACTTGTGATATTGCTCGACTTTGCCAGCCTGCCTGTCACTGATCGCTCATGCCTGTCCCCCTGCTCTTGTGTGCGGTTGTGGGGTGACCCTTTTGAATATTAAATCGGTCCTTTCTTCCACAGACATAAAGCCAGCTAATGTGTTCATTACCGCCACCGGGGTAGTAAAACTCGGGGACCTGGGGCTGGCCCGTTTCTTCAGCTCCCAAACCAGGGCGGTTCACTCGTTAGGTAAGTCTGAAGAAGGGGAAAAAACAACGTTTTGAAGGGACCGGTCCTTTAATTTGACGAGCAGGATGTGTTTCATTATATCACCAAGACCAAAACCATGTGTCTGCTATAAAATCCCGACGTAGCCCCCCCCCCCTCCCCCCACCTCCAGGCAAAGCCTACAAAGAAACCCCAGGTATATTAGTTTCATTGTGTAGTTAAGGCTTTCCTGTTGCCTTTTGACCTTTGACCTCTTCGCAGATGACGTCCGGATGTAACAAGTCTGGCCTCGCCACCCTTCTTATGAGTATTATTGCGCAAAGAAGCTGTAAACACTGATCAGTCAACAGAAAATGGCTCCATCTAGCTGAGTAGGAGTAGTTTAATAAGATTGAACCTTCCAATTTTCAACATGAACAGCCCTGTATTGAGTTTTGTGACTGTTGCTGCGATCCTGATACCCGTCTCATTTTGGGCTGCTTGCCGTCAGTTTTCAGATTGGCAAGGTTTTTACAGCTCGAGCGAGTTCCTCTTTGTTCTTTCGTTGACTTTGATTTCTGACGCTCTGGTTAAAGGTCAGCATTTATTTACTTCACAGTTTCACAAATGTTCTGCATCGTAGTAAAATCCTGAGTGATTCTGCAGTAAAGCTTTAAATGCAGTATAGTACGTTGAATGTAATACACTGTTCAAGCAGTTCATAATGTACAAAGTGAGCACTAAAACCGACTTATAAAATATACAAATGTTTTTATAGGTACTTTTAAATCAAGTTGTTTGCATTATGCCAGAAAAAAGGGAGTGATATAACTGGGCATTGCTGAGGTTTGGCTCTGAGGAAGGCACTGCGAACCTTTCGCTTCTCAATAATATTAAAATATTATAGTCTGCACAGGTCATCCTTTTCATGTACACTTACCTGTTTGCTAATTTAGTTTACTAGATGTTTGTCACTTGTAGCGAAAGTATGTTTTTTGACATTTTGATTAGATTGTGAGATGTTGGTGAAGAAATAAAGATCAGGTGTGGGAAGGTATTTGTGGGTTTTTAGTTTACTGTTGTGTCCCAGGATGCATCCTGTCATCCCGTCTGATTCTCACCACACAGCATTGTATCATTTTTAAATGCATTATCTTGTGTTGAAATGTATCCTCATGTCAAGATTTTGAATGATTTTTTATTTTTTTATGTCTTAGTCGGTGGTCACAAGGCCTTGTTTTAAGGCCCCGTTTTAGAAGGCTGTCCTTCTGCCCGTTTTCATTGGCCGATTGGCCGTAGAGAACCACGCCAACACAAAGGGCATTTGATGTCAGTGCTGAATTTGTGTAACGCTCGTTTAATCCGTATAACGAGTGTGA
This sequence comes from Brienomyrus brachyistius, assembly GCF_023856365.1. Taxonomy (NCBI): domain Eukaryota; kingdom Metazoa; phylum Chordata; class Actinopteri; order Osteoglossiformes; family Mormyridae; genus Brienomyrus; species Brienomyrus brachyistius. The sequence continues at coordinate 16,060,228 of NC_064547.1, read as the reverse complement.
ATTTTCATTGGCGTCATTCACCGAGTGGCGATAGCAAGGCCGTATTTCCGTGAGCGTACAAGAGGAGTCTGAGTGCGTCAGCTTTCTCAGCCGAGGATTAACTCGCACGGCTGAGATGCGGCAGGGGATGAGATTCATGGCTTTTTGCATGGCAGGTTAAATTCACCCAGGGGCAAAGAGACCCTGGATCAGCCTTTCCCTTCGGGCGAGGAGACTAAAGCCTTTCTCTGTGCAGGGAGGCGGGTGGTTGGCGCGGTGGGTGGGGAAGGGGTTGGGGGTGGTGTCGAGGGCTGACAGTTTGGGCTGTAATGAGAGGAACCTCCTCGCCAGAACGCTGGGTGTGCTCTTGATGGAGGTCTCGGGAGCAGGCCCCACGCGTCTGTCAGCCCTCGGCCTCGGAAACGCATCCGTACCCTTTTAACTCCGCCTTTTGGTGGCCCGGCCGCCCGCAGACACAAACACAGAGAGCCTTACTTATGTTTGCATTTTCAGCCGCAGGCTCCTTCCCCTTTAAATTGATGGGGGGGGGGGGGGGCACGAACATCAAAAGAAATCCTGTGAGTAAAATGGCACTAAGAGTTGATTGTGCTGGTTATTTATCCGTCAGCCTTGAATGAGAGTTATCAGTTCAGCCTTTCGTCTGCATTATTTTAGATACATTTTGGTCTTGAGCTATTTCACCACCCTGTAGTTCTGGGCTGTCCACCTGTAATTAAAAGGGAAACCTCTTCGTGTTTCCAAGCAGTCAAAGACAATTTGTTATACTTCTTAGCTATCCTGGCATTATTTTAAAGATTATTTTAACGATTTGCATAAAACACTTTTTAAAACTAAAATTAGTTTTAGTAGCGTTAGTTTGTGATACTGGTAATGATGGTATCATTGCTGGATTTCCCCTAATTGCATATTCCTCTTTCGTCAGTTACCTGTTGAAAGTGATGAAAACTATGTCGGGCTTGTTTTTAGGATGGTCTGTGTTTAAAATAAATAAATTGGCACTCCTTTTTATTTATTTATTTGGTGTTTTTTATCTTAATGTATTGTAACGTTAATGCTTGCCTCATTTTTGCTGGTGCAACAGGAGATTCTGTCCATTCGTTCTGTTTACGGTCTTCACGAGGACCAGGCTCGGTGAACCCCTAGCATTTGCCTGTATTTTTCCTATCATCAATCTTTCACGCTCCCACCTACAAACTCCCCCACCCCCCATCCCGCTGCGTACCTGAAGGCCTCTGCCAGTCGCTGGGAGGAATTACTTGCTCTGCGGGTGAAGCTGAAGCCTTCAGACCTGTTCTGCCTGCCCCTGCGGCCTGTTCTGCGGCTCCTCGGTGCCCGTTCCTCGCTGCCAATTACCTGCTGCCTGCTCTCCGGGCTACAGAGCGGGCGAGATCTTCGCTCAACTCCCCACGCGCCCCTCCCTCTCTCATCACAGGGGGGGACTTGCACACCAGAAGTGTGGATGTTCATCTTAATAGACGTGCCTGATATTTCGCGATATCTAAAAGTACCTTCTTGTTAGCTGATTTTGTTAGCTAGTTTTTGATGAATAGAAGCATTTAATTGAGCACTTTATCGGAAATATTTAGCGACGGCAAAGAAATTATTCGCAATTTTTTCTTACGTGAATGTTTTATGATACCAGGGTGGATATTCAGTATACATAAACTGTGTAATTGAGTCTTTTTATGGCCATTATGCATTGAATGTCTAGAGCGAGAGACAATAATTTTATTGATAGATTTAAATGAAGGAAGCTCACTACACCTTCATGTGGCAGGAAGTGGTAAATGCAACACAGGTGCTGGAAAACTGATACATTCACTCATTGTTGTTAAATACTCATTTTTAAAAAGAAAAACATTGCATGTCATACCAAGGATAATTTGGAGTAGTTTTCTGAGTTTTTACCTTTTAAATAATTTTATATGTCAGTATGTCTTAATTAAATCCACCAGAAATAGCTACTAAGTTAGTAGTATGAATTTCAGGGCGTAATGACTTCAGTGTATGAACCACACTGCATTTGACTGCTGCCACGTATGGTTTTGACTTTTGATTTGTCTCATTGAGAATCGAATCCTGGTTGCATTCTGAGGTTTGAGGAACGGCATGTTTCTGGAACGAGTGTGATTGACTTATGTTTCCTTTCTGTTCCAGTAGGCACCCCTTATTATATGTCTCCAGAGAGGATGCACGAGAATGGATACAACTTCAAGTCTGACATCTGGTCTCTGGGCTGCCTGCTCTATGAGGTACACAAAAAACTGACCTGGTTCACTAATACCCCCCCCTTCATTTTACTAGGCGCAATCCTATCCCGACACAGCAGTTATAATTTATAGCAATATCACTCAGTAATTTAGTAAAACAAAATTTGCTGAAGTAAGCACTGTGACTCGGGGAACCTTTAGGGTATTTCGGGATTTCTAGGAAATTGAACTGACATTTACATTTGATTCACATGATAAATATTTTGTTGGGGAAAAAGATAGTTGCAGTTACTGCAGTAATTGCATTTCAGAAACTTTCGACATGTCTAAGTGGAGTAAAGTAAGCAGTTGAGTAAAGAGTAAAATGTTTTCCTCTATAGCTGAAGGTATATGTGTAAAAGATCAAATGATATACAAGGCTGACTTCAGGGCTTTGCTGCTGGGATTAGATTGAGGTGCTGTAACGAGCAAAGGGGCAGGTAGGCTCGCGATCGCTCTCATTTTTTTTATCTCAGGGAGTGAGATTTTTTGTTTAAATGTATATTCGGTATTATTGTCTTAGCTGTAGTTGTTTATCTTGTAAGTTTTTTTGTGTAATTACTTTGCAGTGGTGGCAATTTAACTGATTAGGGTAAATATATCTACATTCTTTACACTACTGAAATTGGTTGGAAAAAAAATCTACGAGGTAACATCGGAATGTCACTAAACACAAAGCCACCATAACTTCAACAAAATGTCCGATGTTTAAGTTGTGGCTTATTTTTGTTTCCCATTAGGAATTGATCATTTTGTTACTATTGTGCTGTATGGTTTAAAAACAAATGAATACGCTCACAACAACATTCATCTGAGGAGTAAAAACCGAACAGCGTCTGTACTGCCTGTTCTACACTGAATGCATGTGTAGAAATAGCTGAACTGTAGTTTTCATTTTGTTTAAGACTGTAGTTTTTTGATTAAGCAGTTTCCTGTCTGATATTACAAAGGCACTGGTAAGTGATTGTAGAGCAAAATCGTGTTATGGATGTGGGCTGCTTTTATGTTTGTACCAAAGTAAAACAAATAATGTACAATGAGTAAATTGACAAACAAGCTTGTAAATGAGTCACGCATAGTGCATACATTTGTCGATTTGAATTCCCAGAATTTATCTCCTTCCTGCGGTCAGTTAATTGATATTTAAGGGTTAATGCAAACCAGCACACACAGTGTTAGAGGTGAATTGGATAAAAAAACCTGCAGGTAAGAGGACGACTCTCACATCGGTGCAAACACAAAGCAGGGATGCATTGTTAATGCAGCACCCAATTTCCTTTACATCCAGCGAGTTTTTATTTTTTTATTTTTGCACAACTCACCAGTAACTACACCTTCCAAAGTCCCCCAGGCTGAAAAACAATGATCCCAGTTTATTGGTGCTCAGAGACCATAGTCCTCAGTGCTAATTAGTCTCCCACAATGCACTGGTCCAGCAGCGTGCCTGGCTAGCAGCGTTAGCAGGTCAGACAAGTGCACCGAGGGGGGGGGGGGGAAATGGGGAACAGTTGTGATCTGCAGGCTCTGTGGGAACATGGAGGGAAAAGTACCTTTTGGTTTTGATTCTCAGAAGCAACCGTGGGCTTGGGACGGGGGCCGTTTCCTTCGAGGCTGGGGAGTCCTGCCACCCCGAGCGAAGCGTGATTGAGAGACTCTTAGTGCGGAGTGGGATGGGTGCGTCGCATTGCCCGTCTAGCGGTCGCAGCACATGTTTTCACTTAGAGTGGCCAGAGCGGTTTGCAGTTTTTCCACTTTACTAGTTTATATAGCTGGACGTTTTTACCGAGCCAATTCAGATTAAGTGCCCAGCTCAGGGTAACCTCAGCCGGGCCCCTCTGGGAACTTGAGCTGCCAACTGTTTTGGTTACAAATCCACCTCTTTAACTATTATGCGACACGCTGTCCGTAAATACGAAATATGTCTCCATTGTTCGAGTGACTTTTGGTAGCTGTACTGTTTCAAATGTCATACATGTTTTTTTTATTTAATTTAATTTTTTTATTTACCAGCATTTGGTTTCTTTTCGTTTTTGCAACTCAGCAATAATTCCGTTGGCAAACAACATCAAACGATGGTATTTGTGTGCTTTAAATAGTGGATGTAGATGTTATTTATTACAGATGCAAATTCTGGTGTCAAATTCCTGATTTTTAAAACCGTGATTGGAAAGGTTATAAATGTCAGGAAGCAGGATTTCTCTCCTGTTTCACAGTACCAAAAAGTTTCTTGATTTGCAGTTGTGGGTTTTATTATTGTGGGGTTATAGGACAGGGGAGACACAAGCCATCTCTGCAGTCCTTGGCTTCAGCTTGATCGTCTGGAAAAGGCCGTCCCGTGCTAACCAGATGGTGGCCAGTGTGGTGTGCGTTTGACTGGCTTTTTATTTATTTATTTTTTCCTTCGGTTGCTCTCTACCATTTATATTAAAGACAGCCTGCCAGCATATTTACGCATTCCCATACACTCGCAGAGCCTGGCCTTTGAAGATCTTGTCATAATAGCTGTCTTTGGAGAAGTTTAGAGCTTTATATTCACATAAATCCTTATGATTTATGCGAGGATATGTTAGCCGGTTCTCTGTAGCTTACTGTATTTACCGCTTATGTACTAAAACAAGGCTCTCACAGTAGTGTCTTTTTAGGATTTGAACTGTCAACCTCCTGTTTATAAGCCCATTTTCTTAACCACTGTACTACACAAGTTCCCTGGGTGAAATGTGCCCTAATCTAGCTGCCTGGCTTTTCTAATTCACCATCAGAAGTTAAATTGTAAAAATTAAATGCAATATAACTGTTTTGCAGTACAACGTCTTGGCAGATTTATTTTGAGTACTGAGCTTTTCTCCCAGTATATAACTTAAACACCCCCCCCCCCCCCCCCATTGTGTGTTACAGAATTTTTCACCCAATCTCATAGCTGTAAGGACCCGCACGCATACGCAGTTACACGAGACCTATTTTGCCAAAAAGCAGCCGGGCAGCATGAACGCGGTCATCGCCGGCTCATTCCCGTGCCGTAAACGAATCCTTGAACGTACCAGCAGACGGCTGAAGGTCCCATTGCGTGTTGTTAGTGATGCAACTCGGTTCCCACGCAGAGAAAGGCGCCCTGATTTCCCTTTGTGTTTTTGAGACCTTAACGAGCTTTATTTACTTTCATCAATATTCCGTTTGCTCGGGGTTTTGCTTGGCTCGCCCAGATATGCTTTTGCTCTTTTTCAGTTCCACGCTACCATCCTAAGCATCGCAAATTACGAAAAGTTTACTGCTGTATTTTTTTTCCCCCATGAGTTGATTGTTTGAAATCACAAGATTTCTTTTCCTAAGAAAGTAAACATTATTTGTGTGGAGATATTAAGAATAAGAGAACAAAACAGAAGCATATTGAATTTATTAGAGGTCATCGAGAAGATAGTAGATGTTGTAAAGAAACTGATGACTGACTCGCGTTTGGGGCAGTTAAGGCAACGCAGGAAATGGTGTCATCCTGGTTTTTTTTCATTATAACGAACATATAATATTCATATTTGTATATATTTTTAAATGGACCGGTTGGTAAATAGGTGAAACACTTCATTCACGGAAATCATATTGCGTAAGATCTGTTTAGCAAAGCACTCTAATTTCCTGTTGCACTGTCCAGTCACCCTGTTTGTTATAGATACCTCCATCCCCAAAGTAAACTCCTTTGTCCTGGGAGTGGTGCAGACAAGCGCACTTTCCCGAGAATGCTTGCTTTGTGTCGCGGAGAGGAGAGAGCTGGGAACCCTGTCGCTGCCCCATCCGTGCCCCAGCCGTCAGCTGGAGCTCCTGCTGAGCTGTGACGGCAGGTGGCCCCCCCCCGCCCAGAATTTTCTCCCACCCCATGGAGGGAGAGCCAGCTTAGCATTCTGCGGCTCTCCTCTCCACGGAAGACTGAGCCCGGCCAGACGGGGATCAACCAGGGGGGGGTTCCCCACCGGGGGGCGTGGCCTGCTCGGCCCAGGTGACGCGCGCTGACATCGCTAACTTACCGTGACTGTTACAGGGCTGCATCTCATGAGCGATAGTGATCACAAACTCTGGTGACATCCACATCATTAATTATGTAACAACTCAAAGCGACACGACAGTTTTGAGAGAACCTGATTTATTGTCCAGGACTTGGCGGAGGTGTGGGGGGGGATGTTAAGACCTCTGACCTCTGATGAAAAGAGAGAGAGCAGGAGAGTGAGCAGACCAGCCAGTGGGTGTGATCGGCCTAACTTCACCGATTCGTCACCATGCAGAAGAAGCGTGTCTGCAGTGTTTGTATGTACGTGGTATTTTCTAACAAAGCTGCGATTTGGGATTTGGGAATTCCTCAGGATATCTTGTTTTTTCTGGCTTATTTTGGAAGGGTCTTATAAAGGCAGGATCATGTAGCAAATCCATTCATTTGTCTTTGTGCACCATTAACAGTTTATAAACAAATCCAAAAAATGTGCAAGCATGAATCTGAGCCCTCAGGGATATGCTGGATGTTTCGTGAGTGTGTTTTTTCCTTTCCATTTGCCAGTTGTGTTTCATCATTGAAATCGGTCCTTCCCAACCTTCCTAACGACCGTAAAAGTATCTTCACAAGTCGGCCCCCTTTTCATCAGACTTTGTGCTGTCGAGCGGAGAGCAAAGTTGCGGGATTTGGACGCGTCTTTATCCGAAGTCTCCCACGCTGGTGGCTTCTTGCCTTGATTAATATATGATTATAGCGGAACATTGAGACGCACAGGATGAAATAATGATGATTCTTCCACTTTAGCGTTTGAACTTCTCCTTTGTAGCTGATGCGACCTGTGCTCACTCAACAGAGTGCAAGGCGCGCAAAGTTTTTAATTGGCACATGGAGGGAACAAAAAAAAAGATCAATATTAATTAAGTTTAATGGGGCTTCTCCCTTCTTTGAGACAGGGTCTTTACATGGGTGGGGCTGCGTTACACGCCGGCCGTGTTGTTGGGAGCTGCGATCCCCGGACACGAGGGCTTGTAGGTTGACAGCGCGGCGTGACGAAGAGAGAGTCTCGCTACTGGGCCCCACACGCCGACAGCCGGCCCGCGTGTACCGCTCGGGGAGTACGACCCGCGAATATTAACAAGCGCGGAGCCCAGGGTCCCCGGAGGTCAGGGAGCAAGTCAATCATTCTCGCCGTTGCCTTGGCGAGGGGACCCAAATTAGCCGGAGAGGCTCAGCTGCCGGCAGAGCAGGCGGAGCGGCTGTCAGGGGCGGGAGCGTGTGGCGCTAATGAGCCAGATGAACAGTGCAAAAGCTCCAAAATAAAAACAGGCCGGCTGACATTTTTCATCTGTCAAAGCGGGAGATGCTCCGTGTTTAACTCTCTGCAGCGCGTGTCTGCGGCTGTCTGTCTGTCTTTGTGCATCTGTTTGTCTGCCTGTCTGTCTATCTCTGTATTTGTCTGTGTGTATCTATGTGTTTGTCTTTGTGTGTGTGTTTCTGTCTGTCTGTGTGTGTGTTTGTGTCCCGGTGTGTCTGTCTTTATCTGTTTGTTTCTTTGTGTATGTTTGCCCCTGTCTTTGTGTCTGTGTTTCTGTCTGTGTGTGTTACTATGTGTATTTGTTTCTAATACTCATCCTTGTTCTTTATGCCCTTATGTGTCTATATGCACAATGAATGAACTTCAATGATTGAGTGTGTTTTTATGCAAACAGCATTTATATGTAAGTATGCTTAGGGTTTGGTAACCTGTTTGATGCTTAAATGTTGTTGTCTGTTGGAATATTGTTTGAAAACAAGTTTTAAACAAAAAAAAAATCATGGTAAAGCATGGAAACACAATGCAGTGACATAAACCTTCAAGTATTATGATGAAACCCAGGGTCACCACAGGAAAGACAGAGCAGGAGATGCTGCTCCTGCGGAGGATTAGATTATTAAAGTCACCAGGTTCAGGAATCATCAATTAACTGCACCTCAGAATACAGCAGAAGTACATGCTTCAGTGACAGACATATCTCAACAGGAGCTGTTCATCGCAGACTGTGTAAGTCAGGCCTTCATGGTAGAACTGTTGAAACTGTTGGGTCATGAAACACAGGCAGTGGACATGACACAAGTGGAAATCTGTCCTTTGGTCTGATGAGTCCAAATCTGAGAGATCTGGTTCCAAATGCCATGTCTTCGTGAGATGCAAAGCAGGTGAATGGATGAAGTCTGCACCAGGACTATTATCATTAATGAAAACTAAAACCATAAGAGAACATTTTCGTAAACCAAACTGAAATACGATCCGAAAGTAAAATAATAAACAACTAAATGAAAATTATAAATACTGTTTCTGATGCTCACTGAAATAAAATAAAAATGTGAAATATTTTCTCTTATTGTTTTCCGCTGCCTTTTTATCTGTGTCTCACAATATTAATTATAAATAGCATTAATAATGCGTGAAACGTTTGCCCTTTGAGGACATCAGTATACAGCATGCACTGTTTAAATGGAGGGTTTTCCAAAGATCACCATCATCATTTCTAGAACTAACTTTCCCCAGAAATAAAACTGCTGAAACTAAAATATGTACAAACTAAACAGAAATACAGCCCAGGAAATAAAAAATGAGAGCACAGTGACATTTTTCATTTCACTCACTGCTCAGTTCATGGTAATGCATCTGTGTAAAATATAATTAATTTTATTTATTTATTTATTTATTTATTAATTACGAATTACAGCCTGGCTCTCCCCTTCTTGTCATTGATGAAGAGCTTCTTCCTTGCTTTATGGGTCTTTAAGGGCGTCTAGGAGTTCCAGCAGCCCTAACTGTCCCAGCAATGAGCTTCACACCACTTAATGTTTCCCATTCTTAGTGATAGTGAGGCGCTGTTGGATAACTTAACGCTCATCTCTGGCATTAGAATGCTGCTTCTGCTTTTGCCTGGCTGAGCTCAGATCGTTCCCAGTGTCTCCTGTTTCACTTTGTTCTTGCGTACTGCCGTCTTAGAAATTTCAGGCCTGGACGCAACCTGCTGCTCAGCGTCGCCTTCTACCATCAGAACCAGGATTAAATCGGGATTGAAAAATGTAGATTTTTATTTTAATTTTATATGAAGAAATAAATCACTAATAAAAACTAATAAATCAACACTGAAAACGAAAACTAAACTGGATTTCAAATGAAAATTTCAAATTATACAAAAAATATAAACTAAATAATATAGTTCAAATAAACTATAATAACTCTGTTCTGCAGGTGTGGTTCCCACCGTGGAGCATGTGGGAGGAGCTGGTTTGGGATGCTTTGCTCCGCCCTCCATTGGCAGTAGCTATGACACACCGATCCAGCATAGCTACCTCAGCATTCTGTAGCAGCACACTATCCAATCTCGTTTGCCCTCAGTTGGGCCATTATTTGTATTTCAACAGGACAGTGAACCAAATCGCACCCCCAGGCTGCATTAGCGCCGTTTAGCAAAGGAGGAGCACGATGGAGTGTCGCAGCATCTGACCCGACTCCCACAGTCACCTTCCTGAAAGCCAGGAGAGACCGCTGGGGATGAGCTGCACTGAAAAGGAGCCAGAAAGCGCTCGGCATATGGGAACTCATTCAGCGCTGTTGGGAAACCATCCCAGGCGTCTAGTTCGTCTTTTAACCAAGAGAACAACCCAGGGACTTCAGATTAAAATTAGACTCTTGGATAACTCTGGTATATGTACAGTAATGTTAGCAGTATGCTATCTCCCTGCCAAATAGAACAATGAACATATAAGCCCGTCACCAAGAATCTAAAGTCTGATAAGTGTGTTAAGTTGTTTAAATTCATTTAAACAAAATATTTTAAAAATAAAGCTTTTATTGGATGCTGTATAATTTAATACATGTTATTTAATTGTTTTAATGTCTTGACTATTGTAAAATGTAGAAATATAAGTCAAACCCTTCTATGGGTGGGTGTTTCCATACTTTTGATTGCCATGGCGTGTGTGTGTGTGTGTATATATATATATGTGTGTGTATGTGTGTGTGTGTGTGTATATATATATATATATATATATATATATATATATATATATATATATATATAATTTTTTTTTTTTTACTAATTTCTCCACCATGGGTAGAGCGATTGTCTTCACGGCTGTCAGACGGCTGCTTTAATCCATTCTCACACACAATTACTGTCACAAACAGGCAGCCCCATTAGCTGATGGGAGACTAAGAACCTTTTCCGGCATTTTGTAAAACAGACTAAAGTCTGTCAAAGAGAATCACATTAAGATGCAGTCTTCTCCTTATATGACAGTATATTTTGTGTAGCCATAAAAATGCTCATTTTTAAATGCAGTGCTTTCATGGGCAGGCTGTTCTGTGCAGTTTTAACATCCCTTTTTTGTTTAATTATGTTGTCCTTGCTTAACAGGCAGATTTATAAGTAACGTGCACTATGCTGCAGGGTTACTTTGCTGCAGATTTTGCTGCTGTGCGGCAATTGTGTTTAGCTAAATTCTGAGGACAGGACCAGCCCCCCCCCAGTCGTCACGAGTGCACCTGAGGACAGGACCAGCCCCCCCAGTTGTCACGAGTGCACCTGACCAGTTAGACCACTTGACAACTATTGGTGCTATTCTCTGTTATTGCTTATATGCTGCCTGATGTCAGACTACAAGGGGGTCCAGAGAATGAGCAGAGCTGCACATGTTGAAGTGGTTTTAAAATCGCTGTTGTTACGGCCACCGAACATGTTACTCCCCAAAATGACTGTGAAGGCGTGACGTGGAATGGAGGTCATGCTCATCCTAAGATGGACTGTAGCATGAAGTGTATGAGGGACGGTGGGGTAACAGCAGCGGACTGTCAACACTGTCGGAACTATGTATGCAGATGAGCGTGTTCAGGTTCCTTGACCAGGTGCACGACGTGAGCTTAGGAAAATGGGACCAGAGGACCTAGTCTGTCACCCCACCTCATGCCCTTCGGGGTGGGAGTGTCTTTAACGCATGAGGCCTGTGGTCACCGACTTTGGGCCTTACAGTAGGCAGCCCTGGTCTGCTTCATGAGCTACTGCTGGTCCCTGGCTTGCAGTGAGACTGACTCTCCCTTGCTCTGCCGATCATCCTCCTCCTCTCTATTCTGTCCTCGGTTTTGTTTTTGTGCAGTTGTGTGTGTGTGTGTGTGTGTGTGCGTGTGTGCGTGTGTGTGCGCGTGTGTGCGCGCGTGTCTTCCATCCTGATATTGCTCCGAATTTCGAAATGCTCACAGAAAATACATCTCAAATTTAGATTGTCATTTATTTAAAATGTATTATGTTATGGAAACAAATTCTTATTAATTCAGGCTGCCCCCATCGTTTTCTGTTTTGACGGTGGATGTCCTCAGGTGTACATGTTACAGGTTTACAATCCTTAAACCTTAGGTTTATTTATTTATTTATTTATTTATTTTTGGGGGGTGAGTGCTTAATGCAAAACAGTGAGGATTCTGTCTTGCATTTTCAAGCCTGGCCTAAATTCCTTCCTCCACCTAATAAAAATTGTGTATATGTGGGAACCAAATGTCCCCCATAATGTACAAAAAAGCTGTTCTTTCTGTTGTGGGGTTTTCAGGTCCCCAGGAAGGTCTGTGACTGCAATCAAAAAACTAAAAATGCCCAAAGTCTCGTGTTTTGTTTGCTTACCGGCAGTTAAGGTTACGGCTGAGTGGGGGGGTTAAGGTCGTCAAGTTGGGATTGGAGTCTGAGTGCTCGCAAAGACGACATTACAAACCTGTGTGTATGTATATCTTACAAATATGTGTATATATATATTTGTTTGTGTGTGTGGGCTGTGTGTGTGGACTGTATTTGGTAGCGACTTTGCGAAACACCCTTTTTTGTCACCAAGGCAGGTGACATAAAATTTATTTCAGTACTGTTGATGCATTATGAGCTGAAAGTGTACAGCTAATAGGGTTCTGCATTCTCATTTTTGCTAAGCGGTAAACTGAATATTGGAGGTTTATCTCCTATAGGGTTAGGGAATGCTAAGAACAACGTGAAAAATTGCATGTGTATCGTCAGATGTGTCACGAATGATCCAGTTTTTAGAATTGAATTGAACGACACTTTTGACTTGAACTACACAGTAGCAGTTTAATGACCTTTAATGACTGTGAGTTTAATGTCAGTTTACATGTAGTTATGGGACAGCAGTTAGGGTGATTAAGGATGTGTCCTTCTAAGTCAGGGTCCCAGGACAGACTAAATAATTAACATCAACTGCTGTAGTAAATATCACAGCTGTTTAAATACATAAAAAATACAAAAAAAAGTTGCCTTCAAAAGAGCTGGACTGTAAAGAAACAACAGCCTTCTTAATTACCTCAGACGTTTTCTTGCAGTTAATAGGATTGCATCACAATCCATGTCGCCTTTCTTGCAATATATTTGCATAACTTTGGGAAGTATTTGAATGTGTCATCATCATTGGTTAGCTGCTATCTGCCCTCTGCAATGCAGATTCTTTTTTTTTTCCTCGGTGCAGTTACTTATATGCATCTGCGGGGCTCTGTTTGCTGAGGTCCTTAGTGAGCTTAATATAGTCTTAATATTGGTCTCTGTAACTTAGATGGAGGTTCCATGATAATTAATGACTTAATTCCATATGTTGCGGAACACCAAGGGCTATTTCCAAAAAAGCCACTAAATACTGCAGAGGTATTTTGGCAGACGAATAACAAACTGGTTGGCAAAACTAACTTCTCCGTCTCAGCGTGTAAATAGTTTTCCCTTTAGCCCTTTCCCCACTGGATTGGAGAGGGATTTTGCAGACAGCACTGTTCTCAGATACAGTTGGGGTGTAACACTGCAGTCCAGGTTCTGGCATCTGCAGTTTGACTGTGTTCTGGGCTGCAGCTCAGGCCGACTGCTTCACCGAGGTCCCTTCTTGCTCCTCCACGCAGATGGCCGCCCTGCAGAGCCCCTTCTACGGAGACAAGATGAACCTGTACTCCCTGTGTCAGAAGATCGAGCAGTGCGAGTATCCCCCCCTGCCGTCGGATCACTACTCCGTAGAGGTACTCGCTTGCTCTCGTGACACCTTGGTGGAAACTAAGACTCCAGGAAGCTCAGCAAATTGTTTAAACGGCACAAGAGCTAATGGCCCATCCTCATGTACAACTCTGTGCTCACATGGTCAATCATTATATAAAACAGGCTCACAATCTAGTCTATAGTCTTGGTATGCACATTTTAAATCGACTTTCATATTGTGAATTTGCTAAGTAATTAAACACTTTTATTCTACACAAATCAATACAGATGCTTCTCATTTTATGATATTTTGACTTCAAGATGGTACAATAGCGATGTGTATTCAGTAGTCAGCTATGAATTTTGATGTTCCCAGTCTAGCGATATGCCGCACGATACTTTCTACTGATGCCAGGCGATGGCAGCATCCATCCAGCCACGCTTCCAGCCAGTAGTGATCTCAAGCACAAACATGTCATGCAGTGTTCAACAATGCATCGTGCCACATCGTATCGTGTTTTTATTTGTTTAACCATATAAATTAACTTTTCAGTTACTGGTATTTAGTTACTTGCAGTAGTACTTTATTTACTTGTCCAGTGACAGTAGTTATTCATGTATCATATCCGTATTCCACTTTTTCCACTTATGATGGATTCATTGGACCGTCACCCCATCCTATGTCGTGGAGCGCACTTGTATTATTTACTTTTACAAAATGCACGCAATGACAATTATGAATCCAATAATAAAAACTAGTTATAAATTTATTATACCCAGACTGAGAATCATTGTTGGATCTTAATGATGTTCTGTGTGAAGGCCCATCAGAGATTGAAAGTTCCATTGATGGGAATTAGCTTTAGTTTACCTTGATGGTGTGTTAAACTATCACAATGCTAAAGAAATGTTGCTTTGGGAAAATGGAAGGTGCCTTTTGGTTCCTGGTCAGATAATAATTTAAAAACATCACCTGCGTTTTACTCAGTATATACTTTTAATGGCCTGATTATCATCAATACCAATTAACCGGTGTAGAGCGGCTAATTTTTCTCTTCCATTTTGTATCGGCTTTCTTCTTACTCAGCCGTCCAGGGAGATCTCTACTGTCGGCTGCATTTGAGAAGCCTCCAAACTACAGTTTTGGTGTAAACAATGCCTCAGAAAGATGGCAAAAATGTCAGCTGCTGATCTTTGTTGTGTCATTTAATGTCTCCCTGGATTATCCCCTCCCATCCCCTCCCATTTAAACCCTGTCCGCGAAATGCATGAATATTTCACATTTCTGCATCTTCATTGCCTGTTCTCCTTGGCTAATTTTTCCAGACTTGCCTGCATTTGCATTTCACATGCCGGGCTGATTAGGGGGTGCTGAGCGCAGCGTTGTGGCGGCGAGGGCTAGGCAGGTGGTTTCCATGGTGACCCCGTGCCGGATTTTTAATAATGATGCCGCTCGTAGTGGGTATGAATCGGTCTCCTAGCAGTGTTGTCCCAGCCAGCCTCTCTCCCCCTTCTCTAAATGTGAATTTTTTTAAGGGTTCCGGAGTCCGAAAGGTGTAGTGCAGAATATCCAGTCGACATGGAAATCATCAGCCGATTACCCAGATTTATAAATTACAATTAAAACAATGCAAAATGCAGGCCATAAAGAGGAACAGATAGAAATGATTTAATCTGCGTTTAAGTTTTCATTACTTAATTGAGAAGCTGTCATTTGTTTTTGCAATATGCCGAAACTGACTAAGTATCTTATCTTCTCCTCTAAATTCCATGCCAGCTAAGGAATCTGGTGGAGATGTGCATCAACCCGGACGCAGAGAAGAGGCCGGACATCACTTCTGTGTACGACATTGCCAAGAGGATGCTGGACATGACCCTCGCTACCTAGGACTCCAAAACAAGAAAAGGGTTGGGGGGGGGGGGAGATCTAGAGGGTTTCTATAGCATAAGCGTATTCATAGTGTCCTTTGAATCTAACCAGTGAACTTAAAGGAGCAAAAATTGCTACCAAAAAACTTTCCCATAATTCACAGGGAGGAAAAAATTGCAGTGACAAGTTCTCATAATTTCTCCCTGTGAAAAGCGAAGGGTTTGCATTATATAAAAATGAGTCTAATAGCTGGATTATTGCTGTTCTCTCATGCAGAAGCACCGGCTGTTTCCTGGCATGTTCCCATAGGCATAGTTTATAAGGTTTTGATAAGGCGTCAATGGTTTATGATTTATTATCGTACGGTTTTAGACATATGCGTGAATGTATGTGTGGATCCGTCCCCACAGACCATCCACCTTCTTGTTCTGTGAAGTGTTGCTTGCTTATTCTGCCGGATCTCACTCAGGAGAGCGAGCACTTTGAGGGCAGCGGAGGAAGGTTTGTTCTGCCTTTGTTATGCTCTCGGAGGCCACAAGCGAGGAATCCATTTCTAAGACATTTTCCTCCTTCAGTGTCCCCCCCCCTCCCCCCCCCCCACTCAGATCCATGTGCATTCGCTCCCCCAGTGCAGTTCATCAGCTCTTCGTCTATCTGGCCACAAGGTTCTCTGGCTTTCAAGTGCAATTGGACCCGGAGACCCAGTTTAGACTTTGCAAACCTGAAAGAGCACCGGAGGAAATGTTTAAACCAAAAACGACTGCAAGTTTAGATGAACCTGATGATATGGACCATAATACGAGTTATTTTGTCTGTCAGTCTTGTTAGCTTATACAAGTAACTTATAAGTAAAGTTTTTGGATAACTGCACATGTATAACATACAAGCAAATGTACGTACCATGACACTGCAAGTAGGTTTGTCTCTTGGAGTGGGAGATATCAAGAGCATTGTTCTGATCAGGGCTGCCTTTCTGTCAATGTCCTTTAACATATTACGTATGTTAAAGCAAGACTCGTGGAGCAGTGACCCCCACCTCTCCACACACACACACACACTCCTGTCGATGTTGGCCATCCGTTGTTTGACTCTATGTCATTATGTAAACAAGGAATCAGTTCAACGACAGATGTTGGACATCACGTCACGGTACGTTTTTATCGTCTAGTCTCTGTCCAGTATTTGTATCCTGAACAGACTATTTCTGAATCATTCTCACATCTATAAACTATCAAGTACAATTCCTTGGCTAGTCATGATACGTCTTTGTGTTGTGTATCAATCGCTTTACGGTAAGTATTTTGCAGGTAGATAGGAGCATTGATAACCTGCCTTGAAAATGAATAAGCAGTTTCTGCAAAGTGCCTTGAACTATTTATCATCGATGTTGTAATTATAAGACTTGTATCATGATTATTTGGTGTATTGCATCAGACAGTGGTAGACGACAGTTGGCTTTCAGATGTATTCAAGTGTTTATTGTAATGACTGGATGTACTATGTTGTGTCGAGTGAACAAGTTTTCTTTTGGATCCTGGTAAAATGGCCGCCTGGTTCTTTAGGTGTCACATTTTGCATATCATCACAATTTATGTAAAATCTTTCAATCCATATACGGCAACCAAAAAAAAAAACACTTTTCAGATTTGAAATGCTAGATGAATCCAATGTTTAATGAATCTCTGAACTGAGATGTTTCCCATTCTTCAGTCTTTTTTTTAACCAAATAAATGTACAGGTTATCGAATGCCTGCATAAATTTTCTTTGCAAATAACACCAAGGCATGACAACTTTTTCCCCTCCTCTTGGCATTCTGTACGGCTCTTATTTTGAAGCACAAAAGGCTAGTTATTTGTTTCAGCCCTCATTTTAGATTGTTTTATGTTTTTTTCATGATACATTTTTCTATGCAGTTTAAATAAACGATTAGAAATGTACCCACTTTATCGTGTTATTTACATTGCGCATACTTTACGAAGTGATTTTCCAGTTGTCACCATATTATTTGCTGTAAAGGGCGTCTCCCCATCACAGAGAACAGCTGATACTAGAATTCATTTTCATACCATCAATTCCTGCCGTAACATTCCACATTTACTGTACGTCCATATATACGTTAACTGGTTCACAGACGCAGAAGTCCATCTAGTGGCAAAATCATAACATTACACTCTGAAGAGAGACCTACTGTAGTGTAACATATTTAATTGTGGAGGGACGTTATCCTGTGCTTTCAACAGTCCACTCCTGTTTTACACTCCGTATTTGATCTGACCCTACTGTTAGTAGGTGGCGTTTCGTGAGTGTGTCCTAATCGTTACATTTCAGAGTACGCTTACAGATTTATGTTGATGCTATTTTCATTTCCCTGTATATGTTAACTTTTTTTCCTGTTTCCTAGTGCCATCTTTCTTGTTTTGTTATGAACATAAACAAGATCTAGCATTTCTTTTCACACTTCCCCCAGTAGAAACAGGGAAAAAAGAATCCCAGGAGTTTCAAAAAAAAAAAAAAAAAAATCTTTTGTGCTCAAAGGTTTGTCTCTCGGAGCGGGAGATATCAAGAGCATTGTCATGCTGAAAGAGCTTGTGGTGTACCAAGAAACTTCAAACATATTAGTTTTGGTGTCAAGAAGAAGTATCAAGGGACGGACTTAACATCCTGTATGTATTCGCCATGTTTATTTTTTCAATCTGGTTGTTATTAGAGGACGTCTTAAATGGAAACGTAAAGGAAACACAATTCAACTTGTCACGTTCAGTATATACAAGCACAATAGTAGCTACGTTGGCGGCCCCCCTTGGGAGGTTTTCCTGGGTCTTTCTTGGTGCTCTTTTTGACCTGGTTTGGTGGCCGTTCCGACAGGTGAACATCCGTGGGCCTTCAGATGAAATGCCTTTGTTGTCCATCTAAGCGGGAAGCGGAGCTACCATGTCTCTGAGCTCATGCGATGCGGCGACACACGTAGAGCCTGCTTCTCGGACCTCGCTGGCAGTGGCTGACTGTCTGAGTAAGGGGTCCTGGAGTGCTTGGAGACATATGGAGGTCGAGCGTGAGATAAAATGAGGCATTACCCCCGTTTAAGCGAGAGGGTCTTCGCCTTGACAGTGGTGGGAGCAGATCAGGTCACTCGGTTTGTGTCAGGAAGTGATGGCAGCAGAGAGCGGAGGTAGGCCTTAAATATAAAAATCTCACTTTGACACTCCTACTATACTTCCTGTCTTTTTTTCCCTGTTTTTGCACGTAGCAGCCTGCCTTTCTGCTTCCCAAGCTATACTGGTTGCTTTGCCTTACACCTAAAAGAAAAGGGAACTAAGTTTATTCTGAGTGTGTTTTATGCTGTTTGCTCTTTTAAAATGCTCACATTCTTAATTAAACGTTACCATTTTGTTTGACTAAGTAGCTGGCTATTTCATGAACTCTTGAGTACTGATTTGAGCTACGTGTAATATAGGCATTACCAGGTTACGAACATCCGACTAACTTGTACTTACGAATCGACTGCCATAAAGCATATATAAAAAAATTTGAGTTAAATTCAATAGTTCATAAAAACAAATGCACACACTACTTTGTGACGGTCATAAACACATGGCATGGCTTTAGCGGTTCATGAGCTCGAAGGTCAATACTATATGTAGTTACTTTTATTATTACCGTACAATTATTATTAACTATTGTATTATTTTGTTTTCCGACTAACCTACAAGGTCAACTTAAAGACTGAGTTAGGGTACGGATCTCATTCATTACCTGGGGTCTGCCTGTATACAGTAGCTATTTCAGTTTAAAAACACTGCAAGTATGCAAATTCATGCACAAATATTTTTTCAGACTAGTCACACCTTTGCAGCCCTCCCTCCTACCTTAGCCTCTGATAGGTTCTGAAATTCAGGGCCTCAGAACTTTATTATGAAACCGGTGCACTCTGAACTACATGCAAAGACTCCCTTTGCTAAGTTCATCTCAAGAGCAGCGAGGATGGTGTCTTCCGGGGAGGGGAGCATGGTGAAATGAACATATGAAGTTTTCTAAAGGATGTGGTGTTTCGTGAGTCGCTAGCTGGCCGTCCTTTAAAGGAGAACCAGCTGTTACCCTATTTGTGTTTAACTATATGTCTATACATGTGAATGTATGCTGAACTGAAACTAGATTAAATGTCACGTACAGTGCAACTTAATGCTATTGTTAAGACACTCAGATGCAATAAAGGTCCATTAACTGTCATGTACGTTATTCTGTCTGGTGATTATTGTTCACCAGGGATTGACATCAATGAACAAATTCTCCGCATACTGAAAGCGTAGAAGTCAGGCTAATATTTTTCTGCTGGGTGTTTGCGGACGAGTGCTGCTGGAACACGACGGCGAGACCTGCGCCGGCAGCTGACGAGTGTTAAGGTGAAGGCGGCGGGATTTGTAAGATGGCTCCGTTTGGCGGAAGTGAGACTACAAAGCAGCATGACCCGCAAAATCAAGAGGAAGCAACGCTCGTTGACGTCTGTTGTTGTAGATGACAGGCACGGCACGGCAGTTGTCAGATATCACAGCAGATGTCGGAGGCTCTCGATCTGAGCGGAAGAGCACCCTGCGATTGAAACTGGGCGCAACCAGAAAAACGTCATTGTTAAGGCCTAATTCTTTAAAAATGTGTGAAGAAATGCTCATTTTCCAACTTTTCTGCACGCTTTTCCTGAATATATAGCCTAGCTTTAATTTGCGTCCACTGACTCCATGTTCTCGGACGTAAACAGTATCCCAAAACTTATAAGGCTGCAGAGGAGTTTAGCAACGGGATTTAGATTTATCCAGTTTTTAAGCGACCTGTTCAACTGAAAATTTCATATAAATTAATCTGTATGAGAAATCTGTCTCTGTTAAATGTTGAAGTCCACCTTTTCTGGTAAGTAGCATGTAGATGTTTATCGTAGCCTTACCAGTTCACGTTTCATTCATGTAACCATCTACCATATGCAGAAACATACGGATGAGCAATATCATACAAATTTAACGCAACTGCAATTTACACTGGAGCAGGTTGTTTGTGCCATTCTCCCCAAAGAAAAGGAGTTTGTTCTGATTAGTTTACAGTTTACTTAGAGTCTGAAGCTCCTTTGCATGTGGATGATGACATTCTGCCATCTCCTGTTGTTTACCCCTGTGGGGTTACCGCGGCGATGGCAGCGAGAGAGCATCGTTCCCGTGACCCCGAGGCACGGCATCATCACCCGGTTAACCGTCCCAAGGGGTCCCGGCGGAGGCGCGACCGACGACGCCCCCCCTAGGCTGTCCCGCGGTGTGCTCGCACCCATGGCAACAGAGATGACAGGAGTGCCGGCAGCTTGGGGAGGACTGACCCCTGGCTCAGAGGAGGTGGGATCGCGATGGGAGCCCCCCCCTCGTGCCTGCCGATCACAGGAAGTGCGGTGGATGTAGCGCTGAGGGTGGCGTTAAAGCTGCTTATTAGTCGCTTGCCGCTGTTTGCCT
Source organism: Brienomyrus brachyistius (assembly GCF_023856365.1). Lineage (NCBI taxonomy): Eukaryota > Metazoa > Chordata > Actinopteri > Osteoglossiformes > Mormyridae > Brienomyrus > Brienomyrus brachyistius. Next base: position 16,039,648 of record NC_064547.1, on the reverse strand, counting down.
GCGAGTTCTGAGCGCATCCTTTCTCGCCTCGTCTGTCGTCTTCTCTTTGTCTTTGTCATTTGCACCAAGACGACAGATTTCAATTCGCTGTGTGAGGGGGGGGGTTTTCTTCTCCCCCCTCCCTTCTCGTAATTAACTGAAATATCTCAGTGCTGAGACAGAAAAGTGCAATTTGAACTTGTTAAAAAAAAATATTGCTTTTCTCTGCTATCATTATGTCCCCCCCCCCCCCCCCCCCCCGAACCCCCCTGAAGATGCTTTTCCACAAAGATCAAAATCGACATCACCCACCAGAACTTGCACACAAAGTTAAGCTTCTTCCTAAACCATGGACAATGTGACAGTTATATAAGCAGTTGCATCATTGTAACTAGGTATTGCTAACAAGATAAAGAAGGCAACTTCCCAGAGTTGTGACAACAACTGGTGCTTTGTTGGTTTTTTTTTAAACTCCTTTTTCCAGAGCTACATACGTCTCTGATAGCTTGTTAGCGCTAATGCAGATTGATACGCGATCGGTGTTCAGGCCAAGTTGCGGAAATGAGCGCGCTGGGCAGAAGGAAGGTTTACCGTCAGGGAGACAATGGAAAAAATTCATACTTGAGGCTGGGGGGGTCGCCTGTATGGCTGGGTGATTGCGGGTGGTGGCGTCTGGCGAGTCGTGTGTGGACGGGGAGCCGCGGAAATGGGTCTGTGCGGGAACGCGGCCGGCCGCGGAAAGGGATGGTTAGCGAATGCGTCGCTGGCGGCACCGAGGGTCACCTCGCCTCTCTTTTCAGCCCCATTAATGTCGGAGTACAGCACAGAGCCTCATTCATTATTCATGGGCCGACAGGCAGAGGCCACCACAAGGCCTGATAAATTCCCGCTAAAGTGACAATGAGTGACAGAGCCGAGGGTTTTTAACGGCCTTCCTTTCCCCCGGATGAGCGCCGGCGAGGAAGCCAAAGGTCCGGGCTGATCCTCCGCTAATGACCGCCGTGATGTATGTGCGGCGGCGAGTCCACTGACAAGCGGCCCGTCCAGCACCGCTCTGCGGGCCCAAGCTGGGGAGAGCCGGTGGTGGGAGGCCCCGGCAGACAGGCTGGCGGGAGGATGGGGTCCAGGAAGCTCTTCATTAGCTGGGACGCGTGGGGTTAAGCCCGGGGTTGAACCAGCTCACAGACGGGAAGGTCAGGGAGGAACTTCTTACTGAGCTGTGTTTCTCTGTAAGCACCTCCTCGCCCCCAGACACCTCCTCAGAAAAACAAGAGAAAAAGAGCAAAAAAACACTACAAGTATGTAAGGCTTTTTGTCTGCGGCCTTTTTCTGCATGGAAACGCTAATTTGCTTATAGATTTATCGTGAATCTCGCACCTCCGTATTTTTGTTGACATTCAGCGGCATAACCATCCTGGCTGTATTTCCAGCCACGCCAATCAAGCATAAATCTCTTTCTAATTGGCTCGTCATGTTACTGGAACCTACTGTGGTTCTTAATGGATGACCTCAGCTTAAAAGGGCTGGAATTAAACCGGGTTCCTGTTCCTCTTGGGCCACCCGCCACTCTCCCGTTTGAAATGCAACAAATATTTCTTTCGTAGCCGAATGATTCGGACACTGTGCCACATGATCCGTTTGGCCTGGCTGAGAAGCAGGGTCTCCCCAGTCCGAGTGTGTGTTCAGCACGGTGAGAAGCGACTGTTATTTTGACCTTTAGCGGTCGGTGTTTTGAATGTAACCGAAGGAGGTGATTATGACTTGTTTTCCCTGGGATTGGTCAGGAATATGGGAACACAAGTCCGCCAGCTCGATTTTTGCTTTTGTAGACTATCAGTCCATTATGACCTTATAAAATTCGCCACTTAAGCACAGGAGCAAGGTTGTGGATATCAAAGGTGTGCTGAAGTCAGGGGGGGGGGGCATCCCATCTCCGTGCCTAAGTGGCGATCAGAGATCAGTGGAGATCAGGCCCCCCTTATATTTCTGGGGGAGGTGGTTGATTGGGGTGGCAAAAACTGTCGTCTGCGGAGGGGGGGCAAAGTGGTGGAGATGGTAGAAGTTGTCTATTGTGTTTGGGGGGGAGGCAATGATAAATTAATTTAAATTTACCTTACTTGCGGCCCCATTTTAATGGAGGCTCCTGCGCTTCAGCGTGGGTGAGCCCATGCATTTAAACCACTCCTGCTGGTCAAAATATAAGAATATATATTACTTTCTGTCCCGTCACTACAGAGACCAGTACAGTCCCAGCCGTTGTCCTTCCCAAAATCCAGCCTCCTGTTCCAGTCCCACGTGTTTCTCCTGGGCCGGAGCCCCCTATCATTTATCCTTTTTCCTCCCCGTCCTTCCTCTTCCCACCTCACTCCATCCTTCCATCACGTTAAAAAAAATCTTTCTCTGAACTTGACAATTACTTACCAAATTCAAATTTGTCAACAACAACAACAAAAAAGAAGCACCCAGTGTTGTGGTTGAAAAATTTCTCTTTATTTCAGTCGATTCTACCGCTTGCCATCTTCTCAGATCCTCTCTGCGATTGGACAGCCTTGGACACAGAACCAGCAGCTGAGGCAGTGGGAAAGCTTTGCCTGCCTATATGTTAAGTGCAGAAGTGTGAGCTATGAATAATGAATGTCAGAAGACGTCAGTGCGGGCAGCAGCCTTTGGGAAAGCTCAAAGTCACCATTAGACTAGGGTGTGATTGGGTGCTGGCAGCTTCACTCGCGGACCTCTGCTCTCATGTCTGGCCGGCGGAGCCTTTTAACGAGATTCCACAGGACAGCCAGAGAAGTCGAGGCGATCTCCGCGTGACCTTTCATATTAGCGGCTCAGTTTGGGTCTCGCCACCGCGCCGCTTCCTCGCGTCTTGCCAACATCGCCGTGCCATTATCTCCCTGTCGTCATTGACGCGGTGATTCCTTCCCTTATCAAATCTCAGGTCTGTGGCTGCTGACTTGTTAAAACTTTTGTTTATTCCCAGAATTCTTACTTAGAAACTGTTCGACGCGGGAGAAATGAGAACCGCGGACCTTCTTGTGGTGGATGGGCGCATCTCAGTGGACGGATTTCTGTCTTTTGGACAGAATGTAGTACCGAGGTTCCTTACTAGTGTTAGGACACTTAACCGCCTCTCAGATTTCTAAATAGGTCTTCAAATCATATCTTCATCATCCCAAATACATTGAAAGATGCTGAACTACATTCCCTACCAGAACACATTTTCTCCCAGCATTGCAATTTATGTAATTATAATCATAGTAGTTCCAAGACTCGAAATATATGATGTCAATAACATTATTTTTTTCCAATTTCAGATTTTACTTTCATTTTGTGAAGCGTTAATGTTCTGTGAACGTTAACTTTATCAGGAGAAAAACTAATGTTACCTTTATAAAATATGCATAATTAATTAATAGTAATTTCTAAAATTGTGCTGCTGTTCTGGTTTTATATATATATGGTCAAATATTTGTGAAATTGTTATACTGTTTGTACAATAAATATGAATTGTCGAACAATTTATCTTACTTCTTTTACGTTATGCCTCTCTATCTTGCTTGAATGTTTTTGTCCTGCTGGTCCTTGAATAGTCTTATTAGCTTCTTGCTTTGTTACAAGATGTCATGCAGCTCCTGCTCCAGTGCTACTTACACTTGCAGCTGGACGTCCATCATACACTCAGCCTGGCTGCACTTACGCAGAGTCGACTCCTCGACAGCCTGTACGTTTGTAATGTGCTATAGCTTCGCTTTCTTGCTTTGGACAAAAGTGCCCGTTAAATACGTCACATGTCAATGCACTGGTTGACTGTGGAATGTCTACTTGCTCTTCCTAGCGAACCCGCCCCGATATAGAGACTCTGTTCATACTGCAGCACTTTGAGGAGCAGAAGTGGGCAGAACTGATCCGATGTCATCAAGCCAACAGGATGACCCAGCTGCGATGAGTCTGAAGGCTTTCTGGTGTGGCTCGCAAATAACCGATGCACTATTCCCTCTAGAGGAGACCCAGATCCTCCCCCTCATCTAAGCAAGACTGGTCTAAAAGAAGCCCGACCTCTGCGAAAAGGCTTCATTTGCTTATTACTCGCCTTCCCCTTGGAACTGGAGGCTGAAACCATAACTGGTATTGCAGCTCCGTCCTCTGCATACTGGCTTCTGCAGCTAATGCGATGGGCGCTTACTGCAAAACACACACAAGCTCCACCTATGCGCCGAGGAAGCTTGGCTACACTCTTCATTCACTCTCGTATTGACACAGACACAGTTAATGCTCTTGGTAAACCAGCCTCCTTCAATTTGACTTGGTATTTACAGACGTAGCGTGGTCTTGATTCTCCCTGATCAATGAACACTGGTGTCTAAACTGCTGGTATGAACATTTCACAGGTAATTTTCATTTTACCACATTATTTCTCGCTCTCTGGTCTCTCCCTCTCTGGTCTCTCTCTCTGGTCTGGAATTTTAATTATCAATAGCTGTACCTGAGTCTTCATATGAGAATCAAGCACTGGTTGATTTTCTGACTTCATGAAAGTGTTAATTTCAGTCAAATCTGAGCCATTACTGCTGAATATTCATTATTATTATTATTATTATTATTTTATTGTTATTATTATTGTTATTATTATTGTTAGCTTCTGAAGGAATTAAATTCAAACACAATATTCAGTATTTATCTTTAAGTAATACTTATTAAACATGAGAAAAAAGATCATCTGTAATTCCAGGTGAATTTAGAGAGTAACAACAGTTTGATCATCCATCATACGTTGGCCTTAAGAACAAGAATGGTTACAGTGCTCAGCAGATTGCGACAGTGACGACTGCCTGAAATGACTGCAACCAAAGTATGTACTAAACTTGTAAACTTGAGGTTATGCCAGTTCTCGCTCCCGCAGCACTGCCTGTGGCTGTCAATGAGCAATGAGTCAAATGTACATTTCACCTCCAGTGCCGAGTGAAACATGTAATGCCGTGTACAACAAAAAGAAAATACGGGCAAGTAACAAATACGCCGAAGATAATACCGAAAACAGGAGAATCCAGTGGGGAAACACCGCCACCTTGTGGATTGCTGTAACGTTCTCTTTCTTAGACGTAGGAGTAATAACGCACAATCACCTTTAATTTTAATTGTACCGCCACCATGTTAACTATCCACTGGTAAAGGGATGAGTTAGGTGTAGCAGTGGCCTTTTTTTAAAAAAAAATAAAACTGTTATTGTTTCAAAAGGTGCTTACAGGTGTATGCAGTTACACCTATAAGATAACTGACCAACAGAGTAGTATCTTGAAGTACAACAATGATGATGAATGCTGTTTAAGCAATGATGCACTATTCTATGCCATTTAAAAAAAAAAATCTAATAACCCTTTTATAAAATTGCCACAGTTATACCCCACACATCTAACTAACAATTTTTTAAAACTAAAATTAAACTTCTGTGAGAAATTATATAAACCTACGACAAAATAATAACAAAAAAGAAACAAAAATATATGTCCTGTTTGGTCATACATGCATTAGGTCATTCTTTTTGATATTAGAAAGTGAGAAATCCAAAAATTAAATGGTCGTCATCTTTGCCAAACTTCACATGGTGTTGGTGATGTGCTGAAAGACAATTTTTTTGTCTTTTACATTCTTGCTTGACTTCAGTTTTTCATGCAAATCACTCACCGATGATAAATTTAGCACTTCCTCTATTTCATGCTTTTCAAGACAGTCAGTTTTTTTGCAGAGTACATAATGCATATTGCCACAGCATCTAGTAATTTGCAGTAACAAGGAAAATTTTAAAATCTACTTCATTATGATAAAGGGGTGGGATTTTCTTCATATAAAAAACCCAAATAATTTACATTCTTTCAGTCTCCGCCTCGCCGTACATCATCCGGGAAGAGCAGCAGCGAGCCGCACCCACACTGCTGTGAGGTATAAAACACTGCAGGCAAAAATAGAAGCATTATCACATAGGCTAACAGCCAGTGAACTTAGTGCAAGGTTACCAGTCTGCACACAGCATTGTGATAGAAAGCAATTTACAGCTTCCAGCTTACTCACACCATGCATTTCATGATTATTGTAAATATCCAAGCAGTAAAAAGGTTAATGATACAACAAAAACGCATTAGTTATGATAAGATGCATCTTATTTAGAGCAATTACATGCTTATTAAGATGAACAAATGATCCATAACAAAATAGTTATCCCGTACCATATTTCAGTATTACAGTTCTGAAATATTACAGGAACAGTAGTCAATTAGTTTTTGAATAAGCAATTGCACTGCTGATCTAAAGCCGAAGGGTTGCCAAGAAATTAAATTTAAATATAATTTGCACGCTAGCTTTGTAATTTCAGTGTCTGTCCTCAAGTCAGCATGGTACTTGAAGTTACTATATTATATAAGCACTGAAATATTTCCATCCATCTGTTTCTGTGCCTGCTTGTCCTATGCCGGGTCACGGGGGGGGGGGACACAGATGCATTTATTGATCTCAACTGCACCTTTTTTGGCTAATCAATACCTCCATCCATCCATCCATTTTCCAAACCGCTTATCCTACTGGGTCGTGGGGGGTCCGGAGCCTATCCCGGAAGCAATGGGCACGAGGCAGGGAACAACCCAGGATGGGGGGGCAGCTAATCAATACCTCATGAACTTAATTAACTAATTAACTGAGTTAATTAATTGAGCTGGAAATTGCTTTGGTACATTGAATGGCTGGGGAACCATTCTATGGTCTTCTATCTATGCAAAAGGTAACTTAGGGAAATTGAAAAAGAAATGTATTATTATTGTTAAAATATTTTTTTATTATTATTATACTAAGCCGCAGTTTAGTATGCGACTTAGAACTGTGTGCAGTTCCTTAGATAGAGCACCATCTTCTGTAGCTCCTTGGCTTCCTGGGGAGAAACTCCAGGTCCCTGAATCCCTTCCTTCGGCCTCCCAGTGCGCCAGAGACAACTGGCACTATTCTTATTTCTGTGGCCCCCATTCGATTTGTGTCTATCGCCTGATCTCTGTATTTGCCAACCTTCTCGGTTTCTTTTGCTAGAAGATCAGGGTCATCTGGGACTGCAGCATCGCTTATGAGGCATGTCTTCTCCTTCTTGTCGCGGAGCAGCATGTCAGTCCCGCTCGCTAATACGGCTCCATCGGTGCTAATGGCCCCTGTCCCACATAACTGTGATCGAGGCCCCGATGCTTGTGATCACTTGTGGGTTATGGTCCAGCCAGCGCTCAGGCACTTCGTGGCCGAGTTCCCTGCAGATCGCCCCATGCAGATAGCTCACCACTTTGTTGTGCCCGTGAAGGTATTTGGCAGATACACTGGGCAGCCAGTCAGAATGTGGTTTACATGCTCAATAAACTGATGGCGTCCTCTGCATTTACTATCGACATCCATCTTAAGAACGGCTTTTTACTGGAGCAGTGTATTCAGTGCCCGATCTTGTGCTGCAAGCAATATACTCTGACTCTCCTTTTAGGCCTGAGTTTCAAAGTCATGCCATTGATGCTTCTTTAGCTACATACTGCTGGTCAAGTAGCTTTATTATTATCCTCATTATACAGTTTATTTGTAATATCTTTCATACTCTTATTGCCACCTGTCTAATTTTATGCTTGATTTTCTTTTGCAGAGTAGAGCACTTATTTGAATTTTCCTGATCTGCAGTAGCCTGAGCCCTGTGTCCGTGGACTTGTGGTGCTTTTCGTTCTCTATGCCGCCTCCTGTAGGGTTCGGGTTAGGGTGACTTTAAACAAGGTGACCTTGACCAAGATAAGTGGGTTGGAAGATGGATGAAATGCTGCACATCTCCCCCCCCCCCCCCCCATCTCTCACTAGGCGCTTCTGTTGCACAACCAACATGCATAAACGACAAGAAATCATGGACCATCAGAAGCAGTGAAATGTGTAATCAAATACGCTACTTATTCCTCGATGCATTTGTCTGAGGAAATGCCCCAAATTGATAAACTTCAGGGGCTCTTAGTGCTGCTTTATGAATTGGTTTGAACTCTGTCGCACGATTTCTCCAAATTGAATGGAAATGCCAAATAAGTAAATGGCACCTTGCAGAAAGCACCGAGGGGGGGTGAGTTTTAATCTGCACACTTTTGCTTTAAAAAAATGTAGGCAGTTATTCATTGTAGTGTGTGTGTGTTTTTTTTTTAGATCTGGGGCCACCCACATGTATCCGGTTTGTTAGTATTGTTTAATTTCTGCTGAATGGAAAGAACTGTTAGATATATATTTCTTGGGCTGTTGCAGTTCCAGTTTATTTTGTGTTTGTTTTAATGTCCACAAACTGGTGCATACTACTGTGTTGGTTGTATAACCTTAGAGATTCGTAATCGGTTTGCAAGAGTGATGGATATAATATTTAAGTCGGGGTTCCACAGTGGATTCTGTAAACCTTTCCGTACGTCAGATAGGTGCATTACAGCTGGCAAGTTGTAATGTTTTCACATTAGGGTGATGAATATGTAGATATTTGATGGCTGATCTTCTTTGCGACCCTCCCCACAAACATAAATAGCTTTTCAGGATGTGGTATATGCAGAAGTGCTATGAACTATCATGAAATTCAGTTTTCAGGAGATTAAGTCCAAGATAAACGCTGTCTTGGGGAAACTTCTCAGTCTCAACTGCAAAGTTGCATGGTTTCCGGGCACTGCACACTGCACACTGCACACTGCACACAACATGATAATGGACATACAGGTTTGTCTACTCGGTAGCAGAACTGCTAATGACTAAACAGGAGGTACAGGACTGATCATCGCAATACAGTGGTCAAAACTTGACCATCCCCAGTGCTGTGTAAGGTTTTGATTTTGACGCTTACACCTTTGCTTGAGTGAAGCTGATCTCAATGTTAGGGTCTCAGAGCAGAATCAGAATTCTTTCAAAAATGCATTTCATTTGAACCACTCCCACCACCTACATACATGTTCCCTCAGGTACTGAAATGACTCAGCTTGGAAAGTCAATCTGCCCATGACAGGGGAATGAAAAAGTCAATAAGCTTCGCCGTAAGTAATACCAAAAGTATTTTTACATTCATCGGAGACTTTTAACAATGTGCATTTCAGAAAGCCGGATAACATAATCCCAGGACCTTCTGAGGTTAAAGGCCTCGCTGAAGATTCCAACAGTGACATCACTCGGCCAGCCCTGGAGCCTGGGACCCTGGAAGTCAATGGGCTTCTGAGCAGAGACACAGCATGCAAATCCACTAAGCCACAGACCTAACATGTTACTTAATTCATTTAGCAGTTAGATTAATGGCGGTTTTCTGTTAAAATGCTAACAGTACAAATGCAAATTCAAGATTCTTTAATAGTCACATAGTTATACAAAGTAAAATCCAATTGTGCTAAAGTTAAAATTAAAATATTTTAGCAGATTGCCATCACACAAATACATTATGATATTTTCCACATAACGCAATTAATTTGATATATCGTCAATAAATATAAGCTGTGCACGTCAAACGAAGGACACATGCACTTGAAAAGGTTTGTGTCAGCCTATGCTACAACAGATTCTAAACTCTAAATGATAAAACAAGCAAGTAGGTCGTTTCATTCGCTATAACTAAGTAGACTAAAGGCCCAACTGCTTTTAGGAAGGTTAACTTAACTATCTTAAAGTTGCCTCATTAAGTTCAGTTGGAGTGGCTGGGCGACGCTAAGTAAGAATTCGACAGACGAGAAACAACGCAAACGGAACTGTGGCGCAGTTGAAATGCTGCTTCCTGTACAGAAAGGCCTCACATGAAGTGCTTCAGGTTAGATGTGCTTCTGCAAGTCGAGTAGCGAGACTTCGAGTTGAAGGAACACATACAGGAAACTGTGCACTCTGATAAGAAAGGCAAGAAAACGTATGTGGAACTCACCATTCGCAGTCTTCAGCAAAAAAGAAGAAATATATGTTTTAGTATATAAATATATTGTCAAAAATAACAGACTTTTTTATGTTCGTCTTCAACAGGACGCATGGTGTGTCATTGGCTTGCTCTGACCTCCTGGACATGGCTGGACTACCTGGCTTTCTAATCCTGTTGGCTGTTATCCACTTGGGAAACAGTAAGTCATTTAAAGCATATTGTCGAAGTATAACACTGATCTGTAATGTAACCGACAGAAATTAGTTTGAAGTTCCTGAAACTCCAATAATTCGCATTGGTGTGTTAATGTGACTTACAGATATGTAACATAAATTTGGCTGTGTGAAGGTAACAGAAACAGACAATTAGCTGCATTGTATATTCATTTCCTTAACTAAGGGGTATGATTGTAAGAGTTTTAATAAAGACTGTATACTTGTTTTTTTGGCAAAGTGCACAAAATTGCGCAGGTTTCCAGCAAAAAGATTCGTAAAAGAGCTATAAGGTGTGAGAGGGAAGGAATTAAATGAATTCAATATTATATGTTGTTAACTTAGCTAGCTCTTTACAACTTCCGCAAGTTTCAGTTTTGAGAAATTAATGGTAGACGTACTTTGAGTTTGAGACAATGAGCAAAACGAGAAGTGTGCGTATCTATTACGTTTTGTAATGGGGTCGGGGACAGCTAATACATTTTTAATAAAGCGCATTTTCTCTGCTCATTAGCAGAGATTTCTCTACACGCAAATTATGTTTATCTCCTACAAACTGCATTTACGAGGCAGCCAAACACTGTCGGAGATTGTCGGATAAACTGGGTGTGGCATTCCATTGCTATTTTAATCTCAATTTTATACTGATGTTTCATGTGACGTTTTTACTGTGTGAAATATATGTTTGTCTGATGTAGAGTTTAATGTAGATTTTTTTTATTCTCTAATTTTTGTTAACTTCCGGAGCGTAAAATGCGTAATAGGCCAGTTATTTAATTTGATCCATGGGGGTTAAAGTGCAACATCAATCATGTAGTTACTGGTCATGTGAAATACAGTTTGATATTTGGACGTCTTACAAACCGTGGTTCCGGTCTTTGGTCATATACTTTATGGGATCCTGGTCATGCTATATTTTGAGAAGACTTTATGAATTGGTTTGGATTTGGAAGGCGTGTGTATGAGCAAACTGTACTGTGTCTCAACTTATGCAAAGGTCAATCAATTTTTAATGAAATTTTATGTACATTTATGACGTCCTGTAAGAAAAATAGTGACTGAAATCGGAAACACTAGTTATTTATAAAATTAATACTTTCATAGAGACAAAAAAGTTTCTAAAACGATACACTGAACGTTTTCATTTTCTGTGCGTTGTTTTCCACTGACCAATCAGTCTAGAGAATAACTACTGCAACTTTTCATAGTAATAGTTTTGGATAATTCAATATAATACTTCCTGCTCTGTATAAGAAGGAATCAACATATATAGGAAGGCATTTTCAGATTGTTAATTTTAATTTGGAGGCAGATTCTACAGTAATTTGAAACGCCTCACGTACAATAAGGTGGTATTACAATTAAAGTACATGAGTGTAAGTACTTTAGGACTGACTCCTAAGAAGCTTGTTAAAGTACTGTATAGATCATACCAGACTGAAAGTAAACTACTGCTAATGTGTGGTTAAGCACATGGCGGCCTGCAGCCTTCCTAGCTGAGCTAATATTTTTGAAATAGTACAACCCCTGGTTCCTTATTACTTCTCCAATATAATTTTCACGCTATAACTGCCGATGCAATTTTAATCGCAAACGTTCTTTGAATCTAATTTGAACTATTCTTCCACCATGATGCGCCACTCCATGGGCTGACCACGGCCTGTATCCGTTACCAAATTCGGCCACAAGTTCAGTTGGCGATTGAGATATACTGTTGGTATATTTGAATTAGCTGGAGTATAGATATTCATCATAATTGATCATGTTTAATAGACATATCTTCTAGAAATAATATATGATAACGTATCATCCTTAAAAGATACAGCTAGCAATGGACAATGATATTCCATCAAGTTTTCTTATTGACTATATTGCGTTTGGATTTATAACCAAGTAGTGAAGTTTTAACGTTGTTTAATTAAAGATGGTTTATCAAGGCAACCTGATATCTTGGCAGAGTTATTCTCATCTGTCTATCTATCTATCTATGTACATTTAAGTATTTTTATTCTTTAAATTGTGTAAATTTAACACAATTAAATATGTATACTTGTGATACTATCTGACTTAATTATTTTACACTCGTCTTCTGATCTTGTGAATAGCACCAGCCCTGAAGGCAGACGACTTCCTAATTCCATTTTGAGATCGACTTATGCTTGTTCTCTCATCAGCAACAGCTTGCTAAAATGGTAAACGAAAAAAAAGGTCAGAAAAAGGAAGTTTCAAAATGAAGAAGTTGACTGTCACAGGGACTCCATAACTAAGTGTCTGGAGAATGTAACATTTGTGCATTCGGCTTCCTCATGATTGCTTTTTGGAGAAAAAAGAATGTTAAAATGTTCATGTCAAATACGCAAAAATACAAAAAACATATCGCCTATATAAATATATAAGTTCTTGAAATATAAATGTAGTATTATTCAATATAAATAGCATGAATAGAGGGGGCAAGTAACCAGTATGCAAATAAGGAGCAGAACTTAAGAGACACGATAATTCATTAAGTAAGAACAGCGGCTCATGTGACCGTGGAAGTCACAGAAATATGTAATCAGTCAGCTTCAAGTTGTCGAGAACCATGTTTAAACGTCTGGCCACTTTTTAAAGACAAAAATGTAGCATATGTATGATGTGATGTGTATGATTACTTATGAGTCATTAAGGAATGTACTAATGTATCTTCACCAGTGGAAGAAATGATCTTAGTGCTTCTTAAAATGTTGTGGCAGAACCTTTGCAAAGAGATCAAGGGAAGGACAAGAAGTCAGCTGATCTTGTTTTACGTGAATAACTATGATGATCCCAAGAAACATGGAGTGTTTTATACTCTATAATTGGGTCGGTGGTGAAACCTAGTGAAGGGGATGTCAAAGTGTGTGCTACAGATGCATCAATTAAGTGGAAGCATGGCTATCTGAGAACTGTGGAACTTGACTGAAATACATTTGCATTACATTTCATTATTTAGCGGATGTTTTTACTTAACGAGATGTACAGCTGAGAAGGCGGGGGGGGGGGGGGGGGTTGGACAGTCCCTCGAGCAATAATGGTTAAAGGCTTTACTCAAGGGCCCAATGGTAAAATCACTCCATCAGCCTTGGGATTTTAGCCACCATCCATCTAATCACAGGCACAACCTCACCTGAAGAGCCGGACACGACAGATACATCCAGGCATCTCTCTTCTTGTAGGCTTTGCGCTGGGTTTATATTGCATAACAGTCCTTGTACCAATTATTAATTTGTATAGGGGATTACATGACTTTCATATGCTGATTTTCATCTTTCTATGTGTCCAAGCTCCAAAGATTGGGACCCAGCCAGTTTTTGGGTTGAATTAATTTGATTGGGTTTTTATACTAGAGACACTATTAGTTTATTATTGCAACACAGATCGAAAGGCACCTGCTTATGTGCACAACCCATTTGGGCCAAGACCACGACTAAAGACCCATTTATTTCAACGTGTTTAACAAATCTGTACACCTTAAATACCGAATTTCCCCTTGGGATCGGTCTCGCAGTTTGCTTTGGCACATTCCACGCAAGATACTTTATATTCTCAGAACCGTAACAGCATTTCTTAAAACTCTTCATGCATATAGCACAACACTAAAAAAGCCTGTAACTTAACCAAAACAATTAACTCATGTCTCAAACACAAATTCCACGAATGAAATAGCCAATGCCCCCAAAATGAAATGTACAATCAGCATCGTTTTAACCACGAGAGTCAAAATGCTTTGATATATTGTCAGTCTGTCAGTGTGAGTCTGCTCCTGAGCTCCACAACGCTGCATGATAGTCAGTTCCCACTTTCTCATTGTCACTGACTGGTCATTTTTTATTAGCAAACTGACACTTATTCATGTCAAAGACTCCAGTTTCGATATTTCAAGGCTCTACATTACAGTATGTAAAGTTCACTGGCAAGGGATAGCACTCGCATGCACATGTAACTTCAGATCTCAAGACACAGTACAGTAGCAAACAAGAAAGTCACGCAGCAGCGTGTAACACAAAAACAGCAAGACGGCCATACAAGGACGACAAAATCATGTACTGTGAAAACCAAAAACACAGCAATGCCATATCACTGCAACTTATCATATGGCAGCATATTCAAAGCTTGGTTAACTGTTTTGCATGTGGTGACTAACACGATGATCACATACATATGTAGTTTTGGGGTTCAAATTATTATAATGGGAAACTATATAATCTATTTTGACCAACAAGACTAAAACAACTGAAACCTGTGCCCACTGATGACAATTGTACAAAACCATTTGGAAACGTGTGTGAAGCAATGAGAAGTGATGTTCTGCTGTGCAGAAGTAACATTATAGTTTAGGAATTATGCTTCTTATTTTGCAAATATTTGATATTATTAATATTAAACTGGACATAATGTTGTTGGGGGTTTAGCTCACATGACCAGAAGAATCAAAGATTATCACTTAGGTTTCCTCTCTGCTTTGAGTGTGAGGTAAAGACTGTGTCGACGTCCGGACACTGAAAATTCCCCATGACTACATTTTCTATGGTGTCTTGCAACACCCTTAACAACTCGCCTACATGTCGTCACTAAACTCATCAAAATGGCCACCGAGGAACTGATGATAGATACTCTCTGAGTCTAGCCAATTTAGATATAAATGTTAGACACTGCAGATGATGAAGAACTGCATTACTTGTATGTTTGCAAGAAATATAAAATGCATTGTTTTAACTAAATAATTATTTTTTTTAGTAATTAACATTAGTATGCAAATAAATGCTGTCATATAATAAATCAATTTTTTTGGGTGATAGAAGTCAAATGGTTCAGTCAAGTTGCAGTATAGCAAAGGGTGTGTATATATATATATATATATATATATATATATATATATATATATATATATATATATATATATATATATATATATATAATTGCATGTATAATTCTACAAGAAATATTAATTGTCAATAACTGAAATTTACTTACTTGAAAAACACCACAGAAACTGATTAAAACAAGATTCAAATACAAAATCCTAAGAATTTTAAAGGGAAATATTTTGATCAGAAATATATAAAGTGTGACCCATGTTAGCAGTGAAGTTACTCTCTGCAGCTCAGAATGCATTTCCTCCACAGTGCAGCTTTGCACTGCGGCCTTCTTCAGTCAGGCAGCTGAGCCTCGCCTTGCAGAGAGCGTGCAGTGCAGCTAGCAGGCCTCCCATTGAGAAGAGTGCAAAACCACATCCTGACATCATTTATTGTTTCTTCAGAAACACACTTTCACAGACAGTTGTCCATTTGTGAACTCATGCAACACTGGCAGTATGTATGCATGGGAGTTGGCTGTCTTCGCTACTCATAAAAGTGATCAAACATTTTCTAGTTCATTATATTCTTTTTAGTACTTTAATATGCATCACTGTTTTGATATTTTGTACCTCAGGTATTCCTGTTTTAGTGCTGCTTTCAATATGCCTAATTATGACAGGTTAGATTGGATGGTTACATTGTAATTGAACTCTTTATGCACCTTAGATTGTAGAGATTACATTCACCACCCCTACTGCCCAGATTTAACACACACCAACGAGTCTGATTATAGCTTTTGTTTAAAATCAAGAGAAAGATATGTCATAAAAAGCTGTTAATTATTTTATCTATATATATATATATATATATATATATATATATATATATATATATATATATATATAATTTTTTTTCCTTTAATGGTTCAATGAGAGATCCATTTCAACTACAAGGTCCATCAAAGAATCATTAATTCCGTAGTTTATAAAGATTTTCCGGTAGTTGAGGTACTTTCAGAGTGATGCAGGAATTCAGAAAATGGATGAAGACGTGACATTTAATGAAAATGGAGTTAATGAAGACATTTGTCTGATCCTGCCATGATTCAGTTGTGTTGTAGCTGTTGTAGTCTACATATGAGCTGTGCGTTACAGTATGTGCTGGCTGACATATGTAAATGTAGTCAATCAATAATGACTTTTCAGAAAACTCATCAGCCATTTTGCATATTAATTTCACAGTAATAAAACATAGTGAGGAACATTATACATTTTTAAAATGTTAAATTTTTCATCTGCAGTGCAACTTTTATATTATAGCATTAAGCTGTAGTATTTTACACAAGTAATTTTCAAACATGTTTGTTAATGTGCAGCTTTCAAAGTTGAAACCAAAAACAGCTAAAGAAAACTACGCCATACATCAGCTTCTCAGGAAGTTGTGGCTAAGTGTCGAAATGGTGATCTGTCTACAGAGCTTGCTGCTATGGCAACCAGGTTATGCCATTTAGGGAGCCTGAAGTTGCTAACCACTTCTATCAACACAGTTTTCCTTCTCAGCTTTGCTCTGAAGAAATCAACGTAAGGAGTTGAAAGTCAATGCAAAATATTCAAAAGTGTGTAATGCGTGTATTAATGTGCGCACATAATCCTTTTGTAATCTGTTTCCTGGCCTAGATGTGCTGACTACAGCATTTATTTATTAGAAGATAATTTGCCTTTTTGCCTATTTCATAACTGTCTAAGCAGCGTTTAAATGCATTAAGGGGCCAAACGGTGAGACTGTCAACTACGGAACTCCCAACTTGCAATTGGAGGGACAGCAAAACCCACTGAGCCAAAAACTGCCATCATAATGATTAAAAATAATGAAGATAGTCCAGTAAACTACTTGGGGAGTTATGGCCTAATCCTGTTGATATTTAATTGAAATATGCTTTTGTATTTATAGACACAAGACTGAAATTTGCTGTAGGAGTCAATGCAAAATATGCAAAGGCATGTAAAGCATGTATGAATGTGTGCACAAAATCCTTATGTTAGCAGTTTTCTTTTTTCGATTTAGAGGTGCTATCTGTTACCAGATATTTTATTAGTAGATAATTTGGCTTTTATTTTAGAAACACATAATGTTTGAATAGGCAGAATATGCAAAGCCAATACTTTGTCCATTTCCTATTCGTCTAAACCAGAGTTTCGTAACCCAGACCTCGTGGAACCCCAGACAGTCCAAGTTTATGCTCCTACTGTGAGCTGGTAGTGAACAAAAACGTGGACTGTCTGGGGTCCCCGAGGAGCAGGTTGGGAGACACTGGCTTGTTTACAAGCATAAAGACAGAGTGGGGTCCTTAAAAATCTCCCTCTAACCGACAATCTTTGTAGAGATAAAAAGGAGGGAAACCTTCCCCAGTCATCTCTCAGATAGCAAGTTTTATACAGTGTGGTACTTTTTCACTCAAATAGTGCATTATGATATTATGAAGACTGGGTTTCTCTGCTGAGACTGCTGCCCCCGCGACCCGACCTCGGATCAAAGGGGAGATGATGGATGGATGGATGGTTGGATGATATTGTACAGTAACATTTTTAGGTTATATTTATTTAGCAAACAGGGTCAGACAATCCCTGGAGCAATTAGGGTAAACGGCTTTGCTTAAGGACCTAACAGTGAAATCGCTCTGTTAACCACGGGATTCGAACCGACAACCATCATAACCCTATAAGCTGGGACTGCCTGAGTACCTGCTAGATTTTGTCCATTTGACCACTGACTTAGCAAACCAATGGAATTTCCATGGGATCAACCCCAACTCCCCTGCCTGCAAATTTGACCAAAATGAACCCCCACGGATGAGTTCTCGCCCCTCGAAAAGAGTTTGCACAGAAAATCACGACAAAATAAGGAGGGAGCTACCAAACAAGCTTCATTGGTGGGTAAGCAAGCGTTACTGCTGCAACCACTTTCAGCTCCAGGCCGTCGGACGCCTCAGGCCTGAGGCTGCTCTCTAATTGTTTTTTTTTCTTCATTTTTCACAGGGTGCAGCTCTCTGTGCCTCATTGAAATTACACTGTTGTTCAAGGGTGGAGTTTGGGGCGGGGGGGGGGGGGGGGGGGGGGTGTGTGTGTGTGTGTCTATGCCAGGCAGAAAAGAGAGGACATTTCCTGTATTAAGAAAATTGTGTTTCAAGTGTTTTACCTGGTTACTAGCAGGAATTATGCATGGATTTAGCAGTTGTTTATTTAGATTGGCTGTTTGCATGCAGTTGTTCACCATCAAGGCTCAGTAAGTCAGTGGTGTTGTGAGGTTATAACTCTGTTCTTTGCTTGAACTTTGCACCTTTGGATAAACGCTTTGTAGCTGCCCCAAAGGTCAGGGCTGTCCGACCTTGTTTAGAATAAGAGCTGCTTTCGAAAAAAAATACCAAATCGCGACGGTATATTTTGCTATCAACCCCCCCTCAGAAATATATATGAAAGTGATCAACTGGTTTCCCTCCAGTGATGGTAAGAATTATCCGTTAATCACCCTGCGATCGGCCCGACCCCTGGACTGAGCAGATTTGTCAAGTGATTCTGTGTTATTTTTAGATTTTTTTTCCTTTTTTGTTTGTCTCCCCCCAAAACTGCGCCCCCTCCCCCAAATTTTTTTATCATCATCCACCTCTGGTGCCACATCATTACAAGGCACACATATCATTCATATGCACATTTACACCTACAGACAATTTAGCAACACCAGTTCCGAATAACACTTCATTGAAATACATTTTACGTTTCTAAAAAAAGGATGATGTGTATTTTAAAAAGACCTTTTTGCCTACCAGTTATATCTGATTGTAACTAAAGAATAATGACACAAGATAGTATTACTGCTTATATCAGCGTTTTAGCAGCCATCTAAAGTCACGTCATCATGTAGCATGACAGTGTTACGAAGCAACTAACAGGAAAATTACCAGAACGGGGGCCAGGAAGAACTGCTAATGAAGTGGACGGACATTCTGCTGCTACAGTTTCTTCTATCTGTCTGTCTTTCACTCAGTCAGTTTATTTTCCAGTTTCCGCATTTTACAATGATGATTTCGGCAGATAATGTGGCAGATTTTGGCCGTCAATTTTCTGGACAGATTAAAGAGGAAATCCCAAAGGCCTGTGAAAAACAGACAGAAATTGCCAACAGATAATCATAATCACTCTTTATCAGATGTACTCCATCCCATAATGTAGCTAAGTGTCCCTGTAGTTTTATATAGTGTTGGTATTGTATAACAAATGCACATTTATTGTAAAATTACTTATTTGCTTGCAACCAGCATTATAAAGATGCTGAATCTGTGGTATCTTCTACTACACTCATCTGCAATCCTGAAGCGCTAAAATAACACCTTGATATATGTTCTGTTGGATACTAAAATTTAACCAGTCTGAACTAGACAGAAAAATAAATGTTTTGGTTTTTATACACCACTGTTCCTGGGCTGACAAGACATCAGAACCATACATATTTACTTTTCAACTATAAAATACACATATTATGTAAAATTATAATATATATAAAACTAGTTTTCTTTTGAAATTTTTAAAACACCTTTACTTAAAAAAGAATATATTCAAGGACAAGGTCATTTTCATACCATCTCGCAAGGTAGAGTGATGGTGAAATGAAGTTCGGGTTCAGGTTATTAAATGTGAATTTATATGCATTGTCTTCCATGCTCCACAGCATCTCACTGCATTCATTGGTCTGTTTATCCACAGCCAACGCAGAAACAAACGCCACACCCGCAACCACCCACCCAACCAAACAACCAACTGATACTCCTCCTGGTAATGTATCACTCTGCTTTTGAACAACATTGCTTACCAGGTGTACTATATATATATTCAGTTGTTTAGAGTGTTCTGTATGCAAGGTTTTGTTGTATTTGAATCTTAAAAAAAAAAAATATATATATATATATATATATATATATATATATATATATATATATATATATTACGAACTTACGAACATTTTAAGTTAAGAACGGCTCCTAAATAGAGGAGAGTCTGTGTGTATGTATGTGTGTGTATATATATACACACAGACTCTCCCATATTTAGGAGCCATTCTTAAAATATTCGTAAGTCGTCACTCATCATTTTATGGGTATACGCAAGTACAAAGAAGCAGAATACTGGGAGTCCGCACGCTACGCTGCTGTGCAGCCAGGGTAGCGGCTAGACGTCGTACAAGGTGGAAAAAAAAATTGATGTTGCGAATGGGAAACAGGAGCCCAATGAACACAATTTGGGCTTAAAGTCCTCTTCGTTCGTATGTCTGAAAATTCGTAAGTAGAAGAGTGTCTGTATAAACACACATACTCCCCTGCTCTGTCTCACACTGCACACATTGGATGTGGTCGCTCAGCCATCTCCACAAATCCATCCTCACCTTCATCCACTCTTCCATCCTCACCTATCACTATTGTGACTTTCTCCAGGTAAACTCTCACCATTTCCACCCTCACATCCTTACCTGGCAGTGTCAGTAGTGTCCCTATTGACAGTAAATGTTCATTGTTTAATTGAATGAAAGTTTTTTGTGATTGTCAAACAATTTGGATAATCAAGGATTCAGTGATTAAGATCATCTTATGCTGCGTTATCTCCATCCCAAAATCTCACCTCTGTAACAGTTGTTTCATAACACTGTCAACCATAACGCTCCGGCCGTACTAAAACAATCACAACATCCTCTGTCTTCCACACTCCACTGCTCTTACTCACATGCATGCATTGGTTTGTATTTCTTGACAGCCACGGTCACAACAAACCCACTTACATCCACGTCTCAATCTTCACCTACCATTGTCAAAGATGCAGGTGAAGTTCCAGTGAATCATCGTACAGTATTTATAACCAGCTATGTCAGTTTAATTTCATGCATTCAGAGTTTTCAGTATGTTGGATTGTAACTTAAATTGGCATTTTCAGGTCCAAAAATCAGCTCCCTCACAGAAATTTTGCAGCAAAATCAATCGATCATACCTATGAGGTTCCTTCAAAGAATTCACAACAAACATTTTCCACTGCTTTACTGAAACTGCATTTAATTGATATGTTTATTCATAAAATCCAATTCCATCTTGACACTCATCTGAAAGCTTCAATCATACCATTTACCAAGATAAGGTTTTGAACCAAACATACTGATTTTTTTAACACTGCCAAATATAAACACTGACACTGTGCCCAAACTAATCACAACATGCTCTGTCTTCCATACTCCCCTGCTCTTTCTCACACTGCACGCACTGGATTTGGTCTCTCAGCCATCTCCACGACTACATCCTCGCATGCATCCACTCTCACATCCTTACCTGGTGATGTCAGCAGTGTCCCTTCTCAAGGTAAATTTATTGAATATTCTGTTTTTTTAACATTCTCAAGCATAAAACCTCAGACTGTGCCAAACGGAATCACAAAATGCTCTGTCTTTCTCACACTGCATGCACTGCATTTGGTTTCTCAGTGAACGGCATCTCCACAACAGAATTCTTACCCACACGCACCTGGGTATTCTTAAACGATAATGTGACTAAGGTCAATTCTCAAAGTAAAGTATCATTGTATTATTGGTCAATATTTTATATTAAATGTCCAGATTGTTGTTAGTCAGGTATTGAGAGTATTCAATATGAGGAAACATTCTAGCATCTTCAGTCCAAAATCTCAGCCACATAACAGCCATTTCATAGCACTGTCATCCATAATTCTCTGACTGTACTAAGGCAATCACAACATGCTCTTTCTTCCACACCCCCTGCTCTGTCTCACACTGCACGCACTGGTTTTGGTCGCTCAGCCATCTCCAAAACTCCGTCCACACATGCATCCACTCTCACCTCCTTCTCTGGTGGTGTACCTTCTGAAGGTAAATTTTCATTCTCTGATTGAATGAAGTTTTGCTATTTGGATAATTAGGAATTCAGTGTTTAGGATCATCTTATGCTGCGTTATCTCCATCCCAAAATCTCACCTCTGTAACAGTTGTTTCATAACACTGTCAACCATAACGCTCCGGCCGTACTAAAACAATCACAACATCCTCTGTCTTCCACACTCCACTGCTCTTACTCACATGCATGCATTGGTTTGTATTTCTTGACAGCCAAGGTCACAACAAACCCACTTACATCCACGTCTCAATCTTCACCTACCATTGTCAAAGATGCAGGTGAAGTTTCAGTGAATCATCGTACAGTATTTATAACCAGCTATGTCTGTTTAATTTCATGCATTCAGAGTTTTCAGTATGTTGGATTGTAACTTAAATTGGCATTTTCAGGTCCAAAAATCAGCTCCCTCACAGAAATTTTGCAGCAAAATCAGTCGATCATACCTATGAGGTTCCTTCAAAGAATTCACAACAAACATTTTCCACTGCTTTACTGAAACTGCATTTAATTGATATGTTTATTCATAAAATCCAATTCCATCTTGACACTCATCTGAAAGCTTCAATCATACCATTTACCAAGATAAGGTTTTGAACCAAACATACTGATTTTTTTTAACACTGCCAAATATAAACACTGACACTGTGCCCAAACTAATCACAACATGCTCTGTCTTCCATACTCCCCTGCTCTTTCTCACACTGCACGCACTGGATTTGGTCTCTCAGCCATCTCCACGACTACATCCTCGCATGCATCCACTCTCACATCCTTACCTGGTGATGTCAGCAGTGTCCCTTCTCAAGGTAAATTTATTGAATTTTCTGTTTTTTTAACATTCTCAAGCATAAAACCTCAGAATGTGCCAAAAGGAATCACAAAATGCTCTGTCTTTCTCACACTGCATGCACTGCATTTGGTTTCTCAGTGAACGGCATCTCCACAACAGAATTCTTACCCACACGCACCTGGGTGTTCTTAAACGATAATGTGACTAAGGTCAATTCTCAAAGTAAAGTATCATTGTATTATTGGTCAATATTTTATATTAAATGTCCAGATTGTTGTTAGTCAGGTATTGAGAGTATTCAGTATGAGGAAACATTCTAGCATCTTCAGTCCAAAATCTCAGCCACATAACAGCCATTTCATAGCACTGTCATCCATAATTCTCTGGCTGTACTAAGGCAATCACAACATACTCTTTCTTCCACACCCCCTGCTCTGTCTCACACTGCACGCACTGGTTTTGGTCGTTCAGCCATCTCCAAAACTCCGTCCACACATGCATCCACTCTCACCTCCTTCTCTGGTGGTGTACCTTCTGAAGGTAAATTTTCATTCTCTGATTGAATGAAGTTTTGCTATTTGGATAATTAGGGATTCAGTGTTTAGGATCATCTTATGCTGCGTTATCTCCATCCCAAAATCTCACCTCTGTAACAGTTGTTTCATAACACTGTCAACCATAACACTCCGGCCGTACTAAAACAATCACAACATCCTCTGTCTTCCACACTCCACTGCTCTTACTCACATGCATGCATTGGTTTGTATTTCTTGACCGCCACAGTCACAACAAACCCACTTACATCCACGTCTCAATCTTCACCTACCATTGTCAAAGATGCAGGTGAAGTTTCAGTGAATCATCGTACAGTATTTATAACCAGCTATGTCTGTTTAATTTCATGCATTCAGAGTTTTCAGTATGTTGGATTGTAACTTAAATTGGCATTTTCAGGTCCAAAAATCAGCTCCCTCACAGAAATTTTGCAGCAAAATCAATCGATTATTCCTATGAGGTTCCTTCACAGAATTCACAACAAACATTTTCTTCTGCAATCCACCGCTTTACTTCATATGTTTATTCATAAAATCCAATTCCATCTTGACACTCATCTGAAAGCTTCAATCATACCATTTACCAAGATAAGGTTTTGAACCAAACACTGATTTTTTTAACACTGCCAAATATAAACACTGACATTGTGCCCAAACTAATCACAACATGCTCTGTCTTCCATGCTCCCTTGCTCTGTCTCACACTGCACGCACTGGATTTGGTCTCTCAGCCATCTCCACGACTACATCCTCGCATGCATCCACTCTCACATCCTTACCTGGTGATGTCAGCAGTGTCCCTTCTCAAGGTAAATTTATTGAATATTCTGTTTTTTTAACATTCTCAAGCATAAACCCTCAGACTGTGCCAAAAGGAATCACAAAATGCTCTGTCTTTCTCACACTCCATGCACTGCATTTGGTTTCTCAGTGAACGGCATCTCCACAACAGAATTCTTACCCACACGCACCTGGGTATTCTTAAATGACAATGTGACTAAGGTCAATTCTTAAAGTAAAGTATTATTGTATTATTGGTCAATATTTTATATTAAATGTCCAGATTGTTGTTAGTCAGGTATTGAGAGTATTCAGTATGAGGAAACATTCTAGCATCTTCAGTCCAAAATCTCAGCCACATAACAGCCATTTCATAGCACTGTCATCCATAATTCTCTGGCTGTACTAAGGCAATCACAACATGCTCTTTCTTCCACACCCCCTGCTCTGTCTCACACTGCACGCACTGGATTTGGTTGCTCAGCCATCTCCACAAATCCATCCTCACCTGCATCCACTCTCCCATCCTCACCTGTCACTAATGTGATTTCTAAAGGTAAACTCTCATTGTAATATTGGGCAATATTCTTAACCAAATGTGATGCCATTTTGGATACATTTTTGCGGTTTACGGCATACAGGTTCATCTTATACTCTGGTATCTTCAGTCCCAAATCTACACCCCTTTACAGCTTCATAACTGAAATCTGCTCACTTGGAAAAAAAAACTCAAATCATCTGTAGCAATTCAATGTGAACCGTAACACTGAGATTTTGCTATTAGTGATAACAATGTGATCTCTCTTCCATGCTCCCCTGCTCTGTCTCACACTGCACGCACTGGATTTGGTTGCTCAGCCATCTCCACGACTACATCCTCGCATGCATCCACTCTCGCATCCTTACCTGGTGATGCCAGCAGTGTCCCTTCTCAAGGTAAATTTATTGAATATTTTGTTTTTTTAACATTCCCAAGCATAAAACCTCAGACTATGCCAAAAGGAATCACAAAATGCTCTGTCTTTCTCACACTGCATGCACTGCATTTGGTTTCTCAGTGAACGACATCTCCACAACAGAATTCTTACCCACACGCACCTGGGTATTCTTAAATGACAATGTGACTAAGGTCAATTCTTAAAGTAAAGTATCATTGTATTATTGGTGAATATTTTATATTAAATGTCCAGATTGTTGTTAGTCAGGTATTGAGAGTATTCAGTATGAGGAAACATTCTAGCATCTTCAGTCCAAAATCTCAGCCACATAACAGCCATTTCATAGCACTGTCATCCATAATTCTCTGGCTGTACTAAGGCAATCACAACATGCTCTTTCTTCCACACCCCCTGGTCTGTCTCACACTGCACGCACTGGATTTGGTTGCTCAGCCATCTCCAAAACTCCGTCCACACATGCATCCACTCTCACCTCCTTCTCTGGTGGTGTTAGCAGTGTACCTTCTGAAGGTAAATTTTCATTCTCTGATTGAATGAAGTTTTGCTATTTGGATAATTAGGGATTCAGTGTTTAGGATCATCTTATGCTGCGTTATCTCCATCCCAAAATCTCACCTCTGTAACAGTTGTTTCATAACACTGTCAACCATAACACTCCGGCCGTACTAAAACAATCACAACATCCTCTGTCTTCCACACTCCACTGCTCTTACTCACATGCATGCATTGGTTTGTATTTCTTGACAGCCATGGTCACAACAAACCCACTTACATCCACGTCTCAATCTTCACCTACCATTGTCAAAGATGCAGGTGAAGTTCCAGTGAATCATCGTACAGTATTTATAACCAGCTATGTCAGTTTAATTTCATGCATTCAGAGTTTTCAGTATGTTGGATTGTAACTTAAATTGGCATTTTCAGGTCAAAAAATCAGCTCCCTCACAGAAATTTTGCAGCAAAATCAATCGATCATACCTATGAGGTTCCTTCAAAGAATTCACAACAAACATTTTCCACTGCTTTACTGAAACTGCATTTAATTGATATGTTTATTCATAAAATCCAATTCCATCTTGACACTCATCTGAAAGCTTCAATCATACCATTTACCAAGATAAGGTTTTGAACCAAACATACTGATTTTTTTAACACTGCCAAATATAAACACTGACACGGTGCCCAAACTAATCACAACATGCTCTGTCTTCCATGCTCCTCCGCTCTGTCTCACACTGCACGCACTGGATTTGGTCTCTCAGCCATCTCCACGACTACATCCTCGCATGCATCCACTCTCGCATCCTTACCTGGTGATGCCAGCAGTGTCCCTTCTCAAGGTAAATTTATTGAATATTTTGTTTTTTTAACATTCCAAAGCATAAAACCTCAGACTATGCCAAAAGGAATCACAAAATGCTCTGTCTTTCTCACACTGCATGCACTGCATTTGGTTTCTCAGTGAACGGCATCTCCACAACAGAATTCTTACCCACACGCACCTGGGTATTCTTAAATGACAATGTGACTAAGGTCAATTCTTAAAGTAAAGTATCATTGTATTATTGGTCAATATTTTATATGAAATGTCCAGATTGTTGTTAGTCAGGTATTGAGAGTATTCAGTATGAGGAAACATTCTAGCATCTTCAGTCCAAAATCTCAGCCACATAACAGCCATTTCATAGCACTGTCATCCATAATTCTCTGGCTGTACTAAGGCAATCACAACATGCTCTTTCTTCCACACCCCCTGCTCTGTCTCACACTGCACGCACTGGATTTGGTTGCTCAGCCATCTCCAAAACTTCATCCTCACCTGCATCCACTCTCCCATCCTCACCTGTCACTAATGTGATTTCTAAAGGTAAACTCTCATTGTAATATTGGGCAATATTCTTAACCAAATGTGATGCCATTTTGGATACATTTTTGCGGTTTACGGCATACAGGTTCATCTTATACTCTGGTATCTTCAGTCCCAAATCTACACCACTTTACAGCTTCATAACTGAAATCTGCTCACTTGGAAAAAAAAACTCAAATCATCTGTAGCAATTCAATGTGAACCGTAACACTGAGATTTTGCTATTAGTGATAACAATGTGATCTCTCTTCCATGCTCCCCTGCTCTGTCTCACACTGCACGCACTGGATTTGGTTGCTCAGCCATCTCTACAACTCCATCCTCACCTACATCCACTCTCCCATCCTCAACTGGCAATGTCAGTAGTGTCTCTTCTCAAGGTAAATTTTCATTATATAAGTGAATGACATTTTTTTTGCCGGTGTAAGACAGTTTGGACCGTTAGAGATTCAGTGAACAGGGTCATATTTGGTGTTTTATCTTCAGTCCAGAATCTCAGCTCTGTAAAAAATGTTTCATAACACTGTTAAGCATGATGCTGTGACTGCAGTAAAACAATCACAACCTCTATCTTCCACTCTTTGGTCGTGCTCTGTCCTCCATGCTCCACTGTTCTTACTCACACTGCATTCGTTGGTTTGGCTTTCTTGACAGCAAGCTCCACAACATCACCTGCACACACTCTCACATCCTCATCTGCCGGTGGAAATGCTACTGAAGGTAACATTTCACTGCATTATTGAATGCTACTTCTTACCATGTGTTTCGTGTTCTCTGATATTTACATATCTGGTATTTGTATTTTTTCAATATGCCAAATTGTATTATAATTGCACAAAGTCTGATGAGCATAACGTCTCTTTTATAGCACTTTGACCAAATTGTCCAGACTGCACTACAAGCAATAATAACATGCCCCTTCTTCAATGCTACTTTGCTCTTTCTCAAAAGCATTGAATTGCTTATTGGTGAATAAATGTACAGCAGCATTCTGACTTGCAGCCACCTGCACAAATCCACCTAAATGGTAACATATTGCTGGACTCTATGGAGAGAGCACATATGCAATTGACTGTACATCTGAAAGTCAGTCTTTACTTGAGCATACAGGAGTTCATAAATAGCACTGTTACTCTTAGATATGGATCAGATACCCTCACCTCTCCCTCTCCAGCCTCCAGTACTTTTCTTACTGCTGGACAGAGACAACTTTTATATCTATCTGTTTTGCATACAGGATTTACTGTAAAAACCTTGCATCAGATTTGATATATCTTCTTAATTTCCAGGACGGAAAACCTCTGTTAAACCTTCAAGCCCTTCAAGCACAAGCACCTCTGACTTTGCACGCAGCACTTCCACACCTGCACTCACTGCAGACAGCAGCACCCTTGTGGTCACTTCTCAGACTATAGGTTGGGGTTATCTCTGCAGACGATGCCTCTCTCTCTAAGGGGTCCTATAGGTTGGAGTTATCTCTGCAGAGGATGCCTCTCTCTCTAAGGGGGTCCTATAGGGTGGGGTTATCTCTGCAGAGGATGCCTCTCTCTCTAAGAGGGTCCTATAGGTTGGGGTTATCTCTGCAGAGGATGCCTCTCTCTCTAAGAGGGTCCTATAGGTTGGGGTTATCTCTGCAGAGGATGCCTCTCTCTCTAAGGGGGTCCTATAGGTTGGGGTTATCTCTGCAGAGGATGCCTCTCTCTCTAAGGGGGTCCTATAGGTTGGGGTTATCTCTGCAGAGGATGCCTCTCTCTCTAAGGGGGTCCTATAGTTTGGGGTTATCTCCGCAGAGGATGCCTCTCTCTCTAAGGGGTCCTATAGGTTGGGGTTATCTCCGCAGAGGATGCCTCTCTCTCTAAGGGGTCCTATAGGTTGGGGTTATCTCCGCAGAGGATGCCTCTCTCTCTAAGGGGGTCCTATAGGTTGGGGTTATCTCTGCAGAGGATGCCTCTCTCTCTCTAAGGGGGTCCTATAGGTTGGGGTTATCTCTGCAGAGGATGCCTCTCTCTCTCTAAGAGGGTCCTATAGGTTGGGGTTATCTCTCCAGTGGATGCCTCTCTCTCTCTAAGGGGGTCCTATAGGTTGGGGTTATCTCTGCAGAGGATGCCTCTCTCTCTCTAAGGGGTCCTTCTGCATTTCTGTGTAAATTATTATCCTTCACTCTTTTGTTCCCAAATGGCTTCTCATTGTGTTCTTTTCTCTAACAGGCTCTACAGACCGTCCCTGTGGTGAGTTTCAGATAATATGTGACCAATTCAACGTGGTCTCTGAACGATAAATATGTTACTCTTATTTAATTTCAGAAGATCTTTTCAAATAAAAGGAGTAAAATTTCTTTCCAAAAAGTTTGGTATTTACTCCACCAACATAATTATTTATCCTGTTTCTACAATCTTATTTCTTCATATTTTAGACTTTAGATTGTTATACATCATTATTGCTTTGATTTCTTTTATGACCAGGTCTGTATTTCCACTTGACATGCGTCCCTCAAACTTATGAATTTTATTTCTGTAATACAGGAAACTTCTCAGTTAGTGAGACGCAATATGGCATCGCAGTTAAGGTAAACAATGATCAGTCAGGTACTGTAACATTTGAAGACGAGGATGGTGACAAGCACAGCACAGAATTACAAAACAAGGAGATTTCACTGATGCCCTGTACAAAGTACAGTAACATAAGCGTAACTCAAGGATCCTGCACCTTAAAATCAAATTCATCATTATCCATCAAAACCAAAGACATCGGTAAGCCCAAGATTCAGTTCTGTATGCTGTAAACATGTTCAAAGTTAAAGAAAATTACATAATTAAAACTGGCCTTTTCGGTTCCAGTATTCATCAGGTTGTGTTTGTTTCTTATAGCTCTAGTCATAGTTATGATATTAATGTCAGTTGATGTAATTTAGGCTAATTGTCCTGCTAAAGATGACAAGGTAGCATAGTAGTTTGCACTATAGCCTCACATCTCCAGTGCTATATATGAAGTTTGGATGCTCCTGGTGAATCGATATCTCTAAATTGCTGACAGTGTGCAAATATTAGAGTGTCTGGCCTGTGGAGGACTGACATCCCATCCTGTGTGTTTCCTGACCTTTCTGCCCAGAATGGTCTCCAGGCTCACCGTGACCTTGCAATGGGTGAGAAATATGGAAGATCAATGTATGACATTGTTTTGTGTTTTAATTCTCTCAGCTGCAGATGACATCAGGTTAAGTTTGAAAAATGATGAGTTATGTTACTCAATGGAATGGAATATGAGTAATGTAATTCTTGCAATTTCTGGTGCTGGAAACAAATCAAATTCTAAGAAAAGTTGTCTTAAAATGAAGGTGGGAGATTCTTGCAAAAATTATAACATCACTGTCACAGCAAAAAGATGTAACATCATCAAGGAATATCATCTAGGACCAGGTACGTTTATTTGAACTCTGTGGGTTTGTTATTTGAAATATTTTTTGTAATGCATACAAATTTGTAAAGGCTATGGCATTGCAGTGATACATAATCATAATTGTTATCTAAGACATTTCTTTTTTTATAACATAACAGTATTTTGTCATAAACTGATTGCTATGATTAAAATTTCATTCAGTATTAGTCAGATTTCCACCTAAAATGGCCATCGTTCTTAGAAACAGTGCAAACTGCCTACTTGTGATACACTAATGCTATGAACGAAAGCTGAGGTAATACATCTAGTTCCTGACATATTTAACTTTTTACATCTTTGTTTATAGTTATAGAAAAGAACTCACTGACCTATCCTGGAACCTGGCCACCAAAAATAGAATGGGCAAATCGACCCGAGAACTGCAGTAACGTCATGCTTGATTACAGCTGCAGAGATACAAGCAAAGGTAAATAAATACTGGAATACTGAATATAAATAAAAATTCTGAAAATTCCACCCTAATATTAAAAGTAAATATAATAAATGTTGTTTGATAAGACATTGTATAGTTGGCAGCAGAATTGATTTATTTAATTTTTTTTTATTAAAAGAGGGTCTCAGCCTTGAGCAACTGATACCACAGCGCAATTACAACTGCACTGCGAACATACGTTACAGAGGTGACACCTTCATTGTTAGTGATATAGCAGTTGACATCAACTGTGGTAAGTATAAACGGAACATGTTTAATTCATTTTTTTAATTTTATATACTTTTATATTGCTTTTGTATTGTTCCTGTAGGAAATATGTAAACATATTGTTTTCCTTTATTCCATAAAGAACATATCTTTTACTAATCCCTTTTATTAAAATG
The DNA here is from genome assembly GCF_023856365.1 of Brienomyrus brachyistius. Lineage (NCBI taxonomy): Eukaryota > Metazoa > Chordata > Actinopteri > Osteoglossiformes > Mormyridae > Brienomyrus > Brienomyrus brachyistius. The sequence continues at coordinate 16,008,568 of NC_064547.1, read as the reverse complement.
TTTTGAATTCCTTGAATCAGATTTTCTCAGCAGACAGGATTATTAAAAAGAATAACTGCAAAAAACTGCAAAAAGCATAATAAAATAACAATGATGAATGTCTCATCACTTCTTCCTAGATATAAACATTTACCTGCACGATAAGACAGAAAATACTTCTGTTCAGCTCACGTGGAACAGTACAAGCAGTCAGTGTCCTCTGCTCCGGCATAATCTCACTTTTAAAAGTTGCAACAAAAGAGAAGGTAAGTTTTAGTAGTACTGTGATAACAAACTGAACACCTCATCATCACAGGTAAACTGGGTTAAGCGTAATTAATTTAATGAGTTGAATTAGTTCCTGTTTAAAAAAAGTCAGTAATTCATAGCTGAGGTTGAGTGATACGCAGCGTTCCCTTAATGGCCATTGATACACCATCTGATTTAGACTGTACAACATTAGGGGGAATAATGAAATAATACATAAACCGCTTTAATGGGCTGCCCAGCGTGTACCACTGTGGCTTCATACCTCCAGGCTTGTGGTCTCTTCCCCCCTGCGGTCTGTGTGCAGTTAGGATGTTTTTCCCATGTTCGTGCTGATTTCCTTCTTGAAATACCATTTCTTCATGTCGTTAGGCAAACTGGTGTCTCTAAATTGCCCATAGACTGTGTGTGTGCCCTACAATGGACTGGCACCCCATCCAGGGTGGCCTCTGCCTCGTACCCTGGGAATCCTGGGATATGTTCAGGCTTACTGTGAGCCTGTACTGGACACTGAATATAGAATAGACACTGAATAGAGAATAGACACTGTATAGAGAATAGATACTGAATATAGAATAGACACTGAATAGAGAATAGACACTGTATAACTCCCCGTCAGTTATTTACCACGTTCTTTATTGTGTTATCTTACTGTTACCACTGTCTTTTTTCTCCAGACATCCATTAGCTGCCTCATCTGAATACTTCTCATCCCCTTTAGAAATTATTTACTTAAAAAGCTATAATATCAGTATGGTAATAAATGAGGAAATACTACTTTTTCTCTGTTTAACTGCTTTTTCTTTTTACAGGCAAGTGCCAGGAAAACCAGCATGATTTCACAGGGCTAACACCATTCAAATATTATACATTCTCTGTGACAGCCTTGTACAATGGAACAGCTCTAAGACCAACTGTGGAAAAAACTATCCAGACCCTTCCTGGCAGTGAGTATTCTGCTTTCTGTGTTTCATTATGTCTTCTGTGTCTATTACAGATTACTCATCTTAAGGGTACAGTGACATCCCACCTGCAGGACTGGGAATGTGCTTCTCATCCCAGCTCCTCTAAGTGGGGTTTGCATGCTCTCCTTGTGTAGCCTGGATTACCGCTGGCTAATCTGGTTTCCTACAACAGTCCAAAGACACGCAGTTATGAAAACTGGTGCTGTGCATTTCCCATAGTGTGTGAGTGTGTGTGCAGTCTGATAGACTGGCATCCTGTCCAGTGTGTTTCCCTGCCTTGTGCTGCTTGGGATAGGCTCAGGGCTCCTCTGTAACCCTGAGATGGATGGATGGATGGATGGATGGATGGATGGATGGATGGATAACGAGTCAGAATTTATTGCAATTGCATTCAGCTGCCTGCCCAGCCCTGGACAGCATAGGTCACAAGACAGGGGTACATCTACTCCATTGCAGGGGACAGTCAAAAGTCTGGTCACACCTACCAACAGAAATGTTTATTTGTACATTTTAGAATAATAATTAAAAATAGTAAATAATAAAAGACAGCAACATTATGAAATAATATATGGAATTATGCACTGAACAAAAAAGTATTAAACAAAAATGTATTATTTAATTTATTATTATTTGTTGGGAGGCAAATCTGTGGGTTGAGACTCAGAAGGTTGCTGGTTCAAATCCCTGGATGGCAGAGTGATGCCACCATTGCGCCAATGCACAAGGTCCATAGACCCAGATACTCCAGGACTGGGCGACCCGATTTCTCCTCTATGCCAGTTTCATGAGGTGGCGTCCTACAGTAGGATGCTTTTCCAGCTGTCCTGACGGCTCATTGGCCACTTTTCCTTCACTCTCTGGTCAAACTTCTCCAAAACCATCTCTGCTGTGTTTAGGTTAGGTGCAACACGATCACTCTCCTTTGTGGGCAACTTGGCGTGTCCGAAGGTTTGACTGATACTGTATTCATATAATATTCATACATTAAAGTCAAATTAGCATTTAGCTGAACTGCGTGTCTTTGGACTGCAGGAGGAAACCTGCAGAGCACAGGAAGAGCATGTTAAGTCCACACACACAGAATCATTCAAAGGCCCAGCGTAAGGGTGTGAGGCAACACTGATACTCAATAAATCACTGCTACCCAAGTTTGTCAAAGTTTAATTTAAAATCATTTATTATGTGGCTTGTTTTGATTTTATTTCTACATTAAAAATGCTTTTCCCTTTTATTACAGAACCGACAAAGCCAGTGGAAATTCGCATTGATGAAACAAGTCATAATTCCTTCAAATTTTCTTGTGAATTTAAAGGAGAAATGCTCGGCCCTGAAAAGATATTTGAAGCAAAATTAGAAAGGATTGGTTATGATGCAGGAACATTTGAAAAAGTCAATAAGGATTTTTCCTATGCAAATCTTCATTATTTATCATCATACAGAGTGACGGTATTGTTTTCTGTCATATATTTTTTTTTCAGTTCTATCATATTTTACCATGTTTAACTTTAAATGTTTAAATATTGACTTGCAAATCTTATACCATTCATGGTACAGCAAAATATCTTAAAGACAAAATAATAACTGATTGTTCTCACTATATGATGTACATATAACAATGTTAATACTTATACTATTTGAGGTATTTCATTGACAATGGTGGGAACATTTCAGTGGCCCTGGTCTTGTAGAATAGTGTGAATTACTTTCAGATACTAACGCACATATCGTACTTCTCAGTGCTGAGATCACTTTTCACATCCTCAAACCTGCCCACTGAAAATACCAGCAGTGGTAGTCCTACACATAAAACATGAGCGCACTGGGTACACTAATTTCTCATATGATTGTAATGGAATGTTTTTGGTAGAGTTTATTGGACAAAACTGTGTAGCTCATTAAAAATTTATAAAACAGCTAGCCTGCTAGGTACTGATATACATGAGCACAATACTGCCGGTATGAACTGCAAGTGTGAGTAGGCCATGCTTACACAATCTCACAATAAAGTTAGTGCTATGTTACATGCAGTAAAGCCCCCCATTGTCACAGAATATAATCAGAGGTATTTCTCCTGATTTTTTTTCAGTCACTCTTTTGCTCCCCGTAATCAAATGGCATCCTTACCAATCGCCTGTCTCACCTATAGGGCATCCGGCTCCGGTTAAATGTAACCTTTGAAGCTTTCAAGGCAACCAAGCTAAATGTCTTGCACAAATGGTATCTTAAAAGTTACCAAGATAAACATTTGTTTAATTAAAAAGACAAAAAGATGTTTTGATTTTAAAAACAAACCAGAAATTATCATGCCTCAGACATTTCAGATACTAAAGACAGCTGTAGAAGAAATTTAAAAAGGATCAATCTCTCAAAAGGAAGCTGTCATTCTGCTTAAATGATCCACTTCCTTTTTGTGTAACATTTAAGGTTCTGTAGGATGCTAAGTATATTTTAAGATCTAACATCAGTTTAAAAAACTACTCTGTTGTTAGAAAGAAATGTTTTTTTTTTATTTTATTTGAACATATTACTCTGTTTCACGTCTGTATATTAAAATCCATTGCTTTATTGAAAAATAATCATGTTTCATATTTTTAGGTTAGAATGTGGAATGGCCGTTTTTACAGTGATGATGCATCCAAGCAATTTGATACCAAGTGTAAGTTTTTATGTATTACATGTGTGTTCAGTACTTTACATGATACTTACATAAATGTGCGTTTACAGACTGCTATGCTGGCCATGATGAACTGGTATAATGGTTAGAATGTTGTCACAGTTTTCTTACTTAATCAAAATCTAAGTGTATTTTTACTGATCAATGCTACAAATACTGCTGTCTGATTAATGTGCAGGTGGAATGTGATGGTGACATTGTCTTGATTTTGTTCTGTGTTCCAGATAACGATAAAGCCTTAATTGGATTCCTGGCGTTCTTTATTGTTCTTGTGTCGCTGGCCCTCCTGTTTGTCTTGTATAAGATTTATGTTCTTCAGAAGAGGAACTCATAGTAAGTTCTGACATACATTTTGCTTTGTATTAACGTATAAAGTAATGTACGCTTATTCCAGTATGTAATTATACAGACATGGTTCATGCCATGGTTATTTCTTCTGATTCTCAATTTTCCAAAACCTGATATATATTTATATATGATCTCCGGTTTCCCCCCACAGTCCAAAAACATGCTGAGGCTAATTGGAGTTGCTAAATTGCCCATAGGTGTAAATATGTGCGTGAATGGTGTGTGAGTGTGCCCTGCGATGGGCTGGCCCTCCATCCTGGGTCCCCCCCCCAGTGGTTACGCTGGTACAAAATTTGATCATATACATTTTCACTAAGTTATGAAGTAATAATATGTTTCATCTGGACTGGACCTGCTACCCAGGAGAAGGGGAGAAGGGATTATTATTATTATTATTAGCCTGATTATTGAAAGTGCCAAAACCATGTACTGTTTGCATTCATATTTATTGGGTGTTTATTTGTTTGTTTATTATAATCTATTCATTTGACTGTGAGGCGATTGATGTTGGCCACAAAACTATTCTGCAGAGGCACATGTGATCATAATGACCATAATATATGATGACCATTTTTTCCCCTCAAATATTACAGTTATTTAGGTGATTCAGGGGGGTTTCAAAACCAAAAAACCACAGCAGTGGTAGAGTTGCAAGCAGGACTGAGAGTCTGAGACACACAGCAGAGTACAGAGAACTAGGGGGAAATCGAGACCCATCATGCAATATTCATCAATCAATATTAGCACAATTTCTTAATTGTAATTGAGTTTTTTTTGCTCTTTGTTTAGAAAGTTTTATCTAAGTGTCTATATTGTACAATGAATGCAAAGTTCTTATGTTGGACAACATTTTAAAGTTGTTTTCTTGATTTCTTTCAGCAATAACGATGAGCGGCTGGAACTCATTGGCAAGGGTAAGACATTTTTGGGAGTAAGATATCAGGGTGTGTCTTGTGGAAGCTGCAGAACCTGTAAATGATTTCCTTCTAAACTGCACAGATGAAGATCAGAGCCTGTTGAATGTGGAGCCCATCACAGCAGAGCTCCTCTTAGATACCTACAAGAAGAAGATAGCTGACGAGGGCCGTCTTTTCCTGGCTGAATTTCAGGTGAATTTTCATATTTGACTTTGTTATTCACCTTGAGATCTTGGACTTGCAGTTAAAAGGAGAAAAAAGTAAATAGCAATAAGTTGTTCTTGATCCTAAAACAGATTTGTGACATTTTTGAGATATAAAAACTTAATTTGGGGCGTATGTGTGTTTATAGAACACACTTAGCATTCTGCCAGTGTAGATAATTACCAAAATCATTTTGTCTGATGCATTTGAAATGTGGTAACATTTGTAATATGCCTTGAAACTATTTATGATTTGTGTTGTTTCATACAAATATTGTTTAAAAAGTGTATAACCCAGAAAGCTCTGTTTATCTCACACACAGTTTCCCACCGTTAACACAGACTGTGATTTTCCCATTTTCTCAGAGCATTCCCAGGGTTTTCAGCAAATTTCACATCAAGGAAGCCAGGAAGCCCTGCAATCAGATCAAAAATCGCTATGTTGATATCCTGCCATGTGAGTCCATCAGCATTTATGTATTTAAATTTTAACAGCCATAAAGCTACCAAAAGCAAACTTCTGTGTCCCAATAAAGTAGAAATTTTACATTGATTCAATATCTACTTTGTATCTTGCCAGATGATCACAATCGTGTCCAGATGTCTTCAAGTGCTGATGGGTCGGATTACATCAATGCCAGCTTCATAGATGTGAGAGAAGTTATATTTATTGATTTACTTGCTTGATCGTTTATAAAAAACACACTAGCTGTATTTAACGGTGAACATTGTTGCAATTTCTCAACTAAATACATATTTGTAGGGCTACAAGGAAGCAAAGAAGTACATCGCTGCACAAGGTAAAGATTTTTACAGAAAGACCGTAGGCCATGATTTTGAGATTAAGACCTTTATGCATTCTGACTGTAAAAGACAAATGCCATCCATCCATCCATACATCCATCCATGCACCTTCCAAATGCTTACTGGACAAAGTGATTAGAGTGGGCCAGAGACCCCTCGAACCTGACAACAGTGTTACCCAATGAGCAACAATGTTGGCCAAATTAAATGAAGCTTGAATATGTTTCTATCTATCTATCTATCTATCTATCTATCTATCTATCTATCTATCTATCTATCTATCTATCTATCTATCTATCTATCTATCTATCTGCCTGCCTATTTATGATTTTTTTTTAAATCATAATACTTGTAACAGACAACACAACTACACTCAAGTCCAGAAAAAAAACAAGAAAAAAACGAGTGGCTTCACTGAGCACTAATAAATTAATCGGTATAGATCACTGGGACCCTCAACAGGATAAATGGATGAAAGATGTAAGGATGGATGGATGGATGGATGGATGGATGGAATAGACGGGTACTGTAGGCTTCATGCACTTCATTTACCCATAAAACACATGCATTGTCATCTTAAAGGGCCTAAGAATGAGACTGTGGTTGATTTCTGGAGAATGGTGTGGGAGCAACAGTCATCTATAATCGTCATGGTGACCCGCTGTGAAGAGGGAAACAGGGTAAGTAGAGTACAGTAGATACATACAGTAATGATCTGGTGTTCAACATGTGCTGGTAAGTACAAAACCTGCACATGTGTATATGCTGATGAGGAGCGACTGTACGGAATACTGCACGAGATTTTCTTTGGAATAACTGTGATTTCAAATGTAAATAATGGAAATTTCAGTTTTTCTCTAGGAAAAGGTTTATTATGGTTTTTCCAGTTTGTAAGACCAAAACTGTAAGAATTTTGTCAATGATTTAAACAATTATTTACTTTAAACGTGACACTAATTCAGAAACCTGAATCTATAATTATTAATTAATAATTATTGTAAGACCAAAACTGTAAGAATTTTGTGAATGATTTAAACAATTATTTACTTTAAACGTGGCACTAATTCAGAAACCTGAATCTGAAATCCTCTGCTTTTTAGAACAAATGTGCTCAGTACTGGCCATCCCTGGATAGAGAAACGGAGATTTTTGAAGAGTTCATTGTGAAAATCAACGGAGAAGACCACTTTCCAGATTACATCATTCGACGCCTTTGTGTCACCAATGTAATGATTTCATATTTTTAATTATAACAGTAGTACTTACAGCTGGTAAAGAGGTCAAAAGTGAACGTCTTCATCTCTGACATATTTACAGAAGAGGGAAAAATCCACAGAGAGGGAAGTGACCCACATCCAGTTCACCAGCTGGCCGGATCATGGGGTTCCTGGGGAAGCTCACCTTCTCCTCAAGCTGCGTCGACGTGTCAATTCTTTCAAAAACCTCTTCAGTGGACCCATCATTGTCCATTGCAGGTAAGAGGTCAGGATGGAATGTAATGGAAATAAGCCATTGAAATGACATCTTGGGCCAATTTTCACATATTATTCAAAACCATTTTTAATCAGCCTTTACTCACCTTGTCTTACAATGAGTACGACTTCGAAGCTTGAATGAGAATATGTGAGGGAGTAAAAGACTAAGATTAAGAAGATGGGCTTTTTTGGGGAATTTTACGGATATTTTATTATGCAGAAAATAATTTAATAAAATGCAATGGAACTCTTCCCTTTAGTCTTCCCACATATTTTAAAATATACTTTATCTTCTGCTGGACTTCCGTTTAGTGCTGGAGTAGGACGCACAGGGACCTATATTGGCATAGATGCCATGATGGAGGGACTGGAAGCAGAAGGAAGAATGGATATTTATGGATACGTGGCCCAGCTTCGACGTCAGCGGTGCCTCATGGTGCAAGTGGAGGTAATGGCAGTACGAAATATCAAGCCAAAGTAAATAAAAGCATGGAGATTGATATGGGATTCTGACAGTGTTGGTGGGTGTTTCTTGTGGCAGGCCCAGTACATCTTGATCCACCAGGCTCTCCTTGAACAAACTCAGTTTGGTGACACTGAGATCCCTCTCTCTGAAATGCACTGTACACTGAAGACCTTGAAGCAAAGGGATTCGGATTCTGAACCCACCCTTTTGGAAACCGAATTCCAGGTCAGTCAGCCACACAGCAGGGGGTCAGTATTAGTGACTACAGCTTCATTCTGAAGCTTGTATTGGTATTTTTGTTTGAAGTTGCATCTGGCCAGCAGCTCCGTTACTCAGTGACAGCAAGTTTCATAACTAGCTAGACTGAAGAGGTAGGACAGCAATCGACTTTGGGACATCCAACCTTTCATTGAAATAAATGTAATTAAAAAAATCAATCTGTTATCTTTTTTTAACAAAAAACACATGTACCACAATTATTGGCAACTCTACATTTAATACTTTGTACAACCTCCCTTTGCCTGTACAACAGCACTGAGTCTTCTCCTATAACATTTTATAGTTATATATCTGAGTCCATTCCTCTTTACAGAATCTCTCCAGATCACCCAGGGTCCTTGGCCCTCTCATATGCACTCTCCTCTTCAGCTCAGCCCACAGGTTTTCAGTGGGGTTCAGGTCAGGGGGCCGAGATGGCCATGGCAGATGCTTGATTCTGCGGTCAGCTGGCCATTTTTGTGTTGATTTGGACGTGCTTAGAATCACTGTCGCATTGAACCCACTTTGAATGTTTATTGCCAAAAATTCCATTTTTGTTTCGTCAGACCATAGAATATGGTTCCGCTCAAAGTTGCAGTAGCATTTTTGCTAATTCCAGACACATATGTTTGTGGTTACCGAACAGAAAAGGCTTCTGTCTGGCATATCTACTAAATAATCTGATAGCATGAAGGGGGCGTCCGATGGTGGTTTTGGTGACGTGGTAACCGCAAGATTTTACTTTATTATTCAACAACAGTCATCCTTGGGGATTCTTTTTGCCTCTCTTGTGATCCTCCTCACTGTATGTGGGGGCAAAATAAGCTTGGCTCCTCTTCCAGGCAGGTTTGTAACAGTTCCAGTTGATGTCCACTTTTTATCATTACCCAATATTATTTTTTAATAGCCATTCCCTGACTTATGAACGCCAACGCACTTCTCCATCATTCGGCTTGTTTGTTCTCTCATCTTTCCCATGTTCATGGATAATTAAGGGAATTCGGCCTCTGTGTCGCCTCATATTTGTACCCCAGTTAATCAGGAAGTCATGGATTACAGCTTGAACGTTCCTACACACTCCAATCAACATGCTCCAGTTACATTGTGTTCACCCTAATTTCCAGGGGTGTCAGTCATTGTGGTATGCGTTTTTTTGGTAAAAAGAATTATTTTTTGATGACGGATTTTTTTATTTCTTATTTAATTAATTTATTTCAATGAAAGGTTGGATTTTTCCTCATTTTTTCAGCTACTTCACTAAAAGGTAGATTTCTTCTGACCATTTTTACAGATCTTTACAAGAGGTTCCAATACCTGTGGAGGGCAATGTACATTCTCATTAACTTACAGCCCCCGCATATTTAAGCATTATTAAATACATTGCGTTTTTATTCAATAATTATAAAATGCAATGTCTTTTAATTTGATTAAACATGCTTTTTTGCATGAACGACATTAATTTACGTCCATAAAAGGGAGACACACTGACAGTCATTTTTCATCGGACAATGATGTGCAGTTTTACAAGGACTAATATGTTTACGTTAAATATGTTGTCAGTTTTAGTTAAATCAACGGCGATATCTAATAATGTCTTAGACAGCATCATTTTACTGATTATTGTTTGTTCCCTGATTTTAGAGGCTGCCAAAGTACAAAAACTGGCGGACACAAAACACGGGAATAAACGAGGACAACAAGAAGAAGAATCGTTATTCCGCTGTTGTTCCATGTGAGCCTGATTACTGATTTGTCAAAATGAAAGCACACGGATGATTTAACACTGTGCTAGTGTTGGTCCGCTGGTACTGAATCAAATGTTCTGCATAATAATCTTCTGCAGATGATTACAACCGAGTCACTATAAAATGTGAGGAAGAGAACAGCCATGAAAGTGAACAAGATGAGGATGAGGATTATTCAACTGATGAAGATGATGAGGATTCTACCAGATACATCAATGCCTCCTACATAGATGTATGTCCATACCATTAAGAGGACAAAATAATTTGAAAGTAAAATAAATTGCATTAATTTGTTCTATATAGAATTGTGCATGTATTAATAAAAATGCATTTTGTCATTTTATTTAGGGATATTGGGCCCCAAGGTGTATCATTGCTACTCAGGGTCCTCTTCCAGACACCAAGGCAGACTTCTGGCTCATGATATTCCAGAAGAAAGTCAAAACAGTTTTCATGCTTACAGAGTGCATGGAGGGGGGCAAGGTATGTCAAGAATGGTGAATTACCCAGCTGTGTCATTATTCATTTTGGGCAACTGTAAAAAATGAAAATTCTGACTTCTCTCATGATTTTGTTAGGAGTTCTGTTCACCATACTGGAGTGATGAAAAGAAGGTGTTTGGAGATATTGAGGTAGAAGTGAAGGACTGTAATACCTGCCCGGCATACCAAATTCGCTGCGTGGAATTGCGTCACTTAAAGGTAACTGTCACCTTTGTCCCATCTGTCTGACATTGAGCTTGGAGCTTCCTTATAAGTTGAGAACACATTTAACCTAATGTGCCTTTGCAGAAGAAGGAGAATCGCAAGGTGTACCAGTACCAGTTCCAGCAGTGGACGGAGAAGAATCTTCCGGAAAATCCACAGGACCTGATAGACATGATGAAGACGGTCAAGAGCAGGACAGAGTTCGACAAAATCAGACCTGAGAGGAACATGCCTATTGTGGTCCACTGCAAGTGAGTGACTTTATCTACCTTCTGAAAATGCTCTGCAACTCGATTTGGGTGAAAGCCATGCATGCTACTAATAACATTTGACTTGAATGATATTATAGAACTTTATTTTGAAATTTCTTGTCTGCAGTAGTTTTTTCTGTCCTTAATATTGCCTTTGATATAACGACCATAATCGGCTGTATAATTACATGATTCGATGCTAAATGCTACAATTCCCTTCTGCCATGCTAGCGATGGATCAACACGGACTGGGCTTTTCTGCGCCCTCTGGAACATCCTAGACAGCGCTGGGACCGAGAAGCTGGTTGACATATTCCAGGTGGTGAAAACACTGCGGAAGGAGAGGCAGGGAGTGATAACGAGCTTGGTGAGTCAGTGATTTATCCATCAAATCGTCTGGTGTCTCCTCACGAGAAGCCAAATGATTTTATTTCTGCTGGGAAGTTTGTTTATTATAACGTTATATAGAATCATAGCACATGTTGTATATCATTAGATTAGCATTATAGATTTTATTCCAAAGCGAACGTATACCGAGGTACCACTGTATATGAAAAATACTTCACCTGAAAATGATTTTGTTTTTTATTTATATTGATTTCAGTTTTAAATTGAATTTTTTTTCAGTGCACAAAGCAAATCACCACGGTCTCAGGTACTACTGAGGCACTCGGGTGGTAAACGTACAAAAATTTGAGAACCATCTATCCATTTTCCAAACCGCGGGGAGTCCCTAGCTTATCCCGGAAGCAATGGGCACGAGGCAGGGAACAACCCAGGATGGGGGGCCAACCCATCGCAGGGCACACTCACACACAGTCACTCACACACCAGTCACTCACACACCAGTCACTCACACACCATTCACTCCTATGGGCAATTTAGTAACTCCAATCAGCCTCAGCATGTCTTTGGACTGTGGGGGGAATCCGGAGGAAACCCCACGACGACATGGGGAGAACTTTCAAACTCCAGACACATGTAACCAGAGACTCGAACCTGGGTCATAGAGGTGTGAGGCAACAGTGCTAACCACTGCACCACCATGCCGCCCCTCAATTTGAGGACCACTCATCTTGATTTTAAATATTGTATAATTGCTTGTGCGAGATGCGGCCGCATCTCAACCACCATCATCAACAACCACCCTCCTTGTTTTTTGCAGTGTCTAGAATTTACAGACGACGTTGCAATAAAAAGCAAACATTCGGTCAGCGGCAGGTCCATTGCCCCTTATTGCTTTGTTAAAGAAAGTGATCAGAGGAGAATGGCCAGACATGAGGGCCAGAAGTACAAAATAACAGCTCAGTATAACAGGGGTGTTCAGAAAGGCTTCCATGAACACGCCATTTATCAACCATTCAAGTGATTCTAGAGACAAAAGCGGGCCTTAACAAGTCCATTTTTTTAATACTCTCCCAAATCTTCCCTCCTGCCAGGACCATTACCAGTTCCTCTATGATATGACAGAGAGCGCCTTCCCTGCCCAGAACGGTGAAGTCAAGCAAACCCCAGCCAAAGGAGCGGACTCTGTGGATATGGTGGATGAGACGAAAGAGGTTATAGAGCCGAAGAGCAGCACTACCGAAGCCGGCCAGCAGGGGGACGCTGAAGAAGAGGCCCCGGGGCAGACTGAATCAGACAGCAAGGTGGAGACCGAGAAACCTACGGAGGACGGTACCAAAGAGCCCAGTGCTAATAAAGAGAAAGCCGTAGAAGATGGTGCCAAAGAGCCCAGTGCTATCCAGGAGAAAGAAATGGAAGAAGGCGTCGCTAATGGTCCCACTGTCAGTGCGGAGAATTAGGAGAAAATGTACAATGAAGTTTTCAGTGTGTGATATATTCTGCCATGAAAAATATGTCATAAGTCATAGTTTTCCTCTTTTATTGTGAAACTTTTTTCCTGTGAATATTTCTTCCTGCATTTAAAAATATGAATGTAATGTAAATTTAACATGAATTGTGGTACTTCAGTCATTATGTGTATATTATAATATAATATACAATACAAAGTCAAACATAGATGTCAAAGTTTGCAGCACTATGTTATAATCAAACTATATTTTAAATGTTTTTAAGTACCCTTTGAGATGATCAGCTTTGTGTTACTGGAAATGGGATGTGGAATATTTGAAAATGCACAAATAAACCTAATTCCAAATAATTCTTTCCATGACTATTTCTGATGTTTTATTTAGTTTGTACTTGCTGTACAGAACATGCCAGTTCATATACTTACATGGGACTGATTAGGGGCAGCATGACTTTCACTTGCTTGCACAGACAATCACTAATTTTCCTATTTTTCACATGTCAAAGGTCATAAATTAGACTCACATCTAGACAATTAGATAAGAAAATTATTCAAAATTGTATGTAAAATATCAGAAACCAGAATTATAAGAACCAGAAAACTGCATAAATAGGCAAGAAATTAAGGTTCAAAATATGGTCCAGATTATGGGATTTTTGTTAATTAATTAATCTGATCTGGTCCAAATTAGATTTCAGACTCTATCAAATGCAGGTCAGTAAAAGCATGTCGCATCTCGTGTCGCATCTCACGTCGCATCTCGTGCCGAATCTCACGTCGCATCTCGTGCCGAATCTCACGCTCTGCCTGATTCTGGAGACCAGGATGTGCCTCACGCACTTGCACAGAATAACTGTCCCGTTAAAAACACACACACACACACACACACACACACACACACACACTGCTCAGCTCTGCCTTCTTCCTGCCCACCTGTCAGGCAGGGTTGCCAGGTTTGCAGGCTTTACCCAAAACTGGGCTACTTTACAAACAGGGTTGCAGATAAAAAAAAAAAAAAGGTCATGGGTAGAAGCTTTTTGTTCAAAATAGATCACGTTTACATTAGAAGATTGTGTTTTAAACCAGAACAGTAAAAACGAAATGTGGTCATCTCGGTTTTCCATCTCTGCTATAAGACATGTAAATAGGCCTGCCACGATAAATACTTGGTTATCTTTATAAATATTTCTGTGATAACCCCAAAGCATGGGGTTTTCTATATTCTGTAACTGCTTAGTTGTCTCAGGTGACTACCTGAGAACCCGATAAACATTTAAAACTCTGTAAACCATCATTGCACCTCTGAATGGGCTTTTAGTGATGATTTGAATCATTACATTGTTGGAGTTTGAGATCAAATGGTGTTCAAACATCTCACGTGTTCTTCATCACTTCTGAAGCGATGCCACAGATGGTGCATCTTGCAAAAGTTAACACCTTTCTGCTTTGTGTGTGAGGTGGAGGCTGGTGCTGATTTCTTCTCAGAGAAAATTCCCTGAGTGCTTCTTAAACCGTTTGATTGGGTTATTACAAAATTACAGTTTAGACATCAATGTCAGAAGTCACATAGCTTAAAAAAATTTGCAAAATATGTATTTTTGCACTAAATGTATAATGCATTGCCTTTGCTTGATTTAATCATTATTTAATAATTAATAACATTAACATTAATAATACTTCACGATAAGTAGATTTCAGTTAAAAACAAAATTGTACAGGAAGATGATTAATGTTAGCTTGACATCTTTAGCAGGGATGATCGATAGACCATTGATTATGCAGAATTCGAGAGAACTCTGCTGAGGACTTTTTGTTGTCAACAAACTCACTTGAAAAATACATTTAAAAATATCAGAATTCTGAAGTTAAATATTTTGATCAAAAACATACAGTGTGACCCATGTTAGCAGTGAAGTTACTCTCTACAGCCCAGAATGCATTTCCTCCACAGTGCAGCTTGTCACTGCGGCCTTCTTCGGTCTGGCAGCTGAGCCTCGTCTTGCGGAGAGCGTGCAGTGCAGCTAGCAGGCCTCCCATTGAGAAGAGTGCAAAACCACATCCTGGCACCATTTGCTGCTTCTTCAGAAGCACATTTTCACAGACAGTCATCCATTTGCAAACTTATGCAGCACTGGCCAGTGGCAGATACCCGCTAGAGCTTGATGGGCAATTCTCAGGGGTGGCATCTTATGCCAGCTTAGCAAATCCCAGCTGGAAACTTCAACCAGCACCATTGCAATGGCAATTATGTAGGCATTGGGGGGCTTTCCCTGCTATTTATTAAAAAACAACCAAAAATATGGGTTCTCCACATTTTTTTCCCAGCTGATTCTACAATCGGGGTGGCATGGCAGTGCAGTGGTTAGCACTGTTACCTCACACCTCTGGGACCCGGGTTCGAGTCTCCGCCTGGGTTACATGTGTGTGGAGTTTGCATGTTCTCCCCATGTCGTCGTGGGGTTTCCTCCAGGTACTCCGGTTTCCCCCCACAGTCCAAAAACATGCTGAGGCTAATTGGAGTTGCTAAATTGCCCGTAGGAGTGCATGTGAGAGTGAATGGTGTGTGAGTGTGCCCTGCGATGGGCTGGCCCCCCATCCTGGGTTGTTCCCTGCATCGTGCCCATTGCTTCCGGGATAGGCTCCGGACCCCCCGCGACCCAGTAGGAAAAAGTGGTTTGGAAAATGGATGGATGGATCTAAAATACATTATTTCCTGGGGACCTGCTGTCAAGACTCTTACTGACAAGAGTGATTTCAGTACCTGATAACCATTTTCATTTTGATACTTGCTTCAAATGTTTGAAATTTTCCTATAATACAGATCAAGTTGTAGTCTTTCCTGGGCTGTTCCCCGCCTCTCGCCCATTCCTTCCAGGATAGGCTCTGGACCCCCGCAACCGTTCATAGGACAAGCAGTCACAGAAAATGGATGGATGAATGGATGGATGAATGGATGGATGATACAGAGCACTAGCTTTTAATAGAACTAATTACAACAAACTAATAGATTGGAATTAAATTTGGTATAAATGTAACTTTGTAAGGATTATATGTAGCAACCCTGCCTTCTAGATCGAATAGACAGCAAGTATGTGATTACAGTATATCATTTTAAGCATAAATTCTAGATGTTGTTTAAAATAGAAAACACGTTGTCATAAATAAGCCATTAATTATTATATATATGTATAAACTTTTCCTTCATTATTCACGTATATTATTATATTATCTACAATTGTTTTAAATTATGGTCGAAAGACATACATTTGTATGTGGAAGAGCATTAGGGCCACCTGTTACAGATGTAGCCACTTGAATTTTCCCCTGTTTCCATGATGGGGCCTTGGCTGGTCCTTGGCTGGTCCTTGGCTGGTTCTTGGCTGGTCCTTGGCTGGTCCTTGGCTGGCCCCTGCTGGGTCCTGGGTGGGACCTTGACTATAATGAGATCCCCCACCATGATGTAATAAACAAGGAGGCCGGCATGATCCGCCACTTGCCTCTCTGTGTGTAAAGTACTTGCAATGATTTATTCATCCACCAGGGGGAGCAGTGATTATGAAAGCTGAAGTGACTTATCTTGACTTCACTACAAAAATAAAAATCTGAGCAAGTATAATTTTCTTATATTTAGACAAAATTCCAATTTCATTAATAAACGGACTACACTGCAATAAATGGCCGGTGAAATTTAAGAAATTGTTTCTGTTGTGAGGCAAAGATGGCCTAAAACTATCAAAATGTGTTTTTTGTCAGTTTATTGATGAAATTAGAATTGTGCAGTATAATAATTACAGATCTAAACAAAGTAATAAGATTGATATTGTCGAGCAATGAGGGACAGTGTGGTATATGACAATTAAACAGATTTTAAGCCCATTGAGCTTGTTTGGCACATGATGAAATACTTCATCTGCAAGGAGGCCAAACCAGGTACAAAACAGCAGCGTGTCCAAGCAAGAGTTATGTTGGGAGAGGAGAGTGACCCAAGATGTGTCTAACAGACTAATTACAGGCCTAAATAAAGTAATAAGGTTGATTGTGGAGAATAAAGGTGGACAGAGTGGAAAATGAAAAATAAAAAAACATGGTTCTGTACTGTGCTTGAATAAAACAGACACATTCCTTAGTGTGTTCTGCCTGGCTAACAGTCTGAAAGGCTGCTGATGGCTGCATATTCACGGGGTGGGGGTGGGGGGCAGTCACAATGACGTGTGAATGTGTCATTAACTTCTCTGCTTGGCCACAATGAAAAGAGATATGTTTGCAGGGGATCAAGGTGAGGTTGTGTTCTTAACCTAAGAACACTGAACCAATGGTCAAGCAGGGTGTTGGTAGTATCATGCTGTTTTGCTGACAGTACTTTACATCACTACATTGCACAAACAGGATGGAATGATGAAGTAGCACTAGACAGATAGACTGGGAATTTTTTGTCATAGTACCAGACTCAAAAAGAGGAACGTAAAAGAAACATAGCATAATAAGTATTTACTGTAACCCTTTGGAGTCTGAAGTCTGAAGCCTCTCACCCACTTTCAAAGCAGTCTGACATGCCTTGACATTTTATAGTTTTTCTGAATTGCTAAAACACATTTCCTAAAATCTCCTCTCCTTTAATCAAACCACTAAGCTCAAACCCTAAAATTTAAGCTAAACGAAAACACTACCAGTCAAAATAGTTGTTGGCATGTAAATTAGAAACTGTAAGACTATAATAACAAAAAAAAGTATGGTCGTCTACCAAAAATATTTGTAAACTGTACAGTTATGACTGATAACTAATATGTAACATTTGCCGTATTCAGTACTCCAGAAAAGTTACTGTAAAGGACAAAGCCAAAAAATAAACAGATGAAAGGCATATTACAGTAAAATGCTGTGCAACTGCCGAGCCAGATTCACGGAAAGAAAGAATCCTCTGTGTGACCCATTTGTACCTTGACGTCGAAATTCCGCTCCTATTCACCTATGGCACATATTCTATGTTCTAGTCACTCTTTGGCTTCTTCAAATGTTTATAAATGTGTGTGAACAGTTTTGAGTCATTGTGTTTAAATGACAGCTGTGTGCTGGCTGCACTTAACCTCTGTGGCCTGTGTTTTCTATTTTGCATCAAAGTTCACCATAACTCAGAATGTGTTTTGATGAATGAGAATGTGTTTCGAGTTTTGCAGAAAGGGTGACTGAGATCTGCAAATTGTGTCTAACTAGGTGAGCACGGTTTAAAGTTTCGCCAAGTGACTGATTCAATAAATGACTTTTGGCAATTGGCCTGCAGTTTTGTTCCCAAAATTATTTTTAATATTTCAGCAATTCAGAAAAACTGTAAAATATTTCACTTATCTAAACGACATTTATCTCAAAATGCTACAAATGCTTTTATTCAGCACAAACTCAGCACCAATAATCTGAAATCATTTTGAATGTAATTATTATATTACTTTGTTAAAATCTACTTTAAACATACACTTTTCAAAAACCTATTTTCAGTGGTGCTGACAAATTGTAAAACATCACATTATAAAAAATCATGGATTCCTGTCTCACTCACAACATTAAATTTTCAGAGGCCATTTTGCACATAAGTACATACTGACCCTAAAACTGCTAATAAAACAGTCAAAACTGAAATATGTCATTTTGCTAAATTACCGTCAAGACCCTTTCTGAAATATATTGTAAAAACCACGTAAAATAAACAAATTATGTCAATTGACACAAGATCAAACAATGAATGCTGTATGCCAAGATATTTCTTCATGTATGTGAAGAGATAGTACCGTAGATTCTACTCTGTCTTAGCAATTTAAAAAAACTGTAAGAAAAGACACAATACTCGCCTTTTTAGAGTTTATAACATGCAACAGATTAAACGTTGATGTATAAAATGTGCAATCACATTATATTACAGGAATAATACAAAACTATAAATGAATATTAGAACAACAAATTAGTCAGCTGTTAGTTGCTGAGCTATTAGTTAAGTTCTCCTCAAACGAACTTGATGGGCCGAATGGCCTCCTCTCGTTTGTAAATTTCTTGATTCCTGATCAGGATTCCAAGCTTCAAAACAGTTGTGGGTTATGCTGAAAAGCCAGGTCCGTGCCAGGAACCCAACTAGTTTAAATGAACTAGAAATTCTGCGAGGCTTGCTAATGGCTACCAAAAAATTTCTCGTTGATACCCGCTGTACTTGTGTATGTGAACTTGTGACCACAACTAAAATGTGTTTTTGTAAAGAGAGCGCCATCTCATGGTAACACCCTGCAAGTGAATAAATGGGCGGGTTTAGACGAGAATTTAGGCACACCCCCAGAAGGAGGGGGGTCAGTCCCTTTGGCTGGCTTTTGGCAGGCAACCGGCAGGCAGCCGGCTTGGAGGGGAAAATTGAGGTGGCTGCATCTGCAGACCTTACATTGTGCACTGGGGCACAGTCATGCTGGAACAGAAAAGCCCCCTCCCCCTAAACCGCTCCCACAAAGTTGGAAACACAGAATTGTCCAAAATGTCTTGGCATACTGAAGCATTAAGAGTTCCCTTCAATAGAACTAAGGATCTTATCCCTCCTCCACAAAGTTTTACATTTGACATAATGCAATCAGGCAGGTAAGGTTCTCCTGGCATCTTCCAAACCCAGACTCATCCATCAGACTGCCAGACAAAGCCGCAAACTTTGTCACTCCACTGCTCCAGTGTTGGTGCGCTTTACCCCACTTCTTTCTCCAGAATTTCATGTTTGATTTCACTGAGCATTTCAGTATGACTCATTCTTTCAAAAATGGTAAGAAAGGATTTGCTCATCTTAAAAATTTAGGATCAGAAATTATATTTCTCCAAGAAACACACCTTACAAATCAGGACCATGTGAAGCTGAAAAAACAATGGGTCAGGTCAATCTTTCATTCTAATTTCAATGCCAAGACAAGAGGAATGGCGATTTTGATACATAAAAGAATTCTTTTTACACCATCTAGTATTCAATCTGACCCACAAGGTTTTATTATAGTCTCTGCTCAGCTTTATAATACTCTGGTGGTATTAGTTAATGTCAATGCTCCCAACTGGGACGATGAGGGATTTACACAAAGGCTTATATGGAAAATACCTGATTTGAATTCTCAACATTTAATTTTAGGGAGATTTTAACTGTGTTATGAACCCTTTTTTGGATCGGTCTAGTCTTAAAACACAAACTCTCACTAAAATAGCTACCAAGCTCTCAGATTTTCTACATTGTGCTACATGTATAGGTCCCTGAACCCCAGTACGAAAGTTTTCTCATTTTTTTCCAATGTACACCATTTATGTTCAAGAATTGACTATTTTTTTATAGATAAAAATTGCTTGGCTCTTTGGAAAAGGTGGAATACTCTACCATTGTAATATCTGATCATGCCCCAGTACTGCTGGATCTCTCTTTTAAGGATATATATGCTATTCGCCCTCAGTGGTGTTTTAACACCGCGCTACTATCAGATGAAACATTCTGAAACTCAGTCTCAGAGGCGATAGACAGATTCTTGGAATTCAATAAGACTGAGCGTACCTCTCCATCCCTGTTATGGGTGATTCTTAAGGCTGTACTTAGAGGTGAAATATTAGTGTACTCATCATATCTCCATAAAAAAAGAAGGAGAGAGCAGCAGTAGCTGGTGGAGACCATAAGTAACAAAGATCACCAATATTCGGGCTCACCCAGTCCAGCCCTTTAAAAAGAGAAGATAGATCTCCAAGCACGATACAATTTAATCACAGCAACCGAAACTGAACGTCTCACGATGTGGTCACAGGGATTTTTTTATGAACATGGAGAAAAAGCTAGTAGGCTGTTAGCTCACCAACTTTAATCCAAATCAGCTGTACAACTTATATCACAAATCGAGGACCCATCAGGTGTACAGACTGCAGATCCTCTAAAAATAAATGACATCTTTAAAAGTTATTATTTTAATTTATACAAGTCAGAATCACTTCAGAATAAATCACTTTTCATAGATTTTTTTCAACAAATTGGAGATCCCCTCCATTTCATTGGCCCAGAGGGAGAAGTTGCAGCAGCCCCTTGGGCTTGACAAAATAAGGAAGGCTATTTTTGCTATGCAAAGTAGAAAAGCTCCAGGACCGGATGGTTTCTCTACTGACTTTTATAAGAAGTTTTCTAATAAATTGGCCCCACTTCTGCTTGATATGTTTAACCATGCCCTATCCCAAGGTCAGTTGCCAGATTCTCTTACTGAAGCTTCAATTACCATTTTGTTGAAACCTGGTAAAGATGCCTCAATATGTGGGTTGTATCAGCCATTGTCACTGCTAAACTCAGATGTTAAATACTGGCAAAACTGTTAGCTACTCGATTAGAGATACCATTGCCAGACGCGATCTCAGCTGACCAAACAGGTTTTATTGGAGGGCAACAGCTATTTTCTAATGTGAGACACCTTCAAAATATCCTGTGTGGTCCTTCATCTAATTAGACTGCAGAGGTTGTGATTTCATTGGATGCAGAGAAAGCTTTCGATCGAGTAGAGTGGGATTATGTCTTTTTTGTGTTGTAACAATTCAGCTTTGGTAAAATATTTATTCAATGGATTCAGCTCCTATATTCCTCTCCAAAAGCATCGGTTATTACAAATCAGCTGCGCTCAAAAACTTTTCCTTTATCTAGGGGTATGAGGCAGGGTTGCCCACTTAGCCCACTTTTATTTATACTGGCAATAGAACCACAATCCCTGGCCCTAAAAGCTGCACCCATGATACAAGGAATAAACAGGCGGGGAATTGAACATAAGCTATCACTTTATGCAGATGATATGTTACTCTATATTTCAGACCCTCTTTTAAGTATTAACAAGGTCCTTACACAGTTACAAACTTTTGGGTTAATCTCGGGCTATAAACTTAATCTATCAAAGTGAATGTTTACCTGTGAATGATCATAGACTCGAACCTGGGTCCCAGAGGTGCGAGGAAACAGTGCTAACCACTGCACCACCATGCCACCCCTTGTATGCTATTTCATTGTATAAAAAGAAACTTACTGTAGTGTACAATAAAGTATTTCACCACTGCTTCTTCCTCAGCTCCCACTGTTTGCTAGCACATGCATCTTTGGATTTCTTAGTGCAATCTGTGCTTTATTTTTTTCGTGAAATGTAAGTGCAGTATCTGTTTAGTGCTGTGGTTTAATATGTACATTATTATTTCAGTACTGTGTATACTGTCCTTAATGTCTTGCCTCTCTCGTATAACTTGAGATACGCCCAAATTGACTTGCAACAAGTGGTCCTGGTTCCAAATGCAGAAGTCGATGGATACCTGTACTTTATATGCTGTAGTGTGCTGGATGTCAGACATTGCAATGCACCTTGCTTTGATTTTGACCCGTTACATCAGAGGGAGGTAATCTTATCCAGAAAGGGCCGCTGTGTATGATGGTTTTCACTGCAACTCTCTGAACAGCGACCCTAACGGTTACCCCAATACCTTGATCTTGCTAGCATATTTAAATGTGAACCTATTCAGGAATAGAGTGGTGAAGGCATTCAGAGGAGGACTGATGATTATCAGAGGGAACAAAGGGGCTGGGTACTTGTCAGTATCCAGTAGAACCACCAGGCTTCTACACTGAATGGTTCTGGATGTGGCACAGACGCTAATCCCTCTGTATTAGGGGATCCATCTCCAGTTTGTACTCTTCCAGGTAATAGGTAGATTATCAGACAGATTTTCGCCCTAGTCCAGTACTCATTGACAGCCTAATACACCGTGTTTCAGTTTCTCTTGATAGCCAATACATGTCACAGGATGTACATTACTCTGATGGGCAGGCCCTCTTACATATGATGGAAACACTACAACAACTTAAGAATAAGGGTCAGAAGAGTGAAATACATATAATGAGTGTTTAGCTCAGCAGACTAAGACTCTGTGGCTGTGATCAGAAGGTTGACAGTTCGTGCTCGGAATTGGCAGAATAGCCACATGTCCACAGGCTTTTGAACAAGACCTGAAAACCCTGGGGGCCTCAAGGTAGCAGTCTCTTCACTGTGACCCCCAAGCTTGTTCTTGCCTTTAAGGAGAACAAGATGGGGCAAATTATTAATCCCATGGGGCCTCAGCAGAATTACAAACCAGTACAAGGAAAATAGTTGTTAATTTTACATACTACCTTCTGCTGGCCTTATGAGAATATTCAGATTATCATTTTCCCCCATAATTGCAATTTTAACATTAAATTGATGATTTTTCCACGGTCCTGTGGCTGCTTTATATAGTAATTATTGATGAAAACTTCTTTGGAAAGTGAAACAATATTAAAATTGCTATATTGCGTTAAAAAAACTGTTTTTGTTTAGTAAAATAATGTTTTTTCGTTCGTTATACTGCCGTCTTGTGGCAAAATTTAGTACTGCAGTTTGAAAATAATTAAATGATTTTTTGCCGAAATTGCAATACCTACGTTTGGCCACGAGATGGCAGCAAGAAAATAGAAAAATTATTTTCCCACGGTCTACTAGCAGCTTTGTGTGGTAATTGTTTGTATTAAAAATACATTGGACCAAGACAAATTATTTTAATGAAGAATTAACATAAAAAAGCTGATAGTAGACCGTGGGAAAATAATTTTTAACTTTTCTTGCTGCCATCTCGTGGCCAAAAATAGGTACTGCAGTTTGAAAATAAATGATTTCTTGCCGAATTGCAATACCTACTTTTGGCCACGAGATGGCAGCAAGAAAATAGAAAAATAATTTTCCCACGGTCTACTAGCAGCTTTGTGTGGTAATTGTTAGTATTAAAAATACATTGGACCAAGTCAAATTATTTTAATGAAGAATTAACATAAAAAAGCTGATAGTAGACCGTGGGAAAATAATTTTTAACTTTTCTTGCTGCCATCTCGTGGCCAAAAGTAGGTATTGCAATTCGGCAAGAAATCATTTATTTTCAAACTGCAGTACCTATTTTTGGCCACGAGATGGCAGCAAGAAAAGTTAAAAATAATTTTCCCACGGTCTACTAGCAGCTTTTAGATGTTAATTCTTCATTAAAATAATTTGTCTTGGTCCAATGTATTTTTAATACAAACAATTACCACACAAAGCTGCTAGTAGACCGTGGGAAAATTATTTTTCTATTTTCTTGCTGCCATCTCGTGGCCAAAAATAGGTACTGCAGTTTGAAAATAAATGATTTCTTGCCGAATTGCAATACCTACTTTTGGCCACGAGATGGCAGCAAGAAAATAGAAAAATAATTTTCCCACGGTCTACTAGCAGCTTTTAGATGTTAATTCTTCATTAAAATAATTTGTCTTGGTCCAATGTATTTTTAATACAAACAATTACCACACAAAGCTGCTAGTAGACCGTGGGAAAATTATTTTTCTATTTTCTTGCTGCCATCTCGTGGCCAAAAGTAGGTATTGCAATTCGGCAAGAAATCATTTATTTTCAAACTGCAGTACCTATTTTTGGCCACGAGATGGCAGCAAGAAAAGTTAAAAATTATTTTCCCACGGTCTACTATCAGCTTTGTTATGTTAATTCTTCATTAAAATAATTTGTCTTGGTCCAATGTATTTTTAATACAAACAATTACCACACAAAGCTGCTAGTAGACCGTGGGAAAATTATTTTTCTATTTTCTTGCTGCCATCTCGTGGCCAAAAGTAGGTATTGCAATTCGGCAAGAAATCATTTATTTTCAAACTGCAGTACCTATTTTTGGCCACGAGATGGCAGCAAGAAAATAGAAAAATTATTTTCCCACGGTCTACTAGCAGCTTTTAGATGTTAATTCTTCATTAAAATAATTTGTCTTGGTCCAATGTATTTTTAATACAAACAATTACCACACAAAGCTGCTAATAGACCGTGGGAAAATTATTTTTCTATTTTCTTGCTGCCATCTCGTGGCCAAAAGTAGGTACTGCAGTTTGAAAATAAATGATTTCTTGCCGAAATTGCAATACCTACAGGTGATGGCCCTGTACAGCATACTGGCACCTCTGCCCTGTCCCTCACTCCCACAAATGGCAGACACTGGGCCAGGCTACGTCCCCCCACTCCAGGGCCTGTTCCCTGCTCCAGGCTGGTGTCTCTGTCAGTGGCAGAATGTGACGCCCAATGTCTACACGTCTACCATGGATGAGGAGTATGTGGCTGACCAACACAGTTAGCTTACCTTTTGTTACAAAACCACTCAAATATTACTGCCCCATTTTATCTTTGCACAGGAACGTTAATGAGACACTTCAGATATGGTCAGGACCGTCTGCTCCCCCTGGTACCCATGCTGTAAACCAAGCCCCCACTGTGGCTCTGCCGCCTCCTATCAGGTACGACACGTGTAAGGAATCCACTTCCAGAGTCTCCACAGTTTCAGCAAAATGGTGGTTTATTGAACAGTAAAAAATAATATAATGTGATACAGTGTAGACATACACCGGGTACTGAAAGGCAGCTCAAATACAAAGTAAGGGCAGTTCTTCACCCCCCTTTATATCCCAAAAGACCCTCCCCAACAAGGTGCTGTGTGTAGGTGTTGTGAGTGAATTTACATATAAAGGGTGACCCCCTGGACTGTGAGGAACCTGAGGTAGGGATGGGGCAGGACAGGGTGGAGACTTTTATGATCATTGTAATTCAGTTATCTTCCTTATCACCCTAGTGGTGCCGACTGGAGCCCCCATTCTATCCCTGACTTTCCCCATGATCATCAATTGCTAACACTGCCTATATTCAAATGATCAACCTAGCACATTGGGACACCTTTACTACTTTTCCTTACAACATGCTAATAAAACATTATCAGTTTTTCTGCATGTCCTACTGACCGACACATGGTATACAGCCCATTCTACATATGCTATACAATAAGTTACCCATAGACAGGTTATGCGTGCTCTTTAAATATCCACCTGAATACTTATTTGTAGCGCAGATGTTTGCAGACACCAGCATGAGGTAAAAGTCTCTGTACCTCTTCGACAGGGTCAGTACAGGATGCGCTCGCCATATTGCCCTGAGTGTGAAAGACACAGATGGTGATCATATCTGCTGTCGCTTTGTGGACACAGCACCCACATTCCTGCAGCTCAGTCAGGTGAGCAGGGGGAGCTCTGTGAAGCTCAGGGCACTGTGGTGTCAGGATCTTCATGGTGTCTTCCTTTTCATGTCTAATCTTGCCCTCTTATACTCTTCTTCCCCCAAGGTTTCACTTCTCCAATACCTTAAAGCTCACTTTGTTCCTCTTCTTTTGGCAGGACTGTCTGCTGTCTTATAGTGGAGGGGGGATCAGGGCCAGTATGAAGTGAAGATTTCCCCAAAACTGGCCTTGAAGGTATCTATAACAATACTACAGCACTGAGCGCCACTCCCCTGCACCTGTCCATCACAGGTATCACGTCCCTCCATTTGGGATTCAAGGGATCAAAGTTTTTATTATGGAGTGTACAGTGTATGGTGAAAATCGTACTTGTGCACAGCACAAACAGAAACCCATTAATGACAACAACAGCGCAGTTATACAGTAAGACACTAGACAGTGAGTACCATCTAGCTGCCTGTGCGGAGCTGCAGCATTGTGCTGCTAAAGATATCTTACACAATAACCATGGAAAGAACCTGTTTTTAAAAAATACTAAATATCATAGGTCACTGGTATTTTCCCTTCTTTAAACCAGGTGCATAAGAATGATAATGTTGGGGGCTGTATTTCTCATATTAGGTATCTAAGGCAGATATGGTAAGGATGGTGGTTCATATGATTATATACAAAATGTGTTAGCCATGGTGAATATCTTAGATCAGGGTTCCCAAACTATGGGTCACAACCAAAAATGGGTTGCAGTCCTGGTCATGGTGGGTCGCTGACTGACCACAAAAAGTCTCATTTACAGTTTTTCTGAATCGCTAAAACACATTTCCTAAAATCTCATCTCTTTGTCTCAAAACACTAAACACAAACTCTAACATTCAAGCTACACTCACAAAACCTTCGACTTGTCTTGCAAAACCAAACATTTGACCCAAAATTATTTTAACTTTATTCAAAGTCAAGCACTACTGTCAAAAACCACACAAAACCAGCCAATGTGCAAACACAACTTACCAACGATTACACACTACATAAATAAATACAAAACGCTGTGGTAAAATATTTTTTTATTTATTCATTCATTCATTCCTGTACTCACATTTAAACAAAAAAAGCTCACATACCAACAAAAAAGAACTGCAGCAAAAAAAGTTTTATAAAAAAATATAAGAACATAAGAACATAATATATATATTTTCACAGCATATTCAATAATCAATTTTATTTATTTATTTATTTATTTATTTGGAGCGGCATGGTGGTGCAGTGGTTAGCACTGTTACCTCGCACCTCTGGGATCCGGGTTCGCGTCTCTGCCTGTGTCACGTGTGTGGAGTTTGCATGTTCTCCCCATGTCATCGTGGGGTTTCCTCCAGGTACTCCGGTTTCCCCCCACAGTCCAAAGACATGCTGAGGCTAATTAGAGTTACTAATTTGCCCATAGGAGTGCGCTACATTGCACAAAGAGGATGGAATGATAAAGTAGCACTGAATAGATATATTGGGAATTTTTTGTCATAGTACCAGACTCAAAAAAAGGAACGTAAAAGAAACATAACATAATAAGTATTTACTGTAACCCTTTGGAGTCTGAGGCCTCTCACCCACTTTCAAAGTAGTCTGACATGCCTTAACATTTTACAGTTTTTCTGAATTGCTAAAACATTTCCTAAAATGCCTCTCTCTCTCTAAGGGGGTCCTATAGGTTGGGGTTATCTCTGCAGAGGATGCCTCTCTCTCTAAGGGGGTCCTATAGGTTGGGGTTATCTCTGCAGAGGGTGCCTCTCTCTCTAAGGGGGTCCTATAGGTTGGGGTTATATCTGCAGAGGATGCCTCTCTCTCTAAGGGGTCCTATAGGTTGGGGTTATCTCTGCAGAGGATGCCTCTCTCTCTCTAAGGGGGTTTTATAGGTTGGGGTTATCTCTGCAGAGGATGCCTCTCTCTCTAAGGGGGTCCTATAGGTTGGGGTTATCTCTGCAGAGGATGCCTCTCTCTCTAAGGGGGTCCTATAGGTTGGGGTTATCTCTGCAGAGGATGCCTCTCTCTCTAAGGGGGTCCTATAGGTTGGGGTTATCTCTGCAGAAGATGCCTCTCTCTCTCTAAGGGGGTCCTATAGGTTGGGGTTATCTCTGCAGAGGATGCCTCTCTCTCTTTAAGGGGGTCCTATAGGTTGGGGTTATCTCTGCAGAGGATGCCTCTCTCTCTTTAAGGGGGTCCTATAGGTTGGGGTTATCTCTGCAGAGGATGCCTCTCTCTCTTTAAGGGGGTCCTATAGGTTGGGGTTATCTCTGCAGAGGATGCCTCTCTCTCTAAGGGGGTCCTATAGGTTGGGGTTATCTCTGCAGAGGATGCCTCTCTCTCTCTAAGGGGGTCCTATAGGTTGGGGTTATCTCTGCAGAGGATGCCTCTCTCTCTAAGGGGGTCCTATAGGTTGGGGTTATCTCTGCAGAGGATGCCTCTCTCTCTAAGGGGGTCCTATAGGTTGGGGTTATCTCTGCAGAGGATGCCTCTCTCTCTAAGGGGGTCCTATAGGTTGGGGTTATCTCTGCAGAGGATGCCTCTCTCTCTCTAAGGGGGTCCTATAGGTTGGGGTTATCTCTGCAGAGGATGCCTCTCTCTCTAAGGGGGTCCTATAGGTTGGGGTTATCTCTGCAGAGGATGCCTCTCTCTCTAAGGGGGTCCTATAGGTTGGGGTTATCTCTGCAGAGGATGCCTCTCTCTCTAAGGGGTCCTATAGGTTGGGGTTATCTCTGCAGAGGATGCCTCTCTCTCTAAGGGGTCCTTCTGCATTTCTGTGTAAATTATTATCCTTCATTCTTTTGTTCCCAAATGGCTTCTCATTGTGTTCTTTTCTCTAACAGGCTCTACACACCGTCCCTGTGGTGAGTTTCAGATGATATGTGACCAATTCAATGTGGTCTCTGAACGATAAATATGTTGCTCTTATTTAATTTCAAAAGATCTTTTAAAATAAAAGTAGTAAAATTTCTTTCCAAAAAATATGGTATTTAGTCCACCAGCATAATTATTTTACCCTGTTTCTTAAAGCTTATTTCTTCATATTTTAGATTTGCTATGATAAAAATTTCATTCAGTATTAGTCAGATTCCCACCTAAAATGGCCATCGTTCTTAGAAACAGTGCAAACTGCCTACTGTGATACACTAATGCTATGAATGAAAGCTGACATAATCCATCTAGTTCCTGACATATTTAACTTTTTACATCTTTGTTTCTAGTTAAGGATACCTACTCACTGAAGTACTCTGGAACCTGGCCACCAAAAATAGAATGGGCAAATCGACCGGAGAACTGCAGTAACGCCACGCCTGATTACACCTGCAGAGATACAAGCAAAGGTAAATAAATATGGCTTCAAATTGGAACTAAACCATAAATAAAAACTCTGATGATCATACATTTATATTTAAAGTGAATATGAATTAAAATTCTAAAATTATCTGAAATTCTACCCTAATATGAAAAGTAAATATAATAAATGTTGTTTGATAAGACATTGTATAGTTGACAGCAGAATAGATTTTTTTTAATTATTATTATTAAAAGAGGGTTCCACGTTCAACCTTGACCAACTGATACCACAGCGCGATTACATCTGCACTGTGAACATAAGTCAACATTTGGCTGATTTTTGGCTCGTGCTTAAAAAGAGGATGTGCTTAACTAAACAACTGTGTATTTGCAGATGAAGGAGACTTGCAAGGTATATCAGTACCAATTCCAGCAATGGACAGAAAAGAACATTCCGGAAAATCCACAGGACTTGGTGGAAATGATGCAAAGTGTCAAGTATAAGACTGAGTATGACAAAATCAGACCTGACAGGAATGTGCCTATTGTGGTCCACTGCAAGTGAGTGATTTTGTCATTTTCTTCAAAAAGCTCAGTAACTCTACGTGGGTCAAGCATAACTATAATTGCATTAGACCTGAATTATTTTACAGAATTTCATGCAAAAATTGCTGATTTTTCAATATACACTTTTCCTGTTCTTATTATTGTGTTGTCAGTTACCATCCCATTAATATAATGACAACAATAGTCAATATAACTACATAATATAATACTAAATGCTACAACAAAACACTGCGGAAGGAGAGGCAGGGAGTGATAATGAGCTTGGTGAGTCAGTGATTTCGAAAGAAAGACTATCGTCCGGTCTTACATCACGGGAAGCCAAATGATGTCATTAGAGAACATTGAGAGAACACTGGGGGAAAATACCAAAGAAGGAGGGGGTCAGTCGGGGACAGCAGCCCCTTCAGTGCAGTAGTGCTTAAGTAATCACTAACTGAGAAAGTAAGTTTGCATAGTTTCCCTTTGGTTACCCAATGATTTCTGGCTGCTTTACTCTCTCGAATATTCCCTCCATCAGGACCAGTACCAGTTCCTCTATGACACAATAGAGAGCACCTCCCTGCCCAGGACAATGAAGTACAGCCAAGCCACAGGAGCGGACTCTGTGGACATGGTGGCACCTTGGGGGAGGGCAGCAGTGTTACCAAAGCTGGCCAGCAGAGGGACACATAGCAATATAGTGGTTAGAATAAGCATTAAGGATGCTTGGTACTGCATTATAATGGTATCTGTAGTACATTATAGATGAAAGCTTCACAAGGCAGTCATAATACATAATAAACATATCTAGTTATGCCATGTTTATAATGCTTTATGAATGCATTATAGTGCATTATGAATGTGTTTATAAATTACTAAAAACATGGCCTGAAGTAAAAGCGTTACCAACCTATTTTCTATATAACCTTTCTATATAAACTTTTATTTTAGTTTGTGCTTCAGTAGTAATTCCTTTTGTATTGTGAATGATTTTGTCCTGCATATGTTCGCTTTCACTCAAGAGCAAAAACAGCCTTTAAACTAAAAAGAAACATTGATTTGTGATAATCATTGATACTGACATGAATTATTTAAAAACATGAAAGAAATTTATGCCTAAGGTCAATTTTCTTACTTATTCATGATAAATGATAGATAATTGTGCATAAATTACAATATACAACAACAAAATCAAACACAAATGCTAAATATTGTACTAATGAACTATTTATGTTTAATAGTTTAAACAATCAACTTGATCAACGTTGTTCATGAACTGGAATTGGAAATGTGGATTTTCTGCATGATTAAATATGCCACTGTTTTCCACGGAAGTATATGGATGTTTGCCTTTTGTATAATTTGTACCAAATATATTTAACTTGAACCTTGATCCCAAGGGTTGGTGACAACACCACCATGTCACCCTAGAATAACACATTGAGGTACAATTTTATCAATACTCTTTATCAATACATTTTGTAATGCATTCCCACATATCGGACATATGCGTTGCCACATATTCTTTGAGACAACGCTCAACTAAGAGAGACAGTTAACCTGGTTCGGCGCAGACTTTTTCACTTGTGTAAGTTACCATGGTGACTCAGCTGGGATTCATTTAAGACATGTTGATGGAACGGAACTCCCATCATTATGATTCAACAGCCATTTCCTTTGCCAAACTGTAACTAATTGACCCGATTGCTTTTCTGTTTATTAGGGGTGTAACAATTCTCACTGAGGTCATGGTTCAGTTCTGACTTCAATTTTTGAGCCACAGTTCAGTTAATGCTTTTTTTTTTGCTGGGTGAGGTAAAAACCGGAGAAAAATTTCAGACTTTTGTTAATCTTTCCTGTGCTGCTGAGATAAAAGTCCAGAGGATGTCTTTTGATAAGCCCTTGTTGGCTGACATCTTTTGAAACACGACAAATTGTATGTGTTTTGTCTGTGATATGATTGCTACCTCTATGCTTCACACCCAAATGTTCCTACACTACTGACTTTAATGTGGCTGGGGGGTCTGCGATCTCACGGTTGTTGTCTGTCTTTAGCTAATGAAATTCAGATAGTTTTTTCTGCGGGCATGATCACTCGAACATGATTTGACCATAATAGTCATACGACACACGCAGTTGGAAGACAAAATAGGTGTAATGTTTAATATTTACAAAATATATTGTGGGACTAGAGCTTGCAATAACTTTAAATAGATGAATAATTTTGTGATTTATAAGTGTTTTGTGAAAAGTGAGTTTTGTGACAGAGCTGAACAGGCTGCACCTGCAGCGATGGCAGCGGGTTGGAGTTGGATGGGGGGGCTGCGGTTTTGTCTTGATCATGAACGTTTGTATTGTGGATTCAGTCTTGGTTTCAGAACTGTTACACCATTCCTATTTACGCATCCGCAGTGCGAGATTTTTTCCTTTTCAGAGAGTTTGAGGGCTCTATATATATATTATATGCACACAAACACACTGCATATTGGCCCGACAAACTTTTCGGATATCTTTGTTTTATGAAATATCTGACTGCCCGACTTGTACCCCGTACGTCTGCAAATGCACAGCATTAAACTTTACGGCACATTTTACGATGGTGCCTGATTTGTACCATCCTGTTTCAAGACCCAACCTGATCTTGTTAACATACCAGGGCATTGAGCAGGCTGTTTGTGCCTGTCCAGCAGCTCAAAATATGAAGAAAATTTGTATATGTATCTGTATATTTATATGTACTAAATCTGGAAGGGTTACAAGCTAAGGTGCACACAGCGTTTAATTCCAATGTAACCAACCACTCTAAGCTGTCAAAATGTGTCAAATTAAATAGCAGCTGTCTGTACTGTTTTATTTTTAAAAAATCATCACCAAAATAGGAACACTTCAAATTCATATTTCAGAAAAAAATGCTTACTAAGTATTGAAAGTAACCTAGTCAATTATAAAGTTTTTGATCATTTTTATGTAATAGCGAAGACAGCCGCCTCCCACGTATACATATTTCCAGTGCCGCATAAGTTTGTAAGTGGACAACTGTCTGTGAAAGTGTGTTTCTGAAGGAGCAGTGACTGGTGTCAGGATGTGGTTTTGCACTGATCTTAATGGGAGGCCTGCTAGCTGCACTGCACGCTTTCTGCAAGGCAAGGCTCAGCTGCGGAAAGCTGCACTGTGGAGGAAATGAGGAAGTGCGTTCTGGATTTACTGTTAGGACAGTTTACACTTTAGATATTTTTGATCAAAAAATTTTCCTAAAACGGTTTTAGAATTTTGTGAATCTGTTTTTAACAGCTGTGTGGTTTTTCCATGTGAGCAAATTTCAAATACTGACAACAAATATCCTCTGTAAAAATACACGTATATAAAAAGTCTGTTGACTATATTTCTCTGAATCATTCTTAGAATTTTGTATGTAAATCTTTGGAAAATTCAGAATATATTTCATACAGAAAAATAATGCATTATTTATTGGTTACCAATTGCTGTACTACCATGTGATTCAATCATTTGATATTTATCACTCGAATTTACTAAAAATTTTCCTTCTCAATTACTTGACAAAATGCAGTCGTGTTGATGACTGCATTTTGCCAAGTAATTGAGAAGGAAAATTTTAGTAAATGCAAAAACATCTTAAGGAAAACATTCATATTTGAAGGACTCACCTAATAATGCAAGGTTAGCCAGCCTCCGGAAGTAGCCTAGCCTGTCTTTGTCATCACTTTGACTTACATAAAATGTACTTATGATTCGTGCGTGTCAAAATAATCGCTGTAAAAACAAAGGATAGCCCCATCACTTAACCGTATCATTTTGCAAAATACTGTACATAATAACCAATTAAATTAATTACTTTGTGTTTTATGTAGGGCTGAAGGATACTATAAAAAGAATCACAACGCAATGTATAGGAATTGAAGATGAACTATACAGCTAAATGGAGAACTTATCTACCAAATTAGTCTGTCAAAGTTATTCGTGTTGTCGGTAGTTGCGGCAACAGATACAAAGCAGGCTGACAAATCACTTGCTTTTGCCGAATATTGTCACCGTGTTTCCATACTACAGTAGCCACATGGTTTTCGTGACCAGATCTTCTTCGCTTTTCTCCTCTTTGCCGCGCACTTTACAAATCAGTCCAATAGCAAAGATGAAGATGATATGGTTTGACTCAGATAGCATGCAACGCTTATGCAGAAGCGGTTGTGGGAAATTTAGTCTGAATTTCTAAAAAAACGGAACCATCATTAAAATTGATGAGCTTGTCAAAATAGGTTTCTTATGACTAAGTAAAAATGTTTTATTGCATAATATTGATGGTTTGAACCCAGCAGACTATTGTGGCCCTTGCAATGTGATGATTGAATGTACATGAAATGCCATGTCGATATTAACACTGCACATCATGCAAGCCTAGCAGTACAGTGGCACACTGGGTATTGCTGTTCCCAAACACTGGTGCTTTGTGTACGTGGAGCCCGCATGTTGACTGTGTGCATGCCTTTTTGGTGGATCTGCCATTTTCCTTACATTGTCCAAAAACATCAAACTTAAGTGAACTGGACTGCCAAAATTGACTGTATGTGTGAGTGCACATCCTGCAATGTGTGGTTGGTTCCTGTCTTGCACAAATTGCAACGTATATACAGACGCTCCTCTACTTACTGTACGAAGATTCAACTTACGAACTTTCAGACATACGAATGAAGAGGACTAAGTACAAATTGTGTTCACTGGGCTCCCGTGTCCCGTCCACAACATCATTTTTTGTCTCCTTCTAGGCTTCCTGTCTGTGTGTTTGAGTTTATTCTTTATTCCTGTTCATTGCTTCACTGCTGTCCTTATAATAATCACGCAATAAAAGTGTGTGCGAATAACTAAACTTTTCTGTCTGCCTCATGCCCCTCGAGCACCACAATATTTTAATTTACATTGCAAAGTTATTCCGCTAATAATCTGGCCAGCGCTTTCCACTGCTGGAACTAGTGATATCACGCAAAACTACATCGGTTATGAACTGAATTTTCCAAGTATGCAGAAGTGGATGTCCGTTACGGGAACTGTTTTTTTGCAAATGCCCATAAATGTATAAATGAACAAAATATGCCGGATCTTATTACTGATAACTTAAAAATAACTCGAACTGTTGTATGAAAGCAATAACATACTCGAAGTCATGCAAATGTACTCCGTGTCGGCCGTGATTTGGTCATATATAGTCACATACACAACACACACAATACAACAAATGCTGTCCACAAAGGCTGCTTGGTTCGGCACACACACCTGCAAATGACTGGTTAAAAAGGTTAACAGCATTGATTCTGCCTGCCATATTAAACTATTCTTTTGCCGTCTTCTGTTCGTGATCCCTTACAACCGAACACATGAGCTTCACCTGTTATGGTGACTTATCTGCAAAGAAATTATTCTGCATCTGTGGTAAAGATAATTATTTGTGTAATTGATTTTTATTTTCTGATTGTTCAGTTGCCTTCTCGTGGGGTAGTTCCAGCCAAATGACATACAAACTCATATTTGTAGCTAGTTTGAACCTGTGATATGTTATTGTGTGTTCTCTTTTGGTTAGTTGCTATCTTTATGCATATTTTGAAACATTATTAATGCTAGTGATCCAAGGTGAGTAGTGTGTGTAGCAGATGTTTAGCTTGTGTACAATAGAGTCCAATCCCCCCCCCCCCCCATATTTATCTTCTTGAATTTAGTACTTTGCAAGGCATGTCTTGCTTATATTACAAAATAGGTTCCTCCTTATGAGTATGAGGACTGGTCTCCTTATTAGGGTTAGTAGGTGGAGCAAGGGCCACCAAAGGCTGTATATGTATATATACATATACATATAAATGAGTAACTATATATTACAAGTCAGGAAAAATGTGTCATTTTGTAATCATCACCAAGACACAGGGTGTGAAATCTTTCTGCTGTACTTTCTTGGACATGGCTGGTCTTCTTGGATTAGTGATCCTGTTGGCTTTTGTCGTCTTGGGAAAATGTAAGTTTTAAGGGTATTGTCAAGGTATAATGTTGATACTGCATGTAACTGGAAGAATCTGTTTAAAGTTCTTGGAATGCAAATAATTATGTTTTGTGTAATTCGTTTAATGCAATGGATTAAACTGATACATGAATTTGCTTAAAATATATGCATGATAAGTATACCAAAAATGGCTAATTACTGCATAAATTAATTGTTTTAACTTTAATAACAAAGGGTCATGATTTTATGACAATGATAAACTAATACAGTTACTTATTTAATAGTGCAATGTAAGGTCTTTGTGAAATCATACAGTGTACGATTCTATAATTGGACAATTCAACTTAAGCAATAGTTCTGCAATCTCTAAAAACTGGAAGTGTTTCCACAATTTTGGCCATTAATTTCCAAAAATTCCTACTACAGGCTGCATTACGGGGCAGAGTAAAACTGTCAGAAATTGCCGGATCAACTGTGTGTGACCTTCCATAGTGACATTAATTGCAATTAATTAATAGATTAACATGCCAATCATTGGTGTTTAGCTTGTGTTTCACATTACAAGTCATGACTTGCTTTTGTATAAAAGTTGGGTTTAAGTTCTACTGTCAAGTTGCTCTTTTCAGGTGGTCACTGTTCAATCAAAAGAAAAACAGTAACTGATTTTTAAAAAGATTTTTTAAACAGAGAATTTCATGGAGACAACTTTTGTGCAACAATACATTGACCATTTTTTCACTCTGTGTCATTCTCTGCTGGTAAATCAGCATAAGGAATGACTACTGCAGCATCTCAAAATCATAGCCTGGCATACTTCATTATAATACTACTGTACCTGCTGTCTATTAGAAGGCAAAAGTATGTGTGGGAAGGAATTGTCTGTTTGTTCAACTTAATTTGGAGGCATTTTTTTTTAGAAAAAAAGAATTTGCATTGTCTCATAGATAACAGGCGGGTATTGTACTTACAACAAATGAGTCTAACTAGCCAAGTCTGGCTCCTAAGGAAGGTGTTAAATTACCCGGTCATACCAAAATGAAAATAAGCTTACTGCAAATGTGTGGCTATTTTTCACAAGTGCAGTGACACTTCTAAATCATCAGATCGCCCTACTGCTCACACTATATAGCTTGTCTTGTACACGCTGCTCGATTGATCAGCAACAGTGGGGTCACACCCTACAAGACCTTTCACCAGCAGGAATCGCTAACAAGTCTCTCTGGTTTCCAGACTGCATTTTGTCACGAAATCATGTGCGAATGATACTGAGAAATCATACCGCTAATGTCAACGCACTACAAATTGTTAAAACACTTAAATGACGACATATGCTTGGCATTTACAAACAAGCATCAGAATTTATTTGTCATGTCTGTTTAATCTGTCGCACGACAGAAATACATTAAGTAGCAAAATGAGGTCTTATGAACAGGTATCGCAAAACCCAAAAATATTGCAATAGAAATGAATGTGATTCTATACCATTAATGACAATATTTGGAACTATTTATCTTCCCCATGACCTGGAAGTTTGCCAGAAATTCCTCCGCCACTTTTTACAATGCACTTTACAATGCACTTTACAATGCACTTTACAATGCAGTTTACAATGCACTTTACAATGCACTTTACAATGCACTTTACAATGCACTTTACAATGCACTTTACAATGCACTTTACAATGCAGTTCCTTTTTGCAGCTACGACGCAAACGACACGCAGCCTGTGCTTCCTGGGCCTAAGGGCCCCCCAAGGATGCTTCTGCTGCTAAAAGGAGGAGATCTTTGGACATATTAGGGTCAGGTTTTATAACAGATTATAATTAGACAGTATATCTTTACTTTTTATCTGTATGTGACATAGAATGGGCTAGAAGACCTAGTCCAGGTCCAGTGCAACTGCATCAGGACAGATATAGATAGGAGAGGCAATAGGGAATCCTACAACTATTTTGATTGCAAATATAGTGTGTGTGTCCCCCCCCCCCCCCCCAAACAAAATATGTCAGTGTTCCGGTTTTTCACACATCAATGGTGGCAGCCCGACTTATTCTAAGAATCTTAAGATCGTTCACGTTATTAAATGGACCTTCAGTGGCTGTCAGGTCACAGCTCTTGGACCTCTTTGCCAAATAAGCTTTGGATTCCGCACGACCACATGGTCACAATAAAACAGAGTGTCGATCTGCCTGTACATCTGGTATTATGTCATTACCTGCCGAGGTTTGCAATTAGAAACAATGACCATTTAATATCTCTCCTTATAATACAATGCCTTCTATTATCTTAACCACCGAAGAAGTATTAAAATATGGGTCATTCTTAGGAGCTTGAGAATTTATCAAAAAGTTATGATGAAATACAGTATTCTTTTTTGTGCAAAGCAATTGACATTACCTTAATGCCTTAACTTCTTATGCGATTTGTTAGGCTGATTGGATTACTTGAAATGCCAAATTTTCCCCATTAATGAAAAATCAAAAAACACAAAACCAGATAAAATGTTTTTAAATTTTTCCATTTTATTTAAGTTACAATCTATCTGTATAAGATGTATATTTTCGCTCGATCTTTTCGCATCTCCGTAATTCTAGTCTTGGATTTGATGGAATAACTTTGTTCATCACAGAAATAAATGGTGATATTATAACACTGATTCATTAACCCAGAGGCAAATTTGACATTTAAAATAATTAAGTTGTAATGAGTATGTCTTCACACTCATTTTTAAAATAAAAGAAAACTGATGTGTTCTGGTAATAACTGTGAGAATAACCCATGTACTCCCCTTTGCGTTAACTGTACATTAATTTAGGGGTTAAAAGTGTAAATATTTATAGTTGTAAAACCTAATCTTAGGTGGGATTAATCACAGAAAACTGTGCGATTCATTTGTTGATTTTTTTTTTATTCACAACCATATATATGGACAAAAGTATTGGGACACGCCGCTTAATCACTGAATTCTGGTAATTCATTCAGAATCATTGCCATACGTGTATAAAATCCAGCACCAAGCCATGCAGTCAGGGTTACACACATCTGTGAAAGTGTGGGCCGTCCGGAAGAGCTTAGTGAATTCTAGCGTGATATTGCGACAGAATGACACCTTTGCAATAAGTTAGTTCCTAATTTTTTTCTCTCTGCTAAATATTCCATGTTCAATTGTAAGTGGTGTTTTTGCAAAGTGGAATAGCTTAGGAACAACAGAAATTCTTCCACAGAGCGGCAGGCCACGTAAGTAACAGCCGGGTCGCCAAGCTGCAAGGGGGGAACCGACTATATATTGATGCGTATGGATTTGGAATGGGGTGTGAAAGTTCCAGTATGTGTGCTGGCTAGGTCTCCCAATACTTGTGTCCATATGTTGTGTGTGTATGTATATATATATGTGCAAACATGTAGACTGGCGTTTGGGCTTACCAGCTGACCTAACGAATGGCTTATTCTGTTAGCAACAAACTATTTCTCAAAAAAAAAAAATGATAGCTTGGATCTTGTATAACCAAAATGTTTAATAGCATTAAGCTTGGGCGAGAATTTTTTTATCCAGACATTACACAGCACTATATGGTATTCAGACTGTATTTCTCTACTGTATTGCTCCCTTTAAAATTTTTCCTGCTAAACTCAACACATCGCTTGAAATAGTAAAAAAAAACATCTTAAATATGAATTAAACATAACAATATAAAATACCTGTGATATATCCCTATACAATCGTAAATATTCATCCATCCATTTTCTGAAAATGCTTATACTGTTCGGGGTCGGGGTCGGGGGCGTGTCGGAGCCTATCCCGAAGGCTACAGGCACAAGGCACGGAACAACCCAAGATGGGGCACCGATCAATCGCAGGGCACAGTCACACTCCTTTCACTCACACATACACACCGATGTGCAATTTGGTAACGTCAATCAGCCTCAGCATGTTTTTGGACTGTGGGGGGAAACCGGAGTACCCGGAGGAAACCCCACGACGACACGGGGAGGACATGCAAACTCCACACACATGGAAACCAGGCGGAAACCAGTCTGTCGCCCCCCATTAACGATCTAGTTTAAAATATATATCAAGCTAAATGCACATCAATAAGCTAATAAATCATGTCGGTTTTAATATTACATTGCAATAGTTAATATAAATCTTTTTAAAAATATGCCAAACATTTTATTGATGCTGAGGGCGAACATGACATTACCACGAGCCAAAGGAGAGGCTGAACTCACGTTTGTTACGTAGGCTGCGCAGGTAGAGCACACTTAAGTGTGAACTTAACTTTTTACCGTTTTTAAATTTTAACATTATAAATCTATAATACTTTTTGTTCATTTTAAATATTTTATTATTTTAAACATATTTTCCTATCGAAATACTGTACAAATAATAATGTTGCATAAAGGTTCGTAATGCTGCCAAGCTATTTACATGTATAGCAAAACACCCATTTCTCAAAACATACTGGCATCGGCGTTTGTACCGCTGTAAGGGTCCAGTGATCAAGATGCATTATTATTCATTATACATACAACAAGCTAAACTGGGAAAACATTGCAAAACCTACCACTAGATAATGCCCCGTTCACACCTTGCAGTTTAGGGACCC
Source organism: Brienomyrus brachyistius (assembly GCF_023856365.1). Taxonomy (NCBI): domain Eukaryota; kingdom Metazoa; phylum Chordata; class Actinopteri; order Osteoglossiformes; family Mormyridae; genus Brienomyrus; species Brienomyrus brachyistius. The sequence goes on along the minus strand of NC_064547.1, from coordinate 15,968,130 downwards.
TGAAAGGGAGTAAGTAGCAGCAAACGTCTGATTTTGCTTTGTTTACTTTGACATTCTAAATAATTCTGACTAATGAAATAACCCGAAAAATACATTTGTGTTGCAGCCCGGGTTACACTTACGCTAAACTGCAAGCGGGGGCTGCGAGACCGTCAGCGCTCGCTCCGGTCGCCGTGCCCGAGGAGCTCGCGGACGCGGGGGAGTCGGGGTCGCTCTCTGACGTACATGGAGCAGGAGGGGACAAGGTCATTCAGAATGAGGTCCTGCGAACTATTTAAAGGGGCAGTAAAGCAAACACACGTGTAGGTCAGGGGTACCAAACTCAACGGAGGCGGAGGCAAAGTTAAATTCGAGGGCCGAACCAGGTTCATATTTATTGAAAAACAGTCTTAAATTGACCGTTTTTATTCAGATGTATTATGACGAATTATTCATACAGAAATTTGAACTTATAACTCCCAAGACATCTTAGAATTCAGAACAATCCAAGTTTACAGATTAAACAAACAAATGAAAGATCACATTAAAAAGAAAAAAATACACCAGTGGCATTAATTTTTTTGTCTTTCTCTCTATGAACAGTTAATTTTTTTGCTGAGGCATTTACAATGAAAATATTTTATTGCAGGGTGGCATGGTGGGGCAGTGGTTAGCACTGTTGCCTCACACCTCTGAGGCCCGGGTTTGAGTCTCCGCCTGGGTCACGTGTATATGGAGTTTGCATGTTCTCTCCATGTCGTCATGGGGTTTCCTCCAGGTACTCCAGTTTCCCCCCCCCCACAGTCCAAAAACATGCTGAGGCTAATTGGAGTTACTAAATTGCCCGTAGGAGTGCATGTGTGAGTGAATGGTGTGTGAGTGTGCCCTGTGATCGGCTGCCCCCCCATCCTGGGTTGTTGCCTGCCTTGTGCCCATTGCTTCTGGGATAGGCTCCGGACCCCCTGCGACCCAGTAGGATAAGCGGTTTGGAAAACGGATGGATGGATATTTTATTGCAGTCAATCAAAAAAGCAAAAAGAATAATTTCAATCACAATGTTAAATAAATCCGTTGAAAATGTGCAAGAATTTCAAGAATACATCTTTTAACTGTCTCCCTTGTGACCCCAGCAGACCCCAAGTTTGCACACAAGGATAATATAAATGAATACAAAACACTTAAAGTTACATAACAACAGCCCTGTGTTGGAATCCTTCCGAATGTAATACAGCCGCACCTCAGACCATTTAGCTTTAGGCATTTTAACCATGTTTAAGGTAGCTACTAGTTTGTGGAGTATATCTGCTCTCATCAGAGCGGTCGGCTTCTCTTGCTTGAGCACCAGACAGCAAATATTTCAAATGACAGCTCAGGCATTGAAGTGGCACCAAAATGAGGCACTGAAATCTGCATTGCAATATGGACCGGCACAGGAACCAGGAACCAGGTTTCGGTACTCCACCATACTTTTGAGTCGTAAATATCAAATGGTAGTACAGCAATTGGTAGCCAACGAATAATGTTGCATTTTGTATGTAATACATTCTAAATGTTGTGAAGCCATAGCAATGACCTGAAGGAAGGTTAAAATTAGATTGCAAGGATGGTCAACGGACTGTTATTTGATATATACTTTTACAGAGGATATTTGTCAGTATTTCAAATTTGCTCACATGAAAAACCACACAGCTGTTAAAAACAGATCCACATACAAAATTCTATGAATGTTTCATTTTGATCAAAAATATCTAAAGTGTAAACTGTCGAAGTGGTAAACACAGAACGCAGTTCCTCATTCCTCCACAGTGCAGCTTTCCGCTGCGGCCGCCTTCATCTAGGCAGCTTCGCCTTGCAGAAAGCGTGCAGTGCAGCTAGCAGGCTTCCCATTAAGATCAGCGCAAAACCACATCCTGACACCAGTCACTGCTCCTTCAGAAACACACTTTCACAGACATTTGTCCATTTTAAAACTTATGCAGAGCTGACAGTATGATGATCAAAAAATTTGCAACTGACTTGCTTCCTTTAAGTACTTAAAATCATCATCATTTTGTTTTTTTTTTTTCCAAAATATGACTTTGAAGTATTCCTATTTAGGTGCTGCTTTTTGATAATCAAACAATATGCACATGACATCACAGCAGGTGGAAGTCACTGCAGTTACAACCAGTGAGTGGAAAGAAACTGAGTGGCAGGGTTAGCGTTCAGCTTGGATGTCGGGAAAATTCATCCAAAATGGGAAAGAACTATTGTGCGATTGGCTGTTGTGTCCTCATCATTGTTCGCCAACAAATCCTGCCTTGAAGTAGGACCAAGCGTCAAGGCTTTTGAATGCCTTTGGACTTTGTGTATTTCCCATGCAGAAAAATCAGGTACATATAATTCAATTCAGTTTCAGTTTCAAATGATTGATTGTTATTCCTCTACAACAACAGACTGTGCAACGTAAAGGAACAAAATGTGTTTCCTCATGTCCTGGTGCACAGTAAACAGAAATGATGGGGGATATGGCAAGTAAGTCCCAAGTCATTTACAGTGCAATCTGAGTGCAATGGCGTGCTAAATGAGGAGGCTGTACACAAGGCCGGATTATTGGCCCAGGCCAGTGGGGCCAGTGCACTGGGGTTTCAGACTGGAGGGGGCCTCGGAGCATCAGAGGCCACATTTACAGTGCAATCTGAGTGCAATGGCGTGCTAAATGAGGAGGCTGTACACAAGGCCGGATTATTGGTCCAGGCCAGTGGGGCCAGTGCACTGGGGTTTCAGACTGGAGGGGGCCTCGGAGCATCAGAGGCCACATTTACAGTGCAATCTGAGTGCAATGGCGTGCTAAATGAGGAGGCTGAACACAAGGCTGGATTATTGGCCCAGGCCAGTGGGGCCAGTGCACTGGGGTTTCAGACTGGAGGGGGCCTCGGAGCATCAGAGGCCACATTTACAGTGCAATCTGAGTGCAATGGCGTGCTAAATGAGGAGGCTGTACACAAGGCCGGATTATTGGTCCAGGCCAGTGGGGCCAGTGCACTGGGGTTTCAGACTGGAGGGGGCCTGGGAGCATCAGAGGCCACATTTACAGTGCAATCTGAGTGCAATGGCGTGCTAAATGAGGAGGCTGTACACAAGGCCGGATTATTGGCCCAGGCCAGTGGGGCCAGTGCACTGGGGCCTCAGACTGGAGGGGGCCTCGGAGCATCAGAGGCCACATTTACAGTGCAATCTGAGTGCAATGGCGTGCTAAATGAGGAGGCTGAACACAAGGCTGGATTATTGGCCCAGGCCAGTGGGGCCAGTGCACTGGGGTTTCAGACTGGAAGGGGCCTGGGAGCATCAGAGGCCACATTTACAGTGCAATCTGAGTGCAATGGCGTGCTAAATGAGGAGGCTGAACACAAGACTGGATTATTGGCCCAGGCCAGTGGGGCCAGCGCACTGGGGTTTCAGACTGGAGGGGGCCTCGGAGCATCAGAGGCCACATTTACAGTGCAATCTGAGTGCAATGGCGTGCTAAATGAGGAGGCTGAACACAAGGCTGGATTATTGGCCCAGGCCAGTGGGGCCAGTGCACTGGGGTTTCAGACTGGAGGGGGCCTCGGAGCATCAGAGGCCACATTTACAGTGCAATCTGAGTGCAATGGCGTGCTAAATGAGGAGGCTGTACACAAGGCCGGATTATTGGCCCAGGCCAGTGGGGCCAGTGCACTGGGGCCTCAGACTGGAGGGGGCCTCGGAGCATCAGAGGCCACATTTACAGTGCAATCTGAGTGCAATGGCCTGCTAAATGAGGAGGCTGTACACAAGGCCGGATTATTGGTCCAGGCCAGTGGGGCCAGTGCACTGGGGTTTCAGACTGGAGGGGGCCTCGGAGCATCAGAGGCCACATTTACAGTGCAAACTAAATAGCACGAGTTGGACCCCCAGGGCTCTCGAGTCCCTCTGCAAATACAGTGAGAGTTGACCACCAAGCCCCCCCAAAAGCCATCAGTATTTACAACAAAATTGACTGCCAGGACCAACAGGGCCCTCTGCATATGCAATGACAATCAAATTGAAACTAATCTAATCATAGTTAGCCAGTTAACATTACAACATGGAAATCTATTTTTCTGTAGCCTTTAACTATTCCAGTAAACATGGTCAGTATAGAAGAACCTAACTAACTCATCTAACTAGCAGGCAATGGGCACCTATCAATAAAGCAGCATGTGGCTCAGTGGGCTAAGCCTGTGTCCTTGTAATCAGAAGGTCGCAGGTTCAAACCCAGCCTCAGCATGTCTGCGGGTCCTTGAGCAAGACCCTTAACCCCCAGCTTCCTGGGCGCTGCGACGGCTGGCAGCCCTTTGTGGTCAACTTACTCCACAAAGAGCAAGTTGAGGGAGGCGTAAAGATAATTTCCCTACAGGGGATCAATAAAGTACCAACTAATTATAAATACTCAGGGAAAAGAAAAATTCTTTTAGTCTTCCATACTATCATTCCTAGCTTGCTTTAGCTAATGTAGCCACCTAGTGGTGGCAATGTTTTTCAGTAGGTGTCTTTGCACCAGTGCAACTGTGAAACAAACAGCACAATCTCCATGGTAATAAGCTTATGCGTGCAATATTGCACTGCTCAACGGAAGCAGTCATTGGACAGTGATATTGTCTTTCAATCAAATTAGCCACAGGCCTTGTTATATTTTTACATGGTGAAAGATACTTCCTACAGATGAACTGGGACGCGTCATCAGTGATGTTTCTTGGGTTCATAGGGTGTTTCACGTCCCACGATATCGTACAGCCTCACCCAGGTGACTCAGCCGGGGTTGATCAAGCCCCGACTTTTGTCCCTGCAGCATTAAGCCACGGCTCACCCCTTGTGATCCAGAGCCACCTGGAAGCTCTTTCTGGAAGCTCTTCCTGCTGCCTCTCTCGCAGTCCTGATGGCTGTCCGGAGTGGCTCACTCATGCCTGGCAGGGTGTAGACTCTGCAGAGAGAAGAGCTGGCAAAGCCGCTTCGGCCTCCTTCCACTGGGTGGCACTGTGCTCGCCACCCCAGTCTTTGGCAGCACCCTAGAAGCGCCTGGTACTTGGCCTGCTTCCTCTCAAAAGCCTTTTCCATACAATCTTCCCAGGGCACCATCAATTCTATCAGGGCAAACTGTTTTGAATAATAACTTTTCTCATCAGCGAATTTGCACATTAAATTTACTGTTGTAAAAACATAGCACGGAACATCATGAATTTTTGTAATATTAAATGCTTCATTTATACGCTATACATCAAGTTCTCAGGAATTGTGGATCAGGAAGAAGTCTTGAAATAGTGATCTCTGCTTCCCAAACTTGCTGCTAAGGCAACCTGGTCATGCTATTTAGGGAAACTAAAGTTACTAACCACTATTATCAACAAATATTTGCATGAATATTTACACCTACAGACAATTTAGCAACTTGTTTTTTTTAAAAAAGGGATGATATTTTAAAAAGACCCTTTTGCCACCTACCAAATTATGTCTGTTTGTAACTTAGAGCTGCACCCATGAGACTCATTCCGTGGTGATGGGTCACATATATTAGTTTCGGTGTAGAGGATCATCTTATGCTCTAGTACCTTCAGTTCCAAGTCTCAAAGTAGCTCCATAACTGAAATATGCAGACTTGATAAACAAAGATTAAATCAACTACGGCAATTCAATGTGAACCATAACACTGACATTGTGCCATAAGTGATAATAATGTGATCTCTCTTCCATGCTCCCCTGCTCTTTCTCACACTGCACGCACTGCATTTGGTCTCTCAGCCATCTCCACGACTACATCCTCGCATGCATCCACTCTCGCATCCTTACCTGGTGATGCCAGCAGTGTCCCTTCTCAAGGTAAATTTATTGAATATTTTGTTTTTTTAACATTCCCAAGCATAAAACCTCAGACTGTGCCAAAAGGAATCACAAAATGCTCTGTCTTTCTCACACTGCATGCACTGCATTTGGTTTCTCAGTGAACGGCATCTCCACAACAGAATTCTTACCCACACGCACCTGGGTATTCTTAAAAGACAATGTGACTAAGGTCAATTCTCAAAGTAAAGTATCATTGTATTATTGGTCAATATTTTATATTAAATGTCCAGATTGTTGTTAGTCAGGTATTGAGAGTATTCAGTATGAGGAAACATTCTAGCATCTTCAGTCCAAAATCTCAGCCACATAACAACCATTTCATAGCACTGTCATCCATAATTCTCTGGCTGTACTAAGGCAATCACAACATGCTCTTTCTTCCACACCCCCTGCTCTGTCTCACACTGCACGCACTGGATTTGGTCGCTCAGCCATCTCCACAACTCCATCCTCACCTGCATCCTCTCTCCCATCCTCACCTGTCATTATTGTGACTTCTCCAGGTAAACTCTCACTGTGTTACTGAACTATATTTTTAACCAAATGTGAGGGAGTATTTGATATATATTAGGGGTTTCGGTGTAGAGGATCATCTTATACTCTAGTACCTTCAGTTCCAAATCTCAGCCCCAAAGCAGCTCCATAACTGAAATATGCAGACTTGATAAACAAAGATTAAATAAACTACAGCAATTCAATGTGAACCATAACACTGACATTGTGCCATAAGTGATAATAATGTGATCTCTCTTCCATGCTCCCCTGCTCTTTCTCACACTGCACGCACTGGATTTGGTCTCTCAGCCATCTCCACGACTACATCCTCGCATGCATCCACTCTCGCATCCTTACCTGGTGATGCCAGCAGTGTCCCTTCTCAAGGTAAATTTATTGAATATTTTGTTTTTTTAACATTCCCAAGCATAAACCCTCAGACTGTGCCAAAAGGAATCACAAAATGCTCTGTCTTTCTCACACTGCACGCACTGGATTTGGTCTCTCAGCCATCTCCACGACTACATCCTCGCATGCATCCACTCTCACATACTTAGCTGGTGATGTCAGTAGTGTCTCTTCTCAAGGTAAATTTATTGAATATTCTGTTTTTTTAACATTCCCAAGCATAAACCCTCAGACTGTGCCAAAAGGAATCACAAAATGCTCTGTCTTTCTCACACTGCATGCACTGCATTTGGTTTCTCAGTGAACGGCATCTCCACAACAGAATTCTTACCCACACGCACCTGGGTATTCTTAAACGATAATGTGACTAAGGTCAATTCTCAAAGTAAAGTATCATTGTATTATTGGTCAATATTTTATATTAAATGTCCAGATTGTTGTTAGTCAGGTATTGAGAGTATTCAGTATGAGGAAACATTCTAGCATCTTCAGTCCAAAATCTCAGCCACATAACAGCCATTTCATAGCACTGTCATCCATAATTCTCTGGCTGTACTAAGGCAATCACAACATGCTCTTTCTTCCACACCCCCTGCTCTGTCTCACACTGCACGCACTGGATTTGGTTGCTCAGCCATCTCCACAACTCCATCCTCACCTGCATCCTCTCTCCCATCCTCACCTGTCATTATTGTGACTTCTCCAGGTAAACTCTCACTGTGTTACTGAACTATATTTTTAACCAAATGTGAGGGAGTATTTGATATATATTAGGGGTTTCGGTGTAGAGGATCATCTTATACTCTAGTACCTTCAGTTCCAAATCTCAGCCCCAAAGCAGCTCCATAACTGAAATATGCAGACTTGATAAACAAAGATTAAATAAACTACAGCAATTCAATGTGAACCATAACACTGACATTGTGCCATAAGTGATAATAATGTGATCTCTCTTCCATGCTCCCCTGCTCTTTCTCACACTGCACGCACTGGATTTGGTCTCTCAGCCATCTCCACGACTACATCCTCGCATGCATCCACTCTCGCATCCTTACCTGGTGATGCCAGCAGTGTCCCTTCTCAAGGTAAATTTATTGAATATTTTGTTTTTTTAACATTCCCAAGCATAAACCCTCAGACTGTGCCAAAAGGAATCACAAAATGCTCTGTCTTTCTCACACTGCACGCACTGGATTTGGTCTCTCAGCCATCTCCACGACTACATCCTCGCATGCATCCACTCTCACATACTTAGCTGGTGATGTCAGTAGTGTCTCTTCTCAAGGTAAATTTATTGAATATTCTGTTTTTTTAACATTCCCAAGCATAAACCCTCAGACTGTGCCAAAAGGAATCACAAAATGCTCTGTCTTTCTCACACTGCATGCACTGCATTTGGTTTCTCAGTGAACGGCATCTCCACAACAGAATTCTTACCCACACGCACCTGGGTATTCTTAAACGATAATGTGACTAAGGTCAATTCTCAAAGTAAAGTATCATTGTATTATTGGTCAATATTTTATATTAAATGTCCAGATTGTTGTTAGTCAGGTATTGAGAGTATTCAGTATGAGGAAACATTCTAGCATCTTCAGTCCAAAATCTCAGCCACATAACAGCCATTTCATAGCACTGTCATCCATAATTCTCTGGCTGTACTAAGGCAATCACAACATGCTCTTTCTTCCACACCCCCTGCTCTGTCTCACACTGCACGCACTGGATTTGGTTGCTCAGCCATCTCCACAACTCCATCCTCACCTGCATCCTCTCTCCCATCCTCACCTGTCATTATTGTGACTTCTCCAGGTAAACTCTCACTGTGTTACTGAACTATATTTTTAACCAAATGTGAGGGAGTATTTGATATATATTAGGGGTTTCGGTGTAGAGGATCATCTTATACTCTAGTACCTTCAGTTCCAAATCTCAGCCCCAAAGCAGCTCCATAACTGAAATATGCAGACTTGATAAACAAAGATTAAATAAACTACAGCAATTCAATGTGAACCATAACACTGACATTGTGCCATAAGTGATAATAATGTGATCTCTCTTCCATGCTCCCCTGCTCTTTCTCACACTGCACGCACTGGATTTGGTCTCTCAGCCATCTCCACGACTACATCCTCGCATGCATCCACTCTCGCATCCTTACCTGGTGATGTCAGCAGTGTCCCTTTTCAAGGTAAATTTATTGAATATTTAATGCATTTCACTGCATTATTGAATGCTACTTACCACGTGTTCTCTGATATTTGCATATCTGGTATTTGTATTTTTTTCAATATGGCAAATTGTATTATAATTGCACAAAGTCTGATAAGCATAACGTCTCTTTTATAGCACTTTGACCAAATTGTCCAGACTGCACTACAAGCAATAATAACATGCCTCTTCTTCAATGCTACTTTGCTCTTTCTCAAAAGCATTGAATTGCTTATTGGTGAATAAATGTACAACAGCATTCTGACTTGCAGCCACCTGCACAAATCTACCTAAATGGTAACATATTGCTGGACTCTATGGAGAGAGCACATATGCAATTGAAGTGACTGTACATCTGAAAGTCAGTCTTTACTTGAGCATACAGGAGTTCATAAATAGCACTGTTACTCTTAGATATGGATCAGATACCCTCACCTCTCCCTCTCCAGCCTCCAGTACTTTTCTTACTGCTGGACAGAGACAACTTTTATATCTATCTGTTTTGCATATAGGATTTATTTTAAAAAACTTGCATCAGATTTGATATATCTTCTTAATTTCCAGGACGGAAAACCTCTGTTAAACCTTCAAGCCCTTCAAGCACAAGCACCTCTGACTTTGCACGCAGCACTTCCACACCCGCACTCACTGCAGAGAGCAGCACCCTTGTGGTCACTTCTCAGACTATAGGTTGGGGTTATCTCTGCAGAGGACGCCTCTCTCTCTAAGGGGGTCCTATAGGTTGGGGTTATCTCTGCAGAGGATGCCTCTTTCTCTCTAAGGGGGTCCTATAGGTTGGGGTTATCTCTGCAGAGGATGCCTCTCTCTCTAAGGGGGTCCTATAGGTTGGGGTTATCTCTGCAGAGGATGCCTCTCTCTCTCTCTAAGGGGGTCCTATAGGTTGGGCTTATCTCTGCAGAGGATGCCTCTCTCTCTAAGGGGGTCCTATAGGTTGGGGTTATCTCTGCAGAGGATGCCTCTCTCTCTAAGGGGGTCCTATAGGTTGGGGTTATATCTGCAGAGGATGCCTCTCTCTCTAAGGGGGTCCTATAGGTTGGGCTTATCTCTGCAGAGGATGCCTCTCTCTCTAAGGGGGTCCTATAGGTTGGGGTTATCTCTGCAGAGGATGCCTCTCTCTCTAAGGGGGTCCTATAGGTTGGGGTTATCTCTGCAGAGGATGCCTCTCTCTCTCTCTAAGGGGGTCCTATAGGTTGGGCTTATCTCTGCAGAGGATGCCTCTCTCTCTCTCTAAGGGGGTCCTATAGGTTGGGGTTATCTCTGCAGAGGATGTCTCTGTCTCTAAGGGGGTCCTATAGGTTGGGGTTATATCTGCAGAGGATGTCTCTCTCTCTAAGGGGGTCCTACAGGTTGGGGTTCTCTCTGCAGAGGATGCCTCTCTCTCTAAGGGGGTCCTATAGGTTGGGGTTATATCTGCAGAGGATGCCTCTCTCTCTAAGGGGGTCCTATAGGTTGGGGTTATCTCTGCAGAGGATGCCTCTCTCTCTAAGGGGGTCCTATAGGTTGGGGTTATCTCTGCAGAGGATGCCTCTCTCTCTCTCTAAGGGGGTCCTATAGGTTGGGCTTATCTCTGCAGAGGATGCCTCTCTCTCTCTCTAAGGGGGTCCTATAGGTTGGGGTTATCTCTGCAGAGGATGTCTCTGTCTCTAAGGGGGTCCTATAGGTTGGGGTTATATCTGCAGAGGACGCCTCTCTCTCTAAGGGGGTCCTATAGGTTGGGGTTATCTCTGCAGAGGATGTCTCTGTCTCTAAGGGGGTCCTATAGGTTGGGGTTATATCTGCAGAGGATGTCTCTCTCTCTAAGGGGGTCCTACAGGTTGGGGTTCTCTCTGCATAGGATGCCTCTCTCTCTAAGGGGGTCCTATAGGTTGGGGTTATATCTGCAGAGGATGCCTCTCTCTCTAAGGGGGTCCTATAGGTTGGGGTTATCTCTGCAGAGGATGCCTCTCTCTCTAAGGGGGTCCTATAGGTTGGGGTTATCTCTGCAGAGGATGCCTCTCTCTCTAAGGGGGTCCTATAGGTTGGGCTTATCTCTGCAGAGGATGCCTCTCTCTCTAAGGGGGTCCTATAGGTTGGGGTTATCTCTGCAGAGGATGCCTCTCTCTCTAAGGGGGTCCTATAGGTTGGGGTTATCTCTGCAGAGGATGCCTCTCTCTCTCTCTAAGGGGGTCCTATAGGTTGGGCTTATCTCTGCAGAGGATGCCTCTCTCTCTCTCTAAGGGGGTCCTATAGGTTGGGGTTATCTCTGCAGAGGATGTCTCTGTCTCTAAGGGGGTCCTATAGGTTGGGGTTATATCTGCAGAGGATGTCTCTCTCTCTAAGGGGGTCCTACAGGTTGGGGTTCTCTCTGCAGAGGATGCCTCTCTCTCTAAGGGGGTCCTATAGGTTGGGGTTATACCTGCAGAGGATGCCTCTCTCTCTAAGGGGGTCCTATAGGTTGGGGTTATCTCTGCAGAGGATGCCTCTCTCTCTAAGGGGGTCCTATAGGTTGGGCTTATCTCTGCAGAGGATGCCTCTCTCTCTCTCTAAGGGGGTCCTATAGGTTGGGCTTATCTCTGCAGAGGATGCCTCTCTCTCTCTCTAAGGGGGTCCTATAGGTTGGGGTTATCTCTGCAGAGGATGTCTCTGTCTCTAAGGGGGTCCTATAGGTTGGGGTTATATCTGCAGAGGATGTCTCTCTCTCTAAGGGGGTCCTACAGGTTGGGGTTCTCTCTGCAGAGGATGCCTCTCTCTCTAAGGGGGTCCTATAGGTTGGGGTTATATCTGCAGAGGATGCCTCTCTCTCTAAGGGGGTCCTATAGGTTGGGGTTATCTCTGCAGAGGATGCCTCTCTCTCTAAGGGGGTCCTATAGGTTGGGGTTATCTCTGCAGAGGATGCCTCTCTCTCTAAGGGGGTCCTATAGGTTGGGGTTATCTCTGCAGAGGATGCCTCTCTCTCTAAGGGGGTCCTATAGGTTGGGGTTATCTCTGCAGAGGATGCCTCTCTCTCTAAGGGGGTCCTATAGGTTGGGGTTATCTCTGCAGAGGATGCCTCTCTCTCTAATGGGGTCCTATAGGTTGGGGTTATCTCTGCAGAGGATGCCTCTCTCTCTAATGGGGTCCTATAGGTTGGGGTTATCTCTGCAGAGGATGTCTCTGTCTCTAAGGGGGTCCTATAGGTTGGGGTTATCTCTGCAGAGGATGTCTCTTTCTCTAAGGGGGTCCTATAGGTTGGGGTTATCTCTGCAGAGGATGCCTCTCTCTCTAAGGGGGTCCTATAGGTTGGGGTTATCTCTGCAGAGGATGCCTCTCTCTCTCTAAGGGGGTCCTATAGGTTGGGGTTATCTCTGCAGAGGATGCCTCTCTCTCTAAGGGGGTCCTATAGGTTGGGGTTATCTCTGCAGAGGATGCCTCTCTCTCTAAGGGGGTCCTATAGGTTGGGGTTATCTCTGTAGGGGATGCCTCTCTCTCTCTAATGGGGTCCTATAGGTTGGGGTTATCTCTGCAGAGGATGCCTCTCTCTCTCTAATGGGGTCCTATAGGTTGGGGTTATCTCTGCAGAGGATGCCTCTCTCTCTAAGGGGTCCTATAGGTTGGGGTTATCTCTGCAGAGGATGCCTTTCTCTCTAAGGGGGTCCTATAGGTTGGGGTTATCTCTGCAGAGGATGCCTCTCTCTCTAAGGGGTCCTATAGGTTGGGGTTATCTCTGCAGAGGATGCCTCTCTCTCTCTAAGGGGGTCCTATAGGTTGGGGTTATCTCTGCAGAGGATGCCTCTCTCTCTCTAAGGGGGTCCTATAGGTTGGGGTTATCTCTGCAGAGGATGCCTCTCTCTCTAATGGGTCCTTCTGCATTTCTGTGTAAATTATTATCCTTCATTCTTTTGTTCCCAAATGGCTTCTCATTGTGTTCTTTTCTCTAACAGGCTCTACACACCGTCCCTGTGGTGAGTTTCAGATGTTATGTGACCAATTCAACATGGTCTCTGAACGATAAATATGTTACTCTTATTTAATTTCAGAAGATCTTTTAAAATAAAAGGAGTAAAATTTCTTTCCAAAAAGTTTGGTATTTACTCCACCAACATAATTATTTATCCTGTTTCTACAATCTTATTTCTTCATATTTTAGACTTTAGATTGTTATACATCATTATTGCTTTGATTTCTTTTATGACCAGGTCTGTATTTCCACTTGACATGAGTCCCTCAAACTTATGAATTTTATTTCTGTAATACAGGAAACTTCTCAGTTAGTGAGACGCAATATGGCATCACAGTTACGGTAGACAATGATCAGTCAAGTACTGTAACATTTGAAGACGAGGATGGTGACAAGTACAGCGAAGAATTCCGAAACAAGAAGGAGATTTCACTGAAGCCCTGTACAAAGTACAGTAACATAAGCGTAACTCAAGGATCCTGCACCTTAAAATCAAATTCATCATTATCCATCAAAACCAAAGACATCGGTAAGCCCAAGATTCAGTTCTGTATGCTGTAAACATGTTCAAAGTTAAAGAAACTTACATAATTAAAACTGGCCTTTTCGGTTCCAGTATTCATCAGGATGTGTTTGTTTCTTATAGCTCTAGTCATAGTTATGATATTAATGTCAGTTGATGTAATTTAGGCTAATTGTCCTGCTAAAGATGACAAGGTAGCATAGTAGTTTGCACTATAGCCTCACATCTCCAGTGCTGTATATGAAGTTTGCATGCTCTCCTGGGTTAGCCTGGGTATTCGTCTTTCATCCTCCTGGTGAATCGATATCTCTAAATTGCTGAGAGTGTGCAAAGTCCTGAGGAGGACTGACATCCCATCCAGTGTGTTTCCTGACCTTACGCCTGCACATGGTCTCTAGGCTCACTGTGACCTTGCAATGGGTGAGAAATATGGAAGATCAATGTATGACATTGTTTTGTGTTTTAATTCTTTCAGCTGCAGATGACATCAACTTCAGTTTGACAAATGATTTGTTGTGTTACTCAACGGAATGGAATATGAATAATGTAACCCTTGCAATTCCTGGTGATAAAAACAAAATCCAAATTAATGATACTTGTCTTAAAATGAAGAAGGAAGATTCTTGCCAAAATTATAACTTCACTGTCAAAGCAAAACGATGTAACATCATCAAAGAATATCATGTAGAACCAGGTACGTTTATTTGAACTCTGTGGGTTTGTTATTTGAAATATTTTTTTGTAATGCATACAAATCTGTAAAGGCTATGGCATTGCAGTGATACATAATCATAATTGTTATCTAAGACATTTCTTTCAATTTATAACATAACAGTATTTCATCATAAACTGATTATTATGATTAAAATTTCATTCAGTATTAGTCAGATTCCCACCTAAAATGGCCATCGTTCTTAGAAACAGTGCAAACTGCCTACTTGTGATACACTAATGCTATGAATAAAAGCTGAAGTAATACATCTAGTTCCTGACATATTTAACTTTTTACATCTTTGTTTCTAGTTATAGAAACCAACTCACTTATAGTAGACTATACTAGTATCTGGCCACCAAAAATAGAATGGGCAAATCGACCGCAGAACTGCAGGAACGTCATGCTTGATTACAGCTGCAGAGATACAAGCAAAGGTAAATAAATATGATTTCAAATTGAAACTAAACCGTAAATACAAACTCTGCTGATCATGCATTTATATTTAAAATGAATATAAAATTTAAAAATTATCTGAAATTTAACCCTAATATGAAAAGTAAATATAATTAATGTTGTTTAATAAGACATTGTATAGTTGACAGCAGAATTGATTATTTATTTTTTTTTATTAAAAGAGGGTTCCACGTTCAGCCTTGACCAACTGCTACCACAGCGCAATTACAACTGCACTGCGAACATAAGTTACAGACATGACTCCTTCATTGTTAGTGATATAGCAGTTAACATCAACTGTGGTAAGTATAAACTGAACACGCTGAATTCTTTTTTTTTAATTTAACATACTTTTATATTGCTTTTGTATTGTTTTGTATTGTTCCTGAGGGAAATAAATAAACATATCGTTTTCCTTTAATCCATAAAGAACATATATTTTACTAATTTCTTTTATTAAAGTGTTTTGAATTCCTTGAATCAGATTTTCTCAGCAGACAGGATTATTAAAAAGAGCTTTTAATATAAATAATGTAAAACATTGAAAGTGTAAAAGTTTAAATAGCAAAACAGGCTGAACTGCAAAAAGCATAATAAAATAACAATGATGAATGTCTCATCACTTCTTCCTAGATATAAACATTTCCCTGGAGAATAAGACAGGAATAACTTCTGTTCAGCTCATGTGGAACAGTACAAGCAGTCAGTGTCCTCTGCTCCTGCATAATCTCAATTTTGAAAGTTGCATAAAAGAGGTTAATCCAGCACAAGGTAAGTTTTAGTAGTACTGATATAACAAACTCAATTAAAGGAACACAGCTCGATTCTGGAAGAGTGCATCCTCACAATCACAACTGAATTCAGCTGAGAGTAATTAATTTAATGAGTTGCATTAGTTACTATTAAAAAAATTCAGCAAAACAGAGCTGAAGTTGAGAGATAAACAGTATAGCCTTAATGGTCATTTATACACCATCTGATTTAGACAATAAAACATCTTGAAGAATAATGAAATAATACATAAACTGCTTTAATTGGCTGCCCAGTGGGTAACCCTCCCCTGCTCACTATGTGCAGTTAGTATGTTCTCCCTGTATTTGTGCTGATTTCCTTTTTAAAATGAAATTCCTTCACATTGTTAGGTAAACTGGTGTCTCTAAATTGCCCATAGACTGTGTGTGTGCCCTGCAATGGACTGGCACCCCATCCAGGGTGGCCTCTGCCTCGTACCCTGGGAATCCTGGGATATGTTCAGGCTTACTGTGAGCCTGTACTGGACACTGAATAGAGAATAGATACTGTATGCGTACACTCAGCTAGGCTTCAAACATTAAACTCTAGTCTAGTTCTCGTTTACTGTAGTTACCATTTTTTTACTGTTCACATTGACATTATAAATATATCAAAAGCTTTTTCCTTCAGACATCCAATAACTATACTGTTGTTTGAAGCAGGTTTTTAAACCTTTCTGTGTTAAACTAAAAGAAATGAGTTAAAACATGTTACATTAATAACAATATGGCAAAAACAATGAATTAGCAAATTTACTTTTACTTTGTTTTTGTTATTTGTAATTTTATTTGTTTATTTGATTTTTTCCACTTTTTCTTTTTTCAGAAAAATGCCAGAAAAGCATTACAAAACACAATTTCACAGGGCTACTACCATTCACAGAAAACACATTCTTTGTAAAGGCCTGGTATGGAGAAAACGAATTTGGAGAAAGTGAAAAGAAAATTTACAAGACACTTCCTGGCAGTGAGTATTCTGCTTCCTGTGTTATATTCCGAGTTGTATTTTTATTACAGATTACTCACTTTAAGGGTATGGTATGGTATGGTATGGTATGGTATGGTATGGTATGATGTGGTATGTTATGTTATGGTATGGTATGGTATGGTATGGTATGGTATGGTATGGTATGGCATGGTATGGTATGGTATGGTATGGCATGGTATGTTATGGTATGGCATGGTATGTTATGGTATGGTATGGTATGGCATGGTATGGTATGGTATGGCATGGTATGTTATGGTATGGTATGGTATGGTATGGTATGGCATGGTATGGTATGGCATGGCATGGTATGGTATGGTATGTTATGGTATGGTATGGCATGGCATGGCATGGTATGTTATGGCATGGTATGGTATGGTATGGTATGGTATGGCATGGCATGGTATGTTATGGCATGGCATGGTATGGTATGGCATGGCATGGTATGGTATGGCATGGTATGTTATGGTATGGCATGGTATGGTATGGCATGGTATGTTATGGTATGGCATGGCATGGTATGGTATGGCATGGCATGGTATGTTATGGTATGGTATGGTATGGCATGGTATGTTATGGTATGGCATGGTATGGTATGGTATGGTATGGCATGGCATGGTATGGTATGTTATGGTATGGTATGGTATGGCATGGTATGTTATGGTATGGCATGGTATGGTATGGTATGGTATGTTATGGTATGATATGTTATGGTATGGTATGGTATGGTATGGTATGGCATGGTATGTTATGGTATGGCATGGTATGGTATGGTATGGCATGGTATGGTATGGTATGGTATGGTATGGTATGGTATGGCATGGTATGTTATGGTATGGTATGGTATGGTATGGTATGGTATGGCATGGTATGTTATGGTATTGTATGGTATGGTATGGCATGGTATGGTATGTTATGGTATGGCATGGTATGGCATGGTATGTTATGGTATGGTATGGCATGAAAATCCCACCTCCAATCTGAGTGTGTGGAATTGGGATACTGTCCCTTTGTGTGTTGTATGTTTTTCAAGAGGCATTCATTTTTCAGGTCCTCACAAAGATCTGTGAGTACAATCCGTAAAGTGAATTTGCCAAAAATCACAGATTTTGCTTGATTTACTTATGATTAGGGTTAGGGTTAGGTAGGAGTTATGGTCGTCATGTTGGGATTATATTTTCCCTCAAAGATATAATTTGTATGTGTGTGTGTGTGTGTGTGTGTGTGTGTGTGTGTGTGTGTGCACACTGTGATTAACTGGTGTGCCATCAAATATGTATCCCTGCCTTGTGCTGCCTTTGATGGAAGAGGCTGATGGAGATGGTTTGAAGATGTATGGATAGATATGTAAAGATGAATGGGCCATAAATCTATAGATATTGTATTCAGTTGGAAGCATTTAAAAATATGCATATTATGGTGTGGAGATGCATCTGTAATTAAAAAGTATTAAGAAACTGTGTTAACAATTTTTGATGTTGCTTCCTGTAATCAATCCATTGTAAACCAAACAACTGAAAAAATAAAACACTGCTCTGCTCACACAAGTGAGAATTCACATTTAAGAAGAAATGTACTAAAACCATGAAACAATTCGTGTAACCCTCAATTTATTGTGTCATTGTATAACACATTATATAAAATGTATTTGCCCTTCACAGAAAAGCATTAAGAAGGATTAAATGACAATACAACTTAAAATTTTGCAGTTTTGCCGAGGACAAAATACTAGGCAGCAGAGGTCACAGGGCTGGGGTACATCCATGCCATTGTAAGAGGACATATTCAAACATTATAGGCAATTTAGAAAAGCCAGGTAACCAAACGCCATGTTTTTGGACTGGAGGAGGAAACACACAGGAACAGGGAGATGCAAACTGCAGAGGGACTGAGTCGAAAGGGGATCCCCAGTCTGGGAGGTGTGAGGAAACGGGGATACCCACTGAGTCTCTGTGCCACCCAAGTGTGTCAATATTCAATTTGCAATCATTTGTCATGTGATTTGTTCAGATTTTATTTCCATAGTAACTGTGTTTTTTTTTTTTTTAACAGAACCACGTGTTACTATTACAATTGACCATAAAGAAATAAGTCATAATTCATTTAATGTTGGGTGTAAGTTTGAGGGTCAGATTAATGGTCCTAACACAATATATGAAGCAACAATACAAAGGACTGGTTATGATGCAGAAGAACCCAAAAAATCAAAACACTGCAAGTTTTCTTATGAAGATCTTTATTATTTATCATCGTACGTTGTGAAGGTATTGTCTTTCAGTTTACTCTTATCTTTGTCATATCCGGCCACATTTCACTTTAAATGTTTAAACACTGACTGGAATATTTCCTCATCGTAGAGAAAAATATCTTGACAAAGACAAAATAACAATTACTTGTACTCACTATATGGTGCATCTATAACAATATTAATGTCTAAATGATTTCATGTACTTTGAGGACAATTGTGGTAACATTTCAATGACCTGGTCTTGTTGAGTAGTGTGAAATGTGAGATGAAAATGCACTTTGCTACAAAAAACATAGCTAAATAAGTCAAAACTCCAATTTTTCATCTTTTACTTATTATGTTTCACGTCCATGTACCTGACCACTGAAAACATTGGTAGCAGTACTCCTACAGATAAAATATGGCCGACAGCAAAAGCAACTGGGTACAGTAATTTCGCAAATATCTGTGATGGAAGGTGTTTTGCCAGATTTCACTGAATGCAATGGTGTAATCCATTAAAACCACCTAAAACAGCTAACCAGCAACGGTACAGCTGTGCATAAGTGCAATCCTTAAACAGTAACTGCTAGCACTATGGACAGCAAGCATGAGTCACACATTGTCAGACATGTTGCCATGTTTTAAAATAATCGGTTGGAAGCCCTCCTGAAATGTTAATATTTCCAGGCAAACTGGTAGCCGGGTAGTACAAATGAAAAATTAGAACCCCCCTCCCCCCCACCTCAAAATTTTGTTCAGCCCTCTGGTGGGCAAAATCAACAACCCCCCCTAAAAGTTTTTGAAGTACAATAAACAATAATTTCATTAATGTGCAATCAGATTCTTCCTTGAAGGATTCTGCTTTGAGAATAAATTTGTTTTATCCAGAATTTCCAAGGAACAGCAACATGACAAATATAAGTTCACCAGAAAAGTTTAAAAAAGGAATAACCCTCCCTAAAGCAGTTGTCATTCTACTTAAATGATTCACCTCCTTTATGTGTAATGTTTAAGATTCTGTAGGATGCTAAGTATACATTACGTTTCAACAATAACTATTAAAAAAAATTCTCTCTTGTTAACGAAATAATTTTTTATCTCAACATATTATCCCGTATATTAAAATCCATTGCTTTATTGAAAAATAATCATGTTTCATATTTTCAGGTTAGAATGTGGAATGGCCATTTTTACAGTGATGATGCATCCGAGCAATTTGACACCAAGTGTAAGTTTTTATGTATTACATGTGTGTTCACTACTTTACATGATACATACATAAATGTGCGTTTACAGACTGCTATGCTGGCCATGATGAACTGGTATAATGGTTAGAATGTTGTCACAGTTTTCTTATTTAATCAAAATCTAAGTGTATTTTTACTGATCAATGCTACAAATACTGCTTTCTGATTAATGTGCAGGTGCAATGTGATGGTGACATTGTCTTGATTTTGTTCTGTTTTCCAGATAACAATAAAGCCTTAATTGGATTCCTGGCGTTCTTTATTGTTTTCGGGTTTCTGGCCTTCATGTTCGTTTGGTATAAGATTCATGTTCTTCAGAAGAGGAACTCGTGGTAAGTTCTGCCATACGCATCGTGCACTCCTAACATGTGAAATAATGTACACTGTACCCTAACATGATTCTTATATATAAATATAAACTACTTACAGTGGCATGCAAAAGTTTGGGCAAACTTAAGCTTAAAATGTCCGTTACTGTGAATAGTTAACTGAGCAGAATATGAACTGATCATCAAAAGGCATAAAATTAAAAATTACGCATTTCTTTAATAAACGATAGCATTTTTATTTTCATCATTCACAGGTACAAAATACCAAAAAACAGAAAAATTAAGGGCTAGGGGATTTTGGGCTGCCTTGCACACACTGCTCTTTTGAGTTCTGCCCACAGATTTGCAGTGATGTTTGGGCTGGGGGGCTGTCAGGGCCATGGTAAAAGCTGCAAGGTGAAGGTTGAGGTATAGCATTGTAGATTTTGAGGTGCGGTGTATCTCATTACCTTCTTGTAGGACCCACCTTCTTTTTAACTTTTTACAGATGCTGTGATGTTTGCTACCAGAATTTGCTGGTATTTATTCAAATCCATTCTTCTCTTTAGGGAATTGCACAAAACCCAAACACGATCCATCCACCCCCGTGCTTAACAGCAGGAGAGGTGTTCCTTCTCTGGAACTTAGCATTTTGTGGCCAAAAAGTTTTAATTGGACTTCATCAGTCCACAGGACTTGTTTCCAAAATGCATCAGCCTTATTTGGACATTCCTTTGCAAACTTCTGATGCTGAATTTTGTGGCTAGGATTCAGGGAAGATTTCCTTCTGCTGACTCTACCATGAAGGTCATATTTGTTCAGGTCTTGCACAGTAGAACACTACACCACTACTCCGGTCTCTGCTAAATCTTCCTGGAGGTCTTTTGGGCTTTTATTTGGCTTCCTGGCAATCCAAGGAGCTGTAGAATTTTTTCTTGATCATACAGACCTCAAATTTACCTCAACTGTTCCTGTTAAATTCCATTTCCAAATAACATTACAAACTGAGGAAACAGCTACATGGAAACGCTTCGCTTTCTTTTTATAGCCTTGTCCAACTTTGTGAGCATCATTAATTTTATTTTTCAGTGCTAAGCAGCTGCTTAGCGGAGCCCATGGCTGCAGATTGTTGAGACAAGGTTTGAGGAGACAGAGAATTTATACAGCTTTGCAATTTGCATCACCTGGGGTTTCCAAACAATGACTGTGAATAAGCCATAGTCCTAATGAGCTAATGAAGGTCTGGGACCTTGGTGAACGTTATCTGAGACCTCATATATCTTGGGGTGCCCAAACTTTTGCTCTTTTCCTTTCTTTGGTATTTTGAACCGGAGAATGATGGAAATAAAAATGTAATTTTTGCTTAAAATATTAAAGAAATGTGGCTTCTTTAACCTTTTGGTGATCAGTTACATAAGAACATAAGAAATTTACAAACTAGAGGAGGCCATTTGGCCCATCAAGCTCATTTGGGGAGAACTTAACTAATAGCTCAGAGTTGTTGCACACTAAGAAAATTCAATTATTGTCTTAGTCCAACTAAAACCCGATTTTTAAACTACACGTAAACATGTTAATCCAAGTGAAATTGTGCTAAATCGGACTAAAGTCGGACTTAGAGACCCAGATAATGTGACTGGGAGTCGATGTCCTTCTGCATGTATACGTTCAATGTGACCGAAACCGCCCTAGGTGCTCTGTGCCTGCTCCACAGTCACCCCACTCCCTCCCCACCAAGTTACAAATAAAGTTACACTATGTTCACCATTTGAGTACCTTTATTAGCAAGAAAATGTCTTGTCTTTGATTCATCAAAGTAACCTCCTCTAGCAGTTATGACAGCAGAGACAATCCGCGGCATTCATTATATAAGGGGTGTTAAATACTGCTCAGTTTCATGGGATGAAACAGTTAACTAGTGCATTTAAAGTTAAAGGACAGCCTAATGTTTGACTGCCATCACCACACAACCAGTTAATAGGATGTGAGACATGCAGTGTTACATTTTCTTTACATGTTATAAAGCAGACTTATTTTGACTTATTTTTTCATTTCTAGTTGTTCACTCACCCTTCCAGTGCTTAACAAGAATAAAAAATCTGCAGTTATTGAAATTAATGGAAAAGTAGTAAAAACCTGTGGCATGCAAAGACTTTTGACTGGTAGTGTTCATATAGGTTTGGGTGTGAAGTTATTACAGTGGGAAACTACCGTGTTTTGACCAACAAGCAACTGAAAATTACAGCAAATGATGACAATTGTACAAGACCAGTTGCATAAATGTACTTTTTGAAATTTGTACCAAGCAATGAGAAATGATGGCCTGCTGGAATTTGTGGTGGAACAGGGAAAGAACTAAGCTACACAGGGCTCCAGCCCCCCAGGACTGGAGTTCGACACCCCTGGTATACATTATACAGTGAATGTAATGTTCCTATGCTGACAACATTTTAAGGTTGTTTTATTAATCACTTTCAGCAGTTCCAATGACGAGCTGGAACTTATGACCAAGGGTAAGACATTTTTGGCAGTAAGATATTAAGGTGTATTTTGTGGAAAGCTGTAGAACCTCGACACAGTTTCCTCATGAACTCCACAGACGAAGGTCAGAGCCTGCTGGATGTCAAGCCCATTACAGCTGAGCTCCTTCTAGATGCCTACAAGAAGAAGATAGCTAACAAAGGCTGCCTTTTCCAGGCTGAATTTCAGGTGGAAAATCGTGCTTTCATCTTTACCCCTTAATCTAGGGATAGGAATACTTAACTTATCCCTCAGTTTATCCCTGAAGCAATTCCCTGACAGCATTTTTGATAAACAGAACTTTTGGTCGGGGAGGAAATACATACATTTATGGGAACAGATTTAACATTCAACAACATTAAAATATAGTCAGTGCCCCCAAAATGAAATGTACAATCAGCATTGTTTTAACCACGAGAGTCAAAATGCTTTGATATATTGTCAGTCTGTCAGTGTGAGTCTGTTCCTGAGCTCCACAACGCTGCATGATAGTCAGTTCCCACTTTCTCATTGTCACTGACTGGTCATTTTTCATTAGCAAACTGACACTTATTCATGTCAAAGACTCCAGTTTCGATATTTCAAGGCTCTACATTACAGTATGTAAAGTTCCCTGGCAAGAGAAAACACTGACATGCACATGTAACTTCAGATCTGAAGACACAGTACAACAGCAAGCAAACAGTCATGCAACAGCGTGTAACACAAAAACAGCAAGACGGCGATACAAGGACGACAAAATCATGTACTGAAACACAACAACGACGTGTCACTGCAATTTATGGAATGTATTTTACATCATTTTGGAAGCTTGGTTAACTCTTTTGTATGTGGTGACTAACACAATGATTATATACATATATAGTATAAATTATGGAAACTACATCATTTTGTATGATGAAGATTGGTAGATGAACTAAAACATTTGCAAATATGTGTGAAGCGATGAGACATGATGTTCTGCTGTGCAGAAGTGACGTCATAGTGAGGGGATTACACTTGTTGTTTTGTAAATATTAATTGTCATTTAGAAATGCTACAAACCAATCGAGAAAAACTCACAGTCGCAAAAACAAAGTCACACAGCACAGTAAAGCTCAAAAATGGCAAAATGGCAAAACAAGAACAAAGCAACAACAAAATCATATACTATGGGAACCAAAAACGCAACAACGACGTGTCACTGCAATTTATTGAATATATTTTTAAATCATTTTGAAAGCTTGGTTAACTATGTTTTGTATGTGGTGGCTAAGACGTATATAAGCATAGTTTTTGGTATAAATATTCATACATAAAGATACTTAAAATGACTATAATCCGGTTTCTCTGTATCTCTCTCACACGCACACACACACAAACGCGTGCACACACACACACACACACACACACACACACACAGTGTCCACTATCCCACCACTAACGCAGACTGCGGTTTTCCCATTTTATTAGAGCATTCCAAAGGTTTTCAGTAAGTTCCCCATCAAAGAAGCCATGGAGCCCAGCAATCAGAACAAAAACCGATATGGCGATATCCTACCATGTGAGTCCATCAGCATTTATGTATTTAGCCATAGGATACCGCTGTGTTCCACCAATGCAAAAAGTCTATGCGAACTGAACATTTGTATCTTTCCAGATGATCATAATCGTGTCCAGCTGTCCTCAAGTGCTGATGGGTCAGATTACATCAATGCCAGCTTCATAGATGTGAGACAATCAATCAATCAATCAATCAATATCTATCTATCTATCTATCTATCTATCTATCTATCTATCTATCTATCTATAAATAAATAGATCTATTTGATTATGTATTTGGACAATTGATATAGATATATAAGGTAACAATTTACTTTATTTTGTAGGGGTACAATGAACCAAAGAAGTACATTGCCACACAAGGTAAAGATTTTTGAAGAAATGTTATATATTTTGATCAGTTCCATATCCTCACCCATACAATGACTTTGGAAAGTTTGAAAAAGATTCTTCAAATAGTTTGTTATTTATCACTCTAAAGGGATCAAGGGTCAAAAATGTCCTGTTCATTGCTACCACTATGCACCATTGTGGCAGATGTGTCTCAAAATTTAAGCAGTTCCAGGTCGTCACCTGTGTAATACCTCTGCAAAGTTTGAAAAAGCTCCATCGAATACTTTTTGTGTTATCACACTAACGAAAAAGGGTCTGTGGTGGCAGTGGACCATATGTTCTGAGGAATATAATTAATTGGTATACAGTTCATTCCTGTGACCCTGTACATGTTACTTGAATGGATGGATGGATGGATGGATGGGTTACATAGACTTCATTTGCACATAAAATACATGCATTGTCATCTTAAAGAGCCTAAGAATGAGACTATGGTTGATTTCTGGAGAATGGTGTGGGAGCAGCAGTCATCTATAATCGTCATGGTGACCCGCTGTGAAGAGGGAAACAGGGTAAGTAGAGTACAGTAGATACATACAGTAATGATCTGGTGTTCAACATGTGCTGGTAAGTACAAAACCTGCACATGTGTATATGATGATGAGGAGCGACTGTACTGAATGCTACACAAGATTTTCTTTGCAATAACCGTGATTTTAAAATGTAAAGTTTACATTATAGTCATGGAAATTTTAGTGCAACGTCAAAAAAACTTATAATGTGTTTTTCCAGTGTGCAAGACAGTATTATAAAACTGTAAGCATTTTATCCTTAATCTAAACATGTTTTTACTTTCAACATGGTTGAACTACTGTACGTTTCAGGAACCAGAGGAAGTCAGGTTAACCTTGAAAGTTACAATTAATGTAACCTTTTAAATGATACAATTATAATTTCAGATTTAGTCTGTGGAAAAATAACTTTTACATTATTAATACAATTATAGTCCTTTGCTTTCTAGGACAAATGTGCACAGTATTGGCCATCTCTGGACCGAGAGGCAGAGATTTTTGAAGAATTCATCGTGAAAATCAAGGGAGAAGATCACTTTCCAGATAACATCATTCGACACTTTAGTGTCACCAATGTAATTATTTGTTATTTTAAACATTAAAATGAAAGTTATAGTTGAGGTATATGAGTTAGAGGTGGTGCAGAGGTTAAAGGTGAATCTTTTAATGTGCACATATTTACAGAAGAGGGAAAAATCCTCAGAGAGGGAAGTGACCCACATCCAGTTCACCAGCTGGCCGGATCAGGGGGTTCCTGGGGAAGCTCACCTTCTCCTCAAGCTGCATCGACGTGTCAGATCTTTCCAAAATCTCTCCAATGGACCCATCATTGTCCATTGCAGGTAAGAAGTCATAATGGAACAGTAACCCAAATGAAACAGCAAAACCATTTTTAATCAGTCATAGCAATGCCTTTAACCCTCGTCTCACAATGACAGCATGACTTTTGAGGGAGTTACAAGGTTAAGATGGTTTGTTGGAGAATATTAAGGACGTCTTATAACAGTATGTTGAAAATAATATAATAAAACCAATGTAACCCAATGTAACTCTTCCCCCCAGGTTTTCCCATATTCCTTTTTTAAAAGATAAATATTTTCTGCTTGGCTTCCTTTTAGTGCTGGAGTGGGACCCACAGGGACCTATATCGGCATAGATGCCATGATGGAGCAACTGGAAACAGAAGGAAGAATGGACATTTATGGATATGTGGCCCGGCTCCAACGTCAGCGGTGTCTCATGGTTGAAGATGAGGTAACAGCAGATTGAGGGATTAGGCAGGGAATTTCTCTTGTACCCTTGCACAGGGCATTTGTTTGCCACTAATGAAATATCAAGCCAAAGTAAATAAAAGCATGGAGATTGATATGGGATTCTGACAGTGTTGGTGGGTGTTTCTTGTGGCAGGCCCAGTACATCTTGATCCACCAGACTCTCCTTGAACAAACTCAGTTTGGTGACACTGAGATCCCTCTCTCTGAAATGCACTGTACACTGAAGACCTTGAAGCAAAGGGATTCGGATTCTGAACCCACTCTTTTGGAAACCGAATTCCAGGTCAGTCAGCCACACAGCAGGGGGTCAGTATTAGTGACTACAGCTTCATTCTGAAGCTTGTGTTAGTATTTCTGTCTGAAGCAATTGGCAATAGGAAGATGCAATGATTTTATCATTTGTATTCATCAATGATCTGCAGTTTTGCGAGGAAATAATTTTAACATAAACAAGCGACCTCTGCAAAATACTAGTGTAAAATACATTTGTAAACTTATGACAAATTTCTAAGGAAATATTCCTCTATTTTATCACTATTGTAAAAAAAAAAAAAAACTTCTATTTTTAGAGGCTGCCAAACTACATTAAGTTGAGGACACAAAACACAGGGAAAAGCGAGGAGAACAAGAAGAAAAACCGCTATTCTGCTGTCGTTCCATGTGAGTCTGACTCATAATTGGGTGAAATGAATGTGCATAGATGATATAAAACTGTGGATCTAGTGTTAGTTTGTTGTGGTCCTGAAACAAATGTTCTGCATAATAATCTTCTGCAGATGATTACAACCGAGTCACTATAAAATGTGAGGAAGAGAACAGCCATGAAAGTGAACAAAATGAAGATGATATCTATCAAACTGTTGAAGATAATGAAGAATACGTTGACGTGTTCTACACAGAAAACACATACTGCAATGCCTCCAACACAGATGGAAATGTATTTAACAAAAATAACCAGCCTCAGGAAAATACCACTGTAAGATCTGTTTTTAAGCTCCATACCTCATCATTTCTAAGGGAATATTCTTTTATTACTTCTGCAATCTTTTTCTGTCTTTTAACAGCTACCTAGCTACAAACACTGGAGGTCACAAAACACCGGAAAAAGCAAGAAGAATAAAAATCATCCTTCTGCTGTCGTTCCATGTGAGCCTGATCACTCATTTTTTTAAATGAACGCACACAGACGATTTAACACTGCGGATCTACTATGGATCTAACGTTCTGCATAATGGTCTTCTGCAGACTACGACCAAGTGCTCATATATTCCAATGAAGAGAGCAGCCGCGAATGGGAACAGGATGAGGACAATGTCTACGAAACTGTTGAAGATAACGAAGAATACACTGATGTCTTCTACACAGATTACAGATACATCAATGCTTCCTACGTAGACGTATGTTTGTAAAATATAGCATTAAAGAGACTTTCTGAAAGTAAATCAAATGGCATCGCGTCATATTATAAAGGATGATATATACACTGACAAAAAAAAATCTCTTTCGGGATCTTTTTTAGGGATATTGGGGCCCAAGGTGTATTATTGCTACTCAGGGTCCTCTTCCAGACACCAGGGCAGACTTCTGGCTCATGATATTCCAGAAGAAAGTCAAAACAGTTTTCATGCTTACAGAGTGCATGGAGGGGGGCAAGGTATGTCAAGAATGGTGAATTACCCAGCTGTGTCATTATGTCTTTATGCACTGGTACAATTATTACAATCTCCTATTGCTCGCGCTCCTTACCTCCCTATTGCATAAGTACCTGTAAAGCACTATGTCAGCAACACGAAGCACCAATGCATGCTTTATCTCTGTGGATAAATGTGTCAAATAAATGAGCAGATTTACTTCTCTTCCGCTTTTCAGGAAGTCTGCTCACCATACTGGAGTAATGAGAGGAAGGACTTTGGGGATATAGAGGTAGAAATGAGGGACTGCACCACTTTCCCGGCATACAAAATGAGGTGCATTGAACTGCGTCACTCCAAGGTAGCTGTCACATTTGATCCATCACTTTCCCAGTTTCTTCGCTGCTTCACAACTGACACCGAACACAGCCGAGTTGGAGCCTCCTCGTAAAATAAGCACGTGCTTAACCTAAAGTACCTTTGCAGACGAAGGAGAATCGCAAGGTGTACCAGTACCAGTTCCAGCCCTGGACAGAGAAGAACATGCCTGAGAGACCGCAGGACCTGATAGACCTGATGAGGACAGTTAAGCAGAAGATCAAGTGCGACAGCGTCAGACCGGACAGGAATGTGCCTATCGTGGTCCACTGCGAGTGAGTGATTTTCTCATCCTCCTCAAAAAACTCTGTAACTTCAAATGTTTCAAAGTCAAACATCAGTACTAATTATATTTGACGGGGATAAATCTTAGGCTGAAACTGCTTTTTTCTGTCTGTATTAGTTTTTCCTGTCATTTATAGTCACTCAGTGACAAAAAAGAGAAGCACCCAGAACGAGGGGTGATAATGAATCTGCACGTGGTGAAAGGTCATGTGACTGTCACAATGACTATAATATCAGCTCAAAGGGACAACAGAGCTGGCGATATGAGCAACACTGCTGGTCCCATCGCCGGTCTGCACATGTACCAAGTTACATCCAAATCAGACCATTACTTCAAGGTGTCATCATTGACACACATTCTTGTTGCTCAAAATTATGTAGTTTCCCATTGTAATAATTCCCAGAACTATGTATGTATATGATCATTGTGTTAGTCATCACATGCAAAAGAGTTAACCAAGCTTGCAAAATGATGTAAAATACATTCCATAAATTGCAGGGACACGTCGTTCTTGTGTTTCAGTACATGATTTTGTCCTCCTGGTATCGCCGTCTTGCTGTTTTTGTGTTACACGCTGCTGCGTGAGTTTTTGTTTGCTACTGTACTGTGTCTTGAGATCTGAAGTTACATGCGGGTTGATTTGCATAAAAAAACAATGTTGCTTTATACATTTGTTAACACTAATGGCACATTAGCTCAAACAAAAGGGCTGCATACGCAGGACTCGGTCTTGCTTGGCGGCGATAGGAAGCTGATGTTTGTTTTTTTATTTGGTATCTGAAGTGAGTCCGCATGCAGTTTTCAGAAGACATAAAATCTTGCTACATGTATTTGTTTTTAAACTTAAAAGCTCAAAAGCAAAACATAAAAATTTTAACAAATTGGTTGGTCTACTTAAATTACCAAGTAATTACCCAAAGTCTATTTCGGTTTCGGTTTTTGGCCAAGAAAAACAATTCAAATTTAGTTTTGGTTTTTCGGTAAAAACACCATTGTGGTCCATCACTGTGATTCGATGCTAAATGCTACAATTCCCTTCTGCCATGCCAGCGATGGATCAACACGGACTGGGCTTTTCTGCGCCCTCTGGAACATCCTAGACAGCGCTGGAACCGAGAAGCTGGTTGACATATTCCAGGTGGTGAAAACACTGCGGAAGGAGAGGCAGGGAGTGATAATGAGCTTGGTGAGTCAGTGATTTCGAAAGAAAGACTATCGTCCGGTCTTACAGCACGGGAAGCCAAATGATTTTATTCGTGCTGGAACAAATTGGAAGCAAAAAAATATACCACCATTATAGCATGATATTCGAGAATTTCCCTTGGGGATCTAATTTTAGTTAATCTAATTTTAATTCTGTGTAGAACTAGCATTCCTCAACATAAATAAAATAAAATGCTGTGCTTGCTCCTATCATGGTGCAAGATTTCACTGTAGCAAATGCACATAGCGCAAGTACAACGGGATTCAAACTGTTCCCTGAAAACAGTGTCAAATAAACACAAGACAATAAGAACAACAGCCAACAGTAAAGAACAATAACAGCACATGCACAGTGCAGTTTGTCATCATGATACAT
The DNA here is from genome assembly GCF_023856365.1 of Brienomyrus brachyistius. Lineage (NCBI taxonomy): Eukaryota > Metazoa > Chordata > Actinopteri > Osteoglossiformes > Mormyridae > Brienomyrus > Brienomyrus brachyistius. The sequence goes on along the minus strand of NC_064547.1, from coordinate 15,937,853 downwards.
AAAATGTAACGAGGAAGGAATCTCAGGAGATAATGGTGCAGGAATGGTTACCATTGGAGGGCCAGTTTTATTAGGGGTCGGTCAGGGGGCAGCACACCCTTCAGAACAGCAGTTAATAATCATTAACTGAAAAAGTGTGTTTGCGCTCTTTTGCGTTTTCTTCCCTTTTCTTGTACACGGATTACTTGCTGTTTAACTACTCTTGCAAATATTCCCTCCTATCAGGACCAGTACCAGTTCCTCTATGACACAATAGAGAGCACCCTCCCTGCCCAGGACAGATAAATGAAGTACAGCCAAGCCACGGGAGCGGACTCTGTGGACCTGGCATGTTGGGACAGGATAACAGCAGTGTTACCAAAGGTGGCCAACAGGGGGACACATAACAGCGGATGAAGCGAGTAGCAAGGTGGAGACCAAGAAACCTATCAAAGATGGGGCTAAGGTGCTAGCATACAAAGATTAAAATGGATTATATTTTGTTTTCATATCAGTACAAATGCACATAAAATAAGTATGCATTTACACTGTTACCACAATCGATTGTCGCACGTGTTGCTTTTATGGTAAATGCGTACTTGCGTGCCAAGGATTCTTTGTACTGCATTATAAAGGTATCTATAGTGCATTATAGATGAGAGCTTCATAAGGCAGTCATAATGCATGATAGACATGGCTGTAATGTGTTATGTTTTTTTATAAATATTTATAGCCATGTTTATAATATGAACGCATTACATTCATTATTTTACGAATGCATTACAATGCATTATGAATGTGTTTATACTTAACTAAAAACATGGCCTTAAGTAAAGTGTTACCAACCTATATATTTTCTATATAACCTAACTTTTATTTTAGCTTGTAGTACATTATACATATATGCTTCAGTAGCAATTCCCTCTTTCATTGTGAATCTTTTTGATCTGCATGTGTTTCCTACTGCATTTAAAAACCATTTTAAAACATGAATGAAATGTAAATTATACCTCATTTCTCGCATATTCATAACAATTGACTGTTTTACGTAAACATTTGTATTCTACAACATACAGCAACAAAGTCAAACACAAATGCTAAACATTGTATTAATACGCTGTTTCTGTCTGAATAACTTTTGAAAGTTGACTTTATTAACGAAATAGAATTGGAACTATTAATTTTCTGCATGAATAAACATACCTCTTTTTCCACACGTTTTCAGGCAGGTTTTGCCGCTTATTAGTCCGCTTAACTTCCGCATTTTGGGGCATGCATGTCTTCAGAAACTCAGAGTGCCCTTCGCTTTACGGTGGCTAGCTTTCACAGCTGCATCACTGCACCGACTGGCATTAAAAACGTACCGCTGTGCCTTCCGTCCCTTCAGAAATGCATGCGCTGTATTTCTCACTGCGAGTCTGATGTCTGCATCAAACATTATATTCCTGCGCCGCTCTAGTGCTCCCCTAGTGGCAAAAACGAAGAATGCCAGGGTTCTGCGAAACTTAACATTCAACTTGCCCCGATTTTCTTATCCAAAAAAATTCTTGCTGACCAGGTTATATCCTTTACCAACATTAATTTTCGTAAGTCTACGTGCGCCCCATGAAATGAGGCTGGGCGTGTTCGGCCTCCAACGCCTGTCTTAGAAGGTAACAGAAGACTTGATGTACTGTAAGAGTTGTTGTGTCGTCTTTGAGCGAAATAAATGGTCAGGAATTCGTGTCTTATCGCTTGTCTAATAACATTTACAACTTTTTGGAATATGCGTATTAACTCCCTCTTCTGTTATGTTATCACCGTAGCTCCATAAATGCACTATTTTTATCTATTTAAATACAGTACAGTAGTATGCACTCCTGCTTCTTGTACAGTTCACATATTTGCCACTGAATGTCAGCATTATACAAGGGTTTTGTTAAGAAACCAGAAACTCACTTGTGGAAGCTGCATTTATATGATGTATCAGACGAATCCAATGTCAGTGTTACTGATAGTAACTTGATAATGCATCAGGTATTATCAGATGGTTTGTGAACAACAGTCAACATATTTTGAAACACTAATTTCAGAAGTGTAGCTGTAAAATTTTAATTATGAACTTGCAAATATTGAGATATTGCTGTAACATTGCGGATTTTGATCAATAAACCTTCAGTTCCTGCATGTTTCATAACACCCATTGAATAAAGTTAATTATTATATAATATTCAGCTCTTCAAACAAGACGCTAAAATACAAGAGCCAGAGGTCCACCAGCAGTCAAAATAAAAATATTTATATATCCTGCAATAGTTTATAGTTTCTGATTAATTCAATATTTAAGTTTTAAAAGTTTCTATTTAACATTTTAACTTACAGTCCTGTAAGGGAAGGAGTAGCGAATTATGTGTGAATTAGCTGCTTTCATGCCATAATTTTTGTATAGCTGAAGCCTTGATTAAGCTTTCAACGTTGATGTGTAATACTAGTAGCGGGGGTTTTAGTAGCTGTTAATACAGTAACAACCATCTTGACCTCTTGCCCAGGGTTTCTTAAAAAAAATGGTCTGTCTGAGTTTATTTTGGCTAAACCCCAATTGAAGTGTTATTTAAGATGGGTGCATGGAAAAGGTTGCAAAGCGTTTGGTCTCAGTTGATGGATTCTTTACTGCTCTCGCGTGGCGGCTTGGTGGTGAGGGCCGCGGGTTACATGTGGACTGGCCTGCCAGGCAGGGTAGGCCCAACTTCGCGGCCTGTGTCTCCTGCAGTAGGTTCCAGGCTTGCCGTGATCCTGCAATGCTTATGGAAGATGGATGGACGGATTTACCAGACTAATTTGTCATTAAAACTAGGGAATGAATGTTGCACTACAGTGAGCAGTATTTCATATTTGTTATGGTTTGATCTTCTTGGTTTAACATGAATGAGCCTGGGTTCCTGATACTGCGTTTAATTAAAAATACAACGGTGTAAATGTTGCTTTACTTCATCATTAGCATTTGTATTCAATTACAGCTTCTAACAGAGCCATAGCAAATCTGCCCCATTAATGTGCAGGTTGGGCTCCCCATTTTAAAACCAAAAATGCATTTTAAAGGCAATTGTTCTGGATAAAGAAAACGTAGTAGCAGCAAATGATCCTTTCCTGGAATAGACTTTAAAAAAAGTGTCACAGACAATGAAATACGATGCGTCACAGGAAAAACTACTTATATGAGGCAGAGCGTAATCCTGAAGAGGCAGCAGAGAGCACAGTAGGTGGCGCTGTCACCTCCTACCTCCAGGGCTGTGGCATTAAATCTGCCCACCGCCCTGCCTGTGCGGAAGCAGGACTGTTTTCGCCATGCGGGCTTCCCACCGCAGTCCAAAAGCACACCACTCAGGTGACAGGATATGCGAGTGGCATTTGCCAGGCCGACAGTGCCGTCTCCTGGGTACCCTAACATGCTGATACACGACTGCTCTTTGTATATATGATCATTAAGGACCAGCATTCCCATGGGGCCAGTTTTAAATGGCAGTCAAACAAATACTGCATCCATGGGATGAAAATACAAGAATATGCACCAGATTCCAGTCTCGAGAGTAAGAGTCCTACCAGGACCTAGCAATGCATCCTCTGTTTCTCATGCCTAAACAACACGTGTAAGGTTAACCTCTGAGGAGGAGATTAAAACAGCTGCATTCACATTGCTCATTTTCCATTTTCCCAGTTGACACACAAAAAAAAACTTTGGCAGGTTTTTTTTTTTATTCATTTGATGCCATCCAATGAAACTATTTTGGAAAATAATTGAGGAAGTCCTCCGCCACAGTTTATATGGCATCCGGTGTCTGATCAGAAACTTCTGCCTCTTAGGCTCTACCTGCACGCCGAGTTCAAAAGATGTGAAGTTAATGACCGTCAGAGTGGCCTAAAAATTTGACATTAAAATAAAAAAAAAGAAATGTTGGAGATGGGCGCACAGGTGTGTTAAGCTTCTAAAAAGATTTTCAGTCAAATGAGTGTTTATTTTCAGTCCTGGGTCCAAAAATAGATACAGTTATATTCAGGTTAGAGTACTGCCCAATCTCACCACTGACACACTCTCTCATTACCTCACGTTACCCTGGAAGTATGATGGTACCACTGTGAATAACTCACACCACATCAACATGATCTGCAGCGTCCCAGAAACACAAATAAAATAAAAATGAAGAAAATTAACTAAACGTAAATAGCAATGAAACCCAAAAAGTTTAGATGAAGAGAGTAAGTTTCAGTACCGGCTTTAATGAGTAACTGAAATACTGTCACACTTAGAGGGCAACAGCGGAACACAGAAAAGCAACCAGTTTCAAGCTTAATCCACGGGGGCCCATTTAGAAGTAGTGATGTGTTAGTCAGCACTAGGCGTCTTAGAATTAACTGTCCGCCGTGAAACAATCAACAGATGAGTCACCGACACTCAGATAACAAACGTTCTTTTGCATTTTTCCACGAAACTATTATGGCCACCATTTAACTCCGCGCAAATTAGTCCAATTAACTTATTGCCGGCATTTTGTCTTAATGAAAAGTCATCGTATTCCATTTCATTATTTCCACATTGTTTATTTTCGTGATGTCATATGGAAAATGGACTGATGATATTTTATGCAGCAAGTTATACATTGAAGTATCACCTGTAAACAAATACTGTGCCAGATTTACGACACTTACCTGACCTTTGACCTTTCGCAGCCAATGCCCTCACCGCTCTGGGCCACTGACAATTAAGCTGCTTTGCACTTCAGTCTGTCAGATGATTAACCACCTGGACTCCACTTTCTTCTTCTCGTCTTGTCTTTGCTTTCCATGAGTAGCGTGTCAGACATCCAATGCCATTATTTTGGGACAGTGCTGACATATGACAAGTAGAATGTGCTGCTGAATAAAATACAGGCCTAGTTTAACTTTTGCTTGTTGCTTTTTGCCTGTTTACATAAAATTATAACATAGCGGCTTAGTGGGTAGCACTGTGTAGGCTCAGCTAAAGGGTTTCGGGTTCGATTCTTACCTGGAAACCCTTGCAAGGTGAGTTGGATAGATCTTGTGTGAGAGTATGCCCTGCCCTGTTATGGACCGGCACCCCTGAAACCCCCGCCCTTCTGCCCTGGGTTTCACTGTGATCCCGCACTGGATTGCCGGTTATAGAGATGAATCGATTTACATTGATAGTCTTCCATGTGATCTACAGTCAAAAACTCCACGGTATCTATTTCAAAAGTACAGTGATGTATGCAGTGCAAAGCATGACTCATTGTGCTGCTTAATTAGAAAAAAAAATCCTTTATCACATACAGCACATATAGCTACGGGGAATAAAAATTCCACCATGTGCAAATGAGTGTCCATGCCGCTGCATTTTCGTTACTCGTTCCGTTTCACCCCTGTGTGTCAAACACATTCCAGACCCTTGTGGCGAAATCCGGAGCGTTGCGACAGACACCATGACCGTGTTGTGGGATCACTGCAGTCTGACCTTTTCATTTTGGCACAATGGTATGAATATGAGGAAGGACAACCAACAAAACACTGTTCTCTGTTGTACTAGCAGTACAACAGAGTAAATACATTAAAAGAACAATATTTGCCAACAGAAAATATAATGAACTGTGTTTTCTTCACAACCCTGTCCGTGACATAACGACAAAAATATAAATTATACATCGTATCATAGCCACGTTTTTTTGCTAATTCTTAACGATTTGCTAATTCTTTCTCACGATGTATTAAATCATGAGCCCATTTTACTAATTCATTCCCTCGTTTTAGTTAAATCGTGGCCACGTTTTACTAATTCATTCTCTAGTTTTAATTAAATCACGGCCGCATTTTAAGTCCTTTTATTAATGCGTTCCCATGATATATTAAAACGTGGGCACATTTTACTACATAGCCTGCGTATGGTAAAATATTATATATCGTGGCCATGTTTTATTAATTCATTCCTACGATGTATTAAATTATCGGCATGTTTTACTTATTCATTCCCTCATTTTACTTAAATCGTGGTCAGATTTTATTACTTTGTTCCCTCGTTTTAGTTAAATCATGAGCCCATTTCACTAATTCATTCTCTCGTTTCAGTTAAACCGTGGGTACGTTTTATTAATTAATTCCCACGGTATATTAAAATGTGACCACGATATGTATAATTTCTATCATCATGTCATGAGCGGGGACCCGTAGAATTTGGATTCCGATTCGAAAAAACCCCAGGAGCTGTAAAATGCTTACCAGCGGTGAAGGAGAACCTTCCAGAAGCAGCGAGAGAGGACCACAGACACATAGTAATAAGCAAAAATACAGCCAGGAAACGAGCATAAGGTTTTTCTTTGGGATTAAGTGCGCGTCTGCAGAAGTTATCATTTATTTTTTTTATTTTTATTTTAATAAACAATCATCATTTAAATAAACTGAACGCAAAATGTTAAAACACAATCTAGAGTTAATAAACAGTATCCAATGAACTATCCATTTTCTTAGCCAAGACAGCAGCTACAGGACTTGGGGGGGACAGCTTGGATGGGATGGCAGTCCATCACAGGATCAGCTTTTAAGTGGCACAATTCCCATGCATTCCCTACGTACCTTGTGTTCAGATTTCGACATTCCACACTCTTTCTAGTCTCTTACCAAATATGAACATTATTAGAAAACAAAGCAGACAGAATGATAACTCACCGCTGACTGGTTCGCTTAAGACACCACCAAGCACTTTCCAACCAGGTACCACTATTTCCTGTTAATTTACAGTTCAAACTTATTGCCAGTGTATCATCAGCACTGCAACAAGCATACAGCGGGCAGTGGTAAAACTCCCTTGTTATAGTTGTAGTGAAGCTTTATGTACAAAAACACTGAAGGTCTTTGTTTCACTGCTGTCAGAAGGTGATAACAGCCCCCTGGGAAGCTGGTGAATATTAAACGCAAGACCTGGTGGTCTTCAACAGCAGAGTCTGTCTAGCACTCCACTACCAATGTTACTTTCAATTAGGAGACTTCAGATATGCGTTTTCAGTTGGGAGTTGAGCGTTCAGTATATTTGAGAACAGGGTGTGTCTGCATACAATGACAAAAAGGATCAGATGTTTTGTGCGAAGCAGTGCTGAAACCGTGCTATGAAACCATATGTCTTTGCAGTTGCACTAATTGCATGAATTGTGCATATTTTTAATAAAAACAATTCTGTGTGTGTAATTTTTGTATTATTGCTCAATATCCCATTCAGTGTCCACAGACCAGCCAGAAAATAAATTCTGGTTTCATTAGCTGCATATATACTTTTACAACGTTTCATAAAAAAATAAATAAAGTTTATAAATAAATAAAGTTTAAAATGGCTGATTGTGCTGCGACCAAAGGAATGTACTGGAGCCACACATCTGATTGTGAGACTGAATGATATAACCGCATCTGTAACGATCAACAGGAGATTCATAATTTTGCATGATAATAACATGAATCCCAGTGGTAGCTGAGGGAATCTGGGACACAGTCGCATTCATTGTCCAGTGAGCTTCTCCAGTGAACCCACCGACAGCAATGAATGTTGATTGTGACCTTTGAATTAAGATATTTCGGAAGGAACAAGCTGTTTTTCTTAGTAGCTGTCCACTCGCATAGGTTCCAGGTGGAGAATCAGCAACTCTCTGTGCTGGCTGGCTGTGAGATGCACAAGGGCTGACTGCAGGGTACAGTCAACGGTCGATGGTTTCGTATATTTATCTCAAAACTCACCGACAGCGTTGAATGTTCACTGAAGCAAACACGGCCTGCTGGGCTATCAGAGTCTGGCATCTGCTAAAATAACCAGTGGATGGGATAACAAAAGTATTTGAATTCAAATGCTACAACGTTTGGTGGACAAACATATTTGAAAAGCATTGTAAACATTGAGGACTGGTGTAAATCTTTGATCAACTTACGAAAACGAATAATCTTCCAGCGTTCAGACATAGAGTAGCTAGAGAGTCTAAACAGGTATGAAGAAAACATCGAATGACTGGAAGCTAATGACTCACATGTTTTGATTTCAGTCAGACAACAGCGGCAGATTCATACTCACCAGAAATGGCCGAACAAACAACGTTTCACTACTAATCACTGAAATTCAAGCAGTTCCTCATTGCTACTTAGCGTTCTTTTGAAGACTATATTCTGGTAAAGCACATGTATCAAACGTAGCTTGAGCTCAAGATATAGTAACAGTGCTAAAAAGACTCTAAATGAGAAAACAATGCAATTGGGAGCTTGCGATTTTCTCCTTGACTGTATAGTTAAATAGTTAATGCAGTTAATAATAATAATCAAATTTTGAGGCTATATGAAGTTGTGAGTGTAATTTGGAAAGTTGTGAGTGTAATTTGGAAAGTTAGCATAAAAGAGGCCCAGAGAGTCTGGTGGATGATGGCCTGTCATGCGCATGCAGAACTGCTGCATATCTCACATAAGTAAAGAAGAATTGCTGCATGTTGTTCACACGGTTGTTCTTTCAGGGCGAGTGTGTCTCATGTCCGTATTCTCCCCATCTCTGTCTCCCCCTCTACCAGATCTGCACAGAACAGGATTGGTGCTTTTGGCTGTGCGACCCAAGTCATATGATATAGACAGCAATCCGTCATTAGTGCTGGAGTGTTCCAGTGGAAGACCAACCAGTCCCTACTGGCTTGTCCTGAAGATGGGGGGGGGGGGTTATGTCTGGGTGTCAAGGAACAGAGAGATGGTCGGGCTGTTATTGCCATTTGGTGAATTTATTGTCTTTGATTCTTTCCTTCTGTATTCACTCTTTCCCCCCTGGGAAATCGGACGGGCAATAAGGCAAAAATGATTAAACACCTAACAAAACAACAAAGGGTAATAATTAAAACACTTAATTGCATTACCAGATTCCATTAAGTACTGTGGCGACCTCTGCATAGAGATGAGTATGTCTTCACCTGTAACCTTTGTGACGATCAGGTAACTGATCAAATCAATCAAACCCGTCGCACATACATTTTTTTTGTCTGTGTGAAGTGTGTATTAATATTATTGAGAATTAACCAGAAATGGTATAACATGAAAACATATGAAAATCATTCACTATATAAAACGACTGACACAAAAACTCCGCATTTCTAGCACTTTACGGTTTTTCAAGACCATCTGCTCCTACTAATTACTGATGCGTTTTCCTAAAACGACAAATTATAATTATACCCCCAGCTATATTTAACTGTAGCCAATCAGCATTGACTTGCAGAAATACAGAAGAACAGACCTTCTCCTGTGGTTTAGGGCTTCATTCCTTCAAAAAGCCCTACAGATTAACTGCTCCTTCCTTCCACCGCCTTTGACTCGTGTCATCAGAACTCCGCCATTATTTCGTCAGGAAGGTGAAAGGGGGACCCTGAGTCATACTGAACCTCCAACAAAAGCGACACGAGGGCAGGAAGGAAAGCATGAAACTTACCATTCAGTGGCAGCACAAACTCTTTCTTTACTCTCTTTTTTCCCTCTTTAAGGCAGACTTACAGAATGACCTTTATGTTGCTTAACTGAAGAGATGCACGACGAGCCAGTTATTCTCTATTCATGCCAATGATCTTGGCTGGGGGGGGGATGATTAATCAGCAATCACATGCTAACAGTTAATAGACTGGTCAGCTTATGGCAGAATTTCGCTGACTCATGCCCTGTTGGTTTCTCACGTCCGCTTGAACTTTTACGACACGTTTGATATCACTGTGTGCCTCCACGGACGAAGGCCTGCTGCAGGCCTGCTCCAGGCACACTGCGCATGGTCGGCTCACTAGCCTCCACTTTAAATACCAACATGGATGCTTTTGAGGAGCGCTGGGGTAGTTTGCAAACCCTAAGGACTATTTACCAGGTAAGTAAACTGTGACATACATGTAAATGTGGGTGTGTGTAAGTGCGACTTGAATCTAATTGAAAATCTCACGCGAGCCAGCTGACCGAAGTTGGCTTCCTGAATTTGCAAAACTTTGTGTGTGCTGTGGTATGTCTGCAGGGAACATCTGAATGATATTTTATATTATTGCTATTATTATTATTAAAAATATAAATATAACACATTGTGTGCATGTGCAAAGCATGCGGCTTGACCAGAGAAGTACGAACGTTTCCCTGTACGCGTACGCAGAGTGGATACGCGAGCATCGCGCTCGTGCAGATGAGTATAAACCAGCCTTGAGAAACGTGAGTTTCTAATGAGCCAATTATAATCTATCCACTGACAAATGTCTTCCTGAAGACGTCATTTTTACTGAATTAAATACGTTATATCCTGGGGTACTACAAAATATCTACACATTTTATATATGCAACATGCAGATATCTACGTTAGATGTACCTATCTGACCCAAGCATAAGTTGATATTAGCAGAAAATTTATATTGTTTACAAAAAGTACACACACGTAAGGGTTTTATCACAGTCCATTACACTAAATAGGGCATTCATTCTTATTACATTATTGCTCTATAAAATGGCAGCCTAAATTTCAGTGAACTACTCATTAACTACTTGAAAAGTGCTGAAAAGCTTACAGCAAGATAAACCGACATTAAACTGATATTTAGCTAACTGATGACTAATAGAAAGGAGAGGGGAGGAAGTATTTGTAGCATAAACCATTTAAAAAGCCATTTAAAAAGCCAAAAGCCAGCAAGAAATCTGTCCAAATGAAGGAGTCTTGCTGTAATCTCGGCCATTCCTGATGTGCAGCTGCTGGCAATGTGATGCACTCTCAGGCCTGATAGCACTGGAATTGCCCCAAGGCACAAAATAAGTACCCAAACCACATACAAAACAAGGTGTGATAGCCGTTATAGATTGGAAGCACCTGATTATAGATCTGAACCAGGCAGCAAAGCTCTGAAATCTAATTGGACATCATAACTGTAGATGTGGATCGTATAGTCGTGTCAGCACATTAAATAAAGGGCTCCCACTGGCTAGAAATGAAAAACAGTCACATAAACCGAGCAGTGAGAGGGTCTCTCACGACATAGCTGCCTGTCTCCAACTCAGAGTTACTCGTATGCTACATGGTCCAATCATATAACCAGCAAACAAACCTTCAAATACACAAGACATGGGAACAGAAAGAGAAGCCCATTTGCGTTTTTACCTATGTGCAAATCACTCTCTGCACATTCCACAGATTCAGTGACAGAACCAGCTGAACCCAGTGAACATCAACCAGCTGATCCGGCAGATGAAGAAGCAGCACCCACTGCACCACTCCTGCAGTCATGTTATCTCCTACATGCAGAGAGAGATTTATCAAGGATGACTGAATAAAAAATATGCATACCCTGAAAAATTATTTCTGAATTCTAAATGACTACAATCTCGTACTGATGGATAGAGCACCTTGCAACCCCAACAGAGTCCTTGGCACCAGCTGCAAACTGAAGTTTGAAGACCTGACTTTAAGACCTGCACAAAAGTAAGAGTAGCCTTGGAGCAAAAAGGCAGCCATTAGCCTGCGCTCACTCTCTTCCCCTCCTCCATCGAGTACTGACACTGTAGCCATTCAAGCTTGGCAGAAATATGTAATGATTTGGGGCCCAGATGCCCTATCCAACCATGACACACAACCCCTGTGAAGCCCCCCACCAAGCATCTTTTATTCCCCCACCTACATCTAGCCATCCGTTACCACCTACTGTTACAGAGATTTTATCCAAACCGAGGAAGACCAAGTGCAGAGGTGGCAAGATGACTTGATAAATAAATGTGTAGCTGACTGTGAGTCTGCGCCTCTGGCTCCTAAAGCAACCAGCCATTGATTGCAACAAAATGCACCTTCCTGCAATTCTGCTGCAACAATTACCAATTTGTGGGTGAATAACCGTCAAAGGCATATTCTAAGGCAACGTCCCTTGTGCCAGTACCCATTAGGTCATGATTCCATAACCATCACAATCCTTTTCCTGTGCACACCACCTCATCCATTACTCCGCACCGCATCCAATTACACTGCTCGGCTGTAAGTTGGCTCATCGTTTCACTGGTCAGCGCCGCACGCTTGCACGCGGCGAGATCCGGCAAGCCCTAAGGCGGCATTTGTTTGCAGGCTACATAACAGTCATCATCTGCTCAGGAAGTGTCTAGCTCGGGTACCGACTCGTCCAGAATCCGTGTGGCTCAGTCAGTTCGGATCACATCTCCCTTGAAATCCAATGCGTAGGACAGGATGTTAAAATAAGAAAGGGTTCTGAAGCACCGCCTTACCGGCTCCCACAGACATACCGATCCTCTAGATAGTAACAATGACACACGGGAGCCTTTCTGCTTTTGTTTGTTTTCGTTTTTTTCTCGTAGGTGTGCTGGTACGTGGTTTTGTCTGTCCAGTCCTGCACAGAGCCCCGTGATTTTTCCATTTCAGTCATATTTGTGTAGGTGTGCAGACATTGCACTGCACGCTTGGTCCATTTGTGGCTCTTCGTGCTTTCGTAACGTTTGGTAACATAATAAACAGCTATTAGCTTCCTTGGCCATCTTAGTTTTAGGCTCCCCCACGACTGACTTTAAACAACCGCCTATGACGTACCACATGGTAAATCTGAAGGGTGGCCCCCCCCCACCACCCCATCAACCCTGAACTCTAAACAGGCACTCAGTCTCTGTAATGAGGGCATTAGCTTCACTTGTATGAAGACTTGAGTGGTTTCGCAATGAAGAACCTCTGAAATATTGGTACAGTGCTAACGTGCAGTCTATGTCTGGGGACAAAAAAATAAAGACCAAGACAGTTCAAGTGAATTGCACATAAAATGCGTAAAAACAGAATGTCATACCGTGAATTGGATAGCTAAGCTATTCTTGTAAGAAGCATGATTATTTGAGCATGCTTAATTAACTGTGAAAATGATACACCTATTCTGGATATAATGCATATTTGGTGTTTTTCCACCACACCAAGTAGCACACTTTCGGTACTCTGAGAAAGTACCAAAAGGACGGTACTTCAAGGCGTTGATTTTCCACTGCTGTAAAAACTGGAACCAGCGCCGAATGACATCACAACGCGAGGCGGGTTTTTTGTACTGATTTTAAAAAATGGCTGCAGTGTATTATACGGTTTGGTGATGTGCAATATTAATACCAACATCGCATGTTATGCACATACAATTCTTACATCATTAGTCAGCTATATTAAAATAAGGTTTTTTCTGACTTTCAGTTCTCTATCGACAATCTAGTGCCGTGGTTAAAGTTTTGTTAAAATATTTTTACTCTGTTAATCTCATTATTTGATTTGATTTGATTTCATTACTCTGTTACTCTCGTAGGAAAAAAAAACTTAGCAAGCTTTGCAGTTTTAATTCTTATTCCTTTTGTAGATTCGTATATGTTTAAAAATCAGTTTAAAGTTTACCTCTGTTGCTCTTGCATCAGTGAAGCATGCGTTCTCTGAGACAATTGTAATCATTTTCATCCTTCATGTTTAAATCACTCAAAGATGAGTCTGAGAGAAATTCATGAACTCCTTTTTCGTGTTATAAATACCCCGATATTTATTACAGCAAAAGAAAGAGTTTCAAGTCCCATCCCAAAGTACCGAAGTACAAAAGAAGTACCCCAGCTGGTTTGGTACTTTCAGTACTGGAACTTTTGGTACTGTTACTTGACCCGAGGTCAATGGAAAAGCTAAAGTACCAAAAGTACCAAAAGTACTAAAAGTACCATATTTGGTGCAGTGGAAATGGACCCATTGTTATTGTTTCAAAGATGATGACTGTTTACTATGTGTAGCCAGCCATCAGACACCAGTATCTATCCTCTGACAGAACAGATGAAATCATGGTAAATGACTCGTGCCTCGACATGCCTATATGACACAGATTTGAACTCTGAAATACCAGACAATAATTTGGGGTTAACACTGCTAGCTTCAAACAGGGATGTTTGTTCAAGAGTTTTAAAGATTAAAAAAAACATGGAAAGATGAAACGTGGTACAGTTTTGCAATATTTAAGTATGGACCTATGAAGAATGAAAAAGTGCCTCAGTTTGAAACGCCGGGTTTCATTTAGTACTCTAATTATGGGGGTGGGATGGGGGGACAGCAGAGGTGGACTTTTCAGGTCCGGAAAGTAAAAATCCAAACCAGGATTTTGTTTCAACCAACCAGTTGAGTATGAAGAGTCAGACCACTCAACTGGTTGGTTGAAACAAAATCCTGGTCTGGATTTTTACTTTCCGGACCTGAAAAGTCCACATCTGGGGGACAGAGTGTATGTGAATAAACCTCCTGGAGTGGAATAAGGTGCCACATAAAGCAAAGCGAAATCTGCTGTCAGCAAAACATAAAAAACAACTACAATAATGTAGACTAACTGAATCTTCTCGATTTCTTACATAGAAAGGCAGAATAGAGGACCCAATAATTACCTAGCTCAACCCCCAACAACGAAAAGTATAAAATCATTTGTTCATTTAGTGGTAGCTATTTCTGGGGAACCTATTCATATTTGTTATATAACATCGGCTCAGTTAATAGGATTATAAAATGGAAGTAATGTATTATTTGTTTTTTGTTTATATTATAATTGACCAACTGATTGAAATCACATTCTGTGACAGCCAGAGCAGAACAGATCCATTAAATGGGGAATGAATGGATACAGCTTATGCATATATGTGTGTGTGTGTGTGTATATATATATATAAATATCCATCCCACAGATACCCTTTACCCACATTTTCTGTTCAGCCACATTTGGTGAGTTACAATCAACCAATACAGTTCACCACTAGCGACACGACTGACTGCCATTCCCTATACATATCTATGGCTAACAGCAACCAAAATGCCTCTTAAACATTTAGAATAAAATGTTTGGTTTTCTACTAACCTCAGGAATATGAGAAGCGTTAAAGTCAAATATCGTTATGAAGATCAGAGCTGCAGTTTCAGGCTTTGGCTGAACATTTGTGAACTACGATTACCAAGTGAGACCTTCACCATCTGGAGACCAGAGGGAGCACCTAGAGTTCCATTAGCAGGTCTCTGCAAATCTCAGACTATGGACATAGGCAGGGAAATCATTTTACTTCAAAGACGTGACTTGAAAAACCTGCTGTATCAAACGGTTTGTAAAACTAAGCATCAAGATGAAAGGGTGCAATAAAGACACAGGCAGTTTTAGAAAAAGGTCTCCTCAAATTAGGTGTTATCTTGACTACATGGCCTCTTTAAGCCTGTAATTTAAATGGCGCTATCGAGGCAGCCTGAGTTAAACCAACCTGAAGAATACAGACAGAGGGAATTACGAGCCATTGCAGTCTGCGTGCGGGGGGATCAAGGGATGAGATTGCAACCTTTCATTGTCTGCCATGTTGTTAAGAGGTCCTGTTCAGAGAGGGTCAGGACAATCTGTTCAGGAACAACACCATCAATACTCCTTGTGGACACCTGCAAAAGAAGAATAATAGATTTTCAGATTTTTTCAGATTGATTTTGTTTTAACATTATCATCCTTCTCAACGGCTAAGACCAGCAGAGCTAGCAGGCATCACAGTGTTATCATGATACTAAATCATGCAAACAGTCTTTGAATCTGGGCTTTAAAAATGTCACAAAACTGAGCAACAAATACAAAGAATATGTAAATGTCAGAGCCCTTAGCCGATAAATATTTGTTTTTCACTAACAAGATTTCAGCAAAAGAAAATTCTCGACAGTTCCTCTCTAAACCTGTTAAGAGGTTTAAAATGTTCTATTCTGTCAGCACCACAACAGAGCAGCATTGTCAGGTTGATAAAATGACACTCCTATAAGCAGCGTTAAGTGCTTATTTTGGCTTTCAGTACATATTTTCCACATGTATGAAAGTACAAGGTGTGTATGACAACTGAAAGCGTCATGCAAATAGCCCAGAAATGATGGGCTTTATTATATAGGATTAAACAACATGGCAACTTCCTGGGTAACTGTCTCACACATTCATGGTTGGGGGCTTGGAACTGAGTGGTGTGAGTGGATTTCGCATGTTCTCCCCATATCGTGTGCGTTTCCTCCCAAAGACATGGGCTAATTGGCCTCCTTAAATGCATTTGTAGTGTTTTGTAGTGCATTATGCGTGATTATGTACTGTGTGCCCTGTGATAGACTGCCATCTCATCTGGAGTTTCACCTCTCGAATGCCCTGTGATGTCTACAGTGGGCTCTCTGTACTGAGAGGGAATTGGAGTTGTGATTTCCCCTCCATTCATCTTCTAACCATTTACTCTGGTTGCAGTCATGGGGAGGTTGGAGTCTCTCTCAGGTAGCACCAGGCAGAAGGCTGATTTGCACCCTGGATGGGATGCCGGCATGTGACGTCCCCTAATTCAATATTTCAGCACCATTACAAATACACAAAATTTGTTTTAAGCGTTTTTTTTTTGCACATTTACCGTCAC
Organism: Brienomyrus brachyistius; assembly: GCF_023856365.1. NCBI lineage: Eukaryota > Metazoa > Chordata > Actinopteri > Osteoglossiformes > Mormyridae > Brienomyrus > Brienomyrus brachyistius. The sequence goes on along the minus strand of NC_064547.1, from coordinate 15,921,446 downwards.
AGTGTATTAGAACATTCATTACAAAAGATGCTGTTCCCATGAAAAGGGCAGCATTTGCCGATTCAGCCAATAAATGCATCGTTATTTCATACTGTTAGGTTAAATCATTATAATTACTGAAAGAAAAAAACTCAGATAAAGTATTTCAGATTTAAAAATAACCTATAGGAATATCGACACTGCAATTATTCTCTCCTAGGAAAAATGCCACTTATCTCACACCTTAACTTAAATAGTATCCTTGTTATCCGAAGTACATCTTGTAAAACTGCTATCGGAGAGATGAAACAACGTAGAAAAGAAAGATTCAAAACACAGGCGAATGACAAAAGGAGTAACAGATTACAGTGTAGGACTGGTGGCCCACGGATGTCAGAGCAGAGGAGGTCCTGTACTGCTACTTCCGGTACTTTTGTAAACGCATGTTTTAGATGCACCCGAGTATTCAATGACATTCTCAAAGAAAAATATAACTTAGGACAGCATTTCATCTTGCCAAACTTGTGTATTCAATCTAATCTTGGGAAATCTATTAGTACTTGTCTGTACATAAAATGCATTCTGATGAATCTTAATGAATCCTAAACGTCTCCAACAGATTTCAGCTTGGAAAAAGCAGAGAAATGCATAACTAGGAGACTGGGCACCCTTGGCATTCAATACTTCTCCCCAATTGGTGCTCTCCAACATAAACTGTATGGGTAACTGAAATAATATCGAGAAATATATATATCCTTTTTTTTTATTACACGACTGTAAAACTGATAAATATAGCACATTACCAAAAAAACGTATACGCCTGCTCCTTAAGTATGTGTGAAATCATTCAGCGAGAAGGATTATGCTATTTCCACTGTGGCTTTCCGAGGATGTTCTAAATATAGCCATTCATAAGAGGAAGTGTAGGTAATGACCCTAAACCGATCTGTTCCTGGCAGTAATATAAGACAGGAATACACTTCATGCAGAGAAGATTAATTTGAATGAGGAGACCATCTTATGGGACATACAGTGAAAGTCACATGGGATCTCCAAGTCATAAGACGACTCAACGGTGACTGAAAAAAAAATGAATGAATGGGGGAAAAGTAGAGAAGCTGAAAGCTCACAAGACTGCAGAGATGAAAGCACATGGTCACAGTGACTTGATAAAACTGGAATGCATCTTTTCTATCACATAGTCACAGCTCGGCTCGAAAGTAGATAGCTGGCAGTTTAAAACAACGTGAGTACATCAAGAGAATTATATGATAAGAGGAGGGCAGGCAAGCCATTCGCTGAGAAGGTTGCAGCTCAGCTTTAACATGCGGAGAGAAATCCTCGCATTAATATTCAAACGCTGTACAAGTTTAGAGTACAAGGTTTTAAAGAGAAAATTACAAACCTCTTAAACCCAATAAATGCTGAACAAGAAACTGGACACTATTAAAAGTCTTATTTCTAGAACTAGTCATTATAACTGGCCAGTGTCCCCAAGGTAGCAATTGAACTAAAGACTAATGTAATTATTATTATTATTATTATTATTATTAATTATTATTATTATTATTGTGGCCGCTAGCTTCACGTGGAGTCCCTGTATCCCTGTATTAATTATTCTTTCTTACAACAAAATGCTTTAAAGTTGCTTTGCATTCATTTTGAATATATTCCTTATCTGAGCAATTGAATAATAAAGAATGACACAAGCCTTTCGCATTACGCAGTTAACACACAGTCCACTGTATATTTCAGTCATGGGCATTTTAAGGTTTTCCAGAACATGCAATGAGATCGGGAATCACGAAATTCGCGCCGCTGAGGTGCGGAGTGTTCTATATCTCTGTTGGTCGCCAAGCTCTTGTGGGCTTTAGTCGCTCCGGTGTCAAAGCCCACCATTGTCAGGAAACCCCATCTGGACCGATCTACAGCCCCCTGCAGGAGTTCCCTTGCTCCAAAGAGCACCGCTGGAGTGTAAGAGGAGCAGCCGTCCAGCCTCCTGTTCTGGCCCCGTGACCCGTGCGTTGGGATTAATTTAAGCGGCAGCCTCAGTGCGCAAGGCTGAAGACTTCAGAGATCTACCGACTCAGAGGCAGAGCGTAAGCTGCCAGGCAGAACAAAATTAAAAGCAATGGTTAGATGTTAAACGCTCATCTGCCAGGCACAAATAAAATGAAAACACCAAAAAAACACGAACGGTCATTTGTTCAGCACGGGTCATAAAGGTTCCCCCCCCCCATTGTAAAAGGGCTGACATCACATTTCTTTTCCTTTAACCATCCCTCCGTTAACAAGGCTCTTTGTCTGTCTTACATTGGAATAACCCGGCACAGGGCAGTGGCCGAAAAGGCCTGAGAATTACGGTTAACGCGCCGAGACCGAAACAACAAGGGGGGGAAAGAGAGGAATCAAATCTGCATGTGAATGAAGGACAGGAAGCCGGGCACACAAGGACCTGGAGTCTGAGAAATGAAAGTGGTTTCCGAGTAGTTATTAAATCTATAAAAGGCAGAAGAGGCAGGACGGTGGCAGAGACGGCCGGGGCGGGGGGGACGAGCTGTTTGTTTCAGGAACCGCAGCACGGACACATCACGGGGACGGCCCCCCCTTTATGACAGGGTGTCTTTAATTAACCCTCTTGTGATAACCGCTTCAAGTGATACCACAGACGAGCAGAATCTCTGCGGGCCAAGAAGAAGTGAACAGAAAAAAAAACAGGAGAAATTATAGCTTTCTGCATTTTTCACGTTTTATATCCATGTTACCTATAATCCATCAGTCCCAGCCTGTCTGACCGCTAAACAGGCTTGCGGATGATTTACTGCCACTTTGAGTGAGGATAAAACATTCCTAGTCAAAATCGCCGTGTCTTTTTTTAATATGCAGCAGTGGCTGGAGAGAGATAAGACCTTTTAGACGGTTTTACTCTGCAGTTTATGCAGCGAATGAGAACCGCAGAATGGCCAGAAAAATGAGAGATGAAGCTGAAATGATGTTTTTGGGCATATTACAGTTATAGAGACGTTAAATAATGGAACACAGCACTGGTTTAGTGTTAATCCACCCTTAACTATGCACCACTTTGGGAGCACAAAAAATAAGAGCAGAAAACACCCCAGCCTTCTGTCTAGAGGAAAAGGTCTTCGTCTTCTTTGCCAAAATATGCTTTTACATTTACGATGCACTTTATTGATCCCAGGAGGAAACTCTGCTACATGCAGCAGTGAGGTATGTCAAGTGCAGACAAACAGACAAAACAAAACCAACTGCAAAGGCAGTGCAGTTTGCATGGTGCAAACTGGCTTTTACAAAGTACACAAACAGGACATGGTGAGCTTCCGGGGGGCGAAGGTGGACAGGCACTTGTCTACAGCCAGACAAACCAGTGCGATTTGGCAGTTTTCATGTTACACTTCAGTTGTTGATGCCATGAGATTTAGATGTGAGCTTCTGATGCTGGAACCCAGGCACATTTACATTAACAAGCAGTAGATTTACAGACTGTAATCCAGTATTTATAAACACAAGGCTGCTGATTCAAGATGTATTTACATGCTAAAAAGCAAGCTAATTTCATCCCTTAAACCGCTTTCTACGTAAATCGTGAATCATTGCCGGTGCTCGGTCCCTTGTTCCCTCGTTCTCTTCTGGGGGGGGGGGGGGGGGGGCTTTCCTTTTTTTTTTTTTCCAAAATGAACTCCCCAGGATTGGCCATAACAGCAAGCGTGATTTAGTTACCCACCAACACCCCAGGGAGAAGAACCCGAAGCAGAGAGCTGATTCAGTGGAGATGCAGTGTGACGCACTAACACCTGGAAATGCTAAGTGACAAAAAGGGCAGCGCTCCTGCGCTATGGGGCATGGTGACGGACAGTGGCTATGCCAGGGCAGGGGGCTATTGTGGCACGCCCCCCCTCCCCCCCCCCAGCCCTGTTGAAATGGCTCACCTCCCTCTGCTCCTGATTCTCCACAGCACGCTTCCTCCTGGGCTTCATGGAGATCTGGAGACTGAATGAACTTGGAGGCTGCTAGCTGCCACAGGCACAGTCTAAAACAGGAAACGGGAAAACAGAGAACTCTCAAAAAGCTGCTGGATGTGAGGCTTCCGCTGTCTTTAGGTTTTCCCTCCATCATACCTCCTAGACATTTCACCCCAGCTTATGGTATATGCCGACATTTAAAAAGGTAAAGCATGGAAACTCCGGAATCAGCCTAAACGAACTCGGCGGCGCGGAAGATGAGCGCGAGACAAACAAGGAGACAAGTCCTTGTAGAAGAGTTAACGAGATCACCCTTCGTTTGCGGACAGCACTCTCACTGCGGCTGCACGAGCACTGGGTTCAGAAGCACTAAATCTACCAGCCATGCTCCAGCAGTCTACAGCACATTCACAGTGCATTTTGTGCTATTAACATACACTCTCCAGTCACCTGAACCCTCTACACTACAATAAATCTCCTCAATACAGCATTTCCATATCATTTCATAGAAAGAGGAACGCTTGTATTTTTACGGTATTAAACATAATACCTTGGGCATTTCTAAACACCAGGGTTTAGTGTGATACCGCCCAAGCCCTACTGGACACCAAGTCTGCTTCATGGTGGTTCGCTTCGACACAAATGAAGGTTCCAAAAATTTTTATTACCATAAAAACTGAGATAAAAGTTGAAAAGTGAGTTGCTATAGGTTTGTTGTTGTTGTTGTAAGTAGTAGTGAGTTTGACACGAGCCAAAAGCACAGGGATCCTCCTCCGCCAAGTGTACGGCGGCGTCTCTGTAAACAGCTGGATTCACATTCAGGTTCCACATTTTTTTTTATTTATTTTTTTTAAAGGTAGAGTCCAGCTGCACAGACAAAGGGTGGTGGTGGTGGGGGGGGGGGGTTAAGCCAGGACTGCAGATGGAACAGTAAACACCCGAGCAGCCATCCACTCGCTGCGGTCGGCACAAGGAGGCCTGTGTGCGGACAAGCAGAGCCGTCCTCCACGCTGCCTTCAATAGCGGGGCAGCCATACTTAATCCGCACCCTGCTCTAAGGCCCCGCCCCCTCTCCGCACCACCAAGAAAAAAAAATCCCGCTGAACTTATGACTGTGTCTTTGTCTTCCCATCTCCTCCTTTCTATTGACAGTGAGGCATTTCTCGACCAGCCTGGGGGGGAGGGGGTTGGCTAGCCGTATTTCAGTCCCCCCCCCACCCCCCCACCCCCCATTTCTGTACTTTTCTGTCTACTCAGCAGAAGGGGTTTGTTACAGGGTGTGGCAGAAACTCCAGTCTCAACAGTAACCTTCTAAATATGGCTTTTTCGCTACCTATATATATATAAATAAAAGACCATATCAAAAAATAAATAAATACAATAAATCAGCAGGGCTTAGGGTTTTCTGTTTCGGTGTTCAGAAACCGCCCCCCCTCCGCCCACCCTCCCCCCAATTAAAAAACAATGAACTTTCTCACAGCAGTCACATACTGTACTGTAATGCCAACGCTGACAGTAAGTTAAAATGTCTGAGGTCACAAGAACGTCACTCGCCTTGCGCATGCGAGGTCCTGCTTCAGCTCCCATCAAACAGGATACCGACTGACGCGGACCTTCGCAGGCAGACGGGTGAGCTATCTGGTCACGGAGGCACGTCAGTGGAGAGCCTGACAGATCTGACCCACCGGAGTGCAATACGGATCCACACTTCTCCTAAACCCGGGAGACCAGGCTTCTGTTACATACTGCAGGGTGTAGATTTAACTTAGCTTAAACCTCAGAGCGTGGCTCTACCACACAGAGAGGATTCCAGCTCTCTTCCTGGAATTCTCACCACGCGTCGCCTCTGCTCGCTAAGACTGGCTACATTTCCACCCAGCAGATTTACACACTTCTATATGCTTCATAGCTAGTAATAAAATATCTCTTGCGTGTAGTCAGATGAGTAGGGTAACACATTTTCAATTTTTTAATTCTTTTTACCTGCTGCGCATTTGGTGATAGCTGCGCAATGTGCAGTTTAGACATTCTGCACTGAATTCCAGTGAATGTGCCTTCAGCACAGCTCATTCGCCTTGGGGTCAAACGTGGAATATGCACTGCGAAACACACTGCGGCTTCGAAACAACAACTGGGCTTTCATAAGGCACAACAAGCTACCTCTGAAATATCCGGCCAATGCAATGTATATAATCACACAAAAATGAGCCTTAAAGGACATTCACTTCATTAACACAGAGCAATTATATCATATTCTCAAATGAAACTTAAAAAGGCCAACGTGCTATTTTACACAGGCCAGCACTATCTGTCCAGTTCTGGTTAATTCAGCTACAGTAGGTAATAACATAAGCCATCTTTCTCACCATCTGTTAACAATTTGAATATGTATGCCCAAAATTTAAGGATTTAATGACGTGTGTTGTCATGTAAAATAAGAGATTATTTACGGATATTTCTGATTTACAGACGTGAGAATCCTAGGAACAGAAACTCCGAACTTTAGGTGTATCGAAGGTGAAGGTTTCACATTTATCCACATTAAATGTTTAACGATCCTAAAAAAAAAAAGACTCCCATGCTAGAGAAAAATACTACAAGTACATTTAATACAAAAAGCAGAAAAACCAAAGAGTCGTTCACAGAATCTCAGAATAGTATGAAACACTTCAAGAAAGACTAAAACCGCTCTGGTAATATGAAATTCCAAAAAAGATAAAACTGTTCTGCACTTAATAATTTAAATGCTTGAACATTTTCACCAACACAAACTATCATGCCAATATATAATTTTTTATTTGTCTTAAGAGCACAATGCATGTAATAAATGTAGGGAGGGAAACTCCATTAGAATGTTTGGGAAAAAGACCCACACCAAACAGGACTAATGCATTCTGATTTTAACATAATATATTATTATTAAATCAAGGAAAGCGTTACATCCACCTTCAAAGACAACTTGATATTCATCATTTAGGTTCATGCATTTGTCAAAATGCACATGATTTATCGTATCTGGCATTCTTGGGGTTATTTAATAGGATTTCAAGGTCTAGCAGTTATTGCACCGCATGAAGGAATTACAAATATAAGAAGGATAAGTTACCTGAATAATTAACACAAAGGGAACCTATGATACAGTTAAATGCCAACTGTGCGGGTCAACGCTGGTCATCCCTCACTCTTCCGTACACAGCTATTCAAATTTTACGGGGGGTAGCAGACAGAATACGGAACTTCAGATTAAAAAGATAAACCTGTGTGGGGATCCTACAATATATTTGCACATTTCAGCCCCAAATGCAACAGTCCAACAAAATGATCAAATTCCCAGGAGTTCCACTGTCTAACAAAAGGCCTAAGCACAAAAATGGGTAAATGTGAGGGGGGGGGTCTGCTAATTGCGACAGATTCATTTCCTCAGAAACCAAGCCTAATCAAGCAGTTGGATTCCAGTTTGTTTTCAAATTTGACAGAAGGAATCTCTGTCATTTCCTGGCATTCTTGCATCCATATAAACTTATATTTCAGCACAAAGGAAGCCATTTTGAACAAGAACCCCAGTGGTTACAAGTCCAGAGTGGCTGTTGACAAACTACAATGCATCTTCCAGTAACAAATTCCACAGTGACAGAACTTATCGTACATTGTTTATGCAGCCTGTATATCTGTTTTGTCTCACATCGTTGTGTTAAAATTGTAGGTTGTTCTGCAATTTCTGTTTGTTTGTTTTTTTACATATAGCACTAACCAATATGCACATAGAGATTAACAACCTTTATTTAAAAGTTTATTTACAAGGGATAATGGGGGGGGTGGTATTCTGTGCCAACCCTGCTACATTAGAATATGTCAAATTAAATAAAATAACGTTAACATTTCCGTATTGCAAAACAAATCCAACTACAAAGAGAGTTCAGTCACGCACGCAGCATGGTTGTTAAACTGATTTCAGAGCATTTTTTACTAAGGAAAACAATGCAACACCACATTATAATCATCACTTTTTTTTCTCTTATGCAGCCTAATTACATAAACCAATTGTGCAGGCAGCAGTTACAAATGGGGTTCAAATGAAAATCTACCCCCCTTTGTTAAATCATACGAATTTCCAACAATGCATTGAGAGAGGACCCGCTCTGTCAGAATTAGGCAGAGGTCGAAGGGTAAGTGAAAAGAAGGCTGTGTAGCCTTTCTAATCGAGCTCTCAGACCTCCGGTAATCCCCCCCCCCAACACCCAACACAATTCTGTTGGGCTGCAAGTGTGCTGACAAAAATTAATTGCCTCTGATAACACAAGCTCATCATATTCCATATGCAGACTTCACAGGCAAGCTAATGCCACTATTCTTTGTGCAGTTCTATATGTGCTGGGATTATATCAGTCCTCATCCGCCCAATAATTAATTCAAATTTTAAGTAATTAGTAAGTAAATGAATTTTCCTTCCTATGCAATAAATCTGAACTTCTTTTCAAAAGAGCCTACGTTCTGCATATTTCTCATGTAATGTCACAGCAGTTTACATGCAAGAAGTTATGCTTTTTTACACCATTCCAGGTAGCAGCCTGACCTGCCCCTAGGTGCTGAAATGGATTGCACAAGTGCGCCATGGTAGAAAACAACCCCCCACCCCCAAACACCTGTGAATTGAATCGTGCCGTTTAGACCTGCTGGCCATGTGCGGGGGGGGGGGGGGGGGGACCTGTGGGCCAGGGGTCAAGCACTTATTCAGGAAGACAATCCCTCCACAGCCCAGAACGCGTTGCGGCAACGGCATCCGCTCACTCCGCCGCATCAGAGGTGACCTGCGCCGCCGAGGCGGAGCCTCCACATCTGCCCCCGCGGGGTCGCCCATCTGTGGTGACACGTTCCCGCCGTCTGGCTTTATGGCCGCGCCGGACACTTAATAGCTGCGTACCACACATACATGTCTGAGTGTTTGTCTGGAGATTTCACACTCGTTCGACTGTTAAATTCCACCGAAAAGCTACTGCATAAGTACACATGAAGCACGTACAACGACAGATATGTATGTACCACTAGAGAGATACGCAGTCAAAGTTGGCAGCGTGTGACTCAGGCTGCTGCATTAGTGCTCGGGAGGTCATTGGTTCAAATCCAGGGACTGGGAGAATGATTTCCCCATTGTGTCCACAAGCAAGGTCCTTACCCTCCAATGGTTCTGGGGACTGACTGACTGCTTTCACAATTGTACATTGCTTGGATAAAAGCATCATCTAAATAAATGAACGAAAATATGTACTTTTGACATTTCAGGCAATATTTGTCAGGTATATTTTAGCTTTACATTCTCAAATATATATGACACAGGTGTGGTTCTAGGAGAAAAAAAAGAGGCCGACAATCATTACTATAGAAATATCTTAAAATGATTTGGAAAATATTTTATAATCACTGGTATTGTAGCACACCCCACAAAGATGTGGGGAAACCCAATGCACCCCTGCAAGCTTTTCATACAAACAAATACAAACGAATCTCTGACTTTACCAGCGAGTGACAAAAAAAGGAAGCTTCATTAGATACGGTGCTTCGGTGGAGGAAACCTTCTCACATCGTATCCCCATCACCACAGACGGCTCCCCACATCCATCCTGTCGCTCTGCGGCTTCACAGGCGAGCAAGTGGCATGCGAGTCGAGACCACTGAAGTCATGCAGCCATTGACAAAATGGCGGCACCCCCCCCCCCCTTCCACAGAACGGCGTTTTCTCAACATACCTCCAAGGGTAGAAGTTTGGGTTTTGGGTCTATGAAGGACAAGTCTTTTTTTTTAAATGCTTGATTTGCTGAATTCTCACGCTGGTAAAAAAGTCAACATTAAAGATATTTTTACCTTGTGAACTAAATGGACCAAAAAATGAAGAAGGAAAAAAAACACACAGTTCTGCTGCAATTGTAACTGAAGATTACAGATTTGTGCTTGAACCGATATGCCGTAATTATGAACTCATAATTATATTGTGACTGGGATAGTTAGAATTTTAGAATATTTTTCAAATTTATATCCAAGCCCAGCTCCTAATCTGTGACATGCACACAGCCGTCATCTGACAAGTTAGAAAATTAGAAATTCTAATTAATACAAATTAGAATGAACTAGCCAATTGCAAATTCACCTTTTGAATCCTAAAGCTGAACTGAAATGACAGGGAATTAATCCTTCACTCAGTTGGGTGTTCCATCATCAGCCATCACCGCTAGAGAGCTAATTCCATCCGCTTAACAACGTCACCGCGTCTTAAGCTATCGGCGACGTTACGGTCAAAAACATTACGGTTTTTGCCACACAGGGATTAAAAAAAATCCTCCTACTAGACATCAGAAGGAAAGACGTTCTACTCGGGGGTGAGAGATGCAGCCGTGTGGACTGATCTTTCTCAGGCATACGAACCAACAGCATAAATAGCTCTTTGATCATTAAGTGTGAGATTTTAATGCCCCCTTTGCTCTATTATCTAAAGGGGCAGACCTCGAACACATACCAGCATTGTCTTTTTTTGACAGAGAACCAAAAACATTTTTCAACGTAACGAGTCCTGAATGGATAATAGAATTAAATGGATGCGTCTACAGGACAACGACACTATTTGCCTACAGTAAATTTAACCAAATTCAAAAAGTTGAAAGTAAAAATTGATTAATAAGAAAACCCATGCATTCATCTCCCAACCCCTTATCCATCGCAGGATCAAAGGGCCAAAATACTAAATAATCAGATAACACTGGTGTATTTCATAATCTTATCAATTATTCGAGTGTATTGTGGACTACAGGCTACTAATCTGGTCACGCTGTACTCTATAAGGGTATTAGAGGGATATAGTCATGGCCTGAAAGATGTAGAGAGGATGGATGGCGGGAGGGAGAAAGCGATAGGACAGGCAGCATTTTAGGGACATATTTTCCTGCCATTTAATACCAATATGAAATGATTTCCAGTGAAAAATAAACAGAATGAAAGTACATGTTTTTAGGGCATGCGTTTTAAAACATCAAATTAATATATAGCGTTCAAGGTTGTACATCAATGTGATGAAAAGCCCTTGAGTATGTGAGTATGCACATTTCTTCTGTGAAAGAGGGCTTGCACCTGGAGCAGAGAGAAGCATGGGGTTCAGGGGGTCAAAGGTCGTCCCACAGCGAGGCACTAACTAAACAAGACCTTACACCCTCTGAAAAGTCCAGACAACCCCTGCAGCGTCATTTCACAACGTGCACGTTCTTCCTCCCGAGACACGGTAATCCACAATGCCCCCCGATAACCGGCGTCTCAATTACCCTGTGGTGTTTCCATCCCCCTACCTCCTTTCATGAAGATTCCAGAACAATTAACCTCTTCAGCGCCACAGAAAGTTTCCCAGGAAAGCACGGCCCAATGACCACAAATTCAATCATACCCAGAAAGAAAATCGTAATAACACACGTAAAGTCCATTAAATGTGTTTTCCATTAAATGCTTCCAGAGGATTCCTTCACAAATGATTTCAGCTCTTTCAAGATGGGCTATACGGCTGCAGGCCTGATTCTACACACGTTGCAGCTAACTGAATGTATCAAAATGTCCAATGATATAATGATTACGTTTTGAAAGTTTACAGAATATTAAAGCAAGACCAACCGTAAAAGGGCTGTAATTTTTGGCACTATTCCTGAACCACCCATTTCATACAAAACAAAGCCAATCAAACCTGCATAAAAACAGCAATATTCTAACTACTATATTAGCAATTTTAATTTACAATTAATTTACAACAATTTTGCTTCTAATCATTGCATTTGCCACATGATTTTTTAAGACACAGAAGCCATACAGTTGTTCTGAGTACCAGTGAAGGCTATTGACCTTTCGGAGAGGTCGTTAGGTCCAGACATAGGGCGGCTTCCTGACACCACCATCCGTGATCACAGGCTCCTCCTACGGCTTCCTGACACCACACCGTCCGAGCTAGCAGGCTCCTCCTGCAGCTTCCTGACACCACACCGTCCGAGCTCGCAGGCTCCTCCTGAGGCTTCCTGACACCACACCGTCCGAGCTCGCAGGCTCCTCCTGAGGCTTCCTGACACCACACCGTCCGAGCTCGCAGGCTCCTCCTGAGGCTTCCTGACACCACACCGTCCGTGCTCGCAGGCTCCTCCTGAGGCTTCCTGACACCACACCGTCCGTGATCACAGGCTCCTCCTGCGGCTTCCTGACACCACACCGTCCGTGCTCGCAGGCTCCTCCTGCGGCTTCCTGACACCACACCGTCCGAGCTCGCAGGCTCCTCCTGAGGCTTCCTGACACCACACCGTCCGAGCAAGCAAGCTCCTCCTGCGGCTTCCTGACATCACACCGTCCAAGCTAGCAGGCTTCTCCTGCGGCTTCCTGACACCACACCGTCCATGATCACAGGCTCCTCCTGCGGCTTCCTGACACCACACCGTCCATGCTCGCAGGCTCCTCCTGCGGCTTCCTGACACCACACCGTCCGTGCTCGCAGGCTCCTCCTGCGGCTTCCTGACACCACACCGTCCGTGCTCGCAGGCTCCTCCTGCGGCTTCCTGACACCACACCATCCGAACTAGCAGGCTCCTCCTACGGCTTCCTGACACCACACCATCCGAACTAGCAGGCTCCTCCTACGGCTTCCTGACACCACACCGTCCGAGCTCGCAGGCTCCTCCTGCGGCTTCCTGACACCACACCGTCCAAGCTCGCAGGCTTCTCCTACGGCTTCCTGACACCACACCGTCCGAGCTCGCAGGCTTCTCCTACGGCTTCCTGACACCACACCGTCCGTGCTTGCAGGCTCCTCCTACGGCTTCCTGACACCACACCGTCCGTGCTTGCAGGCTCCTCCTACGGCTTCCTGACACCACACCGTCCGTGCTCGCAGGCTTCTCCTGCGGCTTCCTGACACCACACCGTCCATGCTTGCAGGCTCCTCCTACGGCTTCCTGACACCACACCGTCCATGCTTGCAGGCTCCTCCTACGGCTTCCTGACACCACACCGTCCGAGCTCGCAGGCTCCTCCTACGGCTTCCTGACACCACACCGTCCGTGCTTGCAAGCTCCTCCTACGGCTTCCTGACACCACACCGTCTGAGCTCGCAGGCTTCTCCTGCGGCTTCCTGACACCACACCGTCCGTGCTCGCAGGCTTCTCCTGCGGCTTCCTGACACCACACCGTCCATGCTTGCAGGCTCCTCCTACGGCTTCCTGACACCACACCGTCCGTGCTTGCAAGCTCCTCCTACAGCTTCCTGACACCACACCGTCCGTGCTCGCAGGCTTCTCCTGCGGCTTCCTGACACCACACCATCCGATCTCGCAGGCTTCTCCTAAGGCTTCCTAAAACCTACTTCATGTTCCTTTCAGGCTAGCTGAAATAAACATCCCTTTCAGTGCATCGTGTTTTAATGGGCCGCCATTCTGCATTTCCATGAAAAGAATTTCAAATATTTTGTGCCCTTCACGGTTATCCTCTGAAAGAGTTATAGTGGAAAACACAATAAGTTGCAGATAATATCAATTTAAGAGGTTGCTCCAAAAAAATCTCATTTACACAAATATGCTAAACATAATATGTCCACTTTGTTAGGTGACCTTTGGGCTAAATAAAACTGATAAATCTCAATAATGGTGTGTGTGAAAGAACATAAATCAATTTTTAAGATATTATTTGTGCATTTTTTTCTTTAGATGATTGTCTTTCACACTTTTGTTTTGGCTTTAGCTGGACAAAATGCACTTTAAAAAAAGCAATTTAAAACCCAGAAACCAGACAACACTCTCTTGTTGTTGCAGTTTATGCTATTTTTTTCTGCTATTATAAGCATATGGACTGAGAATAACTGCTTTCAATACAAATGGTAATCCGCAATACAGACCCTCCCTAACCCCCATCACCAAAAAAATATATCATTTGCAGGAATTTTGAGTCAGGAAGAAACCTCTTACTGAAATTAAAAATGAAACAAAAGATCATAAGTTCATAAAATCTGGTTGAATCAATCCCAAAGTAAATTTTCATTTTAGACTTAAACAAACTAACCAAAGTCAAAGCTTCACATTGCAAGGTAATCACAGAAGAATCGGCTTTTATTTATCAAATTTGTCAGTACAAGTTTGTATCAGCACTAGTGGCATTCAAAATCTCTGAAGCTGGGTTTGGAATTCAAAACTGGGTAATGAATTATGACCTGCCAGTTTATCGGCCTGAAACAAAACATACCATGTGTGAGGTCTACACTAAGGGCTTCAAGACCTACCAAAGTATGTGCACAGACACACAGTAACAGACTAAGCGAGAAACATCTTTACGTGATGCATCGGAAACTGACCTATGCCAATAAAAATAATTACTTCTTTTCACAACTGCAAATCACACCATCGGTGCCTTAAAACTATCCATTTCTCATGTCTGCTCCCACGGAAAACCCAAACGTACAACTGAACTATTTTGCGGCTACGTGTTAAAATAGCCCAGGAAAATAAAAAGGGGGGGGGGGGGACAATGTTTTCTTTCATGTTCCCATCTAGTGCGCGCCAGATTCTGCCCTTGCTCCATACATGGTGGCGGAACTGGCCCAGCGAGCGTCGCTTGTTGGCCCCTTAATTGTAGGGGGTGGAAAGAAAAGGGAAAAAAAAAACAGAAGGAACACTGGCTGCACTCCAGACAGACTTGAGCTCTGTTGATCATTATGTCTAGCCTTCAGGTGTCTCAGCCCTGAATGGGCGGTAGTTGGGGGGGAGGTGTAGATAACAGAGGAGCCAGACAAAGACAGAACATACCAGCATTTAAAGAGAGAGAGAGAGAGAGAGAGAGAGAGAGAGAGACGGGGAGAGGAAAAAACACAGCTATAAAAATTTAATTAGGCATCCTTCACTTAAGTGAATTTCTGTGTTCCTCTGCTTTACTCTGAGCACCACTGGGAAAGCGGGCAGACAGATTCCATTAGTACTAATTAAACACATCTGAAGCTCTTCGACATCATCCAGTCTGACAGTTTATTCCGGAAAAAACAAAATGTATAATAATAAGGTAGAATCCCAGCCCCTGCATGTCTATGCAATGCGCCTTCCGCATCACTTCTTACTAAGATTATTACGTCCAATTTCTATGAATGAACTGCAAAACTGGACAGTTGTGACAGACTAAGGGAAGCACCTCCACTACACAACTGCACCGGGAAAATACAGTTCCTATAAATACAGGTGATTATATCTTGCATTTACATGCAATACAATAGAACATAGCATTCACTGTCATAATTCGGCTAAGCTCCGGAGGTGAGGTACTGTTATAATTCAAAATAATTAAATGCATGACTGCAAAGCATGGAAGTATCAGTCAATAATCAATAGGGATTTATCTGCCAGTGTTGCACAGCTGCACTCCCAGACAGACGGCAGGCTACACCTTCCTGGAGGGGTCAGCGAGTTTAAAGTACTTTATTTAACATGCGCCAACCAGCTAGTGTTGACACATTTAACCAGTTACTGTAATCAAAACAGAGCAGACAGTCTGAACAAAAGACTCCCGGCAAAAGTATGCGAGGCTTGAAAATAAAAACGCACAGCATATTAATAAACATGATTATGCAAAAGTAACCTTCTATATATAATACACAAAAGGAGAATACATAAAGTAGTTACTGCGGTTCAATAATACAATACTTGTATATAATCACATAACGGTGATGACAAAACAAAACAAAAATTTAGGAAGTAATTGAAGTAAAGAAGAAGTCAGGTGGATACTTACAGCGAATCTTTCAATAATGCTTTTGCTGAGAGCGAACTGGCAACGCTGCATGGGGGAAAGTCCTCTTTAAAAAAAAAAAAGAAGAAAAAAAAACAAGGCTCATGTGAAAAGCTACCAATTCATCAGCTCTTACTCCTGAAGCCCTCCGGCTCCCGCATCCCCTCCGCGTCTACAGATCGCGGTCCGTTCAGCCCAAGAAGAAAGACAAGAGAAAGGGGGCGAAAAAATATAGCGGCGTCACGTGATTGGCGTGAAGGTCATCCATTGGCTAGCCGAGCGTGCATTCGGGCGCCAGGGGGGCTCACGATTGGCCCGATGAAAGAACGGTCGCAGAGTGGCTCCACCTTGCAGCCGGAGCAATTTTATGTGCAAGAAATTTTTTGTTCAGTGTACAAGTGTTCCTCAAGGCAAATGAGCGTAGAAATAAATATAGGAATAAAACTATACTTATGAATGATAAACATCTAAAGCACAGTACATAAGCTTGAAGAACGTCAAGGAGTTTTTGTCACAAAACTCTTAATTAGAGACCATTGCACTTTATATATATCCTGTGGTATAATTTGACCTATCCTGACATTTTATGTTTTACTGAGCGATATTTGTGGATTTTAAATAACATAATGCCAAACGATGGGTGATGCATTAAGTGTCTAGACCGTTTCATAGTCATTGTACAGGAATTATTAAGTGAACTAATAGCTAATTCATTTTAAATTAGTCGAAAGGGCTTTGGTGGCATTGTTTGAAGTGCAGAAATAAACTATGCGCCAAGGCACTTAAGATATGGCGTTTTAATTTGCAACCGTTTATTTGTGTTCATTGATCTTTATCTTGTAACTGTAAGTGGGTGTGAAGCATACATGTTGTAGGAGCCCGATCCAATCAAACCATAATTAATGGATAGATTAGCTGGAACAAAAATCTGCTTGCTAAGGAGTTCCCCAGAGTCTGACCTGAGAAATGGCCCCAATGTTTGCAATAGACTTCGTATAAATTTAAATATGGGAGGACAGCCACAGCTCTTCGAACAGCAAATCATCCTACTTCTCATCTTCTCTCACACATAGTACATTTAAATTACTTCATTTTTTAAGGTTCCAAGGGTCATGCTGAAACATTCCACTAAAACATTCTGCAGGGCTGTATATTATATGCGCCCGGACTGGGAAACACAGATTTGGACAAAAATAGCAAAAATGGAGAGAAACATGTGATACATCCTAAGTAAAATACATAAGTTGATAACTTAACTCAACATATTTTTACCATTCCAGTGTAATTCTGTCAGAGGTCCATGTAAGCAAGTAAAATGTAGCCTGTTTATGTCACACAGCATAACAAGACCACAATGCATTGTGCTGGTTTGTGTGTGTGTGTGTATTTCTGTGTGCTTGTGTGTGTATGTGCGTGTTTATGAAACCGGAGTGTAAACCGTGAATATATTGTAATCTAAAGAGATAAAATATTTACACGCTGCGGATGTATTCCGAAAGGAGAATTCATTTATCAGCACCGGTGTGTAATAAAGTGTAAGAGCTTGCATGGCTGTTTCAGTAATTTGTGATGCTGTCGGTCTCGCCACATTTAGCATCGTGTTGCAAACAGGTGATGAATACAGCTACAACTCACTGAGTTGTAATGAGAACAAGCGACATTAAATAGCGATTATTATGTGTCCTCCGGAGGGAATTTACAAGCGGCGCAAATTTTGGACTACCTGGAAGTTCATGTTTGCTCAGTGAAATATTCAATGGGTTTGTGTTCATGGTTGTGTAAGCTTCTTTTTCAATCTTCTCGGCAGGCCTTAAGTATTAATAATACTGCTCGAAATGACCAGATTTACAAACTGACATGAAAGCATCGTGTCATTAACTGTAACAAGACACACTGGAAATTCATTTTGTGTGCATAGTGACTAATACCGGGTCTTGGTTGAAGGTACTGAAACAGAAACAAAGCTGTAAGGATGTCACTTTGCATTGCAAAGTGTGCACTAATGAAGGTCTTGGTGACAGCGTCTTACTACCATATTATATAATGATATGGGAAAAGAGTCGAATAACTATGTAAATAAAACATTCTGGCCTCCTACAACCCGAGTTGTACCAAAGCATTGTACAAGAAATCGGGTAAACAGAGCATTGATAATCATTAAATCGATATTTTGCCACGATTTGCCTTGTTTTGCCAAATCAACTGATGATTTTCAGACAGCACCATGCAGGTCTTTATTTTCAGATTTTTTTGGGTTATTCTCAGCACGCTCATTTAAATCCTGCCAGAGGGATCCCGTTCGTTTAAAATGTCATTCTGGTACAAAAAGTTCCACATTCTGAAAACCTTGTCAAATTACTTTGCACCATGTTCTTTACAAGGAAATGAAAATGTTAGTTACATAACTTGATGGAATGGAGCTTAGAGGACATTCATAATTATAAATGGGAGAATTCAGCATGCTACATGCTGTACAGTAACTCTGTTTTCTGCAGGTTAGCTATAGTACTGTAGATTTTTCATTGTAGTCTGAAACTTAGAGAGAACAGTATCACAGTATATATGAACAAGCAGCAGTTACCATAAGGTATTGAGCTACTTCCTGTCATGTAATAGTTGCATCATTTCGACACTTGTTATCAATGAATAAAACCATCTAAAGTCAAATAGTCTTCAGAACCATTTGCAAAAGTTAAAACTGAAACTTAAATGGTTCAGTGGGTTGTCCTGTAAGTCTAAGAATTCATGGTCTGTGTAGATATGGCGGGAACCTAAATCATCAACAAAAGAGATCTAATACCCTTGGATTTTATGACTTGGGTAAATATAAAAAAATCATTATATTAGTAATCCAGTAAACAGAACGTGCTGTTTTGGACGTTGCACTGAAGAGCAGCTCTAGAGGGTTTCTGAGCACTTAACTGCCTCTTCCTGTTCTCCCTTTGTTCCACGTACGAGTCTGCTATCATTAACCATCTTCAACAGCTCCTTCCAGCAGGTGTGACAAACTGACAAAAGTGAGGCCAGTTCTGAGGATAACAAATAAACAATCATTTTGTTTTTACATTGGAAAATGTCTCTGCTATAAATATCCCAAGATTCAGAACATTAGATGTCCTGTAAATGTTAAATTATTGTTTTCATCTGCCAACCAATCGGTGCACTGAAAAAAGTTACGAATGCCTCGTAAATCGTTAAAAAATACTGAATTTCTCGTCGATAATAGCAAGTCTAATAACAATGAATGCACAGTTAGACAATTTCATTGGTTAAACTAATGTTATAATGATATACAGAAAACTGGAAATTCTGCTATTTTTAGCTGAAGGACATAGCAACACTTACTTATTCTACAAACACAGTAGTGACTTCAAACATGTTTAACTATAAAAAAGTGCCACAAGTGTTATACATGTGCAGACAGCACATTTACTCTGACTTTCAACAAGAATCATCTGCAGTGCACTCTGGGAAAAAAACATACATGAACACTATTATGAGTCCAGCACTTCCAGACACTGCCCTATGAGAACAACAAAAGCAATCAATGAAATATAACGCAGTCAATCTTATATTTTTTATTAACTTCTTCAAGTATGACAATAAAATTCAGGAAATGACCAATAAATAAATATTATAACATTGTGTATTTGATGAACTTTGTTGCTCTCAATCAATCACTCAGTGAGATAAAGAACCAAAACTAATGATATTCCTTAAAGAGATGAAATAGAAATTCTTCCTTTCTTTGATGTCTTTGATAAAAAAAAATATAAAGAACATATTGTTACTTGGAATTTCTATATTTTGAAATAAATTTTATGGAATACAGTTTTAATAATTTTTACATTCCAAAGTTTAATACAGAATGAAGTTATGGTTTAAACTCCATATATATATATATATATATATATATATATATATATATATATATATATATATATATATATATATATATATATATATATATATATACACACACACACACACACACGCAGGAACACACACATATAAGCAATTGAAAAACATTCTTTTACACTGAAAGTTAACATGTTGGGAAGCATTAAGTCCTTTTCATAGCACAGTTTGAATTGAATTTTGAATTGAACATATTTTCCTGCACCTGTACACACAAGCAGAGTAGTTTTATTTGGGTGACAGGACGACATTGCCTCTTGGTAAACAAAAGGGTATGTGACCAAGGTGAACAATCTCCGATACATTTTCACTCCCCACAGGAAAGGCTGTCTGTATTGGGAACAATGGATCAGCTTTTGCCAGATTATCACAGAATTTCTTTCTCCGTGTTACTTTTAATGTGTCTACAGTAACACGCGCGCTATATTTATAATATGCTCAATTATATGCGTGTGTCTTCAACTGTATATTTAATTTATAGTCTACCCAGTACGTGGTATTGAATTTCTTCCTCTATTGTTGAAACGAATGTACTGTACAGAGCGTCTGGTTTCTCTTTGCAGATTTCCATGGAAACGTATTAAAGCAGATGATGTTTCTGCTTTACGCCGATAAATCAAAATCAGTCCCCTACTGCTTGGACGCTGAGGCCGTTTTGATAGAGCGCTGCCAGGCTGCATTTGCGCGAAGCTAAAACACTTCCTTTTCACCTAACCCTTGGCAAAAAAAAAAAAAAAACAAATGCCTTCGCGCATTTTGTGCGGCCATTTACCAGCGCATGTTTAGGCGAATTATCCTCTGCTCTACCCACAAGACTTTTCTTTTCGTGGGGGAGGGAAAGAGCAAAGAATGGAAAAAGGAAATTGAATGATAACATTTTTTGTGTATGCAGACACAATTTTTTTATCTGGCTTACTGTATCTATTTTTTCTCTCTTTTATCTATTCTAACCGCAGTCTCACATGATTAGAAGCAATGCATTAATTCGCAGAAGAGCGCCGTTTGTGATTTTATATGGCCACACTGGTAACGTTTGACGTGCCGTCTCTTGCTGAGGCCACAAAGCACACAGAGTATCTGCGGGGGACTTGAGTTGTCTCCAAACCCCCCATCTGTTGTGAGGTAAATTCAGACTGAGTTAAAAAAAATAAATAAATAAAAAAAAACGGTTTTGAGGCTGGGGACTGGCGGCCATCATTTGCAAAGTCGCTCCACTAATCTTCAGCCGCTGCGGGTTTGATCCAGGCACAGCGTGAGGGGACTCGTGACATCTGCCAAGACCCTCCATTGGAAAAAAAAAGAAAACAACTGAAAAAAGCTGCATGAGGACGCCTGGGAGCTGGCGTCTGTCGGGTTCAGCTGGACCGGTCCGACAGTGTCACTATGCACCGTCAAACGAATGCCATCATTTACATAAACTCACATGATAGATGGTCACCCCCTCCATCCGATTGAGTGGCGCGGCCCACTGTATGACAGGCGGGGGGGAGGGGGGGGGGTGTTCCTTTTGGTGGGTCCGGACTCAAGCCCGACTGACTATGGCTGTCAGTAATCCTCTCAGCACTAAATAGCACTTCATTGGCAATGATGGCCACTGTTCCTCACTTCTGTTTAGGATTTAGGTGGGAGCCACAGCCTACAGACACGCCGGAGAAGCGGGTCCGTGCTTCAGAGCGCCTGCGGCCTACAGACACGCCGGAGAAGCGGGTCCGTGCTTCAGAGCGCCTGCGGCCTACAGACACGCCGGAGAAGCGGGTCCGTGCTTCAGAGCGCCTGCGGCCTACAGACACGCCGGAGAAGCGGGTCCGTGCTTCAGAGCGCCTGCGGCCTACAGACACGCCGGAGAAGCGGGTCCGTGCTTCAGAGCGCCTGCGGCCTACAGACACGCCGGAGAAGCGGGTCCGTGCTTCAGAGCGCCTGCGGCCTACAGACACGCCGGAGAAGCGGGTCCGTGCTTCAGAGCGCCTGCGGCCTACAGACACGCCGGAGAAGCGGGTCCGTGCTTCAGAGCACCTGGATTCGTCGTCTTTCCTGCTTGGCGTTTGCCTGCCGATGTTAATTACGAACATATGCTTTGAACATATGTGAACATGAATTTATTTGTATACATGTACTGTCCATGTGCGTTGCATAAAATTATGCACGTAAAAAAAAAATTAAATAGAACTGCAGTGAGGTTTTACTGGACTGGACTGGACTGGATGAATGGATGGATGGATGATGGATGGATGGATGGATGGATGAAAAAATGTACAATATTATATGGTCATAATTGTACAGATAAAACAACAATATATGAAACTACAACTATTTTAAAGCAAAATTCTTGCCCTATTTTGGGGAACAAAAACAGTAGCCCTCCTAAATTTTTAACAAAACACAAACTGCGGCTATAAAGCATGAGCGTGATATTTATTTAATGGTCTCTCCAAGAAGAGACAAAAGAGTAGATTTCGGCTTAAGTTAATCCTTCACTCAGGCTATAGCCTGTGGTTGAGCTTCAGAATTAATTACTCAGCCTTGCGATTTCTGTGGTGAAAGCAACTAAGCATAACCCATTTCAGCCCATGGGACCAATAAGGGCTACCTGCCTTGCAGCCTACCTACAAAAAGCAAAGGCTTGGTTCTCCAAAAGGCCTCCTTTTTGGAAAGTGAAGAAGAAGCTGGTTCCGTTTAGGACCATCTTCACTACACTGCATCCATTGTGACTCCTCCCCCAATTGCCTAACTGCATCTTTTATTCTACATGTAATCTGCCCCTTTCTTCAGTTGACATCCTCAGGTTTTGTGAGCAGAACCTCGAACGAGCACTTTACTGAGTTCTGGTCGAGTGGTTTGCATTTTGACTCTTCGGACTGGCAGTTTTGATTCAGCACGTGCAGGACATGAGTCGTAACAGGAGAACAGCTAAAAAATCCCATGGCTAATTATGAGACAAGACTGTAATACAAAATCATGCACCACTTGTATGGCACTTGCAGGAAGTCTGTTTACAAAATTAAAATGAACTGGTACATAAAGCTTAAAATGCAAGCTTCAAATCCAGTTGTTTAAACAAAGGGCAATGAATGACATACATCCATGACAGTGTTAGTCCTAGGATGGACGCACACTGTGGGGGTGGGAGAGGGGGGGCATCCAGGTCAACATTGAGGTCTCAGCTTCACCTGTCAACACACAGAAGCTCTTCTGAGTCTGCAGGCCAAAGTCCTTCACCCTCAACGGAGAGTGACTCGTTCTGACAGCATCAGCTCACAACAAGAACCTAATCTCATCCTCACGTTGGCCTTAGTTTATGCACAGCCAGCACTGGGAAAGTGCACAGGGTGACATAAAGAAGAATATAGATAAAAGTGGCTCCAGTGAAGCTGGTTTTGGTAGAGCATCCTCAGCAGATGTTATGAAAGAGCAGGTTTTTTATGCACCTAAACAGAAGACATAAGTTACATCTTTGAATATGAGGTCTAGCTTAAGGTTGATTTTCCTACGTTTGCCAAGAAGTTTATACCCATTTAGTTCTCCTGAAAGAACCAGAAACTACAGCATTTAGGTGAAATATATATTTGCATCAAAACACTGCAGTTCTCATGGAGTTCCAGATAAAATCCAGCCTCAGCTCGATCTGTCTGACGTCTTGCTTATTATGCTGCTGTCAACGTGGGTGATGTTTCCTCTACAGCCCAACGTGTGTCCATCTGTGTGAGATATCGGACCTGTCCAGTGCACACCCTGCCCAACACCTCATGTATTCCAGAACTTTGTAAGTTTAATTGGATAAGCAGTTGCAAAATAAATGGATGGATGAGAGAAGGAATTCAGTTTGGCATGCTCAAAGGACACTTACAACCTCATACTCAACTCATAGTGTCATTTGTGATGAGAATATTATATTTCAAACATACCATGTTTTGCCAGCTGGCTAATAAAAAAAGCTGCCACTGGGAATAGCTCTGCATCTTGTCACACGAGCTAAGAGCAGACAGAGCAGAAATCCCCATGCATCTGTCCAGAGTCAATTATAATATCAGTTTGTGGCAGGCGGGTTCAGGGATGGCTTAGTAGGAGGTGACTTCATTTTAACTTAATGTTTAGTTAAGTCTGAGGTGTCACATTTTACGGAATTCATCATGCCAGTCTAACTGCTGTACAAGGACGGTCTGTGAAAGACTGATAAACTCCGAGAAAAAGTAAGATTATTTTAGTTTACTGGAAAGAAGCAATTTTGTTTTTGATAATAATGCTCATATTATTAAAATAGTGGTGTAAATATATTTGTTGATCATACAAAGAATAAGGTAGGAAATTCATATTCAAAAACTATGGCAACCAGCCTAAACATGTCTTGAATTTGACTATAGAGTCTGCAACATCCAGAATACTTACTGTAAACTATTTAAAATGTGCATGTGTGCGCTCTGGACTGGACATGTACTGGAATTTTATCCAGGGTATCACCTGGCTTGTGCCCTATTATGCCAGGGTTAGGCTTCAGGCTCCCCACAATCCTGCTCTGGATAAATGATTAGAAGATGGATGGATGGATGGATGGATGATTTCATTGCTTCCATCACTAGCAATGTCTGCTTCACTGTCGTGTGCTTGTCAGCGTATTAAGGAATCTTAATTTTCCTTGTGTTGAATAAATCCTTCTCTTGGGGCTTAACATCGCTAATACTAATCAGGATTCTGCTGCTCATTAAATGAATAAGTAAGCCCCAAAATGAGTGCTACTTTTCATTTTCTACGCACGCGTTCATATATGAGTTACGTTGCATCATTATAAGCTCAGTTGTTATGTGGTGTTTATGAATGTTGTTCTGCGAACAGACGAATGATAGATGGACGGATCTCTGAGAGATTAGGTGAGAGGATAAGTGGTGGAGGTATCTTTGTGTGAGGACAATATGAAGAAGTACATCTGAATGTCACTGGGTACCATTGCTGGAAAATGTGCCTTGGTTCTATTTATTTATTGAGGTGGTCAGCTTGCCATAAGGTTTTTAATAATTATCATTGTTTGTTTTGTGTTTTGGATGAAATACTCAAGCTTAAACAATAATCCTCTTCTATTATATTCATTCATGAATGTTTCATATTTATATATGAAAATAATTCTCAATGTCACCTTTAAGTAAACATGGGTTTTTTTGTTTAAACTGAACAAATCGGCTGTAAATTGATATCTGATAATCATCTGCCATATGTTTTCATCCCTTGAGTTTTTTTTTTATCTTTTGACTGTACTTATAAGAAAATATGGAATATAGAACAACATGTATTTATGGCCTTCAAAATAATACACAAACTGATATTTTATGTCTTTATTATTTAATGGCTCTAGAAGTAAGAACCTGAATATTTGTTTAACGATATCAAAGAAGCACATATCAAGTTAGTGTAACTAATACAACTTTATAATAACCCATAATCTGCATAAAGTATTTGTATCCTGTAATGTCTTGCATGTAGGTCAGAGTTACTTAACTGTTCTTTGTGAGGGTTGCAATCTATCAGTTCCCCTTTATAGAGCATAATTGTTCTACAAATCTGAAAAAATAAAATTGCGACAACCAAAGAGGAATTGTTAACACAGTACCTTTATTTTCAGAAAGGCACATATTAGGCTTATTTTTGTAAAGTAGAAGATATTTAGAGCAGAATTTGCATCTAATGAGGACATTATTAAAACAAAAGTTCACATACACCACAGCCTGCAGAAATAGACCTCAAGCAGAAGTGATCTAAATGTAGATTACTTCATAAGAAGCCAGCAAGCCTCATTAGCTAAGGGAATGGCTGAAACAAACTTTGGCCGGGTCGAGGAACAGTGGCCTGTAGATTATTGACCTCAGTACGTATTAGCTACTACTTAGCTGCTTTTCAGCCAGATATTTATGAATATACTTAAGAAACCAGGCCTTTGAATGGCAGTTTTTACGTCTGTTTGTAATAAGGGCAGGTAAGCTTTGAATAAGCAGGAGTGATGCACATGAGTTTTATCCTCTCTCTTTAATTACTTTACTAACCAAATATACTTCCCCTCATTTTCAGACGGACACGCCCACTGGCACTGTGATGGGTGCACGGACACGCCCACTGGCACTGTGATGGGTGCACGGACACGCCCACTGGCACTGTGATGGGTGCACGGACACGCCCACTGGCACTGTGATGGATGCACAGATACGCCCACTGGCACTGTGATGGGTGCACGGACACGCCCACTGGCACTGTGATGGGTGCACGGACACGCCCACTGGCACTGTGATGGGTGCACGGACACGCCCACTGGCACTGTGATGGGTGCACGGACACGCCCACTGGCACTGTGATGGGTGCACGGACACGCCCACTGGCACTGTGATGGGTGCACGGACACTTGTTATTTAAGCCTATCAGTGGGCTTCTTGAGATGACTATTGCTGTTAACCAGTAGATTTATCAAGGTCCAGCACATGGTCATGAACAGTAATGATTGTTCCCTGTCACACAAATAAAAAACTAATTATTTTGCCATGACCTAAGCACCTACAATTTGCAGTTTGCACCTTTTTACATACTGCAGAACTCAGTTTTCTTGCTATTAAATGACATTCCTAATATACCTAATATACCTAAAATACCTAATATACCTAGTACGTGTTTATGTAACTATGATTTGATTTAAGTCCTTTTTCACATTATTCTTTTCTTTTTTCCACCCTCTGCATATCGCTGTGAAAACTCTGGCACCGGAAGAAGGGAAACACACTTGAAATATATTTTTCTCAACAGAATCTTTTGAAGATTAATTTGTACTATCATGCTCTTTTATTCCACGAGAACCGAACCAGAAGTTCCAGAAGCCAACATTCCCCCCAGCCTTCCATCATACTACCCTGTCGGATTTCCCCGCGTCTCCCCAGGAGATGTGTAGCAATGAGAGGATATGGATGCCCTATCTTGTTCTAGATACAACAACTGCAATTAGCTGAAGCAGCAGGATTTTCTTTCGCACATGTTACATTTACATTAACTTATTATGCATTGACATTATAATTAAGTTGCATGTTACAATTAATTGCACATGGAGAATTAATTTGTCAGTCAGGATTTTTAATTAGTCTGACAACATGTACATCACCTGCAGGGCAAACACTTACAAGAAATAATATATGCTTTGCAGTTATCGGTATATCATTAAATTCTCTGCAGCCTTGAGAAAATAAAATCTACATTTTAGAAGTCTGTCATATGAAATTAAATACATTTACCAAGCATTAATCAGTAGATGTGTATTCTTCAAAATAATCAAGAGTTAAATGTGGTTAGAAGAAAGAATAAAAATGTATATTTTTTTACCTTTAGGTTTAAAATGTGAATTTGGGACAGCAATGATAATGCGTTAAATGAGCATCTTTATGTGTCTCAGTAAATGTTAATGATGAGTCACATCTCATTGCACATAATTTTCCTGTGCCTTTCCTGGTGAGGGTCACCGCGGCAACACACAGTCAGGCCTGATCTCTTGTTCTATGCACACAGACCCTACCTTGTTATGGAGGATCCCTGGATGTTTCGAAGTCTTGGGGCCTCCACTCAGTGGGACATCCCTGGAACAGCTACCATGGGAGCCGTCCACATAAGATCCGTATATGATGCCTAAACCACCTCAGCTGACTGTCAGGGATCTTTTTTGGATTGCGGTTTGTCTGCCCCCTCCTCACATAGACAGGAGGCCCTCCCAGGACCTCCAGCTCCAGATGACACAGCTCTGTGCATCATTAAAGTACGCCAAGCCCTCCGCCCCACTAAAGTCGCAATCCTTGGCGATACCAACTCACTGTTTTCCAAAGCTTGTTCAAAATCAAAAATAAAAACTTTGCCACAAGCCAATTCCAGTGCCAGCTTGTTAATTTTGGGTGAGGGGGGTCGATTTCTGTCTTTCGTAGTAGGAGAGAGTCAGACGACAAGTATCCACACTGATAATTCACTGATTACATCTGCCCTCATTGTCCTGTATCTTATCAATGCGTCCTTCTTTGGACCCAGAGCACTGCACCATGCTGGATCACAAAGATTTATTTTTAACCTTAAAAATAGGAGTTTTATCACCAACAACAGCACAAGAACCAAAGAAGTAGCACATGTTTATACTACACTAAAGTTCAATGGAATCATGGGACTAAGCTGTCACAATGGAATGCTTATGTGTGACAATAGACCACCTTTTCGTACGCGCCAATGCTGTGCCAGAGTCCCGTCATTCTCCTCCAAAAGAGTGATGCTGCATTTCTTATTCCTTCCCTTTTCCTATTGGCTGCGACTATCCCACTCCCCACCCCCCCTTAAGTCTCCATCTTAAGTCTTTTATTAAAATCCCCGCCTGCTATTTCCATGTCACATGATTCTATTCATTAACCCCCTGCCACGCTCCTGTGGCAATCTTAAAAATAAATGTTATTTTGCTATAAAGTTGTCACCTTGCTATTTTGCGGTCACATCTTTTATAAAATCCCTTCTGTGAAATGGTCAGTAGCTTTGTGCGCAAAAGCACTGGCACAGATTTTCAAAAGCAGGACCTGATTTTGCCCGTAGTAAAGATCACGATGTCTCCAATCTGAGACTGGACATGTCCTGCTTTACGGAAATGCTGAATGTTCAATTCTGTACATGCTCATGGCCTGGCATGATTAATTAAGATTTAAGATCCTTTGGGAAGGTTTAATCGTAAAGGTCCCTGCTTCAGTACCGTAACAATCAGTAACAATCACTGTTAACAGTATATTTCATACGGACAAATAGTGGCTGTAGGGAGTAAAGCATGGAGCCCGGGCTCAATAGGCAGCACTGATCGTCCCCTTTTTCTAAAAGGACCCTGGTCTGAAAGGGCCCATTTTTAAAAAGTCCACGGAATAGCTTTTCCCCCAACAAGAGCCCACTTTAAACTGGTGATACACTGGAATCGCCTAGAAACAAGAGACCCATGAATGGAGAGTGGTGGTAAGAGCGGAGGAGGTATGACACAGTCCTATAAGACGCTGAATGAAGGGGATCCGGCCAAGAATATCCCTCCACTGGCGTTTCTGCTTGCACGCCAGCGAATTCTGCCCTTTGTTCAACGTGCCAGACCACAGACAGAGACTGCAGGGATTCAGGACAAAGAGATTTATCCTGTGTGGAGTAATGCGCAAAGGTGCCCTGTTGTCACACATAAACCCTCCAGTGCGACAGCTTAGTCCCATGATCCCATTGAGCTTTAGCGTAATACAAACATGCACTACTTTTTTGGTTCTGGAATTGTTGTTGGTGATAGGACTCCTATTTCTAAGGTTAAAGAAATCATAGACATGTTTAGCAAGTGCCAGAGGATGAGTGAGTAACACTTTACTTGAGGGGGCACAAATTATGTGGTACACTCTTACTTAATGTATTCATTTAACGAAAAATTAAGTGTCAGTTACGTACTGATCGCATGCCCGTTCATCATTAATAAATCATAATGGTTTATGTACCATTGGCTTATGCAGTTACTATATTTGGTCATGATTTGTACTTCAGTAGTAACTGAGTTGCTAAGTGAATACAGTTACCGATGAGTGAATACATGGTTGACAATCTGAAAGGCAATTATGGCTTAATGGGTCTTGCTATGTGCCATTTGTAAAGAGACAATAGTCTGAAAATCAAATCACTGTTCAGTTATTCTAGCAGAGTGTCCATCAGTTCTTCATACACACCAATGTTTCCCAACCTGGTCCTCGGGGACCCCCAGATGGTCCACAGTTTTGCTCTCTCCCAGCTCCCGGTTAGGGAGCAAAAATGTGGAATGTCTGGGGGCCCCCCGAGTACCAGGCTGGGAAACACTGATATACACAACAGGCAATTTAAAGACACCAATCCAAAAAAAATGCAACATGCCATCGTGCTGCAAGAGGAAACACACGCAACCTCGGGGGAGAGCACGGAAAAACGCACACACACACGTGCACACCCACACATGGAGGTTTGTAATTTTGTAATTGCAGTCACAGATTTTTGCGGGAACCTGAAAAGTTGTCCCCACAATGTAACACAAACATAATCCACATGCATACACACACACAGGTTTGTAATTATATCTTTGTGGGGACTCTCCATTCATTTCTGTGGGGAAAACTGTAATCCCAACATGACAACCTTAACCCCTACCAACCCTAACCTTGACTATAAGCCAACCAAATAAGAAATGTTTGCATTCACAGATCTTTGTGGGGACCTGAACAATGGTTGATGTAAAAAAACTGGTTTTTAATCACATTGTGGGAAACACACACACACACGCACACACACACACACACACACACAATGCCTGGAACTGAGCCCACAGCCCCAACAGTGTCAGACCATTATGATTTGCACGCAGCCATGTCATTCTACAGCAACATTTTCAGCAAGGAAGTCGTGTCATTGTATGCAGCCCAGCTAGAAAGGCAACATTTTCTTTTGATGGTTTTCTTTGTACAATTTAATAAGATTTACTTCTTCACGAATGTAATTGGAAAAATGTTGCTCATCAGAAGGGATTGAAAAACTTAGCAGACTATGCTATCCATTATAACCAATGTTAACTATCCATCCATTTTCCAGCCTGCTTATTCTACTGGGTTCTGGGAGCCTATCCTGGGAGCAATGGGCACGAGGAAGGGATCAACCCAGCCCATCGCAGGGCACACTCACACACCATTCACTCACACATGCACACTTATGGACAACGTAGTAACTGCAATTAGCCTCAGCGAGTCTTTAGACTGAGAGGGGAAACCGGAGTACCCGGAGAAAACCCCACGACGACATGGGGAGAACATGCAAACTCCACATACATGTAACCCAGGCGGAGACTCGAACCCGGGTCCCAGAGGTGTGAGGCAACATTGCTAACCACTGCACCACCATGCTGCTATTTTCAATCTTTATTACTCTTTAGCTAAACAGGTTTTTCAGCAGATCCTGTCTAACTATGCTCTGAGAAGTAACATTTTTATTAGACAATAAAAGGCAGAATGTGTTTCTAATACACTCTTAAAGCAACATGCAAGCTTTCATGAAATGACACATACACAAAACAATATATATATCGTGCCAATAATGGTTCTTTAGGTTACTCTCAGTGAATACATTTGTTCCTTAGGCACAGAGTTCGCCTGTTTGCATGATTATTATTCAGCAATTACCCATTTACACAGCTGGTTAAGCTGCTAACAGCACTTCCATGACTCCACTTTCCTGTCACAGATATCACACTGGTACCACGCACTGAACGCGAGGCCGGGGAACTTGGACTTCAGAACCACAACTGCACGAGAGCCGTGCGTCTCTGCATTCCTTCTCACACTGGTACTAGTCTGGTTGGTGTAAAATTTCATGGACTGTTTGTGACGTAAAGCAATGATATACTTATTTAGCCCAAAGGTCTTATGCTACTGACATTAAATCATTGTGCGTAATAATGATATTTTCTTTAGGATAATTTTCAAATAACTGTTTGTGGCTGTAATTTTTACAGCTGTATATATTCGTTGAATGTTTAATCTGTTTTTTTTTCAGGAAGAGAACAATTTATAGTGGAATAATCGATATATTACGTATCACTTTTAATTCATTTTAAATTACGCCAAAAGATTCAGTGCTAATGAGTAAAATTTGCGGTTTTCATCACGGTAGACAGTGCTGCAGTGTTTGATGTGTTCCCATGAATGTTTCAAGAAGTTACAGTGACATAAACTTCATCTGCAGAATAAACAAAAAAGCATTTTTTCTCCCCGGTTCTATTTAAAGCACATCAGGTTAACAACTGCCTCCTATGTCCCGCTTGAGATTAGAGAGGCCAGCTTAACACTTAAGATGTTACATTAACACTTTGGTTGCTGTGGCAGGAACACATCAGCACTGGGACCAGTTCCCAACTTGCTTCTGCGTGGCGCATTCGGCGGAGTCCTTTCCACGCGTGGCTTTGAAACTGCACGTCGTCCTTCCTGTGCAGTGTTATCTGCTCTGCCGACCTGGCAGCTGCAAGTGGCACACGGCAAAGCGCGAGGCGCCGAGCACCGAGTGCAGAAGGTGGAAGTGGTTAGAAACCGTTAAAGCGGCGGTTGAGAAAGGTAGGGCTGTGCGGCCAGTGATGGGAAACGGTCGTTAGGGGAAAAGCAACCGCCCACCAGAGGAAGCGTCGCGCTGCCTTCAAAGCCTCTACGTCAGCTGTCGCGGAAGAGTGTCGAGAGCTGCTATACCGAGTCCAACCCGCCCCCCCCACACCTGTACGTTTCGCAGGGAGGCCCAGTCATGCCCTGCGGAGAAAAGCGCAGCCCGTCATGTTTGACCCCCAGCCCCCAACACCTCCGAACGCATCAGGTTCCATCACGCAAAATGCCAGAAGACCGGCTCCTTTTTCAGGCTAAGCTACCAGATCATGCTTGTAGAATGTAGTCATGGCAGTTCATCATGTACACCTGCAAAACATAAACAAATATATATATATGTATCTGTGAATAATGCTGTTAAAAGAGGAATTAATCATCCAAGGATGTGCTTATACTGCACCATAATATTTAGGGGGGGGGAGTTATGAAAACCCTTTAAACCTTTTAAATATACTCATCTCTTTCATACTATAAGGATTTGAAGGATCACACATTTCATTTTATCTTGACACAGGTCTAATCAACTGCAAAACATCCTCATTCCTGAGATTAGTGCTAGCAGGGTATGAAAATATGAAAGGGCTGTGAAAATATCTACAGCATGCGGGTTCGTGACCTCAAAGCTGGAAGAGTAATGTGAGACATCTGAGACTTCACAGTGGTGCTCACTGCTCTTAAGGCGAAGACTAACGTCCGCAGTTAATACGCCTATTAGCTACTGGTATCATCGCGTCCTACGGGGTGGGGACCTTTTATTTTGCAAGCTTCTTGAAAACATGTACAGGTCATTTTATTTTGTTTTTTGAAGGCAGGAGCCATTTAGGCCAGTTCGTGCAGACATCCTGCAGGGCAAAGAGATTCACAGTGTATATGCGAGGAGCTCCCTTGCATACGTTCAAGCCCCACCTATAGAGAACTGTGGCCTACTTGTTCATCACAGCATGATGCGGTCGATGCCTGACATTGTGGCGATGGGGGCGGGGAGAATTCATAGGGCTCAGCCATGTCCCTGAGAAATGACAAATGAGCGCTTAACTGGAAATAACAAACTCGGGGTTAGGAGTCCCAGCTCAGCGCCGGCTCTTAATTCTGCTCTGTTTGTTACAGAAGGTCTGAAGAAGTGAAGCCTGTGAGAAGCACCTGACAATGAGAAGTCGGAGATTTTTTTCCGGTCACTTCTACTGTATATTTCTCAGCTCTTTGTGTGCTAGCTAGCTTTGCATGTGTTCAATAAAAGCAGCCTGGATTTTACTGCCTTCCTCTTGTCCTTAACTGCTCCCTCTTAATCCCAATGGGCGCGCGTGTTTTTTATGCCGATATTTTTACTAGTGTTAGAATTTTGGAGGCTGTAATAAACATTTTCCTTCGCAACACAAAATCTAAATGCACGCACTTAGAATTCACTGAATATGCCCCCAAATCAGCAGGCCTCTCTTTAATGGTTTTACAGATCTCGGCTTCCCAGGTATTTTTGTCATTTATGTTCTTGCAGACATGCATCCATCTTCCAAACGCTTCATGGGTATAGGGTCATGTGGAGTCTGTAGCCTACTCCAGGAAACAGAACACAAGGCGAGGGAACGCCCTGTATGGAACGCCAGTGTGTTATCTGATATGTTCGTGCACTGTATAATTAACGGAACTGCAAGGTGATGACGGCAGCTTTCATTATCCAATTAAACACATGACATGACTATACATTGCTAATATGTCAATTGTCATTTTTATTATTCTATTAATTTAAATGGACATATATTTTGTGTATCTCTTTAACTTCATTGTAAAAAAAAAAACAGGTAGTCATTTACCGCCGTGTCAAATCATTGCTATTTCTTAATATATGCATAATTTCTAAATAATTGTCTCGGGTGACATTGTAATAACATTTCCCATTAATTTCCCTTTATTATTATATTATAAAAGCAGTTTCACGTATCCAGGCTCTTACTACAGAAGTGGCCGCTGAATTCTTTTTGCAAGTAAAAAAAATGCAGGTAGTCTTGAAAAATGAAAGCAAATCAAATTAAATGTCAATTTTACAGACGGGATGGATGCTATCGACATCAGTGTGTTTCATCAAAACATTATACGATATCACAATGTCATTTAAAAAATAAATAAATATGAATAGAAATGGGGGCGGCATGGTGGTGCAGTGGTTAGCACTGTTGCCTCACACCTCTGGGACCCGGGTTCGAGTCTCCGCCTGGGTCACATGTGTGTGGAGTTTGCATGTTCTCCCCATGTCGTCGTGGGGTTTCCTCCGGGTACTCCGGTTTCCCCCCACAGTCCAAAAACATGCTGAGGCTAATTGTGTGAGTGAATGGTGTGTGAGTGTGCCCTGCGATGGGCTGGCCCCCCATCCTGGGTTGTTCCCTGCCTCGTGCCCATTGCTTCCGGGATAGGCTCCGGACCCCCCGCGACCCATTAGGATAAGCGGTTTGGAAAATGGATGGATGGATGGATGGATGAATAGAAATGTATTATTCAGTCTTTTGTGCTGAAGGTTGTTGCACGTATTGTTATACCGGAAGAATCACATGGAGAGATGGAGTCCTGTTCTATACAAACGTACACCTTCCAGATTATTCTCACCTGAAGCTTCATTATGTAAGGTATGAACGTCATAATAACATACAGGTTTATAATCTGACTGTAGTATCGCAGTGTGACATGTAGCATGAAACGAGGTCAGGACACAATCCCCGTGCAAACGAAGAGCAGGTGTACGGAAGCCGCCAGCCAGGCGTAGCGTCATCACCTTTTATTTGTTAATCGCCTCTCCTTCACCACACCATAATTTACAAACAGCGGAGGCCTCGCACACGCGGTCGAACTGCTCTGCCCACCATGAAAGAAATAAAGCCAATATTTCTCTGCCTCCCCCTCCCCACACCGAAAGCATTTTAACGTTGTATGATCCTTGCGTAAATGGTGACCACATTGGGATGTTAAGAGATTGTTGGGACCCCTGCACCGATCAGCTCTACAGGTTGGCGAGGGCAGCCAGCTAGGTAACTAGCTATTGCTGCAAATGGAGGGGAGGGGGGTCTATTTAAAATTCAAGCTAATTAAAACGGCTTCAATATGCTACAAAAGATCCCGAGGCTGATTCGCCTGTCTGCCACATGTTCCCAGCTTTCCTTCCCTTGGAGTGTCCTTGTGTTGCTCTTCTTCAGACATTTTCACACGTTATCCCTTTCATTTGTCTATTGTACTCCGTTTTCTCGCCGTCTCCATAACGGGTTCATATACGGATCCAGGTCTGTTTACGTGGAAATTTACGTTTTTTTTTTTTTGTTTGTACACATTCCAGCCTTTGTAAATATTACTATGACGCATCCTAAAATTAAAACCCTTCCATCCAAAAATCCAACGGATTCCCCAGTACAGAATCCCAGAGAGAACAGGGATCCGTTTAGTATCAATAAAGTTCAAGTGTAGCATAAATAATGCGACACTTAAATTAACAGCAATACAATTATACATTTTTTATTATAACATATGTTATAAACAAATAAGTAAAATATCTCGAGATGTCGAAATTATCTGGGGCAGCTCGATTGACGTAGTGACTGATTCTGCACTGGTGCGGAATTAATGCGCAGCTTGATGCGCTAGGATTTACAGTACTGACGAGTTTATGGAAAATGCTATGCCAAGCGGTTTGTCAGCCCTAACAGATTAATCGTAGCCCCCCTTCTGAGGTTTCTGCCACCGTGAACACAGTATCTGACTCCATTTCTAGTGTGCATTACTGCACGGAGTGGTTTGACGAGTTTGGGAAAAGTACACGGCGTGCAGGAATGACACGGCTACGACACACGCAGGCTCTATGGTCGTCAGTCAAAGGAACGAGGCATCAACCGTTCCTTTAAATGCTGGTCAGAGAGATAGCGTCCTTCATTTGAGTCCTGTGACTGGATTCTGCCCAGGGTGTCTGTCCCAGCGCTGCCCTTCACAAGCACACACATATCTCCGAGGTACCCGAGCCCATCCGTCCTGAAAGATTCTTCCACGTCTGTGCTTCAGTGACCCCTGGCTGGCTTCACAACTGAACCGTTATGCTCTGCTCATTATCCAGGGGAACATGTGCATATGCTACATCCATTTCATGCCTACAAGCTATAGGACATGACATTAGCTAGGAAGAGTATGAATAATGCCTATTTTAATTTTTTCGTTTGTTTGTGTTTTAAATATCAAGCAAAGCATAATCTGGAATACAGCATAGTAATTTGACTTCAGTACAGGTGGGATGAACAGGTATACATTAACATCAATTTAACAAATAGGTGATTTTACGATGATCATTTAGAACACTCAAAGAGAATATTCAAATC
This sequence comes from Brienomyrus brachyistius, assembly GCF_023856365.1. Taxonomy (NCBI): domain Eukaryota; kingdom Metazoa; phylum Chordata; class Actinopteri; order Osteoglossiformes; family Mormyridae; genus Brienomyrus; species Brienomyrus brachyistius. Next base: position 15,885,296 of record NC_064547.1, on the reverse strand, counting down.
AAACACCTCGATCTACTATGATATAATTTATATACTGTTGCCAAGCTCAGTACAATGAACCTTTATCATATGTAAACATTTCCATTTAGCTAGCATTTAGTTATTTTAAATCCCCCTTTTGGATGTGTGGGACCGTGGTAAATCTATTTGGGTTGCATGCCTGTGATGGATCGGGTTTGTAGGTCTGACGCAGATCTTAGCGTAGTTGGCCACAATTCACAAATAATCGCCATGGCAATACATATGTTGTGACTGCCAAGCAGGGTACAAAACAAGCAACGTAAGATGTCTGCTTTGTCGCCTTTGAAATGTGACCTTTCTTTGTCGCTTTGCACGCAAACTGTGATTCCTGGCGTAACGCAAACTTCAGTGACTATTTTAAATATTTATAACAAATCTGTTAAGTTCCGCTAAACTCCATAGAGCCTATTTGTATGTTATGAATAAATTATATTTTTTTATTATACTTAAAAAATGTTCATATTGAATCTTTTTGTAAATATGTTATTTGATAGTAACCAAAAAGTTAGGCAGATGAAAAAATGAATTTTAGGTCTGACTGTACACCCACTAGACTAAACCAAGAATGGAGACAGGAAGAGGTTCTAGTTGATATTTTAGGAAATTCATTCTCATCTATATTTCTGAGAATGGTTTATTCATTTTTTTTTTTTTTTTTTTTGCTAAATAATTTTTTTCTAATTCTTGCTGCAGATGTAAAGGTCCCCAATGAGTCATAAGAAGGCTTAATTGGCAAGATCTCCTAGAACAGAAGATCAAAGGCAAAATGCCTATAATGAATTAAAAAGTGACGGTCATACAAAATCAAACACCCATAAGAGACATGAAAAGGGAACGTCACTGTATCTACATTGAGAATGTCACCGTGTACAGTGTGTGCAATTAAACACTCAGCGGGCAATTTATTAGGCACATCTTCTTGTTAATGCAAATAGCACAATGAGTACAATGAACGATGAGCAACTGCCGATCAGTGGCAGCTTTCTGTTCCAAAACATTCTGTTAATGAGGTAACAAGTTAAGTTAGGAGGTGAATGGCCGAGGTCATTAAAGCTAACAGCAAGGCCCACACATGCAAGAATAACAGCTCAGTACAGCAAATGGTGTGCAGAAGGGCTTCTTTCGTCTCACCCTCAAAGGGGTCTGTGGGCACAGTGGGGCCTACCCGGTACCAGCTAGGTATGCCTAACAAAGTGGCCACTAAGAGTATATCTCAATGAGACGTAATGAATTAGTGAGGATAGACACCAACCACATATGCTCAATTAAAAACATGCCAATTAGAGTTATTCTATTATTTGACATTTATGACCCCAACAATAATAAGCCATCAACAGGGTTAGAGTCTGGTTGATGTTGTCCTTAATGTTTTTTCCTGACAATTAACTTAAAGGCACACACAACATTTTTTTATTCATATACCCATTTGTATTGCATGGGTTTCTTTGAAAATGTGAACATGAAATATATTTAAGCACATATCCATTATGACTGAAGGGTGCCACATTTGAAATTCAAACAGAATACTATTCGAATCATAAACTGATTGAAATGGAGACGGAAATAATGCGCTTTTGCAACCCTGCGTAATCTAGAGGAATTAATGACTCCTATCCTATGTACTCACACAAGCAGATGTTTAAAAAGTCTAAAATCAGATATATGAACAAGGTCAAACCTTATCTGGTGAATATTTATCATGCACCATAAACGTACCGTGTTATATAAAATAATTATAGAGAGCATGAAGTAGAATAGGAAAGAGTAAAATAAATAATAAATATATATAAAGAATTTCTAGCGTTTCCATTCAGAGGAGCACTAGACTGGGCACGTGTCGACGTCAACCAGAGCAGGCAGAGATTCTGCTCGCTGACCTCAGATGAGGTCACTGCTGCAGGTGCGGCACCAAACGCTTGACTTACACAACACTCTTCCGCTTCTCACACTGACAAAAACACCGATCTCAGCAAAGACCGATACGTGTCCTGAAACAGGCAAACTGCCAGGGAGCAGCAGATGAAAATGAAATGCACCCATGGAAAGGAAGGTGATGTGCTTGCTGAGAGGAAAGCCAAATTTGGAAAGCTGATGTTGGTTATCCTAATTGAATTTATACTCATCGCATACCTACAAAAACCATGCTTGTGGTTTAGTTCCTTATTATGTACTTTATTAGCTAGCTCCTGTTGCGAAAGAATTGGCCGCAATGATCTCATTTTCCTGTTTCTCTTGTGCGCTTGTATTCTATATAATAATTCTATAATTCAGTACTGACATTACATAGACAACACACACTATTACATCAACATACTTCGACAAGCTCAGCGAGCTTCTTTTATGCTATTGCGGCATTATGCAGATATTTAAAAAGAAAACAGCATGCATGTGCTATTTCAATTGCAAAACACGGGGCTGCCCTTCTGTGGAAAGCAGATCTGCGCTTTCTGAGCAAGGCCTCAGGCCAGCTGTGTCTCATTGTTCCTGAGATTACAGGATGTGACACGACGTCAGAGGATATTCCCGTCACTCAGGCAAGGTGTTGACCGCTCACCAAGATGCCCTTAATATCTGAGGAAGAAAACAACCAACTCTGACACTGCGATGAGCACCGCGAAAAATCTATTTGCGTTATTCACTTGTATCATTTCAGAATTTTTCAGAATATAATTTTCCAGTTCAAATGTGCACATCACAAATGTTACAAATTATGCATCCTCCTCTACTTCAAGTCTATTTTTAAAAAGGAATCATAGATTCCACTTTCACTAATGTAACGTTAAATATAACATAATATAACATTCACCACATCTGTGACTCTAACATTGTGTCTCACTTTACCTATAACGCAAATATTGTCTGAAAGGTACGCAAATCTGTGGGGGCGGGGTCACAGGGCAAGGACCCTAGGACCTCAGCGTCACAAGAAGAGTGCTCAGACCAACAAGGCATGTCAGCGTTTTGGGGGCGGGGCATACGTAGGGCAGGGGAGGTCACATTTCGGGATAATACATGAGCATGGAATGCACAGATATCCGGATCTCACCTGTCTGTAAGAGTGAGACTTCAGCTTTAATTTCAAGGGGACTCCTTCAGGCTCTGACAGGATGACACCTCCACTAGTTCTCCACGTCTACCTGTAAATGTGAATTTGTTTCACTTATTGTCTTTTGCCTTGTTCCTGTTTATACTATAAACTATAACTGGCTGTAACAACATATGCCACCGTAACTCATTATAACGTATATTGGGTGTTTAAATAAACAATATAATAAAGATAATCCTAAACTGGTGAATTCTTCAGGTTAAATAATCGTTTCATTTTACAGCTTAACGTTAAGCAGCACCTAAGTATGATCTTCAAAGCCTTAAGCACATATTATTCGAATTTATGCAAATATTGGTCTGTTCATAATAATTCATTCAGGAAATCGTTCCCTGGTGTAAAGGTGGCCAGGTTTTTATGTATGAAATAAGCCCCATTTTATTGGGGGGGAGGACTGGTCATGGTTCATATGCTGCAGTGTGCTACCTACAGTAGCCTGACCAAGAACTAGCCATAGAAAATATCATACTTCATTAGTAGCCCTAATTGTTATGTCCTGTTTTATTTTATTTGCATATCCTTGATATTGTGTTTTAGGGCCCATATTGATCTTATGGTTGTATTTGTTCATATCGTGATATAATGTCTGTAATTTTCCTATGAAAAGAATAACTAGGAGGCGAAAATGATAATAATTATAATTCCACTATTGAAATAGGTTTGAATACTTTTCGGTTGAAGCAATGATTTTATAGAGAACTGCCTTTTTAAATTCACATTTTAATTTCCACAGCATAAATAATTGGAGATATTAGGGGCATAAAATAGCTGGCACATTAAATAAATATCTATGATTTGGTTTCACGTCATAAAACCAAAATTTCAATGTTATAAAAATGGTCGACTTAGGGAAATTCCGTTACACTCTCACTAGAAGTATTCTTCTGAATGCATATTTTAATTTAGAAAATACTGTGGCTAGCGTGTTTTTTTTTAGCTTAAAAGAGACGGTTTAGTGCATTGCCAGTGGTTCTCATTCCTAGACAGGGGGCACACATACCAAACTCATTTCAGCAACCGGCAGAGCAATTAGCTTTGCCACCAATGTATTAAAACACATGGTCCAATTGTTTGGAGACTGCAGTAATATGATGTGGCTGGGTTCTGCTTAGCAAAATGACAATTCACCCAAACCCTTTAGAAGTCTGTGATCTCGGACCATTTCATAGCATTCCATACAGTCATTCTTCAGCATCCTACGTCAACGGTTCCAGGCATATGTAACATTCATATATGACTTTTGTCTGCAAAAAGTTTAAAGAAATATTTTGTACAACAGAACTTTCTGCAACAGTTGCTGAAAAGGAAACATTCTTTGAATTGAACATTTCAATAGACAAAATAGAAAGTGTGGACCAGTGTCAGCATATATAAAAATAATTATATAAAGCTGTTGAAGTAATGAAAAGGGAAGAGTTTTAGTTCCACATCAATGTACCACTTTGATCCCGTATCAGAAAGGGTTGCTAATTCTTGTTTTAGGTTGATTCTCCTTTTGAATTAAATGTACATTAATATAAAATGCTTTTGACGAATATTTAAACCCCTACATAACTGTCAAATTCAATAAAACTTAAATAAAGTAATATTTATTATTTCATTATTCATTACTTTATCGTGTACATTTTTAATTACGAACTATGATGTATATGATTTTTTTTTTTACATTTCATTTTATTGATATAAAGGTTTAGATTTAAGTATGATCTCAATCATTTCCTGGTGAGTGACACACTTTGGCATAAAGGTAAGTCATCAATGAACAGCAATATCTCATTTAACTAAACTGAACTAAGCTGAATTTTTCTTTGGTGGACTGATATCAAAGCACATTTATTGCAGCCTATTTTTAAAAATAACATCACACTTTTTGGTTCTGTGGTTTTCCAAATAACCTTTTGAAAAATGTCAGTCTTGAATGGAAAGTAAGCTGACGCTGCCACTGACACTTTTAGACTGTGGTTTTTACGGGGGTTATGCAGAGTATATGGGGAAGTGCTCATGGTCACACAAAATATATAAATTGTTTCTAAATCACAGGGAGTCATAACTTAACAAGATAAAACAAATTAAAACAGACTTTTATTTGATGGTTTCTCAATTTTATTTTAAATAAAATGATCCTCGATTGACAGTGCAAGAAAATTAGCTATCGTTTATTTTCTGTAAACATAAAGTCTGACCCGTGATCCTGCTGAAATGTTTGTAACCGATTTTATCAGAAATAATTTGAAGGGAACAATTATACTGCAGAGGTTAGTCAGTTTCTAACATTATCGGGGAGGTTTACTCACCTTTAAAAACGTTTTAAACCTTGTTGCAGTACATTCTTCGGGTCCTTTGAAGTCCAAAATATTGACTGTATTTTCTGTCATTCTATGTCGTTTTCTTAGTGTGTTTGGCCTCCACAGTTCTGTTTCCTGTCCCCAAATTAGTTATCGCTGCCAGAGAGGTCTCACATGTTTGTAGAATATTCTCGGGTAACATGTGCAATTCATGGTTGTCTTCAAAGCAGAATGGCATTGAGGAGCAGAGGTAGCAAAGCTGGCCCAGACCCTCACCTCCACAGCATGGTTAATAGCTGCCATGAGCCACTTATGATCAAAGAATTTGGTGCTCGCCAGACATGACATTTCACATTACAGCCGAGAAGTCTTGTGTTTCATTCATGGAAAAGTCCCGCAGCAGTGTTCTTATTGGGGATCAGGGGATTCCTGCTGGCTGTCCTTTCCTGCATGCCATTGTAATTCAATCTTTATTGTAGCAGAAAGGCATTTGGATCACTTTGGAGATCTTAAAATGCTGTACTATCAAATCTTAGAAAGAATTTGCTAGGAGGGCACAGGCCTGCTTCGTTCCTCTTTCTTGCTGCGTAAAGATGGGTTTGTATCTGATAGTCACTGTGTATAAGGCATGTGTCTTTAGTAGGGTGGAGTCCATGTTTGATTTTGCATGTGTTTATCAGTAATTTTGTAAAATGAGAACGAACCCTTCAATTTCATTGTACTAATTTCATAGTTTACTCATGACCAAAGCTAAATATAACAATTTTGCTAACTTTAAAATACTCGCGTTGCATGTAATCTTAATAACCAAGGAGAAAGACGTGCATATCTTTTAACTTGTTGAAATCGATTCCTGCGTGCAAGGCAGTGTTACATTATACAGTTACAAAACAACTACTGAATTCTGTGCCATTGAAAATATAGAGAACGGCAGCTCAATAGCCTCAAAGAACACAAAAAAAATACATGTATTATTTGCGCAGTTGCCAACGACATTCAGCAGCTGTGTTTACGAGGGATAGAGTATTGCAGCTGTGACTTGCCATAGAAGATCTATGCACTGCCAGCTCCTACTGTGCACTGCCTACGTCACACGCTATCACTGACCTTTAACCGTAAGTCATGGTATCGTATTAATAATGGGTGGGATGAAGTGCGAGAAACGGCCACAGGCCGCAATAACTGACTGACACTCAACAGCATGACCGTTATCAAATTTCAATGACCATTTAATATGGGGGAAAAAAATTATCTGATGATGATTTGCTTCATTAGTTATTGTAAATGAATAAATCGGCATTATTGACGTGCTATGCTAAAAAGCATTGTTTATCAAAAATAAGTTTAGCTAAGAACTCTTCATAATGTCTGTCTATTATACATTTTAATTTGAGTCATGTGTCTGTTTCCCCACATTCCCCAAGTTTGGCAAATGTAATTAAAAGAACAATTATGCTTATTATGTAATAACTGTATATATTATGTAACAGAACAAAAATAAATATCACAGTGACACCATTGTCATAATGGCAGAATTTTGCAATAGAGTTTGCACTAATGCCATTAATGATACTGACATTGTCTGCCACCTTATGTACTAGTTTGGCTAAGAGATGCATGATTTACCAATGAAATACTCAAATTCAAATAATTCACAGTCAATCCATTTAATTACATCATCACTCAAGCACTTTCTATACCACTTTGTCTTATACAGGGTTGGGTTGGGGCCAAGAGCCAATCCAGGAAATAGAGGGCACAAGGCAGAGAATAAGCCAGAATGGGGTACCAACCCATTCAAGCAGGGAATTGAACCTTAGTCTCCAGAGGTGTGACAGTTACACCAATCACTGCACTACTACTAAGCAACTCAAAAAATCTAAACAAAAAAACACTAAACAACACAAAAAGGCATAAATAAATATCGTGCTCAATAATATCTAGTGTTGTGTAAGTAGCTGGAAGATGGATTAATGGATGGATGGATGGATGGATGGATATTCTCAATAAACAATAGCTATAGCACAAAAATAAACAACTAGCTTTAGCATAACAATAGCTGACAGTGAGCAGTGTGGATTTCTCTTATTCTTCCGTGGTTCGGCACTGCACTGTTACTTCCCTGCGTCTGTCACGCACACCTGGAAGTTGTAACTGTGCTGCAAAAGTTTCAGATCAGACTATTTCCTTTGACTGAACTGTGGCTAATGGCGGAGTTGCAGCGTCGCCTGCCAGCATCTGCTAGCTGAATTGCTAATTGGTACAGGTGTCCAATTATGTCGAGCCAGACAACAGTCAGCTTTACAACCCTGGCACACTGCTAGCGTCTCAAAGGAGACGTGAGGAAATAATGATTTAGTATATAGCCCCTGTACATCCAAATGGGTATGTAAATAATCAGGCCGTCCTTGATCCCCTTGTAATTGTTACGTCTTTAACTGGACCGTGTTTGCATTCCTCTTTTCTGCTAGCAAAAAAACATTGCACATGGTTTCTTCAACAGTATGAAATCCATATGTGTGGCCTGAGCGTAGGGAGACAAAAACGATGGATAAAAACCCTCTGTTCCATTATGAATCTTCTTGATGTTTCATTCAGTGCGGCTCAGATCTCAGAACAACATATTTAGGCCCGGAATGTGCCACTTGCACATGGTCATACTTCTCCATTCTCAGCTTATCTGTTTTCCATATTTTTAAGCAATATCGAATAATTTCTTGGATGCCACAATCCTCATTGTTAATTACCAACTGGCATTCACTGGAATCACATATTAAATTGTTGAAGGAGCTGTATGGTTTAATGTCACAATTATTTGCAATGATTCACTCTATCAACAGATGTTATGGACCTCAAATAATTTATTGTATATTAGTAAAGTGAAGGTAAGCAGAAATTATGCGACCCAAGTACCTGATTTTCGGGGGGGGGGGGGTGTCTGGAGCCTATCCAGGACAGGGCACCAACCATTTATACCTATGAGCAATTAAGCAAAACCAGTTCACCTAATTATCTGTCGGGATGACATATTTCTAGGCAAGGGTGTAGGCTTGGTTTCAGCACGGGCGGGGGCCAAATCAGCCCCAAATCCCCAGCATCCCTAAACACACACGGACCCCCCACAAAACTGGTAGGGACCATGTCCAGCCCATCCACACCGTTGCATTTAGGTGAATGTCAGTTTTATTTTGTTTTCAGTAATTGTTGATGCCAAAAATTTGACATTATAAGTATGAGATAAACCTTGAGTGACTATTACATTTTCATAATGTGGTTGTTAAAGTAATTAAAATGTGTCATTTAATTTGGAACAGGAGTAATAATAAACAATAAGTGTCTTAGTAACAAACTTTGTCCCAGTAATTACTTAAACTTAAATTGCTGCAGAGTGAAAGCGGGTGAAAATGTACCAATTCTTGCACAGGTTGTAAAATATTCTTCCCTACTTCTGTTTAAATAGACACATGTAACTGATGTGTGCATGAAAGGAAATGCTCACCTGTTCTGCACCTCTGTGCGTGCGAGGCCGCCCTTCGCGGGGTTTCCGCTTTCGGGGGAGAGGACGCATCCGAGGCGGAGCTACGGCGCATGGAAAGTTTGCCGGAGGAGAAGCAGGAGAACTTAAGAACATCTGTCAACGGGTTGCCTGGCAAAAATCCATCTTGCCTCACATGACCCTCTGTGAGTTCAGCCTTTGAGGTTTCTGCATGTTTAAAAATAATCTGAGTTAAATGCTTCACTCAGGAAGACTGAGCTGAAGAAACTCAGCACTGGAATTTTTTCTTTTTTGTAATACCACTGAGCGAGTCCACTGACTGACTGTCTATCTATCTATCTATCTATCTATCTATCTATCTATCTATCTATCTATCTATCTATCTATCTATCTATCTGTCTGTCTGTCTGTCTGTCTATCTATCTATCTATCTGTCTGTCTATCTGACTATCTGTCTGTCTGTTTATCTATCTGTCTATCTATCTGTCTGTCTGTCTGTCTATCTGTCTGTCTGTCTGTCTGTCTGTCTGTCTATATGTCTGTCTGTCTGTCTGTCTGACTATCTATCTGTCTGTCTGTCTGTATTATTATTATTATTATTATTACTGTTATGATTATTTTATCCAAAACCGTAGTGCTTGTTTACAGCTCTTCACAGTACAAATCATCTAAGGATAAACCCTGTTTTCCGGAAAAGCTCACGCAAGATACTCTTGCCTGACACTGGTGACTACGCTTTGACTGAAATTCCAAGACGTTTTTAACTGATATTTAATACGTCCAAAATTTAAAACCTCTTTAGCATGGAAATAACTAAATTGGGCCTGTTATAATCTACATTTATTACAGTATTCTGCCCATATCTGCCATCACCAATAATTATTCCTGCAGGAGATTTTGGCAAAAAAAAAAATGTTATATTGTTTCTTCAACCTGCAGTCTAGTTTTTAAGTGCTTGAAGGAAGGAGAGTGATATTAATACCAACCTAAATGTTAAGATCAACAAAGAGCACAAAAACAGTCTCGAAGATCTACTTCCAGTAATACAGAAGAATAAGTGAACAGGTCCATTTCATGAACAGAGCCCTGGTTTTGCATACTTCATATTTAGTTGTAGGAAGGTTTAAGGTCTTTCTCTTTGGTGTGAGAATGGTGATTTCCAGCAAAGCACTGCGACATCTCAAGACGATGCAAATTAACCCCCAGGACAAAACTGCACAGCCGTTACGCAGCAGTTTGCTGTGCAGCTGCTCTGCTTGATGAGATTTTTTTTTTCTTATGGAAACCCCCAATAATCCTATAAAAATGGCATCCGCGTGGAGAATGACACGCCTCAGCCATCAAATCTGACTCATGTAGCAATCGGCAGACCATCGTTTCAACACTGGACATGTAGGGGATGGGAGCTGGCCCAGTAGTGCAAAGGAACGATCCACAGTATTGATTATAGCAGTATGCTGGTGCCCACGTGCTTGTCACGCCTGAGCTCCTGAGCGTGTGCATTCGTGGCACTTGAAAACATCAGATCAGATGTCCCTCCACTCTGTTTCGGGAATGAGAAAGGAGTCAATTGTTGTGGTTTTTCTTTTGTTTCGGTCATGCGAAGCGCTGAACACCAAAAGGGAACAGAGAAGTGTGGCGTACTGATGGCTGAAGTAAGAACAATGTTAATTTTCCA